>NC_133420.1:27505000-28130000 GCF_049350105.2 Macaca mulatta
AATATCCTCAGATGAAATCTGGACAGAAGATTTCTGAGAAACTGCTTAGTGTTCTGTGAATTCATCTCACAGAGTTACATCTGTATTTCGTGGATCTCTTTGCTAGCCTTATTTCTGTGGAATCTGAGAACAGATATTTCGGATCCCTTTGAAGACTGTAGGGCCAAAGGAAATATCCACCGATAACAAAGACAAAGAAGCTTTCCGAGAAACTTCTTTGTGTTCTGTAAAATCATCTCACAGAGTTACAGCTTTCCCCTCAAGAAGCCTTTCGCTCAGACAGTTCTTGTGGAATTGGCAAAGTGATATTTGGAAGCCCATATAGGGCTATGGTGAAAAAATAAATATCTTCAGATGAAATCTGGAAAGAAGCTTTCTGAGAAACTGCTTAGTGTTCTGTTAATTCATCTCACAGAGTTACATCTGTATTTCGTGGATCTCTTTGCCAGCCTTATGTCTGTGGAATCTAAGAACAGATATTTCGGATCCCTTTGAAGACTATAGGGCCAAAGGAAATATCCTCCGATAACAAAGAGAAAGAAGCTTTCTGAGAAACTTTTTTGTGTTCTGTGAAATCATCTCAAGGAGTTACAGCTTTCCCCTCAAGAAGCCTTTCGCTAAGACAGTTCTTGTGGAATTGGCAGAGTGATATTTGGAAGCCCATAGAGGGCTATGGTGAAAAAGGAAATATCCTCAGATGAAATCTGGAAAGAAGTTTTCTGAAGAACTGCTTAGTGTTCTTTTAATTCATCTCACAGAGTTACATCTGTATTTCGTGAATCTCTTTGCTAGCCTTATTTCTGTGGAATCTGAGAACAGATATTTCGTATCCCTTTGAAGACGATAGGGCCAAAGGAAATATCCTCCGATAACAAAGAGAAAGAAGCTTTCTGGGAACCTTCTTTGTGTTCTGTGAAATCATCTCACAGAGTTACAGCTTTCCCCTCAAGAAGCCTTTCGCTAAGACAGTTCTTGTGGAATTGGCAAAGTGATACATGGAAGCCCCTAGAGGGCTATGGTGAAAAAGGAAATATTCCAAGATAAAATCTGGAAAGAAGATTTCTGAGAAACTGCTTGGTGTTCTTTTAATTCATCTCACAGAGTTACATCTTTATTTCGTGGATCTCTTTGCTAGCCTTATTTCTGTGGAATCTGAGAACAGATATTTCGGATCCCCTTGAAGACTATAGGGCCAAAGGAAATATCCTCCGATAACAAAGAGAAAGAAGCTTTCTGAGAAACTTCTTTGTGTTCTGTGAAATCCACTCACAGAGTTACAGCTTTCCCCTCAAGAAGCCTTTCGCTAAGACAGTTCTTGTGGAATTGGCAAAGTGATATTTGGAAGCCCATAGAGGGCTAAGATGAAAAATGAAATATCCTCAGATGAAATCTGGAAAGAAGCTTTCTGAGAAACTGCTTAGTGTTGTGTTAATTCATCTCACAGAGTTACATCTGTATTTCGTGGATCTCTTTGCTAGCCTTATTTCTGTGGAATCTCAGAACAGATATTTCGGATCCCTTTGAACACTATAAGGCCAAAGGAAATATCCTCCGATAACAAAGAAAAAGAAGCTTTTGAGAAACTTCTTTGTGTTCTGTGAAATCATCTCACAGAGTTACAGCTTTCCCCTCAAGAAGCCTTTCGCTAAGACAGTTCTTGTGGAATTGGCAAAGTGATATTTGGAAGCCCTTTGAGGGCTATGGTGAAAAAGGAAATATCCTCAGATGAAATCTGGACAGAAGATTTCTGAGAAACTGCTTAGTGTTCTGTGAATTCATCTCACAGAGTTACATCTGTATTTCGTGGATCTCTTTGCTAGCCTTATTTCTGTGGAATCTGAGAACAGATATTTCGGATCCCTTTGAAGACTGTATGGCCAAAGGAAATATCCACAGATAACAAAGACAAAGAAGCTTTCTGAGACACTTCTTTGTGTTCTGTGAAATCATCTCAAGGAGTTACAGCTTTCCCCTCAAGAAGCCTTTCGCTAAGACAGTTCTTGTGGAATTGGCAGAGTGATATTTGGAAGCCCATAGATGGCTATGGTGAAAAAGGAAATATCCTCAGATGAAATCTTGAAAGAAGTTTTCTGAAGAACTGCTTAGTGTTCTTTTAATTCATCTCACACAGTTACATCTGTATTTCGTGAATCTCTTTGCTAGCCTTATTTCTGTGGAATCGGAGAACAGATATTTCGGATCCCTTTGAAAACTATAGGGCCAAAGGAAATATCCTCCGATAACAAAGAGAAAGAAGCTTTCTGAGAAACTTCTTTGTGTTCTTTGAAATCATCTCACAGAGTTACAGCTTACCCTCAAGGAGACCTTCGCTAAGACAGTTCTTGTGGAATTGGCAAAGTGATGTTTGGAAGCCCCTAGAGGGCTATGGTGAAAAAGGAAATATCCTCAGATGAAATCTGGAAGGAAGCTTTCTGAGAAACTGCTTAGTGTTCTGTTAATTCATCTCACAAAGTTACATCTGTATTTCGTGGATCTCTTTGCTAGCCTTATTTCTGTGGAATTTGAGAACAGATATTTCGTATCCCCTTGAAGACTATAGGGCCAAAGGAAATATCCTCCGATAACAAAGAGAAAGAAGCTTTCTGAGAAACTTCTTTGTGTTCTGTGAAATCCACTCACAGAGTTACAGCTTTCCCCTCAAGAAGCCTTTCGCTAAGACAGTTCTTGTGGAATTGGCAAAGTGATATTTGGAAGCCCATAGAGGGCTATGGTGAAAAAGGAAATATCCTCAGATGAAATCTGGAAAGAAGGTTTCTGAGAAACTGCTTAGTGTTCTGTTAATTCATCTCACAGAGTTACATCTGTATTTCGTGGATCTCTTTGCTAGCCTTATTTCTGTGGAATCGGAGAACAGATATTTCGGATCCCTTTGAACACTATAGGGCCAAAGGAAATATCCTCCGATAACAAAAAAAAAGAAGCTTTTGAGAAACTTCTTTGTGTTCTGTGAAATCATCTCACAGAATTACAGCTTTCCCCTCAAGAAGCCTTTCGCTAAGACAGTTCTTGTGGAATTGGCAAAGTGATATTTGGAAGCCCATAGAGGGCTACGGTGAAAAAGGAAATATCCTCAGATGAAATCTGGACAGAAGATTTCTGAGAAACTGCTTAGTGTTCTGTTAATTCATCTCACAGAGTTACATCTGTATTTCGTGGATGTCTTTGCTAGCCTTATTTCTGTGGAATCTGAGAACAGATATTACGGATCCCTTTGAAGACTATAGGGCCAAAGGAAATATCCTCCGATAACAAAGAGAAAGAAGCTTTCTGAGAAACTTCTTTGTGTTCTGTGAAATCATCTCACAGAGTTACAGCTTTCCCCTCAAGAAGCCTTTCGCTAAGACAGTTCTTGTGGAATTGGCAAAGTGATATATGGAAGCCCCTAGAGGGCTATGGTGAAAAAGGAAATATCCCTAGATAAAATCTGGAAAGAAGCTTTCTGAGAAACTGCTTAGTGTTCTGTTAATTCATCTCACAGAGTTACATCTGTATTTCGTGGATCTCTTTGCTAGCCTTATTTCTGTGGAATGTGATAACAGATATTTCGGATCCCTTTGAAGAAGATAGGGCCAAAGGAAATATCCTCCGATAACAAAGAGAAAGAAGCTTTCTGAGAAACTTCTGTGTGTTCTGTGAAATCATCTCACAGAGTTACAGCTTTCCCCTCAAGAAGCCTTTCGCTAAGAGAGTTCTTGTGGAATTGGCAGAGTGATATTTGGAAGCCCACAGAGGGCTATGGTGAAAAAGGAAATATCCTCTGATGAAATATGGAAAGAAGCTTTCTGAGAAACTGCTTAGTGTTCTGTTAATTCATCTCACCAGTTACATCTGTATTTCGTGGATCTCTTTGATAGCCTTATTTCTGTGGAATCTGAGAACAGATATTTCGTATCCCTTTGAAGACTATAGGGCCAAAGGAAATATCCTCCGATAACAAAGAGAAAGAAGCATTCTGGGAACCTTCTTTGTGTTCTGTGAAATCATCTCACAGAGTTACAGCTTTCCCCTCAAGAAGCCTTTCGCTAAGACAGTTCTTGTGGAATTCGCAAAGTGATACATGGAAGCCCCTAGAGGGCTATGGTGAAAAAGGAAATATCCCTAGATAAAATCTGGAAAAAAGCTTTCTGAGAAACTGCTCAGTGTTCTGTTAATTCATCTCACAGAGTTACATCTGTATTTCGTGGATCTCTTTGCTAGCCTTATTTCTGTGGAATCTGAGAACAGATATTTCGGATCCCTTTGAAGACTATAGAGACAAAGGAAATATCCTCCGATAACAAAGAGAAAGAAGCTTTCTGAGAAACCTCTTTGTGTTCTGTGAAATCATCTCACAGAGTTACAGCTTTCCCCTCAAGAAGCCTTTCGCTAAGAGAGTTCTTGTTTAATTGGCAGAGTGATATTTGGAATCCCCTAGAGGGCTATGGTGAAAAAGGAAATATCCTCTGATGAAATCTGGAAAGAAGCTTTCTGAGAAACTGCTTAGTGTTCTGGTAATTTATCTCACAAAGTTACATCTGTATTTCGTGGATCTCTTTGCTAGCCTTATTTCTGTGGAATCTGAGAACACATATTTCGGATCCCCTTGAAGAATATAGGGCCAAAGGAAATACCTTCCGATAACAAAGAGAAAGAAGCTTTCTGAGAAACTTCTTTGTGTTCTGTGAAATCATCTCAAGGAGTTACAGCTTTCCCCTCAAGAAGCCTTTCGCTAAGACAGTTCTTGTGGAATTGGCAGAGTGATATTTGGAAGCCCATAGAGGGCTATGGTGAAAAAGGAAATATCCTCAGATGAAATCAGGAAGGAAGCTTTCTGAAAAACTCCTTAGTGTTCTGTTAATTCTTCTCACAGAGTTACATCTGTATTTCGTGGATCTCTTTGCTAGCTTTATTTCTTTGGAATCTGAGAACAGATATTTCGGATCCCTTTGAAGACTATAGGGCCAAAGGAAATATCCTCCGATAACAAAGAGAAACAAGCTTTCTGAGAAACTTCTTTGAGTTCTGTGAAATCACCTGACAGAGTTACAGCTTTCCCCTCAAGAAGCCTTTCGCTACGACAGTTCTTGTGGAATTAGCAAAGTGATATTTGGAAGCCCATAGAATTCTATGGTGAAAAAGGAAATATCCTCAGATGAAATCTGGAAAGAAGCTTTCTGAGAAACTGCTTAGTGTTCTGTTAATTCATCTCACAGAGTTACATCTGTACTTCGTGGATCTCTTTGCTAGCCTTATTTCTGTGGAATCTGAGAACAGATATTTCGGATCCCTTTGAAGACGATAGGGCCAAAGGAAATATCCTCCGATACCAAAGAGAAAGAAGCTTTCTGAGAAACTTCTTTGTGTTCTGTGAAATCATCTCAAGGAGTTACAGCTTTCCCCTCAAGAAGCCTTTCGCTAAGACAGTTCTTGTGGAATTGGCAGAGTGATATTTGGAAGCCCATAGAGGGCTATGGTGAAAAAGGAAATATCCTCAGATGAAATCTGGAAAGAAGCTTTCTGAGAAACTGCTTAGTGTTCTGTTAATTCATCTCACAGAGTTACATCTGTATTTCGTGGATCTCTTTGATAGCCTTATTTCTGTGGAATCTGATAACAGATATTTCGGATCCCTTTGAAGACGATAGGGCCAAAGGAAATATCCTCCGATAACAAAGAGAAAGAAGCTTTCTGAGACACTTCTTTGTGTTCTGTGAAATCATCTCACAGATTTACAGCTTACCCTCAAGAAGCCCTTCGCTAAGACAGTTCTTGTGGAATTGGAAAAGTGATGTTTGGAAGCCCCTAGAGGGCTATGGTGAAAAAGGAAATATCCTCAGATGAAATCTGGAAGGAAGCTTTCTGAGAAACTGCTTAGTGTTCTGTTAATTCATCTCACAGAGTTACATCTGTATTTTATGGATCTCTTTGCTAGCCTTATTTCTCTGGATTCTGAGAACAGATATTTCGGATCCCTTTGAAGACTATACGGCCAAAGGAAATATCCTCCGATAACAAAGAAAAAGAAGCTTTTGAGAAACTTCTTTGTGTTCTGTGAAATCATCTCAAGGAGTTACAGCTTTCCCCTCAAGAAGCCTTTCGCTAAGACAGTTCTTGTGGAATTGGCAAAGTGATATTTGGAAGCCCATATAGGGCTATGGTGAAAAAGGAAATATCTTCAGATGAAATCTGGAAAGAAGCTTTCTGAGAAACTGCTTAGTGTTCTGTTAATTCATCTCACAGAGTTACATCTGTATTTCGTGGATCTCTTTGCCAGCCTTATGTCTGTGGAATCTGAGAACAGATATTTCGGAACCCTTTGAAGACTATAGGGCCAAAGGAAATATCCTCCGATAACAAAGAGAAAGAAGCTTTCTGAGAAACTTTTTTGTGTTCTGTGAAATCATCTCAAGGAGTTACAGCTTTCCCCTCCAGAAGCCTTTCGCTAAGACAGTTCTTGTGGAATTGGCACAGTGATATTTGGAAGACCATAGAGGGCTATGGTGAAAAAGGAAATATCCTCAGATGAAATCTGGAAAGAAGTTTTCTGAAGAACTGCTTAGTGTTCTGTTAATTCATCTCACAGAGTTACATCTGTATTTCGTGGATCTCTTTGCTCGCCTTATATCTGTGGAATCTGTGAACAGATATTTCGGATCCCATTGAAAACTATAGGGCCAAAGGAAATATCCACCGATAACAAAGAGAAAGAAGCTTTCTGAGAAACTTCTTTGTGTTCTTTGAAATCATCTCACAGAGTTACAGCTTACCCTCAAGAAGACCTTCGCTAAGACAGTTCTTGTGGAATTGGCAAAGTGATGTTTGGAAGCCCCTAAAGGGCTATGGTGAAAAAGGAAATATACTCAGATGAAATCTGGAAGGAAGCTTTCTGAGAAACTGCTTAGTGTTCTGTTAATTCATCTCACAAAGTTACATCTGTATTTCGTGGATCTCTTTGCTAGCCTTATTTCTGTGGAATCTGAGAACAGATATTTCGGATCCCCTTGAAGACTATAGGGCCGAAGGAAATATCCTCCGGTAACAAAGAGAAAGAAGCTTTCTGAGAAACTTCTTTGTGTTCTGTGAAATCCACTCACAGAGTTACAGCTTTCCCCTCAAGGAGCCTTTCGCTAAGACAGTTCTTGTGGAATTGGCAAAGTGATATTTGGAAGCCCATAGAGGGCTATGGTGAAAAAGGAAATATCCTCAGATGAAATCTGGAAAGAAGGTTTCTGAGAAACTGCTTAGTGTTCTGTTAATTCGTCTCACAGAGTTACAACTGCATTTCGTGGAACTCTTTGCTAGTCTTATTTCTGTGGAATCGGAGAACAGATATTTCGGATCCCTTTGAACACTATAAGGCCAAAGGAAATATCCTCCGATAACAAAGAAAAAGAAGCTTTTGAGAAACTTTTTGTGTTCTGTGAAATCATCTCAAGGAGTTACAGCTTTCCCCTCAAGAAGCCTTTCGCTAAGACAGTTCTTGTGGAATTGGCAAAATGATATTTGGAAGCCCATAGAGGGCTATGGTGAAAAAGGAAATATCCTCAGATGAAATCTGGACAGAAGATTTCTGAGAAACTGCTTAGTGTTCTGTGAATTCATCTCACAGATTTACATCTGTATTTCGTGGATCTCTTTGCTAGCCTTATTTCTGTGGAATCTGAGAACAGATATTTCGGATCCCTTTGAAGACTATAGGGCCAAAGGAATTATCCACCGATAACAAAGACAAGGAAGCTTTCTGAGAAACTTCTTTGTGTTCTGTAAAATCATCTCACAGAGTTACAGCTTTCCCCTCAAGAAGCCTTTCGCTAAGACAGTTCTTGTGGAATTGGCAAAGTGATATTTGGAAGCCCCTGGAGGGCTATGGTGAAAAAGGAAATGTCCTCAGATGAAATCTGGAAAGAAGCTTTCTGAGAAACTCCTTAGTGTTCTGTTAATTCATCTCACAGAGTTACATCTGTATTTCGTGGATCTCTTTGATAGCCTTATTTCTGTGGAATCTGAGAACAGATATTTCGGATCCCTTTGAAGACTATAGGGCCATAGGAAATATCCTCCAATAACAAAGAGAAAGAAGCTTTCTGAGGAACTACTTTGTGTTCTGTGAAATCATCTCGAAGAGTTACAGCTTTCTCTAGAAGAAGCCTATCGCTAAGACAGTTCTTGTGGAATTGGCAAAGTGATATTGGGAAGCCCATATAGGGCTATGGTGAAAAAGGAAATATCCTCCGATGAAATCTGGAAAGAAGCTTTCTGAGAAACTGCTTAGTGTTCTGTTAATTCATCTCACAGAGTTACATGTGAATTTCGTGGATCTCTTTGCTAGCCTTATTTCTGTGGAATCTGAGAACAGATATTTCGGATCCCTTTGAAGACTATAGGGCCAAAGGAAATATCCTCCGATAACAAAGAGAAAGAAGCTTTCTGAGAAACTTCTTTGTGTTCTGTGAAATCATCTCAAGGAGTTACAGCTTTCCTCTCAAGAAGCCTTTCGCTAAGACAGTTCTTTTGGAATTGGCAAAATAATATTTGGAAGCCCATAGAGGGCTATGGTGAAAAAGGAAATAACCTCAGATGAAATCTGGACAGAAGATTTCTGAGAAACTGCTTAGTGTTCTGTGAATTCATCTCACAGAGTTACATCTGTATTTCGTGGATCTCTTTGCTAGCCTTATTTCTGTGGAATCTGAGAACAGATATTTCGGATCCCTTTGAAGACTATAGGGCCAAAGGAAATATCCACCGATAACAACGACAAGGAAGCTTTCTGAGAAACTTCTATGTGTTCTGTAAAATCATCTCACAGAGTTACAGCTTTCCCCTCAAGAAGCCTTTCGCTAAGACAGTTCTTGTGGAATTGGCAAAGTGATATTTGGAAGCCCCTGGAGGGCTATGGTGAAAAAGGAAATATCCTCAGATGAAATCTGGAAAGAAGCTTTCTGAGAAACTGCTTTGTGTTCTGATAATTCATCTCACAGAGTTACATCTGTATTTCGTGGATCTCTTTGTTAGCCTTATTTCTGTGGAATCTGAGAATAGATATTTCGGATCCCTTTGAAGACTATAGGGCCATAGGAAATATCCTCCGATAACAAAGAGAAAGAAGCTTTCTGAGGAACTACTTTGTGTTCTTTGAAATCATCTCGAAGAGTTACAGCTTTCTCTAGAAGAAGCCTTTCGCTAAGACAGTTCTTGTGGAATTGGCAAAGTGATATTGGGAAGCCCATATAGGGCTATGGTGAAAAAGGAAATATCCTCAGATGAAATCTGGAAAGAAGCTTTCTGAGAAACTGCTTAGTGTTCTGTTAATTCATCTCACAGAGTTACATGTGAATTTCGTGGATCTCTTTGCTAGCCTTATTTCTGTGGAATCTGAGAACAGATATTTCGGATCCCCTTGAAGACTATAGGGCCAAAGGAAATATCCTCCGATAACAAAGAGAAAGAAGCTTTCTGAGAAACTTCTTTGTGTTCTGTGAAATCATCTCACAGTGTTACAGCTTTCCCCTCAAGATGCCTTTCGCTAAGACAGTTCTTGTGGAATTGGCAAAGTGATATATGGAAGCCCCAGAGGGCTATGGTGAAAAAGGAAATATCCCTAGATAAAATCTGGAAAGAAGCTTTCTGAGAAACTGCTAAGTGTTCTGTTAATTCGTCTCACAGAGTTACAACTGTATTTCGTGGAACTCTTTGCTAGTCTTATTTCTGTGGAATCTGAGAACAGATATTTCGGATCCCTTTGAAGACTATGGGGCCAAAGGAAATATCCTCCGATAACAAAGAGAAAGAAGCTTTCTGAGAAACTTCTTTGTGTTCTGTGAAATCATCTCACAGAGTTACAGCTTTCCCCTCAAGAAGCCTTTCGCTAAGACAGTTCTTGTGGAATTTCAAAGTGATAATTGGAAGCCCATAGAATTCTATGGTGAAAAAGGAAATATCCTCCGATGAAAACTGGAAAGAAGCTTTCTGAGAAACTGCTTAGTGTTCTGTTAATTCATCTCACAGAGTTACATCTGTATTTCGTGGATCTCTTTGATGGCCTTATTTCTGTGGAATCTGAGAACAGATATTTCGGATCCCCTTGAAGACTATAGGGCCAAAGGAAATATCCTCCGATAACAAAGAGAAAGAAGCTTTCTGAGAAACTTCTTTGTGTTCTGTGAAATCCACTCACAGAGTTACAGCTTTCCCCTCAAGAAGCCTTTCGCTAAGACAGTTCTTGTGGAATTGGCAAAGTGATATTTGGAAGCCCATAGAGGGCTATGGTGAAAAAGGAAATATCCTCAGATGAAATCTGGAAAGAAGCTTTCTGAGAAACTGCTTAGTGTTCTGTTAATTCATCTCACAGAGTTACATCTGTATTTCGTGGATCTCTTTGCTAGCCTTATTTCTGTGGAATCGGAGAACAGATATTTCGGATCCCTTTGAACACTATAAGGCCAAAGGAAATATCCTCCGATAACAAAGAAAAAGAAGCTTTTGAGAAACTTCTTTGTGTTCTGTGAAATCATCTCAAGGAGTTACAGCTTTCCCCTCAAGAAGCCTTTCGCTAAGACAGTTCTTGTGGAATTGGCAAAATGATATTTGGAAGCCCATAGAGGGCTATGGTGAAAAAGGAAATATCCTCAGATGAAATCTGGACAGAAGATTTCTGAGAAACTGCTTAGTGTTCTGTGAATTCATCTCACAGATTTACATCGGTATTTCGTGGATCTCTTTGCTAGCCTTATTTCTGTGGAATCTGAGAACAGATATTTCGGATCCCTTTGAAGACTATAGGGCCAAAGGAATTATCCACCGATAACAAAGACAAGGAAGCTTTCTGAGAAACTTCTTTGTGTTCTGTAAAATCATCTCACAGAGTTACAGCTTTCCCCTCAAGAAGCCTTTCGCTAAGACAGTTCTTGTGGAATTGGCAAAGTGATATTTGGAAGCCCCTGGAGGGCTATGGTGAAAAAGGAAATGTCCTCAGATGAAATCTGGAAAGAAGCTTTCTGAGAAACTCCTTAGTGTTCTGTTAATTCATCTCACAGAGTTACATCTGTATTTCGTGGATCTCTTTGATAGCCTTATTTCTGTGGAATCTGAGAACAGATATTTCGGATCCCTTTGAAAACTATAGGGCCATAGGAAATATCCTCCGATAACAAAGAGAAAGAAGCTTTCTGAGGAACTACTTTGTGTTCTGTGAAATCATCTCGAAGAGTTACAGCTTTCTCTAGAAGAAGCCTATCGCTAAGACAGTTCTTGTGGAATTGGCAAAGTGATATTGGGAAGCCCATATAGGGCTATGGTGAAAAAGGAAATATCCTCCGATGAAATCTGGAAAGAAGCTTTCTGAGAAACTGCTTAGTGTTCTGTTAATTCATCTCACAGAGTTACATGTGAATTTCGTGGATCTCTTTGCTAGCCTTATTTCTGTGGAATCTGAGAACAGATATTTCGGATCCCTTTGAAGACTATAGGGCCAAAGGAAATATCCTCCGATAACAAAGAGAAAGAAGCTTTCTGAGAAACTTCTTTGTGTTCTGTGAAATCATCTCAAGGAGTTACAGCTTTCCTCTCAAGAAGCCTTTCGCTAAGACAGTTCTTTTGGAATTGGCAATATAATATTTGGAAGCCCATAGAGGGCTATGGTGAAAAAGGAAATAACCTCAGATGAAATCTGGACAGAAGATTTCTGAGAAACTGCTTAGTGTTCTGTGAATTCATCTCACAGAGTTACATCTGTATTTCGTGGATCTCTTTGCTAGCCTTATTTCTGTGGAATCTGAGAACAGATATTTCGGATCCCTTTGAAGACTATAGGGCCAAAGGAAATATCCACCGATAACAACGACAAGGAAGCTTTCTGAGAAACTTCTATGTGTTCTGTAAAATCATCTCACAGAGTTACAGCTTTCCCCTCAAGAAGCCTTTCGCTAAGACAGTTCTTGTGGAATTGGCAAAGTGATATTTGGAAGCCCCTGGAGGGCTATGGTGAAAAAGGAAATATCCTCAGATGAAATCTGGAAAGAAGCTTTCTGAGAAACTGCTTAGTGTTCTGATAATTCATCTCACAGAGTTACATCTGTATTTCGTGGATCTCTTTGTTAGCCTTATTTCTGTGGAATCTGAGAATAGATATTTCGGATCCCTTTGAAGACTATAGGGCCATAGGAAATATCCTCCGATAACAAAGAGAAAGAAGCTTTCTGAGGAACTACTTTGAGTTCTTTGAAATCATCTCGAAGAGTTACAGCTTTCTCTAGAAGAAGCCATTCGCTAAGACAGTTCTTGTGGAATTGGCAAAGTGATATTGGGAAGCCCATATAGGGCTATGGTGAAAAAGGAAATATCCTCAGATGAAATCTGGAAAGAAGCTTTCTGAGAAACTGCTTAGTGTTCTGTTAATTCATCTCACAGAGTTACATGTGAATTTCGTGGATCTCTTTGCTAGCCTTATTTCTGTGGAATCTGAGAACAGATATTTCGGATCCCTTTGAAGACTATAGGGCCAAAGGAAATATCCTCCGATAACAAAGAGAAAGAAG
Source organism: Macaca mulatta (assembly GCF_049350105.2). Classification (NCBI taxonomy): domain Eukaryota; kingdom Metazoa; phylum Chordata; class Mammalia; order Primates; family Cercopithecidae; genus Macaca; species Macaca mulatta. Next base: position 27,517,537 of record NC_133420.1, read on the forward strand.
CTTTCTGAGAAACTTCTTTGTGTTCTGTGAAATCATCTCACAGTGTTACAGCTTTCCCCTCAAGAAGCCTTTCGCTAAGACAGTTCTTGTGGAATTGGCAAAGTGATATATGGAAGCCCCAGAGGGCTATGGTGAAAAAGGAAATATCCCTAGATAAAATCTGGAAAGAAGCTTTCTGAGAAACTGCTAAGTGTTCTGTTAATTCGTCTCACAGAGTTACAACTGTATTTCGTGGAACTCTTTGCTAGTCTTATTTCTGTGGAATCTGAGAACAGATATTTCGGATCCCTTTGAAGACTATGGGGCCAAAGGAAATATCCTCCGATAACAAAGAGAAAGAAGCTTTCTGAGAAACTTCTTTGTGTTCTGTGAAATCATCTCACAGAGTTACAGCTTTCCCCTCAAGAAGCCTTTCTCTAAGAAAGTTCTTGTGGAATTTCAAAGTGATAATTGGAAGCCCATAGAATTCTATGGTGAAAAAGGAAATATCCTCCAATGAAAACTGGAAAGAAGCTTTCTGAGAAACTGCTTAGTGTTCTGTTAATTCTTCTCACAGAGTTACATCTGTATTTCGTGGATCTCTTTGATGGCCTTATTTCTGTGGAATCTGAGAACAGATATTTCGGATCCCCTTGAAGACTATAGGGCCAAAGGAAATATCCTCCGATAACAAAGAGAAAGAAGCTTTCTGAGAAACTTCTTTGTGTTCTGTGAAATCCACTCACAGAGTTACAGCTTTCCCCTCAAGAAGCCTTTCGCTAAGACAGTTCTTGTGGAATTGGCAAAGTGATATTTGGAAGCCCATAGAGGGCTATGGTGAAAAAGGAAATATCCTCAGATGAAATCTGGAAAGAAGCTTTCTGAGAAACTGCTTAGTGTTCTGTTAATTCATCTCACAGAGTTACATCTGTATTTAGTGGATCTCTTTGCTAGCCTTATTTCTGTGGAATCGGAGAACAGATATTTCGGATCCCTTTGAACACTATAAGGCCAAAGGAAATATCCTCCGATAACAAAGAGAAAGAAGCTTTCTGAGAAACTTCTTTGGGTTCTGTGAAATCATCTCACAGAGTTACAGCTTTCCCCTCAAGAAGCCTTTCGCTAAGACAGTTCTTGTGGAATTGGCAAAATGATATTTGGAAGCCCATAGAGGGCTATGGTGAAAAAGGAAATATCCTCAGATGAAATCTGGACAGAAGATTTCTGAGAAACTGCTTAGTGTTCTGTGAATTCATCTCACAGAGTTACATCTGTATTTCGTGGATCTCTTTGCTAGCCTTATTTCTGTGGAATCTGAGAACAGATATTTCGGATCCCTTTGAAGACTATAGGGCCAAAGGAAATATCCACCGATAACAAAGACAAGGAAGCTTTCTGAGAAACTTCTTTGTGTTCTGTAAAATCATCTCACAGAGTTACAGCTTTCCCCTCAAGAAGCCTTTCGCTAAGACAGTTCTTGTGGAATTGGCAAAGTGATATTTGGAAGCCCCTGGAGGGCTATGGAGAAAAAGGAAATATCCACAGATGAAATCTGGAAAGAAGCTTTCTGAGAAACTGCTTAGTGTTCTGTTAATTCATCTCACAGAGTTACATCTGTATTTCGTGGATCTCTTTGTTAGCCTTATTTCTGTGGAATCTGAGAACAGATATTTCGGATCCCTTTGAAGACTATAGGGCCATAGGAAATATCCTCCGATAACAAAGAGAAAGAAGCTTTCTGAGGAACTACTTTGTGTTCTGTGAAATCATCTCGAAGAGTTACAGCTTTCTCTAGAGAAGCCTTTCGCTAAGACAGTTCTTGTGGAATTGGCAAAGTGATATTGGGAAGCCCATATAGGGCTATGGTGAAAAAGGTATTATCTTCAGATGAAATCTGGAAAGAAGCTTTCTGAGAAACTGCTTAGTGTTCTGTTAATTCATCTCACAGAGTTACATCTGTACTTCGTGGATCTCTTTGCTAGCCTTATTTCTGTGGAATCTGAGAAAAGATATTTCGGATCCCTTTGAAGACGATAGGGCCAAAGGAAATATCCTCCGATAACAAAGAGAAAGAAGCTTTCTGAGAAACTTCTTTCTGTTCTATGAAATCATCTCAAGGAGTTACAGCTTTCCCCTCAAGAAGACTTTCGCTAAGACAGTTCTTGTGGAATTGGCAAAATGATATTTGGAAGCCCATAGAGGGCTATGGTGAAAAAGGAAATATCCTCAGATGAAATCTGCACAGAAGATTTCTGAGAAACTGCTTAGTGTTCTGTGAATTCATCTCACAGAGTTACATCTGTATTTCGTGGATCTCTTTGCTAGCCTTATTTCTGTGGAATCTGAGAACAGATATTTCGGATCCCTTTGAAGACAATAGGGCCAAAGGAAATATCCACCGATAACAAAGACAAGGAAGCTTTCTGAGAAACTTCTTTGTGTTCTGTAAAATCATCTCACAGAGTTACAGCTTTCCCCTCAAGAAGCCTTTCGCTAAGACAGTTCTTGTGGAATTGGCAAAGTGATATTTGGAAGCCCCTGGAGGGCTATGGTGAAAAAGGAAATATCCTCAGATGAAATCTGGAAAGAAGCTTTCTGAGAAACTGCTTAATGTTCTGTTAATTCATCTCACAGAGTTACATCTGTATTTCGTGTATCTCTTTGTTAGCCTTATTTCTGTGGAATCTGAGAACAGATATTTCGGATCCCTTTGAAGACTATAGGGCCAAAGGAAATATCCTCCGATAACAAAGAGAAAGAAGCTTTCTGAGGAACTACTTTGTGTTGTTTGAAATCATCTCGAAGAGTTACAGCTTTCTCTAGAAGAAGCCTTTCGCTAAGACAGTTCTTGTGGAATTGGCAAAGTGATATTGGGAAGCCCATATAGGGCTATGGTGAAAAAGGAAATATCCTCAGATGAAATCTGGAAAGAAGCTTTCTGAGAAACTGCTTAGTGTTCTGTTAATTCATCTCACAGAGTTACATATGAATTTCGTGGATCTCTTTGCTAGCCTTATTTCTGTGGAATCTGAGAACAGATATTTCGGATCCCTTTGAAGACTATAGGGCCAAAGGAAATATCCTCCGATAACAAAGAGAAAGAAGCTTTCTGAGAAACTTCTTTGTGTTCTGTGAAATCATCTCACAGAGTTACAGCTTTCCCCTCAAGAAGCCTTTCGCTAAGACAGTTCTTGTGGAATTGGCAAAGTGATATATGTAAGCCCCTAGAGGGCTATGGTGAAAAAGGAAATATCCCTAGATAAAATCTGGAAAGAAGCTTTCTGAGAAACTGCTAAGTGTTCTGTTAATTCGTCTCACAGAGTTACAACTGCATTTCGTGGAACTCTTTGCTAGTCTTATTTCTGTGGAATCTGAGAACAGATATTTCGGATCCCTTTGAAGACTATGGAGCCAAAGGAAATATCCTCCGATAACAAAGAGAAAGAAGCTTTCTGAGAAACTTCTTTGTGTTCTGTGAAATCATCTCACAGAGTTACAGCTTTCCCCTCAAGAAGCCTTTCGCTAAGACAGTTCTTGTGGAATTTCAAGTGATAATTGGAAGCCCATATAGGGCTATGGTGAAAAAGGTAATATCTTCAGATGAAATCTGGAAAGAAGCTTTCTGAGAAACTGCTTAGTGTTCTGTTAATTCATCTCACAGAGTTACATCTGTACTTCGTGGATCTCTTTGCTAGCCTTATTTCTGTGGAATCTGAGAAAAGATACTTCGGATCCCTTTGAAGACGATAGGGCCAAAGGAAATATCCTCCGATAACAAAGAGAAAGAAGCTTTCTGAGAAACTTCTTTGTGTTCTGTGAAATCATCTCAAGGAGTTACAGCTTTCCCCTCAAGAAGCCTTTCGCTAAGACAGTTCTTGTGGAATTGGCAAAATGATATTTGGAAGCCCATAGAGGGCTATGGTGAAAAAGGAAATATCCTCAGATGAAATCTGGACAGAAGATTTCTGAGAAACTGCTTAGTGTTCTGTGAATTCATCTCACAGATTTACATCTGTATTTCGTGGATCTCTTCGCTAGCCTTATTTCTGTGGAATCTGAGAACAGATATTTCGGATCCCTTTGAAGACTATAGGGCCAAAGGAATTATCCACCGATAACAAAGACAAGGAAGCTTTCTGAGAAACTTCTTTGTGTTCTGTAAAATCATCTCACAGAGTTACAGCTTTCCCCCAAAAGAAGCCTTTCGCTAAGACAGTTCTTGTGGAATTGGCAAAGTGATATTTGGAAGCCCCTGGAGGGCTATGGTGAAAAAGGAAATATCCTCAGATGAAATCTGGAAAGAAACTTTCTGAGAAACTGCTTAGTGTTCTGTTAATTCATCTCACAGAGTTACATCTGTATTTCGTGGATCTCTTTGTTAGCCTTATTTCTGTGGAATCTGAGAACAGATATTTCGGATCCCTTTGAAGACTATAGGGCCATAGGAAATATCCTCCGATAACAAAGAGAACGAAGCTTTCTGAGGAACTACTTTGTGTTCTGTGAAATCATCTCGAAGAGTTACAGCTTTCTGTAGAAGAAGCCTTTCGCTAAGACAGTTCTTGTGGAATTGGCAAAGTGATATTGGGAAGCCCTTATAGGGCTATGGTGAAAAAGGAAATATCCTCAGATGAAATCTGGAAAGAAGCTTTCTGAGAAACTGCTTAGTGTTCTGTTAATTCATCTCACAGAGTTACATTTGAATTTCGTGGATCTCTTTGCTAGCCTTATTTCTGTGGAATCTGAGAACAGATATTTCGGATCCCTTTGAAGACTATAGGGCCAAAGGAAATATCCTCCGATAACAAAGAGAAAGAAGCTTTCTGAGAAACTTCTTTTTGTTCTGTGAAATCATCTCACAGAGTTACAGCTTTCCCCTCAAGAAGCCTTTCGCTAAGACAGTTCTTGTGGAATTGGCAAAGTGATATATGTAAGCCCCTAGAGGGCTATGGTGAAAAAGGAAATATCCCTAGATAAAATCTGGAAAGAAGCTTTCTGAGAAACTGCTAAGTGTTCTGTTAATTCGTCTCACAGAGTTACAACTGCATTTCGTGGAACTCTTTGCTAGTCTTATTTCTGTGGAATCTGAGAACAGATATTTCGGATCCCTTTGAAGACTATGGAGCCAAAGGAAATATCCTCCGATAACAAAGAGAAAGAAGCTTTCTGAGAAACTTCTTTGTGTTCTGTGAAATCATCTCACAGAGTTACAGCTTTCCCCTCAAGAAGCCTTTCGCTAAGACAGTTCTTGTGGAATTTCAAGTGATAATTGGAAGCCCATAGAGTTCTATGGTGAAAAAGGAAATATCCTCCGATGAAAACTGGAAAGAAGCTTTCTGAGAAACTAATTAGTGTTCTGTTAATTCATCTCACAGAGTTACATCTGTATTTCGTGGATCTCTTTGATAGCCTTATTTCTGTGGAATCTGAGAACAGATATTTCGGATCCCTTTGAAGACTATAGGGCCAAAGGAAATATCCTCCGATAACAAAGAGAAAGAAGCTTTCTGAGAAACTTCTTTGTGTTCTGTGAAATCCACTCACAGAGTTACAGCTTTCCCCTCAAGAAGCCTTTCGCTAAGACAGTTCTTGTGGAATTGGCAAAGTGATATTTGGAAGCCCATAGAGGGCTATGGTGAAAAAGGAAATATCCTCAGATGAAATCTGGAAAGAAGCTTTCTGAGAAACTGCTTAGTGTTCTGTTAATTCATCTCACAGAGTTACATCTGTATTTCGTGGATCTCTTTGCTAGCCTTATTTCTGTGGAATCTGAGAAAAGATATTTCGGATCCCTTTGAAGACGATAGGGCCAAAGGAAATATCCTCCGATAACAAAGAGAAAGAAGCTTTCTGAGAAACTTCTTTGTGTTCTGTGAAATCATCTCAAGGAGTTACAGCTTTCCCCTCAAGAAGCCTTTCGCTAAGACAGTTCTTGTGGAATTGGCAAAATGATATTTGGAAGCCCATAGAGGGCTATGGTGAAAAAGGAAATATCCTCAGATGAAATCTGGACAGAAGATTTCTGAGAAACTGCTTAGTGTTCTGTGAATTCATCTCACAGAGTTACATCTGTATTTCGTGGATCTCTTTGCTAGCCTTATTTCTGTGGAATCTGAGAACAGATATTTCGGATCCCTTTGAAGACGATAGGGCCAAAGGAAATATCCACCGATAACAAAGACAAGGAAGCTTTCTGAGAAAATTCTTTGTGTTCTGTAAAATCATCTCACAGAGTTGCAGCTTTCCCCTCAAGAAGCCTTTCGCTAAGACAGTTCTTGTGGAATTTGCAAAGTGATATTTGGAAGCCCCTGGAGGGCTATGGTGAAAAAGGAAATATCCTCAGATGAAATCTGGAAAGAAGCTTTCTGAGAAACTGCTTAGTGTTCTGCTAATTCATCTCACAGAGTTACATCTGTATTTCGTGGATCTCTTTGTTAGCCTTATTTCTGTGGAATCTGAGAACAGATATTTGGGATCCCTTTGAAGACTATAGGGCCATAGGAAATATCCTCCGATAACAAAGAGAAAGAAGCTTTCTGAGGAACTACTTTGTGTTCTTTGAAATCATCTCGAAGAGTTACAGCTTTCTCTAGAAGAAGCCTTTCGCTAAGACAGTTCTTGTGGAATTGGCAAAGTGATATTGGGAAGCCCATATAGGGCTATGGTGAAAAAGGAAATATCCTCAGATGAAATCTGGAAAGAAGCTTTCTGAGAAACTGCTTAGTGTTCTGTTAATTCATCTCACAGAGTTACATGTGAATTTCGTGGATCTCTTTGCTAGCCTTATTTCTGTGGAATCTGAGAACAGATATTTCGGATCCCTTTGAAGACTATAGGGCCAAAGGAAATATCCTCCGATAACAAAGAGAAAGAAGCTTTCTGAGAAACTTCTTTGTGTTCTGTGAAATCCACTCACAGAGTTACAGCTTTCCCCTCAAGAAGCCTTTCGCTAAGACAGTTCTTGTGGAATTGGCAAAGTGATATTTGGAAGCCCATAGAGGGCTATGGTGAAAAAGGAAATATCCTCAGATGAAATCTGGAAAGAAGCTTTCTGAGAAACTGCTTAGTGTTCTGTTAATTCATCTCACAGAGTTACATCTGTATTTCGTGGATCTCTTTGCTAGCCTTATTTCTGTGGAATCGGAGAACAGATATTTCGGATCCCTTTGAACACTATAAGGCCAAAGGAAATATCCTCCGATAACAAAGAAAAAGAAGCTTTTGAGAAACTTCTTTGTGTTCTGTAAAATCATCTCACAGAGTTACAGCTTTCCCCTCAAGAAGCCTTTCGCTAAGACAGTTCTTGTGGAATTGGCAAAATGATATTTGGAAGCCCATAGAGGTCTATGGTGAAAAAGGAAATCTCCTCAGATGAAATCTGGACAGAAGATTTCTGAGAAACTGCTTAGTGTTCTGTGAATTCATCTCACAGAGTTACATCTGTATTTCGTGGATCTCTTTGCTAGCCTTATTTCTGTGGAATCTGAGATCAGATATTTCGGATCCCTTTGAAGACTATAGGGCCAAAGGAAATATCCTCCGATAACAAAGACAAGGAAGCTTTCTGAGAAACTTCTTTGTGTTCTGTAAAATCATCTCACAGAGTTACAGCTTTCCCCTCAAGAAGCCTTTCGCTAAGACAGTTCTTGTGGAATTGGCAAAGTGATATTTGGAAGCCCCTGGAGGGCTATGGTGAAAAAGGAAATATCCTCAGATGAAATCTGGAAAGAAGCTTTCTGAGAAACTGCTTAATGTTCTGTTAATTCATCTCACAGAGTTACATCTGTATTTCATGTATCTCTTTGTTAGCCTTATTTCTGTGGAATCTGAGAACAGATATTTCGGATCCCTTTGAAGACTATAGGGCCAAAGGAAATATCCTCCGATAACAAAGAGAAAGAAGCTTTCTGAGGAACTACTTTGTGTTGTTTGAAATCATCTCGAAGAGTTACAGCTTTCTCTAGAAGAAGCCTTTCGCTAAGACAGTTCTTGTGGAATTGGCAAAGTGATATTGGGAAGCCCATATAGGGCTATGGTGAAAAAGGAAATATCCTCAGATGAAATCTGGAAAGAAGCTTTCTGAGAAACTGCTTAGTGTTCTGTTAATTCATCTCACAGAGTTACATATGAATTTCGTGGATCTCTTTGCTAGCCTTATTTCTGTGGAATCTGAGAACAGATATTTCGGATCCCTTTGAAGACTATAGGGCCAAAGGAAATATCCTCCGATAACAAAGAGAAAGAAGCTTTCTGAGAAACTTCTTTGTGTTCTGTGAAATCATCTCAAAGAGTTACAGCTTTCCCCTCAAGAAGCCTTTCGCTAAGACAGTTCTTGTGGAATTGGCAAAGTGATATATGTAAGCCCCTAGAGGGCTATGGTGAAAAAGGAAATATCCCTAGATAAAATCTGGAAAGAAGCTTTCTGAGAAACTGCTAAGTGTTCTGTTAATTCGTCTCACAGAGTTACAACTGCATTTCGTGGAACTCTTTGCTAGTCTTATTTCTGTGGAATCTGAGAACAGATATTTCGGATCCCTTTGAAGACTATGGAGCCAAAGGAAATATCCTCCGATAACAAAGAGAAAGAAGCTTTCTGAGAAACTTCTTTGTGTTCTGTGAAATCATCTCACAGAGTTACAGCTTTCCCCTCAAGAAGCCTTTCGCTAAGACAGTTCTTGTGGAATTTCAAGTGATAATTGGAAGCCCATATAGGGCTATGGTGAAAAAGGTAATATCTTCAGATGAAATCTGGAAAGAAGCTTTCTGAGAAACTGCTTAGTGTTCTGTTAATTCATCTCACAGAGTTACATCTGTACTTCGTGGATCTCTTTGCTAGCCTTATTTCTGTGGAATCTGAGAAAAGATACTTCGGATCCCTTTGAAGACGATAGGGCCAAAGGAAATATCCTCCGATAACAAAGAGAAAGAAGCTTTCTGAGAAACTTCTTTGTGTTCTGTGAAATCATCTCAAGGAGTTACAGCTTTCCCCTCAAGAAGCCTTTCGCTAAGACAGTTCTTGTGGAATTGGCAAAATGATATTTGGAAGCCCATAGAGGGCTATGGTGAAAAAGGAAATATCCTCAGATGAAATCTGGACAGAAGATTTCTGAGAAACTGCTTAGTGTTCTGTGAATTCATCTCACAGATTTACATCTGTATTTCGTGGATCTCTTCGCTAGCCTTATTTCTGTGGAATCTGAGAACAGATATTTCGGATCCCTTTGAAGACTATAGGGCCAAAGGAATTATCCACCGATAACAAAGACAAGGAAGCCTTCTGAGAAACTTCTTTGTGTTCTGTAAAATCATCTCACAGAGTTACAGCTTTCCCCCAAAAGAAGCCTTTCGCTAAGACAGTTCTTGTGGAATTGGCAAAGTGATATTTGGAAGCCCCTGGAGGGCTATGGTGAAAAAGGAAATATCCTCAGATGAAATCTGGAAAGAAACTTTCTGAGAAACTGCTTAGTGTTCTGTTAATTCATCTCACAGAGTTACATCTGTATTTCGTGGATCTCTTTGTTAGCCTTATTTCTGTGGAATCTGAGAACAGATATTTCGGATCCCTTTGAAGACTATAGGGCCATAGGAAATATCCTCCGATAACAAAGAGAACGAAGCTTTCTGAGGAACTACTTTGTGTTCTGTGAAATCATCTCGAAGAGTTACAGCTTTCTGTAGAAGAAGCCTTTCGCTAAGACAGTTCTTGTGGAATTGGCAAAGTGATATTGGGAAGCCCATATAGGGCTATGGTGAAAAAGGAAATATCCTCAGATGAAATCTGGAAAGAAGCTTTCTGAGAAACTGCTTAGTGTTCTGTTAATTCATCTCACAGAGTTACATTTGAATTTCGTGGATCTCTTTGCTAGCCTTATTTCTGTGGAATCTGAGAACAGATATTTCGGATCCCTTTGAAGACTATAGGGCCAAAGGAAATATCCTCCGATAACAAAGAGAAAGAAGCTTTCTGAGAAACTTCTTTTTGTTCTGTGAAATCATCTCACAGAGTTACAGCTTTCCCCTCAAGAAGCCTTTCGCTAAGACAGTTCTTGTGGAATTGGCAAAGTGATATATGTAAGCCCCTAGAGGGCTATGGTGAAAAAGGAAATATCCCTAGATAAAATCTGGAAAGAAGCTTTCTGAGAAACTGCTAAGTGTTCTGTTAATTCGTCTCACAGAGTTACAACTGCATTTCGTGGAACTCTTTGCTAGTCTTATTTCTGTGGAATCTGAGAACAGATATTTCGGATCCCTTTGAAGACTATGGAGCCAAAGGAAATATCCTCCGATAACAAAGAGAAAGAAGCTTTCTGAGAAACTTCTTTGTGTTCTGTGAAATCATCTCACAGAGTTACAGCTTTCCCCTCAAGAAGCCTTTCGCTAAGACAGTTCTTGTGGAATTTCAAGTGATAATTGGAAGCCCATAGAGTTCTATGGTGAAAAAGGAAATATCCTCCGATGAAAACTGGAAAGAAGCTTTCTGAGAAACTGCTTAGTGTTCTGTTAATTCATCTCACAGAGTTACATCTGTATTTCGTGGATCTCTTTGATAGCCTTATTTCTGTGGAATCTGAGAACAGATATTTCGGATCCCTTTGAAGACTATAGGGCCAAAGGAAATATCCTCCGATAACAAAGAGAAAGAAGCTTTCTGAGAAACTTCTTTGTGTTCTGTGAAATCCACTCACAGAGTTACAGCTTTCCCCTCAAGAAGCCTTTCGCTAAGACAGTTCTTGTGGAATTGGCAAAGTGATATTTGGAAGCCCATAGAGGGCTATGGTGAAAAAGGAAATATCCTCAGATGAAATCTGGAAAGAAGCTTTCTGAGAAACTGCTTAGTGTTCTGTTAATTCATCTCACAGAGTTACATCTGTATTTCGTGGATCTCTTTGCTAGCCTTATTTCTGTGGAATCTGAGAAAAGATATTTCGGATCCCTTTGAAGACGATAGGGCCAAAGGAAATATCCTCCGATAACAAAGAGAAAGAAGCTTTCTGAGAAACTTCTTTGTGTTCTGTGAAATCATCTCGAAGAGTTACAGCTTTCTCTAGAAGAAGCCTTTCGCTAAGACTGTTCTTGTGGAATTGGCAAAGTGATATTGGGAAGCCCATATAGGGCTATGGTGAAAAAGGAAATATCCTCAGATGAAATCTGGAAAGAAGCTTTCTGAGAAACTGCTTAGTGTTCTGTTAATTCATCTCACAGAGTTACATGTGAATTTCGTGGATCTCTTTGCTAGCCTTATTTCTGTGGAATCTGAGAACAGATATTTCGGATCCCTCTGAAGACTATAGGGCCAAAGGAAATATCCTCCGATAACAAAGAGAAAGAAGCTTCCTGAGAAACTTCTTTGTGTTCTGTGAAATCATCTCAAGGAGTTACAGCTTTCCCCTCAAGAAGCCTTTCGCTAAGACAGTTCTTGTGGAATTGGCAAAATGATATTTGGAAGGCCATAGAGGGCTATGGTGAAAAAGGAAATAACCTCAGATGAAATCTGGACAGAAGATTTCTGAGAAACTGCTTAGTGTTCTGTGAATTCATCTCACAGAGTTACATCTGTATTTCGTGGATCTCTTTGCTAGCCTTATTTCTGTGGAATCTGAGAACAGATATTTCGGATCCCTTTGAAGACTATAGGGCCAAAGGAAATATCCACCGATAACAAAGACAAGGAAGCTTTCTGAGAAACTTTTTTGTGTTCTGTAAAATCATCTCACAGAGTTACAGCTTTCCCCTCAAGAAGCCTTTCGCTAAGACAGTTCTTGTGGAATTTGCAAAGTGATATTTGGAAGCCCCTGGAGGGCTATGGTGAAAAAGGAAATATCCTCAGATGAAATCTGGAAAGAAGCTTTCTGAGAAACTGCTTAGTGTTCTGCTAATTCATCTCACAGAGTTACATCTGTATTTCGTGGATCTCTTTGTTAGCCTTATTTCTGTGGAATCTGAGAACAGATATTTGGGATCCCTTTGAAGACTATAGGGCCATAGGAAATATCCTCCGATAACAAAGAGAAAGAAGCTTTCTGAGAAACTTCTTTGTGTTCTGTGAAATCCACTCACAGAGTTACAGCTTTCCCCTCAAGAAGCCTTTCGCTAAGACAGTTCTTGTGGAATTGGCAAAGTGATATTTGGAAGCCCATAGAGGGCTATGGTGAAAAAGGAAATATCCTCAGATGAAATCTGGAAAGAAGCTTTCTGAGAAACTGCTTAGTGTTCTGTTAATTCATCTCACAGAGTTACATCTGTATTTCGTGGATCTCTTTGCTAGCCTTATTTCTGTGGAATCGGAGAACAGATATTTCGGATCCCTTTGAACACTATAAGGCCAAAGGAAATATCCTCCGATAACAAAGAAAAAGAAGCTTTTGAGAAACTTCTTTGTGTTCTGTAAAATCATCTCACAGAGTTACAGCTTTCCCCTCAAGAAGCCTTTCGCTAAGACAGTTCTTGTGGAATTGGCAAAATGATATTTGGAAGCCCATAGAGGTCTATGGTGAAAAAGGAAATCTCCTCAGATGAAATCTGGACAGAAGATTTCTGAGAAACTGCTTAGTGTTCTGTGAATTCATCTCACAGAGTTACATCTGTATTTCGTGGATCTCTTTGCTAGCCTTATTTCTGTGGAATCTGAGATCAGATATTTCGGATCCCTTTGAAGACTATAGGGCCAAAGGAAATATCCTCCGATAACAAAGACAAGGAAGCTTTCTGAGAAACTTCTTTGTGTTCTGTAAAATCATCTCACAGAGTTACAGCTTTCCCCTCAAGAAGCCTTTCGCTAAGACAGTTCTTGTGGAATTGGCAAAGTGATATTTGGAAGCCCCTGGAGGGCTATGGTGAAAAAGGAAATATCCTCAGATGAAATCTGGAAAGAAGCTTTCTGAGAAACTGCTTAATGTTCTGTTAATTCATCTCACAGAGTTACATCTGTATTTCGTGTATCTCTTTGTTAGCCTTATTTCTGTGGAATCTGAGAACAGATATTTCGGATCCCTTTGAAGACTATAGGGCCAAAGGAAATATCCTCCGATAACAAAGAGAAAGAAGCTTTCTGAGGAACTACTTTGTGTTGTTTGAAATCATCTCGAAGAGTTACAGCTTTCTCTAGAAGAAGCCTTTGGCTAAGACAGTTCTTGTGGAATTGGCAAAGTGATATTGGGAAGCCCATATAGGGCTATGGTGAAAAAGGAAATATCCTCAGATGAAATCTGGAAAGAAGCTTTCTGAGAAACTGCTTAGTGTTCTGTTAATTCATCTCACAGAGTTACATATGAATTTCGTGGATCTCTTTGCTAGCCTTATTTCTGTGGAATCTGAGAACAGATATTTCGGATCCCTTTGAAGACTATAGGGCCAAAGGAAATATCCTCCGATAACAAAGAGAAAGAAGCTTTCTGAGAAACTTCTTTGTGTTCTGTGAAATCATCTCAAAGAGTTACAGCTTTCCCCTCAAGAAGCCTTTCGCTAAGACAGTTCTTGTGGAATTGGCAAAGTGATATATGTAAGCCCCTAGAGGGCTATGGTGAAAAAGGAAATATCCCTAGATAAAATCTGGAAAGAAGCTTTCTGAGAAACTGCTAAGTGTTCTGTTAATTCGTCTCACAGAGTTACAACTGCATTTCGTGGAACTCTTTGCTAGTCTTATTTCTGTGGAATCTGAGAACAGATATTTCGGATCCCTTTGAAGACTATGGAGCCAAAGGAAATATGTTCCGATAACAAAGAGAAAGAAGCTTTCTGAGAAACTTCTTTGTGTTCTGTGAAATCATCTCACAGAGTTACAGCTTTCCCCTCAAGAAGCCTTTCGCTAAGACAGTTCTTGTGGAATTTCAAGTGATAATTGGAAGCCCATATAGGGCTATGGTGAAAAAGGTAATATCTTCAGATGAAATCTGGAAAGAAGCTTTCTGAGAAACTGCTTAGTGTTCTGTTAATTCATCTCACAGAGTTACATCTGTACTTCGTGGATCTCTTTGCTAGCCTTATTTCTGTGGAATCTGAGAAAAGATACTTCGGATCCCTTTGAAGACGATAGGGCCAAAGGAAATATCCTCCGATAACAAAGAGAAAGAAGCTTTCTGAGAAACTTCTTTGTGTTCTGTGAAATCATCCCAAGGAGTTACAGCTTTCCCCTCAAGAAGCCTTTCGCTAAGACAGTTCTTGTGGAATTGGCAAAATGATATTTGGAAGCCCATAGAGGGCTATGGTGAAAAAGGAAATATCCTCAGATGAAATCTGGACAGAAGATTTCTGAGAAACTGCTTAGTGTTCTGTGAATTCATCTCACAGATTTACATCTGTATTTCGTGGATCTCTTCGCTAGCCTTATTTCTGTGGAATCTGAGAACAGATATTTCGGATCCCTTTGAAGACTATAGGGCCAAAGGAATTATCCACCGATAACAAAGACAAGGAAGCTTTCTGAGAAACTTCTTTGTGTTCTGTAAAATCATCTCACAGAGTTACAGCTTTCCCCCAAAAGAAGCCTTTCGCTAAGACAGTTCTTGTGGAATTGGCAAAGTGATATTTGGAAGCCCCTGGAGGGCTATGGTGAAAAAGGAAATATCCTCAGATGAAATCTGGAAAGAAACTTTCTGAGAAACTGCTTAGTGTTCTGTTAATTCATCTCACAGAGTTACATCTGTATTTCGTGGATCTCTTTGTTAGCCTTATTTCTGTGGAATCTGAGAACAGATATTTCGGATCCCTTTGAAGACTATAGGGCCATAGGAAATATCCTCCGATAACAAAGAGAACGAAGCTTTCTGAGGAACTACTTTGTGTTCTGTGAAATCATCTCGAAGAGTTACAGCTTTCTGTAGAAGAAGCCTTTCGCTAAGACAGTTCTTGTGGAATTGGCAAAGTGATATTGGGAAGCCCATATAGGGCTATGGTGAAAAAGGAAATATCCTCAGATGAAATCTGGAAAGAAGCTTTCTGAGAAACTGCTTAGTGTTCTGTTAATTCATCTCACAGAGTTACATTTGAATTTCGTGGATCTCTTTGCTAGCCTTATTTCTGTGGAATCTGAGAACAGATATTTCGGATCCCTTTGAAGACTATAGGGCCAAAGGAAATATCCTCCGATAACAAAGAGAAAGAAGCTTTCTGAGAAACTTCTTTTTGTTCTGTGAAATCATCTCACAGAGTTACAGCTTTCCCCTCAAGAAGCCTTTCGCTAAGACAGTTCTTGTGGAATTGGCAAAGTGATATATGTAAGCCCCTAGAGGGCTATGGTGAAAAAGGAAATATCCCTAGATAAAATCTGGAAAGAAGCTTTCTGAGAAACTGCTAAGTGTTCTGTTAATTCGTCTCACAGAGTTACAACTGCATTTCGTGGAACTCTTTGCTAGTCTTATTTCTGTGGAATCTGAGAACAGATATTTCGGATCCCTTTGAAGACTATGGAGCCAAAGGAAATATCCTCCGATAACAAAGAGAAAGAAGCTTTCTGAGAAACTTCTTTGTGTTCTGTGAAATCATCTCACAGAGTTACAGCTTTCCCCTCAAGAAGCCTTTCGCTAAGACAGTTCTTGTGGAATTTCAAGTGATAATTGGAAGCCCATAGAGTTCTATGGTGAAAAAGGAAATATCCTCCGATGAAAACTGGAAAGAAGCTTTCTGAGAAACTGCTTAGTGTTCTGTTAATTCATCTCACAGAGTTACATCTGTATTTCGTGGATCTCTTTGATAGCCTTATTTCTGTGGAATCTGAGAACAGATATTTCGGATCCCTTTGAAGACTATAGGGCCAAAGGAAATATCCTCCGATAACAAAGAGAAAGAAGCTTTCTGAGAAACTTCTTTGTGTTCTGTGAAATCCACTCACAGAGTTACAGCTTTCCCCTCAAGAAGCCTTTCGCTAAGACAGTTCTTGTGGAATTGGCAAAGTGATATTTGGAAGCCCATAGAGGGCTATGGTGAAAAAGGAAATATCCTCAGATGAAATCTGGAAAGAAGCTTTCTGAGAAACTGCTTAGTGTTCTGTTAATTCATCTCACAGAGTTACATCTGTATTTCGTGGATCTCTTTGCTAGCCTTATTTCTGTGGAATCTGAGAAAAGATATTTCGGATCCCTTTGAAGACGATAGGGCCAAAGGAAATATCCTCCGATAACAAAGAGAAAGAAGCTTTCTGAGAAACTTCTTTGTGTTCTGTGAAATCATCTCAAGGAGTTACAGCTTTCCCCTCAAGAAGCCTTTTGCTAAGACAGTTCTTGTGGAATTGGCAAAATGATATTTGGAAGCCCATAGAGGGCTATGGTGAAAAAGGAAATATCCTCAGATGAAATCTGGACAGAAGATTTCTGAGAAACTGCTTAGTGTTCTGTGAATTCATCTCACAGAGTTACATCTGTATTTCGTGGATCTCTTTGCTAGCCTTATTTCTGTGGAATCTGAGAACAGATATTTCGGATCCCTTTGAAGACGATAGGGCCAAAGGAAATATCCACCGATAACAAAGACAAGGAAGCTTTCTGAGAAAATTCTTTGTGTTCTGTAAAATCATCTCACAGAGTTACAGCTTTCCCCTCAAGAAGCCTTTCGCTAAGACAGTTCTTGTGGAATTGGCAAAGTGATATTTGGAAGCCCCTGGAGGCCTATGGTGAAAAAGGAAATATCCTCAGATGAAATCTGGAAAGAAGCTTTCTGAGAAACTGCTTAGTGTTCTGTTAATTCATCTCACAGAGTTACATCTGTATTTCGTGGATCTCTTTGTTAGCCTTATTTCTGTGGAATCTGAGAACAGATATTTCGGATCCCTTTGAAGACTATAGGGCCATAGGAAATATCCTCCGATAACAAAGAGAAAGAAGCTTTCTGAGGAACTACTTTGTGTTCTGTGAAATCATCTCGAAGAGTTACAGCTTTCTCTAGAAGAAGCCTTTCGCTAAGACTGTTCTTGTGGAATTGGCAAAGTGATATTGGGAAGCCCATATAGGGCTATGGTGAAAAAGGAAATATCCTCAGATGAAATCTGGAAAGAAGCTTTCTGAGAAACTGCTTAGTGTTCTGTTAATTCATCTCACAGAGTTACATGTGAATTTCGTGGATCTCTTTGCTAGCCTTATTTCTGTGGAATCTGAGAACAGATATTTCGGATCCCTCTGAAGACTATAGGGCCAAAGGAAATATCCTCCGATAACAAAGAGAAAGAAGCTTCCTGAGAAACTTCTTTGTGTTCTGTGAAATCATCTCAAGGAGTTACAGCTTTCCCCTCAAGAAGCCTTTCGCTAAGACAGTTCTTGTGGAATTGGCAAAATGATATTTGGAAGGCCATAGAGGGCTATGGTGAAAAAGGAAATAACCTCAGATGAAATCTGGACAGAAGATTTCTGAGAAACTGCTTAGTGTTCTGTGAATTCATCTCACAGAGTTACATCTGTATTTCGTGGATCTCTTTGCTAGCCTTATTTCTGTGGAATCTGAGAACAGATATTTCGGATCCCTTTGAAGACTATAGGGCCAAAGGAAATATCCACCGATAACAACGACAAGGAAGCTTTCTGAGAAACTTTTTTGTGTTCTGTAAAATCATCTCACAGAGTTACAGCTTTCCCCTCAAGAAGCCTTTCGCTAAGACAGTTCTTGTGGAATTTGCAAAGTGATATTTGGAAGCCCCTGGAGGGCTATGGTGAAAAAGGAAATATCCTCAGATGAAATCTGGAAAGAAGCTTTCTGAGAAACTGCTTAGTGTTCTGCTAATTCATCTCACAGAGTTACATCTGTATTTCGTGGATCTCTTTGTTAGCCTTATTTCTGTGGAATCTGAGAACAGATATTTGGGATCCCTTTGAAGACTATAGGGCCATAGGAAATATCCTCCGATAACAAAGAGAAAGAAGCTTTCTGAGGAACTACTTTGTGTTCTTTGAAATCATCTCGAAGAGTTACAGCTTTCTCTAGAAGAAGCCTTTCGCTAAGACAGTTCTTGTGGAATTGGCAAAGTGATATTGGGAAGCCCATATAGGGCTATGGTGAAAAAGGAAATATCCTCAGATGAAATCTGGAAAGAAGCTTTCTGAGAAACTGCTTAGTGTTCTGTTAATTCGTCTCACAGAGTTACATGTGAATTTCGTGGATCTCTTTGCTAGCCTTATTTCTGTGGAATCTGAGAACAGATATTTCGGATCCCTTTGAAGACTATAGGGCCAAAGGAAATATCCTCCGATAACAAAGAGAAAGAAGCTTTCTGAGAAACTTCTTTGTGTTCTGTGAAATCCACTCACAGAGTTACAGCTTTCCCCTCAAGAAGCCTTTCGCTAAGACAGTTCTTGTGGAATTGGCAAAGTGATATTTGGAAGCCCATAGAGGGCTATGGTGAAAAAGGAAATATCCTCAGATGAAATATGGAAAGAAGCTTTCTGAGAAACTGCTTAGTGTTCTGTTAATTCATCTCACAGAGTTACATCTGTATTTCGTGGATCTCTTTGCTAGCCTTATTTCTGTGGAATCGGAGAACAGATATTTCGGATCCCTTTGAACACTATAAGGCCAAAGGAAATATCCTCCGATAACAAAGAAAAAGAAGCTTTTGAGAAACTTCTTTGTGTTCTGTAAAATCATCTCACAGAGTTACAGCTTTCCCCTCAAGAAGCCTTTCGCTAAGACAGTTCTTGTGGAATTGGCAAAATGATATTTGGAAGCCCATAGAGGTCTATGGTGAAAAAGGAAATCTCCTCAGATGAAATCTGGACAGAAGATTTCTGAGAAACTGCTTAGTGTTCTGTGAATTCATCTCACAGAGTTACATCTGTATTTCGTGGATCTCTTTGCTAGCCTTATTTCTGTGGAATCTGAGAACAGATATTTGGGATCCCTTTGAAGACTATAGGGCCAAAGGATATATCCACCGATAACAAAGACAAGGAAGCTTTCTGAGAAACTTCTTTGTGTTCTGTAAAATCATCTCACAGAGTTACAGCTTTCCCCTCAAGAAGCCTTTCGCTAAGACAGTTCTTGGGGAATTGGCAAAGTGATATTTGGAAGCCCCTGGAGGGCTATGGAGAAAAAGGAAATATCCTCAGATGAAATCTGGAAAGAAGCTTTCTGAGAAACTGCTTAGTGTTCTGTTAATTCATCTCACAGAGTTACATCTGTATTTCATGGATCTCTTTGTTAGCCTTATTTCTGTGGAATCTGAGAACAGATATTTGGGATCCCTTTGAAGACTATAGGGCCATAGGAAATATCCTCCGATAACAAAGAGAAAGAAGCTTTCTGAGGAACTACTTTGTGTTCTGTGAAATCATCTCGAAGAATTACAGCTTTCTCTAGAAGAAGCCTTTCGCTAAGACAGTTCTTGTGGAATTGGCAAAGTGATATTGGGAAGCCCATATAGGGCTATGGTGAAAAAGGTAATATCTTCAGATGAAATCTGGAAAGAAGCTTTCTGAGAAACTGCTTAGTGTTCTGTTAATTCATCTCACAGAGTTACATCTGTACTTCGTGGATCTCTTTGCTAGCCTTATTTCTGTGGAATCTGAGAAAAGATATTTCGGATCCCTTTGAAGAAGATAGGGCCAAAGGAAATATCCTCCGATAACAAAGAGAAAGAAGCTTTCTGAGAAACTTCTTTGTGTTCTGTGAAATCATCTCAAGGAGTTACAGCTTTCCCCTCAAGAAGCCTTTCGCTAAGACAGTTCTTGTGGAATTGGCAAAATGATATTTGGAAGCCCATAGAGGTCTATGGTGAAAAAGGAAATATCCTCAGATGAAATCTGGACAGAAGATTTCTGAGAAACTGCTTAGTGTTCTGTGAATTCATCTCACAGAGTTACATCTGTATTTCGTGGATCTCTTTGCTAGCCTTATTTCTGTGGAATCTGAGAACAGATATTTCGGATCCCTTTGAAGACTATAGGGCCAAAGGAAATATCCACCGATAACAAAGACAAAGAAGCTTTCTGAGAAACTTCTTTGTGTTCTGTAAAATCATCTCACAGAGTTACAGCTTTCCCCTCAAGAAGCCTTTCGCTAAGACAGTTCTTGTGGAATTGGCAAAGTGATATTTGGAAGCCCCTGGAGGGCTATGGTGAAAAAGGAAATATCCTCAGATGAAATCTGGAAAGAAGCTTTCTGAGAAACTGCTTAGTGTTCTGTTAATTCATCTCACAGAGTTACATCTGTATTTCGTGGATCTCTTTGTTAGCCTTATTTCTGTGGAATCTGAGAACAGATATTTCGGATCCCTTTGAAGACTATAGGGCCATAGGAAATATCCTCCGATAACAAAGAGAAAGAAGCTTTCTGAGGAACTACTTTGTGTTCTGTGAAATCATCTCGAAGAGTTACAGCTTTCTCTAGAAGAAGCCTTTCGCTAAGACAGTTCTTGTGGAATTGGCAAAGTGATATTGGGAAGCCCATATAGGGCTGTGGTGAAAAAGGAAATATCCTCAGATGAAATCTGGAAAGAAGCTTTCTGAGAAACTGCTTAGTGTTTTGTTAATTCATCTCACAGAGTTACATGTGAATTTCGTGGATCTCTTTGCTAGCCTTATTTCTGTGGAAACTGAGAACAGATATTTCGGATCCCTTTGAAGACTATAGGGCCAATGGAAATATCCTCCGATAACAAAGAGAAAGAAGCTTTCTGAGAAACTTCTTTGTGTTGTGTGAAATCATCTCACAGAGTTACAGCTTTCCCCTCAAGAAGCCTTTCGCTAAGACAGTTCTTGTGGAATTGGCAAAGTGATATATGGAAGCCCCTAGAGGGCTATGGTGAAAAAGGAAATATCCCTAGATAAAATCTGGAAAGAAGCTTTCTCAGAAACCGCTAAGTGTTCTGTTAATTCGTCTCACAGAGTTACAACTGTATTTCGTGCAACTCTTTGCTAGTCTTATTTCTGTGGAATCTGAGAACAGATATTTCGGATCCCTTTGAAGACTATGGGGCCAAAGGAAATATCCTCCGATAACAAAGAGAAAGAAGCTTTCTGAGAAACTTCTTTGTGTTCTGTGAAATCATCTCACAGAGTTACAGCTTTCCCCTCAAGAAGCCTTTCGCTAAGACAGTTCTTGTGGAATTTCAAAGTGATAATTGGAAGCCCATAGAGTTCTATGGTGAAAAAGGAAATATCCTCCGATGAAAACTGGAAAGAAGCTTTCTGAGAAACTGCTTAGTGTTCTGTTAATTCATCTCACAAGTTACATCTGTATTTCGTGGATCTCTTTGATGGCCTTATTTCTGTGGAATCTGAGAACAGATATTTCGGATCCCTTTGAAGACTATAGGGCCAAAGGAAATATCCTCCGATAACAAAGAGAAAGAAGCTTTCTGAGAAACTTCTTTGTGTTCTGTAAAATCATCTCACAGAGTTACAGCTTTCCCCTCAAGAAGCCTTTCGCTAAGACAGTTCTTGTGGAATTGGCAAAGTGATATTTGGAAGCCCCTGGAGGGCTATGGAGAAAAAGGAAATATCCTCAGATGAAATCTGGAAAGAAGCTTTCTGAGAAACTGCTTAGTGTTCTGTTAATTCATCTCACAGAGTTACATCTGTATTTCGTGGATCTCTTTGTTAGCCTTATTTCTGTGGAATCTGAGAACAGATATTTCGGATCCCTTTGAAGACTATAGGGCCATAGGAAATATCCTCCGATAACAAAGAGAAAGAAGCTTTCTGAGGAACTACTTTGTGTTCTGTGAAATCATCTCGAAGAGTTACAGCTTTCTCTAGAAGAAGCCTTTCGCTAAGACAGTTCTTGTGGAATTGGCAAAGTGATATTGGGAAGCCCATATTGGGCTATGGTGAAAAAGGTAATATCTTCAGATGAAATCTGGAAAGAAGCTTTCTGAGAAACTGCTTAGTGTTCTGTTAATTCATCTCACAGAGTTACATCTGTACTTCGTGGATCTCTTTGCTAGCCTTATTTCTGTGGAATCAGAGAAAAGATATTTCGGATCCCTTTGAAAACGATAGGGCCAAAGGAAATATCCTCCGATAACAAAGAGAAAGAAGCTTTCTGAGAAACTTCTTTGTGTTCTGTGAAATCATCTCAAGGAGTTACAGCTTTCCCCTCAAGAAGCCTTTCGCTAAGACAGTTCTTGTGGAATTGGCAAAATGATATTTGGAAGCCCATAGAGGGCTATGGTGAAAAAGGAAATATCCTCAGATGAAATCTGGACAGAAGATTTCTGAGAAACTGCTTAGTGTTCTGTGAATTCATCTCACAAAGTTACATCTGTATTTCGTGGATCTCTTTGCTAGCCTTATTTCTGTGGAATCTGAGAACAGATATTTCGGATCCCTTTGAAGACTATAGGGCCAAAGAAAATATCCACCGATAACAAAGAGAAGGAAGCTTTCTGAGAAACTTCTTTGTGTTCTGTAAAATCATCTCACAGAGTTACAGCTTTCCCCTCAAGAAGCCTTTCGCTAAGACAGTTCTTGTGGAATTGGCAAAGTGATATTTGGAAGCCCCTGGAGGGCTATGGAGAAAAAGGAAATATCCACAGATGAAATCTGGAAAGAAGCTTTCTGAGAAACTGCTTAGTGTTCTGTTAATTCATCTCATAGAGTTACATCTGTATTTCGTGGATCTCTTTGTTAGCCTTATTTCTGTGGAATCTGAGAACAGATATTTCGGATCCCTTTGAACACTATAGGGCCATAGGAAATATCCTCCGATAACAAAGAGAAAGAAGCTTTCTGAGGAACTACTTTGTGTTCTGTGAAATCATCTCGAAGAGTTACAGCTTTCTCTAGAAGAAGCCTTTCGCTAAGACAGTTCTTGTGGAATTGGCAAAGTGATATTGGGAAGCCCATATAGGGCTATGGTGAAAAAGGTATTATCTTCAGATGAAATCTGGAAAGAAGCTTTCTGAGAAACTGCTTAGTGTTCTGTTAATTCATCTCACAGAGTTACATCTGTACTTCGTGGATCTCTTTGCTAGCCTTATTTCTGTGGAATCTGAGAAAAGATATTTCGGATCCCTTTGAAGACGATGGGGCCAAAGGAAATATCCTCCGATAACAAAGAGAAAGAAGCTTTCTGAGAAACTTCTTTCTGTTCTGTGAAATCATCTCAAGGAGTTACAGCTTTCCCCTCAAGAAGCCTTTCGCTAAGACAGTTCTTGTGGAATTGGCAAAATGATATTTGGAAGCCCATAGAGGGCTATGGTGAAAAAGGAAATATCCTCAGATGAAATCTGGACAGAAGATTTCTGAGAAACTGCTTAGTGTTCTGTTAATTCATCTCACAGAGTTACATGTGAATTTCGTGGATCTCTTTGCTAGCCTTATTTCTGTGGAATCTGAGAACAGATATTTCGGATCCCTTTGAAGACTATAGGGCCAAAGGAAATATCCTCCGATAACAAAGAGAAAGAAGCTTTCTGAGAAACTTCTTTGTGTTCTGTGAAATCATCTCACAGAGTTACAGCTTTCCCCTCAAGAAGCCTTTCGCTAAGACAGTTCTTGTGGAATTGGCAAAGTGATATATGTAAGCCCCTAGAGGGCTATGGTGAAAAAGGAAATATCCCTAGATAAAATCTGGAAAGAAGCTTTCTGAGAAACTGCTAAGTGTTCTGTTAATTCGTCTCACAGAGTTACAACTGCATTTCGTGGAACTCTTTGCTAGTCTTATTTCTGTGGAATCTGAGAACAGATATTTCGGATCCCTTTGAAGACTATGGAGCCAAAGGAAATATCCTCCGATAACAAAGAGAAAGAAGCTTTCTGAGAAACTTCTTTGTGTTCTGTGAAATCATCTCACAGAGTTACAGCTTTCCCCTCAAGAAGCCTTTCGCTAAGACAGTTCTTGTCGAATTTCAAGTGATAATTGGAAGCCCATATAGGGCTATGGTGAAAAAGGTAATATCTTCAGATGAAATCTGGAAAGAAGCTTTCTGAGAAACTGCTTAGTGTTCTGTTAATTCATCTCACAGAGTTACATCTGTACTTCGTGGATCTCTTTGCTAGCATTATTTCTGTGGAATCTGAGAAAAGATACTTCGGATCCCTTTGAAGACGATAGGGCCAAAGGAAATATCCTCCGATAACAAAGAGAAAGAAGCTTTCTGAGAAACTTCTTTGTGTTCTGTGAAATCATCTCAAGGAGTTACAGCTTTCCCCTCAAGAAGCCTTTCGCTAAGACAGTTCTTGTGGAATTGGCAAAATGATATTTGGAAGCCCATACAGGGCTATGGTGAAAAAGGAAATATCCTCAGATGAAATCTGGACAGAAGATTTCTGAGAAACTGCTTAGTGTTCTGTGAATTCATCTCACAGAGTTACATCTGTATTTCGTGGATCTCTTTGCTAGCCTTATTTCTGTGGAATCTGAGAACAGATATTTCGGATCCCTTTGAAGACTATAGGGCCAAAGGAAATATCCACCGATAACAAAGACAAGGAAGCTTTCTGAGAAACTTCTTTGTGTTCTGTAAAATCATCTCACAGAGTTACAGCTTTCCCCTCAAGTAGCCTTTCGCTAAGACAGTTCTTGTGGAATTGGCAAAGTGATATTTGGAAGCCCCTGGAGGGCTATGGTGAAAAAGGAAATATCCTCAGATGAAATCTGGAAAGAAGCTTTCTGAGAAACTGCTTAGTGTTCTGTTAATTCATCTCACAGAGTTACATCTGTATTTCGTGGATCTCTTTGTTAGCCTTATTTCTGTGGAATCTGAGAACAGATATTTCGGATCCCTTTGAAGACTATAGGGCCAAAGGAAATATCCTCCGATAACAAAGAGAAAGAATCTTTCTGAGGAACTACTTTGTGTTGTTTGAAATCATCTCGAAGAGTTACAGCTTTCTCTAGAAGAAGCCTTTCGCTAAGACAGTTCTTGTGGAATTGGCAAAGTGATATTGGGAAGCCCATATAGGGCTACGGTGAAAAAGGAAATATCCTCAGATGAAATCTGGAAAGAAGCTTTCTGAGAAACTGCTTAGTGTTCTGTTAATTCATCTCACAGAGTTACATGTGAATTTCGTGGATCTCTTTGCTAGCCTTATTTCTGTGGAATCTGAGAACAGATATTTCGGATCCCTTTGAAGACTATAGGGCCAAAGGAAATATCCTCCGATAACAAAGAGAAAGAAGCTTTCTGAGAAACTTCTTTGTGTTCTGTGAAATCATCTCACAGAGTTACAGCTTTCCCCTCAAGAAGCCTTTCGCTAAGACAGTTCTTGTGGAATTGGCAAAGTGATATATGTAAGCCTCTAGAGGGCTATGGTGAAAAAGGAAATATCCCTAGATAAAATCTGGAAAGAAGCTTTCTGAGAAACTGCTAAGTGTTCTGTTAATTCGTCTCACAGAGTTACAACTGCATTTCGTGGAACTCTTTGCTAGTCTTATTTCTGTGGAATCTGAGAACAGATATTTCGGATCCCTTTGAAGACTATGGAGCCAAAGGAAATATCCTCCGATAACAAAGAGAAAGAAGCTTTCTGAGAAACTTCTTTGTGTTCTGTGAAATCATCTCACAGAGTTACAGCTTTCCCCTCAAGAAGCCTTTCGCTAAGACAGTTCTTGTGGAATTTCAAGTGATAATTGGAAGCCCATAGAGTTCTATGGTGAAAAAGGAAATATCCTCCGATGAAAACTGGAAAGAAGCTTTCTGAGAAACTGCTTAGTGTTCTGTTAATTCATCTCACAGAGTTACATCTGTATTTCGTGGATCTCTTTGATAGCCTTATTTCTGTGGAATCTGAGAACAGATATTTCGGATCCCTTTGAAGACTATAGGGCCAAAGGAAATATCCTCCGATAACAAAGAGAAAGAATCTTTCTGAGAAACTTCTTTGTGTTCTGTGAAATCCACTCACAGAGTTACAGCTTTCCCCTCAAGAAGCCTTTCGCTAAGACAGTTCTTGTGGAATTGGCAAAGTGATATTTGGAAGCCCATAGAGGGCTATGGTGAAAAAGGAAATATCCTCAGATGAAATCTGGAAAGAAGCTTTCTGAGAAACTGCTTAGTGTTCTGTTAATTCATCTCACAGAGTTACATCTGTATTTCGTGGATCTCTTTGCTAGCCTTATTTCTGTGGAATCGGAGAACAGATATTTCGGATCCCTTTGAACACTATAAGGCCAAAGGAAATATCCTCCGATAACAAACAAAAAGAAGGTTTTGAGAAACTTCTTTGGGTTCTGTGAAATCATCTCACAGAGTTACAGCTTTCCCCTCAAGAAGCCTTTCGCTAAGACAGTTCTTGTGGAATTGGCAAAGTGATATTTGGAAGCCCCTGGAGGCCTATGGTGAAAAAGGAAATATCCTCAGATGAAATCTGGAAAGAAGCTTTCTGAGAAACTGCTTAGTGTTCTGTTAATTCATCTCACAGAGTTACATCTGTATTTCGTGGATCTCTTTGTTAGCCTTATTTCTGTGGAATCTGAGAACAGATATTTCGGATCCCTTTGAAGACTATAGGGCCATAGGAAATATCCTCCGATAACAAAGAGAAAGAAGCTTTCTGAGGAACTACTTTGTGTTCTGTGAAATCATCTCGAAGAGTTACAGCTTTCTCTAGAAGAAGCCTTTCGCTAAGACAGTTCTTATGGAATTGGCAAAGTGATATTGGGAAGCCCATATAGGGCTATGGTGAAAAAGGAAATATCCTCAGATGAAATCTGGAAAGAAGCTTTCTGAGAAACTGCTTAGTGTTCTGTTAATTCATCTCACAGAGTTACATGTGAATTTCGTGGATCTCTTTGCTAGCCTTATTTCTGTGGAATCTGAGAACAGATAATTCGGATCCCTCTGAAGACTATAGGGCCAAAGGAAATATCCTCCGATAACAAAGAGAAAAAAGCTTTCTGAGAAACTTCTTTGTGTTCTGTGAAATCATCTCAAGGAGTTACAGCTTTCCCCTCAAGAAGCCTTTCGCTAAGACAGTTCTTGTGGAATTGGCAAAATGATATTTGGAAGCCCATAGAGGGCTATGGTGAAAAAGGAAATAACCTCAGATGAAATCTGGACAGAAGATTTCTGAGAAACTGCTTAGTGTTCTGTGAATTCATCTCACAGAGTTACATCTGTATTTCGTGGATCTCTTTGCTAGCCTTATTTCTGTGGAATCTGAGAACAGATATTTCGGATCCCTTTGAAGACTATAGGGCCAAAGGAAATATCCACCGATAACAACGACAAGGAAGCTTTCTGAGAAACTTCTTTGTGTTCTGTAAAATCATCTCACAGAGTTACAGCTTTCCCCTCAAGAAGCCTTTAGCTAAGACAGTTCTTGTGGAATTTGCAAAGTGATATTTGGAAGCCCCTGGAGGGCTATGGTGAAAAAGGAAATATCCTCAGATGAAATCTGGAAAGAAGCTTTCTGAGAAACTGCTTAGTGTTCTGCTAATTCATCTCACAGAGTTACATCTGTATTTCGTGGATCTCTTTGTTAGCCTTATTTCTGTGGAATCTGAGAACAGATATTTGGGATCCCTTTGAAGACTATAGGGCCATAGGAAATATCCTCCGATAACAAAGAGAAAGAAGCTTTCTGAGGAACTACTTTGTGTTCTTTGAAACAATCTCGAAGAGTTACAGCTTTCTCTAGAAGAAGCCTTTCGCTAAGACAGTTCTTGTGGAATTGGCAAAGTGATATTGGGAAGCCCATGTAGGGCTATGGTGAAAAAGGAAATATCCTCAGATGAAATCTGGAAAGAAGCTTTCTGAGAAACTGCTTAGTGTTCTGTTAATTCATCTCACAGAGTTACATGTGAATTTCGTGGATCTCTGTGCTAGCCTTATTTCTGTGGAATCTGAGAACAGATATTTCGGATCCCTTTGAAGACTATAGGGCCAAAGGAAATATCCTCCGATAACAAAGAGAAAGAAGCTTTCTGAGAAACTTCTTTGTGTTCTGTGAAATCCACTCACAGAGTTACAGCTTTCCCCTCAAGAAGCCTTTCGCTAAGACAGTTCTTGTGGTATTGGCAAAGTGATATTTGGAAGCCCATAGAGGGCTATGGTGAAAAAGGAAATATCCTCAGATGAAATCTGGAAAGAAGCTTTCTGAGAAACTGCTTAGTGTTCTGTTAATTCATCTCACAGAGTTACATCTGTATTTCGTGGATCTCTTTGCTAGCCTTATTTCTGTGGAATCGGAGAACAGATATTTCGGATCCCTTTGAACACTATAAGGCCAAAGGAAATATCCTCCGATAACAAAGAAAAAGAAGCTTTTGAGAAACTTCTTTGTGTTCTGTAAAATCATCTCACAGAGTTACAGCTTTCCCCTGAAGAAGCCTTTCGCTAAGACAGTTCTTGTGGAATTGGCAAAATGATATTTGGAAGCCCATAGAGGTCTATGGTGAAAAAGGAAATATCCTCAGATGAAATCTGGACAGAAGATTTCTGAGAAACTGCTTAGTGTTCTGTGAATTCATCTCACAGAGTTACATCTGTATTTCGTGGATCTCTTTGCTAGCCTTATTTCTGTGGAATCTGAGAACAGATATTTCGGATCCCTTTGAAGACTATAGGGCCAAAGGAAATATCCACCGATAACAAAGACAAGGAAGCTTTCTGAGAAACTTCTTTGTGTTCTGTAACATCATCTCACAGAGTTACAGCTTTCCCCTCGAGAAGCCTTTCGCTAAGACAGTTCTTCTGGAATTGGCAAAGTGATATTTGGAAGCCCCTGGAGGGCTATGGTGAAAAAGGAAATATCCTCAGATGAAATCTGGAAAGAAGCTTTCTGAGAAACTGCTTAGTGTTCTGTTAATTCATCTCACAGAGTTACATCTGTATTTCGTGGATCTCTTTGTTAGCCTTATTTCTGTGGAATCTGAGAACAGATATTTCGGATCCCTTTGAAGACTATAGGGCCATAGGAAATATCCTCCGATAACAAAGAGAAAGAAGCTTTCTGAGGAACTACTTTGTGTTCTGTGAAATCATCTCGAAGAGTTACAGCTTTCTCTAGAGGAAGCCTTTCGCTAAGACAGTTCTTGTGGAATTGGCAAAGTGATATTGGGAAGCCCATATAGGGCTATGGTGAAAAAGGAAATATCCTCAGATGAAATCTGGAAAGAAGCTTTCTGAGAAACTGCTTAGTGTTCTGTTAATTCATCTCACAGAGTTACATGTGAATTTCGTGAATCTCTTTGCTAGCCTTATTTCTGTGGAATCTGAGAACAGATATTTCGGATCCCTTTGAAGACTATAGGGCCAAAGGAAATATCCTCCGATAACAAAGAGAAAGAAGCTTTCTGAGAAACTTCTTTGTGTTCTGTGAAATCATCTCACAGAGTTACAGCTTTCCCCTCAAGAAGCCTTTCGCTAAGACAGTTCTTGTGGAATTGGCAAAGTGATATATGGAAGCCCCTAGAGGGCTATGGTGAAAAAGGAAATATCCCTAGATAAAATCTGGAAAGAAGCTTTCTCAGAAACCGCTAAGTGTTCTGTTAATTCGTCTCACAGAGTTACAACTGTATTTCGTGGAACTCTTTGCTAGTCTTATTTCTGTGGAATCTGAGAACAGATATTTCGGATCCCTTTGAAGACTATGGGGCCAAAGGAAATATCCTCCGATAACAAAGAGAAAGAAGCTTTCTGAGAAACTTCTTTGTGTTCTGTGAAATCATCTCACAGAGTTACAGCTTTCCCCTCAAGAAGCCTTTCGCTAAGAAAGTTCTTGTGGAATTTCAAAGTGACAATTGGAAGCCCATAGAGTTCTATGGTGAAAAAGGAAATATCCTCCGATGAAAACTGGAAAGAAGCTTTCTGAGAAACTGCTTAGTGTTCTGTTAATTCATCTCACAGAGTTACATCTGTATTTCGTGGATCTCTTTGATGGCCTTATTTCTGTGGAATCTGAGAACAGATATTTCGGATCCCTTTGAAGACTATAGGGCCAAAGGAAATATCCTCCGATAACAAAGAGAAAGAAGCTTTCTGAGAAACTTCTTTGTGTTCTGTGAAATCCACTCACAGAGTTACAGCTTTCCCCTCAAGAAGCCTTTCGCTAAGACAGTTCTTGTGGAATTGGAAAAGTGATATTTGGAAGCCCATAGAGGGCTATGGTGAAAAAGGAAATATCCTCAGATGAAATCTGGAAAGAAGCTTTCTGAGAAACTGCTTAGTGTTCTGTTAATTCATCTCACAGAGTTACATCTGTATTTCGTGGATCTCTTTGCTAGCCTTATTTCTGTGGAATCGGAGAACAGATATTTCGGATCCCTTTGAACACTATAAGCCCAAAGGAAATATCCTCCGATAACAAAGAAAAAGAAGCTTTTGAGAAACTTCTTTGTGTTCTGTGAAATCATCTCACAGAGTTACAGCTTTCCCCTCAGGAAGCCTTTCGCTAAGACAGTTCTTGTGGAATTGGCAAAATGATATTTGGAAGCCCATAGAGGTCTATGGTGAAAAAGGAAATATCCTCAGATGAAGTCTGGACAGAAGATTTCTGAGAAACTGCTTAGTGTTCTGTGAATTCATCTCACAGAGTTACATCTGTATTTCGTGGATCTCTTTGCTAGCCTTATTTCTGTGGAATCTGAGAACAGATATTTCGGATCCCTTTGAAGACTATAGGGCCAAAGGAAATATCCTCCGATAACAAAGAGAAAGAAGCTTTCTGAGAAACTTCTTTGTGTTCTGTGAAATCATCTCACAGAGTTACAGCTTTCCCCTCAAGAAGCCTTTCGCTCAGACAGTTCTTGTGGAATTGGCAAAGTGATATATGGAAGCCCCTAGAGGGCTATGGTGAAAAAGGAAATATCCCTAGATAAAATCTGGAAAGAAGCTTTCTGAGAAACTGCTAAGTGTTCTGTTAATTCGTCTCACAGAGTTACAACTGTATTTCGTGGAACTCTTTGCTAGTCTTATTTCTGTGGAATCTGAGAACAGATATTTCGGATCCCTTTGAAGACTATGGAGCCAAAGGAAATATCCTCCGATAACAAAGAGAAAGAAGCTTTCTGAGAAACTTCTTTGTGTTCTGTGAAATCATCTCACAGAGTTACAGCTTTCCCCTCAAGAAGCCTTTCGCTAAGACAGTTCTTGTGGAATTTCAAAGTGATAATTGGAAGCCCATAGAGTTCTATGGTGAAAAAGGAAATATCCTCCGATGAAAACTGGAAAGAAGCTTTCTGAGAAACTGCTTAGTGTTCTGTTAATTCATCTCACAGAGTTACATCTGTATTTCGTGGATCTCTTTGATAGCCTTATTTCTGTGGAATCTGAGAACAGATATTTCGGATCCCTTTGAAGACTATAGGGCCAAAGGAAATATCCTCCGATAACAAAGAGAAAGAAGCTTTCTGAGAAACTTCTTTGTGTTCTGTGAAATCCACTCACAGAGTTACAGCTTTCCCCTCAAGAAGCCTTTCGCTAAGACAGTTCTTGTGGAATTGGCAAAGTGATATTTGGAAGCCCATAGAGGGCTATGGTGAAAAAGGAAATATCCTCAGATGAAATCTGGAAAGAAGCTTTCTGAGAAACTGCTTAGTGTTCTGTTAATTCATCTCACAGAGTTACATCTGTATTTCGTGGATCTCTTTGCTAGCCTTATTTCTGTGGAATCGGAGAACAGATATTTCGGATCCCTTTGAACACTATAAGGCCAAAGGAAATATCCTCCGATAACAAAGAAAAGAAGCTTTTGAGAAACTTCTTTGTGTTCTGTGAAATCATCTCACAGAGTTACAGCTTTCCCCTCAAGAAGCCTTTCGCTAAGACAGTTCTTGAGGAATTGGCAAAATGATATTTGGAAGCCCATAGAGGTCTATGGTGAAAAAGGAAATATCCTCAGATGAAATCTGGACAGAAGATTTCTGAGAAACTGCTTAGTGTTCTGTGAATTCATCTCACAGAGTTACATCTGTAATTCGTGGATCTCTTTGCTAGCCTTATTTCTGTGGAATCTGAGAACAGATATTTCGGATCCCTTTGAAGACTATAGGGCCAAAGGATATATCCACCGATAACAAAGACAAGGAAGCTTTCTGAGAAACTTCTTTGTGTTCTGTAAAATCATCTCACAGAGTTACAGCTTTCCCCTCAAGAAGCTTTTCGCTAAGACAGTTCTTGTGGAATTGGCAAAGTGATATTTGGAAGCCCCTGGAGGGCTAGGAGAAAAAGGAAATATCCTCAGATGAAATCTGGAAAGAAGCTTTCTGAGAAACTGCTTAGTGTTCTGTTAATTCATCTCACAGAGTTACATCTGTATTTCGTGGATCTCTTTGTTAGCCTTATTTCTGTGGAATCTGAGAACAGATATTTCGGATCCCTTTGAAGACTATATGGCCATAGGAAATATCCTCCGATAACAAAGAGAAAGAAGCTTTCTGAGGAACTCCTTTGTGTTCTTTGAAATCATCTCGAAGAGTTACAGCTTTCTCTAGAAGAAGCCTTTCGCTAAGACAGTTCTTGTGGAATTGGCAAAGTGATATTGGGAAGCCCATATAGGGCTATGGTGAAAAAGGAAATATCCTCAGATGAAATCTGGAAAGAAGCTTTCTGAGAAACTGCTTGGTGTTCTGTTAATTCATCTCACAGAGTTACATCTGTATTTCGTGGATCTCTTTGATGGCCTTATTTCTGTGGAATCTGAGAACAGATAATTCGGATACCCTTGAAGACTATAGGGCCAAAGGAAATATCCTCCGATAACAAAGAGAAAGAAGCTTTCTGAGAAACTTCTTTGTGTTCTGTGAAATCCACTCACAGAGTTACAGCTTTCCCCTCAAGAAGCCTTTCGCTAAGACAGTTCTTGTGGAATTGGCAAAGTGATATTTGGAAGCCCATAGAGGGCTATGGTGAAAAAGGAAATATCCTCAGATGAAATCTGGAAAGAAGCTTTCTGAGAAACTGCTTAGTGTTCTGTTAATTCATCTCACAGAGTTACATCTGTATTTCGTGGATCTCTTTGCTAGCCTTATTTCTGTGGAATCGGAGAACAGATATTTCGGATCCCATTGAACACTATAAGGCCAAAGGAAATATCCTCCGATAACAAAGAAAAAGAAGCTTTTGAGAAACTTCTTTGTGTTCTGTGAACTCATCTCACAGAGTTACAGCTTTCCCCTCAAGAAGCCTTTCGCTAAGACAGTTCTTGTGGAATTGGCAAAATGATATTTGGAAGCCCATAGAGGGCTATGGTGAAAAAGGAAATATCCTCAGATGAAATCTGGACAGAAGATTTCTGAGAAACTGCTTAGTGTTCTGTGAATTCATCTCACAGAGTTACATCTGTATTTCGTGGATCTCTTGGCTAGCCTTATTTCTGTGGAATCTGAGAACAGATATTTCGGATCCCTTTGAAGACTATAGGGCCAAAGGAAATATCCACCGATAACAAAGACAAGGAAGCTTTCTGAGAAACTTCTTTGTGTTCTGTAAAATCATCTCACAGAGTTACAGCTTTCCCCTCAAGAAGCCTTTCGCTAAGACAGTTCTTGTGGAATTGGCAAAGTGATATTTGGAAGCCCCTGGAGGGCTATGGAGAAAAAGGAAATATCCACAGATGAAATCTGGAAAGAAGCTTTCTGAGAAACTGCTTAGTGTTCTGTTAATTCATCTCACAGAGTTACATCTGTATTTCGTGGATCTCTTTGTTAGCCTTATTTCTGTGGAATCTGAGAACAGATATTTCGGATCCCTTTGAAGACTATAGGGCCATAGGAAATATCCTCCGATAACAAAGAGAAAGAAGCTTTCTGAGGAACTACTTTGTGTTCTTTGAAATCATCTCGAAGAGTTACAGCTTTCTCTAGAAGAAGCCTTTCGCTAAGACAGTTCTTGTGGAATTGGCAAAGTGATATTGGGAAGCCCATATAGGGCTATGGTGAAAAAGGAAATATCCTCAGATGAAATCTGGAAAGAAGCTTTCTGAGAAACTGCTTAGTGTTCTGTTAATTCATCTCACAGAGTTACATGTGAATTTCGTGGATCTCTTTGCTAGCCTTATTTCTGTGGAAACTGAGAACAGATATTTCGGATCCCTTTGAAGACTATAGGGCCAAAGGAAATATCCTCCGATAACAAAGAGAAGGAAGCTTTCTGAGAAACTTCTTTGTGTTCTGTGAAATCATCTCACAGAGTTACAGATTTCCCCTCAAGAAGCCTTTCGCTAAGACAGTTCTTGTGGAATTTCAAAGTGATAATTGGAAGCCCATAGAGTTCTATGGTGAAAAAGGAAATATCCTCCGATGAAATCTGGAAAGAAGCTTTCTGAGAAACTGCTTAGTGTTCTGTTAATTCATCTCACAGAGTTACATCTGTATTTCGTGGATCTCTTTGATAGCCTTATTTCTGTGGAATCTGAGAACAGATATTTCGGATCCCCTTGAAGACTATAGGGCCAAAGGAAATATCCTCCGATAACAAAGAGAAAGAAGCTTTCTGAGAAACTTCTTTGTGTTCTGTGAAATCATCTCACAGAGTTACAGCTTTCCCCTCAAGAAGCCTTTCGCTAAGACAGTTCTTGTGGAATTGGCAAAGTGATATTTGGAAGCCCATAGAGGGCTATGCTGAAAAAGGAAATATCCTCCGATGAAATCTGGAAAGAAGCTTTCTGAGAAACTGCTTAGTGTTCTGTTAATTCATCTCACAGAGTTACATCTGTATTTCGTGGATCTCTTTGCTAGCCTTATTTCTGTGGAATCGGAGAACAGATATTTCGGATCCCTTTGAACACTATAAGGCCAAAGGAAATATCCTCCGATAACAAAGAAAAAGAAGCTTTTGAGAAACTTCTTTGTGTTCTGTGAAATCATCTCACAGAGTTACAGCTTTCCCCTCAAGAAGCCTTTCGCTAAGACAGTTCTTGTGGAATTGGCAAAATGATATTTGGAAGCCCATAGAGAGCTATGGTGAAAAAGAAAATATCCTCAGATGAAATCTGGACAGAAGATTTCTGAGAAACTGCTTAGTGTTCTGTGAATTCATCTGACAGAGTTACATCTGTATTTCGTGGATCTCTTTGCTAGCCTTATTTCTGTGGAATCCGAGAACAGATATTTCGGATCCCTTTGAAGACTATAGGGCCAAAGGAAATATCCACCGATAAAAAAGACAAGGAAGCTTTCTGAGAAACTTCTTTGTTTTCTGTAAAATCATCTCACAGAGTTACAGCTTTCCCCTCAAGAAGCCTTTCGCTAAGACAGTTCTTGTGGATTTGGCAAAGTGATATATGGAAGCCCCTGGAGGGCTATGGAGAAAAAGGAAATATCCTCAGATGAAATCTGGAAAGAAGCTTTCTGAGAAACTGCTTAGTGTTCTGTTAATTCATCTCACAGTTACATCTGTATTTCGTGGATCTCTTTGTTAGCCTTATTTCTGTGGAATCTGAGAACAGATATTTCGGATCCCTTTGAAGACTATAGGGCCATAGGAAATATCCTCCGATAACAAAGAGAAAGAAGCTTTCTGAGGAACTACTTTGTGTTCTGTGAAATCATCTCGAAGAGTTACAGCTTTCTCTAGAAGAAGCCTTTCGCTAAGACAGTTCTTGTGGAATTGGCAAAGTGATATTGGGAAGCCCATATAGGGCTATGGTGAAAAAGGTAATATCTTCAGATGAAATCTGGAGAGAAGCTTTCTGAGAAACTGCTTAGTGTTCTGTTAATTCATCTCACAGAGTTACATCTGTACTTCGTGGATCTCTTTGCTAGCCTTATTTCTGTGGAATCTGAGAACAGATATTTCGGATCCCTTTGAAGACTATAGGGCCAAAGGAAATATCCTCCGATAACAAAGAGAAAGAAGCTTTCTGAGAAACTTCTTTGTGTTCTGTGAAATCATCTCACAGAGTTACAGCTTTCCCCTCAAGAAGCCTTTCGCTAAGACAGTTCTTGTGGAATTTCAAAGTGATAATTGGAAGCCCATAGAGTTCTATGGTGAAAAAGGAAATATCCTCCGATGAAATCTGGAAAGAAGCTTTCTGAGAAACTGCTTAGTGTTCTGTTAATTCATCTCACAGAGTTACATCTGTGTTTCGTGGATCTCTTTGATAGCCTTATTTCTGTGGAATCTGAGAACAGATATTTCGGATCCCTTTGAAGACTATAGGGCCAAAGGAAATATCCTCCGATAACAAAGAGAAAGAAGCTTTCTGAGAAACTTCTTTGTTTTCTGTGAAATCATCTCACAGAGTTACAGCTTTCCCCTCAAGAAGCCTTTCGCTAAGACAGTTCTTGTGGAATTGGCAAAGTGATATTTGGAAGCCCATAGAGGGCTATGCTGAAAAAGGAAATATCCTCCGATGAAATCTGGAAAGAAGCTTTCTGAGAAACTGCTTAGTGTTCTGTTAATTCATCTCACAGAGTTACATCTGTATTTCGTGGATCTCTTTGCTAGCCTTATTTCTGTGGAATCGGAGAACAGATATTTCGGATCCCTTTGAACACTATAAGGCCAAAGGAAATATCCTCCGATAACAAAGAAAAAGAAGCTTTTGAGAAACTTCTTTGTGTTCTGTGAAATCATCTCACAGAGTTACAGCTTTCCCCTCAAGAAGCCTTTCGCTAAGACAGTTCTTGTGGAATTGGCAAAATGATATTTGGAAGCCCATAGAGGTCTATGGTGAAAAAGGAAATATCCTCAGATGAAATCTGGACAGAAGATTTCTGAGAAACTGCTTAGTGTTCTGTGAATTCATCTCACAGAGTTACATCTGTATTTCGTGGATCTCTTTGCTAGCCTTATTTCTGTGGAATCTGAGAACAGATATTTCGGATCCCTTTGAAGACTATAGGGCCAAAGGAAATATCCACCGATAACAAAGACAAGGAAGCTTTCTGAGAAACTTCTTTGTGTTCTGTAAAATCATCTCACAGAGTTACAGCTTTCCCCTCAAGAAGCCTTTCGCTAAGACAGTTCTTGTGGAATTGGCAAAGTGATATTTGGAAGCCCCTGGAGGGCTAAGGAGAAAAAGGAAATATCCTCAGATGAAATCTGGAAAGAAGCTTTCTGAGAAACTGCTTAGTGTTCTGTTAATTCATCTCACAGAGTTACATCTGTATTTCGTGGATCTCTTTGTTAGCCTTATTTCTGTGGAATCTGAGAACAGATATTTCGGATCCCTTTGAAGACTATAGGGCCATAGGAAATATCCTCCGATAACAAAGAGAAAGAAGCTTTCTGAGGAACTACTTTGTGTTCTGTGAAATCACCTCGAAGAATTACAGCTTTCTCTAGAAGAAGCCTTTCGCTAAGACAGTTCTTGTGGAATTGGCAAAGTGATATTGGGAAGCCCATATAGGGCTATGGTGAAAAAGGTAATATCTTCAGATGAAATCTGGAAAGAAGCTTTCTGAGAAACTGCTTAGTGTTCTGTTAATTCATCTCACAGAGTTACATCTGTACTTCGTGGATCTCTTTGCTAGCCTTATTTCTGTGGAATCTGAGAAAAGATATTTCGGATCCCTTTGAAGACGATAGGGCCAAAGGAAATATCCTCCGATAACAAAGAGAAAGAAGCTTTCTGTGAAACTTCTTTGTGTTCTGTGAAATCATCTCAAGGAGATACAGCTTTCCCCCCAAGAAGCCTTTCGCTAAGACAGTTCTTGTGGAATTGGCAAAGTGACATTTGGAAGCCCATAGAGGGCTATGGTGAAAAAGGAAATATCCTCAGATGAAATCTGGACAGAAGATTTCTGAGAAACTGCTTAGTGTTCTGTGAATTCATCTCACAGAGTTACATCTGTATTTCGTGGATCTCTTTGCTAGCCTTATTTCTGTGGAATCTGAGAACAGATATTTCGGATCCCTTTGAAGACTATAGGGCCAAAGGAAATATCCACCGATAACAAAGACAAGGAAGCTTTCTGAGAAACTTCTTTGTGTTCTGTAAAATCATCTCACAGAGTTACAGCTTTCCCCTCAAGAAGCCTTTCGCTAAGACAGTTCTTGTGGAATTGGCAAAGTGATATTTGGAAGCCCATAGAGGGCTATGCTGAAAAAGGAAATATCCTCGGATGAAATCTGGAAAGAAGCTTTCTGAGAAACTGCTTAGTGTTCTGTTAATTCATCTCACAGAGTTACATCTGTATTTCGTGGATCTCTTTGCTAGCCTTATTTCTGTGGAATCGGAGAACAGATATTTCGGATCCCTTTGAACACTATGAGGCCAAAGGAATTATCCTCCGATAACAAAGAAAAAGAAGCTTTTGAGAAACTTCTTTGTGTTCTGTGAAATCATCTCACAGCGTTACAGCTTTCCCCTCAAGAAGCCTTTCGCTAAGACAGTTCTTGTGGAATTGGCAAAATGATATTTGGAAGCCCATAGAGGGCTATGGTGAAAAAGGAAATATCCTCAGATGAAATCTGGACAGAAGATTTCTGAGAAACTGCTTAGTGTTCTGTGAATTCATCTCACTGAGTTACATCTGTATTTCGTGGATCTCTTTGCTAGCCTTATTTCTGTGGAATCTGAGAAAAGATATTTCGGATCCCTTTGAAGACGATAGGTCCAAAGGAAATATCCTCCGATAACAAAGAGAAAGAAGCTTTCTGAGAAACTTCTTTGTGTTCTGTGAAATCATCTCAAGGAGTTACAGCTTTCCCCTCAAGAAGCCTTTCGCTAAGACAGTTCTTGTGGAATTGGCAAAATGATATTTGGAAGCCCATAGAGGGCTATGGTGAAAAAGGAAATATCCTCAGATGAAATCTGGACAGAAGATTTCTGAGAAACTGCTTAGTGTTCTGTGAATTCATCTCAGAGTTACATCTGTATTTCGTGGATCTCTTTGCTAGCCTTATTTCTGTGGAATCTGAGAACAGATATTTCGGATCCCTTTGAAGACTATGGGGCCAAAGGAAATATCCACCAATAACAAAGACAAGGAAGCTTTCTGAGAAACTTCTTTGTGTTCTGTAAAATCATCTCACAGAGTTACAGCTTTCCCCTCAAGAAGCCTTTCGCTAAGACAGTTCTTGTGGAATTGGCAAAGTGATATTTGGAAGCCCCTGGAGGGCTATGGTGAAAAAGGAAATATCCTCAGATGAAATCTGGAAAGAAGCTTTCTGAGAAACTGCTTAGTGTTCTGTTAATTCATCTCACAGAGTTACATCTGTATTTCGTGGATCTCTTTGTTAGCCTTATTTCTGTGGAATCTGAGAACAGATATTTCGGATCCCTTTGAAGACTATAGGGCCATAGGAAATATCCTCCGATAACAAAGAGAAAGAAGCTTTCTGAGGAACTACTTTGTGTTCTGTGAAATCATCTCGAAGAGTTACAGCTTTCTCTAGAAGAAGCCTTTCGCTAAGACAGTTCTTGTGGAATTGGCAAAGTGATATTGGGAAGCCCATATAGGGCTATGGTGAAAAAGGAAATATCCTCAGATGAAATCTGGAAAGAAGCTTTCTGAGAAACTGCTTAGTGTTCTGTTAATTCATCTCACAGAGTTACATGTGAATTTCGTGGATCTCTTTGCTAGCCTTATTTCTGTGGAATCTGAGAACAGATATTTCGGATCCCTTTGAAGACTATAGGGCCAAAGGAAATATCCTCCGATAACAAAGAGAAAGAAGCTTTGTGAGAAACTTCTTTGTGTTCTGTGAAATCATCTCACAGAGTTACAGCTTTCCCCTCAAGAAGCCTTTCGCTAAGACAGTTCTTGTGGAATTGGCAAAGTGATATTTGGAAGCCCATAGAGGGCTATGGTGAAAAAGGAAATATCCTCCGATGAAATCTGGAAAGAAGCTTTCTGAGAAACTGCTTAGTGTTCTGTTAATTCTTCTCACAGAGTTACATATGTATTTCATGGATCTCTTTGCTAGCCTTATTTCTGTGGAATCGGAGAACAGATATTTCGGATACCTTTGAACACTATAAGGCCAAAGGAAATATCCTCCGATAACAAAGAAAAAGAAGCTTTTGAGAAACTTCTTTGTGTTCTGTGAAATCATCTCACAGAGTTACAGCTTTCCCCTCAAGAAGCCTTTCGCTAAGACAGTTCTTGTGGAATTGGCAAAATGATATTTGGAAGCCCATAGAGGGCTATGGTGAAAAAGAAATATCCTCAGATGAAATCTGGACAGAAGATTTCTGAGAAACTGCTTAGTGTTCTGTGAATTCATCTCACAGAGTTACATCTGTATTTCGTGGATCTCTTTGCTAGCCTTATTTCTGTGGAATCTGAGAACAGATATTTCGGATCCCTTTGAAGACTGTAGGGCCAAAGGAAATATCCACCAATAACAAAGACAAGGAAACTTTCTGAGAAACTTCTTTGTGTTCTGTAAAATCATCTCACAGAGTTACAGCTTTCCCCTCAAGAAGCCTTTCGCTAAGACAGTTCTTGTGGAATTGGCAAAGTGATATTTGGAAGCCCCTGGAGGGCTATGGTGAAAAAGGAAATATCCTCAGATGAAATCTGGAAAGAAGCTTTCTGAGAAACTGCTTAGTGTTCTGTTAATTCATCTCACGGAGTTACATCTGTATTTCTTGGATCTCTTTTTTAGCCTTATTTCTGTGGAATCTGAGAACAGATATTTCGGATCCCTTTGAAGACTATAGGGCCATAGGAAATATCCTCCGATAACAAAGAGAAAGAAGCTTTCTGAGGAACTACTTTGTGTTCTGTGAAATCATCTCGAAGATTTACAGCTTTCTCTAGAAGAAGCCTTTCGCTAAGACAGTTCTTGTGGAATTGGCAAAGTGATATTGGGAAGCCCGTATAGGGCTATGGTGAAAAAGGAAATATCCTCAGATGAAATCTGGAAAGAAGCTTTCTGAGAAACTGCTTAGTGTTCTGTTTATTCAGCTCACAGAGTTACATGTGAAATTCGTGGTTCTCTTTGCTAGCCTTATTTCTGTGGAATCTGAGAACAGATATTTCGGATCCCTTTGAAGACTATAGGGCCAAAGGAAATATCCTCCGATAACAAAGAGAAAGAAGCTTTCTGAGAAACTTCTTTGTGTTCTGTGAAATCATCTCACAGAGTTACAGCTTTCCCCTCAAGAAGCCTTTCGCTAAGACAGTTCTTGTGGAATTGGCAAAGTGATATATGGAAGCCCCTAGAGGGCTATGGTGAAAAAGGAAATATCCCTAGATAAAATCTGGAAAGAAGCTTTCTGAGAAACTGCTAAGTGTTCTGTTAATTCATCTCACAGAGTTACAACTGTATTTCGTGGATCTCTTTGCTAGTCTTATTTCTGTGGAATCTGAGAACAGATATTTAGGATCCCTTTGAAGACTATAGGGCCAATGGAAATATCCTCCGATAACAAAGAGAAAGAAGCTTTCTGAGAAACTTCTTTGTGTTCTGTGAAATCATCTCACAGAGTTACAGCTTTCCCCTCAACAAGCCTTTCGCTAAGACAGTTCTTGTGGAATTTCAAAGTGATAATTGGAAGCCCATAGAGTTCTATTGTGAAAAAGGAAATATCCTCCGATGAAATCTGGAAAGAAGCTTTCTGAGAAACTGCTTAGTGTTCTGTTAATTCATCTCACAGAGTTACATCTGTATTTCGTGGATCTCTTTGATAGCCTTATTTCTGTGGAATCTGAGAACAGATATTTCGGATCCTCTAGAAGACTATAGGGCCAAAGGAAATATCCTCCGATAACAAAGAGAAAGAAGCTTTCTGAGAAACTTCTTTGTGTTCTGTGAAATCCACTCACAGAGTTACAGCTTTACCCTCAAGAAGCCTTTCGCTAAGACAGTTCTTGTGGAATTGGCGAAGTGATTTTTGGAAGCCCATAGAGGACTATGGTGAAAAAGGAAATATCCTCCGATGAAATCTGGAAAGAAGCTTTCTGAGAAACTGCTTAGTGTTCTCTTAATTCATCTCACAGAGTTACATCTGTATTTCGTGGATCTCTTTGCTAGCCTTATTTCTGTGGAATCGGAGAACAGATATTTCGGATCCCTTTGAAGACTATAGGGTCAAAGGAAATATCCACCGATAACAAAGACAAGGAAGCTTTCTGAGAAACTTCTTTGTGTTCTGTAAAATCATCTCACAGAGTTACAGCTTTCCCCTCAAGAAGCCTTTCGCTAAGACAGTTCTTGTGGAATTGGCAAAGTGATATTTGGAAGCCCCTGGAGGGCTATGCTGAAAAAGGAAATATCCTCAGATGAAATCTGGACAGAAGATTTCTGAGAAACTGCTTAGTGTTCTGTGAATTCATCTCACAGAGTTACATCTGTATTTCGTGGATCTCTTTGATAGCCTTATTTCTGTGGAATCTGAGAACAGATATTTCGGATCCCTTTGAAGACTATAGGGCCAAAGGAAATATCCACCGATAACAAAGACAAGGAAGCTTTCTGAGAAACTTCTTTGTGTTCTGTAAAATCATCTCACAGAGTTACAGCTTTCCCCTCAAGAAGCCTTTCGCTAAGACAGTTCTTGTGGAATTGGCAAAGTGATATTTGGAAGCCCCTGCAGGGCTATGGAGAAAAAGGAAATATCCTCAGATGAAATCTGGAAAGAAGCTTTCTGAGAAACTGCTTAGTGTTCTGTGAATTCATCTCACAGAGTTACTTCTGTATTTCGTGGATCTCTTTGCTAGCCTTATTTCTGTGGAATCTGAGAACAGATATTTCGGATCCCTTTGAAGACTATAGGGCCAAAGGAAATATCCACCGATAACAAAGACAAGGAAGCTTTCTGAGAAACTTCTTTGTGTTCTGTAAAATCATCTCACAGAGTTACAGCTTTCCCCTCAAGAAGCCTTTCGCTAAGACAGTTCTTGTGGAATTGGCAAAGTGATATTTGGAAGCCCCTGGAGGGCTATGGAGAAAAAGGAAATATCCTCAGATGAAATCTGGAAAGAAGCTTTCTGAGAAACTGCTTAGTGTTCTGTTAATTCATCTCACAGAGTTACATCTGTATTTCGTGGATCTCTTTGTTAGCCTTATTTCTGTGGAATCTGAGAACAGATATTTCGGATCCCTTTGAAGACTATAGGGCCATAGGAAATATCCTCCGATAACAAAGAGAAAGAAGCTTTCTGAGGAACTACTTTGTGTTCTGTGAAATCATCTCGAAGAGTTACAGCTTTCTCTAGAAGAAGCCTTTCGCTAAGACAGTTCTTGTGGAATTGGCAAAGTGATATTGGGAAGCCCCTATAGGGCTATGGTGAAAAAGGTAATATCTTCAGATGAAATCTGGAAAGAAGCTTTCTGAGAAACTGCTTAGTGTTCTGTAAATTCATCTCACAGAGTTACATCTGTACTTCGTGGATCTCTTTGCTAGCCTTATTTCTGTGGAATCTGAGAAAAGATATTTCGGATCCCTTTGAAGACGATAGGGCCAAAGGAAATATCCTCCGATAACAAAGAGAAAGAAGCTTTCTGAGAAACTTCTTTGTGTTCTGTGAAATCATCTCAAGGAGTTACAGCTTTCCCCCCAAGAAGCCTTTCGCTATACAGTTCTTGTGGAATTGGCAAAATGATATTTGGAAGCCCATAGAGGGCTATGGTGAAAAAGGAAATATCCTCAGATGAAATCTGGACAGAAGATTTCTGAGAAACTGCTTAGTGTTCTGTGAATTCATCTCACAGAGTTACATCTGTATTTCGTGGATCTCTTTGCTAGCCTTATTTCTGTGGAATCTGAGAAAAGATATTTCGGATCCCTTTGAAGACGATAGGGCCAAAGGAAATATCCTCCGATAACAAAGAGAAAGAAGCTTTCTGAGAAACTTCTTTGTGTTCTGTGAAATCATCTCAAGGAGTTACAGCTTTCCCCTCAAGAAGCCTTTCGCTAAGACAGTTCTTGTGGAATTGGCAAAATGATATTTGGAAGCCCATAGAGGGCTATGGTGAAAAAGGAAATATCCTCAGATGAAATCTGGACAGAAGATTTCTGACAAACTGCTTAGTGTTCTGTGAATTCATCTCAGAGTTACATCTGTATTTCGTGGATCTCTTTGCTAGCCTTATTTCTGTGGAATCTGAGAACAGATA
The DNA here is from genome assembly GCF_049350105.2 of Macaca mulatta. Lineage (NCBI taxonomy): Eukaryota > Metazoa > Chordata > Mammalia > Primates > Cercopithecidae > Macaca > Macaca mulatta. The sequence continues at coordinate 27,561,332 of NC_133420.1, forward strand.
TTTCGGATCCCTTTGAAGACTATGGGGCCAAAGGAAATATCCACCAATAACAAAGACAAGGAAGCTTTCTGAGAAACTTCTTTGTGTTCTGTAAAATCATCTCACAGAGTTACAGCTTTCCCCTCAAGAAGCCTTTCGCTAAGACAGTTCTTGTGGAATTGGCAAAGTGATATTTGGAAGCCCCTGGAGGGCTATGGTGAAAAAGGAAATATCCTCAGATGAAATCTGGAAAGAAGCTTTCTGAGAAACTGCTTAGTGTTCTGTTAATTCATCTCACAGAGTTACATCTGTATTTCGTGGATCTCTTTGTTAGCCTTATTTCTGTGGAATCTGAGAACAGATATTTCGGATCCCTTTGAAGACTATAGGGCCATAGGAAATATCCTCCGATAACAAAGAGAAAGAAGCTTTCTGAGGAACTACTTTGTGTTCTGTGAAATCATCTCGAAGAGTTACAGCTTTCTCTAGAAGAAGCCTTTCGCTAAGACAGTTCTTGTGGAATTGGCAAAGTGATATTGGGAAGCCCATATAGGGCTATGGTGAAAAAGGAAATATCCTCAGATGAAATCTGGAAAGAAGCTTTCTGAGAAACTGCTTAGTGTTCTGTTAATTCATCTCACAGAGTTACATGTGAATTTCGTGGATCTCTTTGCTAGCCTTATTTCTGTGGAATCTGAGAACAGATATTTCGGATCCCTTTGAAGACTATAGGGCCAAAGGAAATATCCTCCGATAACAAAGAGAAAGAAGCTTTCTGAGAAACTTCTTTGTGTTCTGTGAAATCATCTCACAGAGTTACAGCTTTCCCCTCAAGAAGCCTTTCGCTAAGACAGTTCTTGTGGAATTGGCAAAGTGATATTTGGAAGCCCATAGAGGGCTATGGTGAAAAAGGAAATATCCTCAGATGAAATCTGGACAGAAGATTTCTGAGAAACTGCTTAGTGTTCTGTGAATTCATCTCACAGAGTTACATCTGTATTTCGTGGATCTCTTTGCTAGCCTTATTTCTGTGGAATCTGAGAACAGATATTTCGAATCCCTTTGAAGACTATAGGGCCAAAGGAAATATCCACCGATAACAAAGACAAGGAAGCTTTCTGAGAAACTTCTTTGTGTTCTGTAAAATCATCTCACAGAGTTACAGCTTTCCCCTCAAGAAGCCTTTCACTAAGACAGTTCTTGTGGAATTGGCAAAGTGATATTTGGAAGCCCCTGGAGGGGTATGGTGAAAAAGGAAATATCCTCAGATGAAATCTGGAAAGAAGCTTTCTGAGAAACTGCTTAGTGTTCTGTTAATTCATCTCACAGAGTTACATCTGTATTTCGTGGATCTCTTTGTTAGCCTTATTTCTGTGGAATCTGAGAACAGTTATTTCGGATACCTTTGAAGACTATGGGGCCAAAGGAAATATCCTCCGATAACAAAGAGAAAGAACGATTCTGAGGAACTACTTTGTGTTCTGTGAAATCATCTCACAGAGTTACAGCTTTCCCCTCAAGAAGCCTTTCGCTAAGACAGTTCTTGTGGAATTGGCAAAATGATATTTGGAAGCCCATAGAGGGCTATGGTGAAAAAGGAAATATCCTCAGATGAAATCTGGACAGAAGATTTCTGAGAAACTGCTTAGTGTTCTGTGAATTCATCTCACAGAGTTACATCTGTATTTCGTGGATCTCTTTGCTAGCCTTATTTCTGTGGAATCTGAGAACAGATATTTCGGATCCCTTTGAAGACTATAGGGCCAAAGGAAATATCCACCGATAACAAAGACAAGGAAGCTTTCTGAGAAACTTCTTTGTGTTCTGTGAAATCATCTCGAAGAGTTACAGCTTTCTCTAGAAGAAGCCTTTCGCTAACACAGTTCTTGTGGAATTGGTAAAGTGATATTGGGAAGCCCATATAGGGCTATGGTGAAAAAGGTAATATCTTCAGATGAAATCTGGAAAGAAGCTTTCTGAGAAACTGCTTAGTGTTCTGTTAATTCATCTCACAGAGTTACATCTGTACTTCGTGGATCTCTCTGCTAGCCTTATTTCTGTGGAATCTGAGAAAAGATATTTCGGATCCCTTTGAAGAGGATAGGGCCAAAGGAAATATCCTCCGATAACAAAGAGAAAGAAGCTTTCTGAGAAACTTCTTTGTGTTCTGTGAAATCATCTCAAGGAGTTACAGCTTTCCCCTCACGAAGCCTTTCGCTAAGACAGTTCTTGTGGAATTGGCAAAATGATATTTGGAAGCCCATAGAGGGCTATGGTGAAAAAGGAAATATCCTCAGATGAAATCTGGACAGAAGATTTCTGAGAAACTGCTTAGTGTTCTGTGAATTCATCTCACAGAGTTACATCTGTATTTCGTGGATCTCTTTGCTAGCCTTATTTCTGTGGAATCTGAGAACAGATATTTCGGATCCCTTTGAAGACTATAGGGCCAAAGGAAATATCCAACGATAACAAAGACAAGGAAGCTTTCTGAGAAACTTCTTTGTGTTCTGTAAAATCATCTCACAGAGTTACAGCTTTCCCCTCAAGAAGCCTTTCGCTAAGACAGTTCTTGTGGAATTGGCAAAGTGATATTTGGAAGCCCCTGGAGGGCTATGCTGAAAAAGGAAATATCCTCAGATGAAATCTGGACAGAAGATTTCTGAGAAACTGCTTAGTGTTCTGTGAATTCATCTCACAGAGTTACATCTGTATTTCGTGGATCTCTTTGCTAGCCTTATTTCTGTGGAATCTGAGAACAGATATTTCGGATCCCTTTGAAGACTATAGGGCCAAAGGAAATATCCACCGATAACAAAGACAAGGAAGCTTTCTGAGAAACTTCTTTGTGTTCTGTAAAATCATCTCACAGAGTTACAGCTTTCCCCTCAAGAAGCCTTTCGCTAAGACAGTTCTTGTGGAATTGGCAAAGTGATATTTGGAAGCCCCTGCAGGGCTATGGAGAAAAAGGAAATATCCTCAGATGAAATCTGGAAAGAAGCTTTCTGAGAAACTGCTTAGTGTTCTGTGAATTCATCTCACAGAGTTACTTCTGTATTTCGTGGATCTCTTTGCTAGCCTTATTTCTGTGGAATCTGAGAACAGATATTTCGGATCCCTTTGAAGACTATAGGGCCAAAGGAAATATCCACCGATAACAAAGACAAGGAAGCTTTCTGAGAAACTTCTTTGTGTTCTGTAAAATCATCTCACAGAGTTACAGCTTTCCCCTCAAGAAGCCTTTCGCTAAGACAGTTCTTGTGGAATTGGCAAAGTGATATTTGGAAGCCCCTGGAGGGCTATGGAGAAAAAGGAAATATCCTCAGATGAAATCTGGAAAGAAGCTTTCTGAGAAACTGCTTAGTGTTCTGTTAATTCATCTCACAGAGTTACATCTGTATTTCGTGGATCTCTTTGTTAGCCTTATTTCTGTGGAATCTGAGAACAGATATTTCGGATCCCTTTGAAGACTATAGGGCCATAGGAAATATCCTCCGATAACAAAGAGAAAGAAGCTTTCTGAGGAACTACTTTGTGTTCTGTGAAATCATCTCGAAGAGTTACAGCTTTCTCTAGAAGAAGCCTTTCGCTAAGACAGTTCTTGTGGAATTGGCAAAGTGATATTGGGAAGCCCATATAGGGCTATGGTGAAAAAGGTAATATCTTCAGATGAAATCTGGAAAGAAGCTTTCTGAGAAACTGCTTAGTGTTCTGTAAATTCATCTCACAGAGTTACATCTGTACTTCGTGGATCTCTTTGCTAGCCTTATTTCTGTGAAATCTGAGAAAAGATATTTCGGATCCCTTTGAAGACGATAGGGCCAAAGGAAATATCCTCCGATAACAAAGAGAAAGAAGCTTTCTGAGAAACTTCTTTGTGTTCTGTGAAATCATCTCAAGGAGTTACAGCTTTCCCCCCAAGAAGCCTTTCGCTATACAGTTCTTGTGGAATTGGCAAAATGATATTTGGAAGCCCATAGAGGGCTATGGTGAAAAAGGAAATATCCTCAGATGAAATCTGGACAGAAGATTTCTGAGAAACTGCTTAGTGTTCTGTGAATTCATCTCACAGAGTTACATCTGTATTTCGTGGATCTCTTTGCTAGCGTTATTTCTGTGGAATCTGAGAAAAGATATTTCGGATCCCTTTGAAGACGATAGGGCCAAAGGAAATATCCTCCGATAACAAAGAGAAAGAAGCTTTCTGAGAAACTTCTTTGTGTTCTGTGAAATCATCTCAAGGAGTTACAGCTTTCCCCTCAAGAAGCCTTTCGCTAAGACAGTTCTTGTGGAATTGGCAAAATGATATTTGGAAGCCCATAGAGGGCTATGGTGAAAAAGGAAATATCCTCAGATGAAATCTGGACAGAAGATTTCTGAGAAACTGCTTAGTGTTCTGTGAATTCATCTCAGAGTTACATCTGTATTTCGTGGATCTCTTTGCTAGCCTTATTTCTGTGGAATCTGAGAACAGATATTTCGGATCCCTTTGAAGACTATGGGGCCAAAGGAAATATCCACCAATAACAAAGACAAGGAAGCTTTCTGAGAAACTTCTTTGTGTTCTGTAAAATCATCTCACAGAGTTACAGCTTTCCCCTCAAGAAGCCTTTCGCTAAGACAGTTCTTGTGGAATTGGCAAAGTGATATTTGGAAGCCCCTGGAGGGCTATGGTGAAAAAGGAAATATCCTCAGATGAAATCTGGAAAGAAGCTTTCTGAGAAACTGCTTAGTGTTCTGTTAATTCATCTCACAGAGTTACATCTGTATTTCGTGGATCTCTTTGTTAGCCTTATTTCTGTGGAATCTGAGAACAGATATTTCGGATCCCTTTGAAGACTATAGGGCCATAGGAAATATCCTCCGATAACAAAGAGAAAGAAGCTTTCTGAGGAACTACTTTGTGTTCTGTGAAATCATCTCGAAGAGTTACAGCTTTCTCTAGAAGAAGCCTTTCGCTAAGACAGTTCTTGTGGAATTGGCAAAGTGATATTGGGAAGCCCATATAGGGCTATGGTGAAAAAGGAAATATCCTCAGATGAAATCTGGAAAGAAGCTTTCTGAGAAACTGCTTAGTGTTCTGTTAATTCATCTCACAGAGTTACATGTGAATTTCGTGGATCTCTTTGCTAGCCTTATTTCTGTGGAATCTGAGAACAGATATTTCGGATCCCTTTGAAGACTATAGGGCCAAAGGAAATATCCTCCGATAACAAAGAGAAAGAAGCTTTCTGAGAAACTTCTTTGTGTTCTGTGAAATCATCTCACAGAGTTACAGCTTTCCCCTCAAGAAGCCTTTCGCTAAGACAGTTCTTGTGGAATTGGCAAAGTGATATTTGGAAGCCCATAGAGGGCTATGGTGAAAAAGGAAATATCCTCCGATGAAATCTGGAAAGAAGCTTTCTGAGAAACTGCTTAGTGTTCTGTTAATTCTTCTCACAGAGTTACATCTGTATTTCATGGATCTCTTTGCTAGCTTTATTTCTGTGGAATCGGAGAACAGATATTTCGGATCCCTTTGAACACTATAAGGCCAAAGGAAACATCCTCCGATAACAAAGAAAAAGAAGCTTTTTAGAAACTTCTTTGTGTTCTGTGAAATCCACTCACAGAGTTACAGCTTTCCCCTCAAGAAGCCTTTCGCTAAGACAGTTCTTGTGGAATTTCAAAGTGATAATTGGAAGCCCATAGAGTTCTATTGTGAAAAAGGAAATATCCTCCGATGAAATCTGGAAAGAAGCTTTCTGAGAAACTGCTTAGTGTTCTGTTAATTCATCTCACAGAGTTACATCTGTATTTCGTGGATCTCTTTTATAGCCTTATTTCTGTGGAATCTGAGAACAGATATTTCGGATCCTCTAGAAGACTATAGGGCCAAAGGAAATATCCTCCGATAACAAAGAGAAAGAAGCTTTCTGAGAAACTTCTTTGTGTTCTGTGAAATCCACTCACAGAGTTACAGCTTTCCTCTCAAGAAGCCTTTCGCTAATACAGTTCTTGTGGAATTGGCAAAATGATATTTGGAAGCCCATAGAGGGCTATGGTGAAAAAGGAAATATCCTCAGATGAAATCTGGAAAGAAGCTTTCTGAGAAACTGCTTAGTGTTCTCTTAATTCATCTCACAGAGTTACATCTGTATTTCGTGGATCTCTTTGCTAGCCTTATTTCTGTGGAATCGGAGAACAGATATTTCGGATCCCTTTGAAGACTATAGGGCCAAAGGAAATATCCACCGATAACAAAGACAAGGAAGCTTTCTGAGAAACTTCTTTGTGTTCTGTAAAATCATCTCACAGAGTTACAGCTTTCCCCTCAAGAAGCCTTTCGCTAAGACAGTTCTTGTGGAATTGGCAAAGTGATATTTGGAAGCCCCTGGAGGGCTATGGTGAAAAAGGAAATATCCTCAGATGAAATCTGGAAAGAAGCTTTCTGAGAAACTGCTTAGTGTTCTGTTAATTCATCTCACAGAGTTATATCTGTATTTCGTGGATCTCTTTGTTAGCCTTATTTCTGTGGAATCTGAGAACAGATATTTCGGATCCCTTTGAAGACTATAGGGCCATAGGAAATATCCTCCGATAACAAAGAGAAAGAAGCTTTCTGAGGAACTACTTTGTGTTCTGTGAAATCATCTCGAAGAGTTACAGCTTTCTCTAGAAGAAGCCTTTCGCTAAGACAGTTCTTGTGGAATTGGCAAAGTGATATTGGGTAGCCCATATAGGGCTATGGTGAAAAAGGAAATATCCTCAGATGAAATCTGGAAAGAAGCTTTCTGAGAAACTGCTTAGTGTTCTGTTAATTCATCTCACAGAGTTACATGTGAATTTCGTGGATCTCTTTGCTAGCCTTATTTCTGTGGAATCTGAGAACAGATATTTCGGATCCCTTTGAAGACTATAGGGCCAAAGGAAATATCCTCCGATAACAAAGAGAAAGAAGCTTTCTGAGAAACTTCTTTGTGTTCTGTGAAATCATCTCACAGAGTTACAGCTTTCCCCTCAAGAAGCCTTTCGCTAAGACAGTTCTTGTGGAATTGGCAAAGTGATATATGGAAGCCCCTAGAGGGCTATGGTGAAAAAGGAAATATCCCTAGATAAAATCTGGAAAGAAGCTTTCTGAGAAACTGCTAAGTGTTCTGTTAATTCATCTCACAGAGTTAAAACTGTATTTCGTGGATCTCTTTGCTAGTCTTATTTCTGTGGAATCTGAGAACAAATATTTCGGATCCCTTGGAAGACTATAGGGCCAAAGGAAATATCCTCCGATAACAAAGAGAAAGAAGCTTTCTGAGAAACTTCTTTGTGTTCTGTGAAATCATCTCACAGAGTTACAGCTTTCCCCTCAAGAAGCCTTTCGCTAAGACAGTTCTTGTAGAATTTCAAAGTGATAATTGGAAGCCCTTAGAGTTCTATGCTGAAAAAGGAAATATCCTCGATGAAATCTGGAAAGAAGCTTTCTGAGAAACTGCTTAGTGTTCTGTTAATTCATCTCACAGAGTTACATCTGTATTTCGTGGATCTCTTTGATAGCCTTATTTCTGTGGAATCTGAGAACAGATATTTCGGATCCCCTTGAAGACTATAGGGCCAAAGGAAATATCCTCCGATAACAAAGAGAAAGAAGCTTTCTGAGAAACTTCTTTGTGTTCTGTGAAATCCACTCACAGAGTTACAGCTTTCCCCTCAAGAAGCCTTTCGCTAAGACAGTTCTTGTGGAATTGGCAAAGTGATATTTGGAAGCCCATAGAGGGCTATGGTGAAAAAGGAAATATCCTCAGATGAAATCTGGAAAGAAGCTTTCTGAGAGACTGCTTAGTGTTCTGTTAATTCATCTCACAGAGTTACATCCGTATTTCGTGGATCTTTTGCTAGCCTTATTTCTGTGGAATCGGAGAACAGATATTTCGGATCCCATTGAACACTATAAGGCCAAAGGAAATATCCTCCGATAACAAAGAAAAAGAAGCTTTTGAGAAACTTCTTTGTGTTCTGTGAAATCATCTCACAGAGTTACAGCTTTCCCCTCAAGAAGCCTTTCGCTAAGACAGTTCTTGTGGAATTGGCAAAATGATATTTGGAAGCCCATAGAGGGCTATGGTGAAAAAGGAAATATCCTCAGATGAAATCTGGACAGAAGATTTCTGAGAAACTGCTTAGTGTTCTGTGAATTCATCTCACAGAGTTACATCTGTATTTCGTGGATCTCTTTGCTAGCCTTATTTCTGTGGAATCTGAGAACACATATTTCGGATCCCTTTGAAGACTATAGGGCCAAAGGAAATATCCACCGATAACAAAGACAAGGAAGCTTTCTGAGAAACTTCTTTGTGTTCTGTAAAATCATCTCACAGAGTTACAGCTTTCCCCTCAAGAAGCCTTTCGCTAAGACAGTTCTTGTGGAATTGGCAAAGTGATATTTGGAAGCCCCTGGAGGGCTATGGTGAAAAAGGAAATATCCTCAGATGAAATCTGGAAAGAAGCTTTCTGAGAAACTACTTAGTGTTCTGTTAATTCATCTCACAGAGTTACATCTGTATTTCGTGGATCTCTTTGTTAGCCTTATTTCTGTGGAATCTGAGAACAGATATTTTGGATCCCTTTGAAGACTATAGGGCCATAGGAAATATCCTCCGATAACAAAGAGAAAGAAGCTTTCTGAGGAACTACTTTGTGTTCTGTGAAATCATCTCGAAGAGTTACAGCTTTCTCTAGAAGAAGCCTTTCGCTAAGACAGTTCTTGTGGAATTGGCAAAGTGATATTGGGAAGCCCATATAGGGCTATGGTGAAAAAGGTAATATCTTCAGATGAAATCTGGAAAGAAGCTTTCTGAGAAACTGCTTAGTGTTCTGTTAATTCATCTCACAGAGTTACATCTGTACTTCGTGGATCTCTTTGCTAGCCTTATTTCTGTGGAATCTGAGAAAAGATATTTCGGATCCCTTTGAAGAGGATAGGGCCAAAGGAAATATCCTCCGATAACAAAGAGAAAGAAGCTTTCTGAGAAACTTCTTTGTGTTCTGTGAAATCATCTCAAGGAGTTACAGCTTTCCCCTCAAGAAGCCTTTCGCTAAGACACTTCTTATGGAATTGGCAAAATGATATTTGGAAGCCCATAGAGGGCTATGGTGAAAAAGGAAATATCCTCAGATGAAATCTGGACAGAAGATTTCTGAGAAACTGCTTAGGGTTCTGTGAATTTATCTCACAGAGTTACATCTGTATTTCGTGGATCTCTTTGCTAGCCTTATTTCTGTGGAATCTGAGAACAGATATTTCGAATCCCTTTGAAGACTATAGGGCCAAAGGAAATATCCACCGATAACAAAGACAAGGAAGCTTTCTGAGAAACTTCTTTGTGTTCTGTAAAATCATCTCACAGAGTTACAGCTTTCCCCTCAAGAAGCCTTTCACTAAGACAGTTCTTGTGGAATTGGCAAAGTGATATTTGGAAGCCCCTGGAGGGGTATGGTGAAAAAGGAAATATCCTCAGATGAAATCTGGAAAGAAGCTTTCTGAGAAACTGCTTAGTGTTCTGTTAATTCATCTCACAGAGTTACATCTGTATTTCGTGGATCTCTTTGTTAGCCTTATTTCTGTGGAATCTGAGAACAGTTATTTCGGATACCTTTGAAGACTATGGGGCCAAAGGAAATATCCTCCGATAACAAAGAGAAAGAACGTTTCTGAGGAACTACTTTGTGTTCTGTGAAATCATCTCACAGAGTTACAGCTTTCCCCTCAAGAAGCCTTTCGCTAAGACAGTTCTTGTGGAATTGGCAAAATGATATTTGGAAGCCCATAGAGGGCTATGGTGAAAAAGGAAATATCCTCAGATGAAATCTGGACAGAAGATTTCTGAGAAACTGCTTAGTGTTCTGTGAATTCATCTCACAGAGTTACATCTGTATTTCGTGGATCTCTTTGCTAGCCTTATTTCTGTGGAATCTGAGAACAGATATTTCGGATCCCTTTGAAGACTATAGGGCCAAAGGAAATATCCACCGATAACAAAGACAAGGAAGCTTTCTGAGAAACTTCTTTGTGTTCTGTGAAATCATCTCGAAGAGTTACAGCTTTCTCTAGAAGAAGCCTTTCGCTAAGACAGTTCTTGTGGAATTGGCAAAGTGATATTGGGAAGCCCATATAGGGCTATGGTGAAAAAGGTAATATCTTCAGATGAAATCTGGAAAGAAGCTTTCTGAGAAACTGCTTAGTGTTCTGTTAATTCATCTCACAGAGTTACATCTGTACTTCGTGGATCTCTCTGCTAGCCTTATTTCTGTGGAATCTGAGAAAAGATATTTCGGATCCCTTTGAAGAGGATAGGGCCAAAGGAAATATCCTCCGATAACAAAGAGAAAGAAGCTTTCTGAGAAACTTCTTTGTGTTCTGTGAAATCATCTCAAGGAGATACAGCTTTCCCCTCACGAAGCCTTTCGCTAAGACAGTTCTTGTGGAATTGGCAAAATGATATTTGGAAGCCCTTTGAGGGCTATGGTGAAAAAGGAAATATCCTCAATTGAAATCTGGACAGAAGATTTCTGAGAAACTGCTTAGTGTTCTGTGAATTCATCTCACAGAGTTACATCTGTATTTCGTGGATCTCTTTGCTAGCCTTATTTCTGTGGAATCTGAGAACAGATATTTCGGATCCCTTTGAAGACTATAGGGCCAAAGGAAATATCCACCGATAACAAAGACAAGGAAGCTTTCTGAGAAACTTCTTTGTGTTCTGTAAAATCATCTCACAGAGTTACAGCTTTCCCCTCAAGAAGCCTTTCGCTAAGACAGTTCTTGTGGAATTGGCAAAGTGATATTTGGAAACCCCTGGAGGGCTATGGTGAAAAAGGAAATATCCTCAGATGAAATCTGGAAAGAAGCTTTCTGAGAAACTGCTTAGTGTTCTGTTAATTCATCTCACAGAGTTACATCTGTATTTCGTGGATCTCTTTGTTAGCCTTATTTCTGTGGAATCTGAGAACAGATATTTCGGATCCCTTTGAAGACTATAGGGCCATAGGAAATATCCTCCGATAACAAAGAGAAAGAAGCTTTCTGAGGAACTACTTTGTGTTCTGTGAAATCATCTCACAGAGTTACAGCTTTCTCTAGAAGAAGCCTTTCGCTGAGACAGTTCTTGTGGAATTGGCAAAGTGATATTGGGAAGCCCATATAGGGCTATGGTGAAAAAGGAAATATCCTCAGATGAAATCTGGAAAGAAGCTTTCTGAGAAACTGCTTAGTGTTCTGTTAATTCATCTCACAGAGTTACATGTGAATTTCGTGGATCTCTTTGCTAGCCTTATTTCTGTGGAATCTGAGAACAGATATTTCGGATCCCTTTGAAGACTATAGGGCCAAAGGAAATATCCTCCGATAACAAAGAGAAAGAAGCTTTCTGAGAAACTTCTTTGTGTTCTGTGAAATCATCTCACAGAGTTACAGCTTTCCCCTCAAGAAGCCTTTCGCTAAGACAGTTCTTGTGGAATTTCAAAGTGATAATTGGAAGCCCATAGAGTTCTATGGTGAAAAAGGAAATATCCTCCGATGAAATCTGGAAAGAAGCTTTCTGAGAAACTGCTTAGTGTTCTGTTAATTCATCTCACAGAGTTACATCTGTATTTCGTGGATCTCTTTGATAGCCTTATTTCTGTGGAATCTGAGAACAGATATTTCGGATCCCCTTGAAGACTATAGGGCCAAAGGAAATATCCTCCGATAACAAAGAGAAAGAAGCTTTCTGAGAAACTTCTTTGTGTTCTGTGAAATCCACTCACAGAGTTACAGCTTTCCCCTCAAGAAGCCTTTCGCTAAGACAGTTCTTGTGGAATTGGCAAAGTGATATTTGGAAGCCCATAGATGGCTATGGTGAAAAAGGAAATATCCTCAGATGAAATCTGGAAAGAAGCTTTCTGAGAAACTGCTTAGTGTTCTGTTAATTCATCTCACAGAGTTACATCTGTATTTCGTGGATCTCTTTGCTAGCCTTATTTCTGTGGAATCGGAGAACAGATATTTCGGATCCCTTTGAACACTATAAGGCCAAAGGAAATATCCTCCGATAACAAAGAAAAAGAAGCTTTTGAGAAACTTCTTTGTGTTCTGTGAAATCATCTCACAGAGTTACAGCTTTCCCCTCAAGAAGCCTTTCGCTAAGACAGTTCTTGTGGAATTGGCAAAGTGATATTTGGAAGCCCATAGAGGGCTATGCTGAAAAAGGAAATATCCTCAGATGAAATCTGGAAAGAAGCTTTCTGAGAAACTGCTTAGTGTTCTGTTAATTCATCTCACAGAGTTACATCTGTATTTCGTGGATCTCTTTGCTAGCCTTATTTCTGTGGAATCGGAGAACAGATATTTCGGATCCCTTTGAACACTATAAGGCCAAAGGAAATATCCTCCGATAACAAAGAAAAAGAAGCTTTTGAGAAACTTCTTTGTGTTCTGTGAAGTCATCTCACAGAGTTACAGCTTTCCCCTCAAGAAGCCTTTCGCTAAGACAGTTCTTGTGGAATTGGCAAAATGATATTTGGAAGCCCATAGAGGGCTATGGTGAAAAAGGAAATATCCTCAGATGAAATCTGGACAGAAGATTTCTGAGAAACTGCTTAGTGTTCTGTGAATTCATCTCACAGAGTTACATCTGTATTTCGTGGATCTCTTTGCTAGCCTTATTTCTGTGGAATCTGAGAACAGATATTTCGGATCCCTTTGAAGACTATAGGGCCAAAGGAAATATCCACCGATAACAAAGACAAGGAAGCTTTCTGAGAAACTTCTTTGTGTTCTGTAAAATCATCTCACAGAGTTACAGCTTTCCCCTCAAGAAGCCTTTCGCTAAGACAGTTCTTGTGGAATTGGCAAAGTGATATTTGGAAGCCCCTGGAGGGCTATGGTGAAAAAGGAAATATCCTCAGATGAAATCTGGAAAGAAGCTTTCTGAGAAACGGCTTAGTGTTCTGTTAATTCATCTCACAGAGTTACATCTGTATTTCGTGGATCTCTCTGTTAGCCTTATTTCTGTGGAATCTGAGAACAGATATTTCGGATCCCTTTGAAGACTATAGGGCCATAGGAAATATCCTCCGATAACAAAGAGAAAGAAGCTTTCTGAGGAACTACTTTGTGTTCTGTAATATCATCTCACAGAGTTACAGCTTTCCCCTCAAGAAGCCTTTCGCTAAGACAGTTCTTGTGGAATTGGCAAAGTGATATTGGGAAGCCCATATAGGGCTATGGTGAAAAAGGTAATATCTTCAGATGAAATCTGGAAAGAAGCTTTCTGAGAAACTGCTTAGTGTTCTGTTAATTCATCTCACAGTGTTACATCTGTACTTCGTGGATCTCTTTGCTAGCCTTATTTCTGTGGAATCTGAGAAAAGATATTTCTGATCCCTTTGAAGACGATAGGGCCAAAGGAAATATCCTCCGATAACAAAGAGAAAGAAGCTTTCTGAGAAACTTCTTTGTGTTCTGTGAAATCATCTCAAGGAGTTACAGCTTTCCCCTCAAGAAGCCTTTCGCTAAGACAGTTCTAGTGGAATTGGCAAAATGATATTTGGAAGCCCATAGAGGGCTATGGTGAAAAAGGAAATATCCTCAGATGAAATCTGGACAGAAGATTTCTGAGAAACTGCTTAGCGTTCTGTGAATTCATCTCACAGAATTACATCTGTATTTCGTGGATCTCTTTGCTAGCCTTATTTCTGTGGAATCTGAGAACAGATATTTCGGATCCCTTTGAAGACTATAGGGCCATAGGAAATATCCTCCGATAACAAAGAGAAAGAAGCTTTCTGAGGAACTACTTTGTGTTCTGTGAAATCATCTCGAAGAGTTACATCTTTCTCTAGAAGAAGCCTTTCGCTAAGACAGTTCTTGTGGAATTGGCAAAGTGATATTGGGAAGCCCATATAGGGCTATGGTGAAAAAGGAAATATCCTCAGATGAAATCTGGAAAGAAGCTTTCTGAGAAACTGCTTAGTGTTCTGTTAATTCATCTCACAGAGTTACATGTGAATTTCGTGGATCTCTTTGCTAGCCTTATTTCTGTGGAATCTGAGAACAGATATTTCGGATCCCCTTGAAGACTATAGGGCCAAAGGAAATATCCTCCGATAACAAAGAGAAAGAAGCTTTCTTAGAAACTTCTTTGTGTTCTGTGAAATCATCTCACAGAGTTACAGCTTTCCCCTCAAGAAGCCTTTCGCTAAGACAGTTCTTGTGGAATTGTCAAAATGATATTTGGAAGCCCATAGAGGGCTATGGTGAAAAATGAAATATCCTCAGATGAAATCTGGACAGAAGATTTCTGAGAAACTGCTTAGTGTTCTGTGAATTCATCTCACAGAGTTACATGTGAATTTCGTGGATCTCTTTGCTAGCCTTATTTCTGTGGAATCTGAGAACAGATATTTCGGATCCCTTTGAAGACTATAGGGCCAAAGGAAATATCCTCCGATAACAAAGAGAAAGAAGCTTTCTGAGAAACTTCTTTGTGTTCTGTGAAATCATCTCACAGAGTTACAGCTTTCCCCTCAAGAAGCCTTTCGCTAAGACAGTTCTTGTGGAATTGGCAAAGTGATATTTGGAAGCCCATAGAGGGCTATGGTGAAAAAGGAAATATCCTCCGATGAAATCTGGAAAGAAGCTTTCTGAGAAACTGCTTAGTGTTCTGTTAATTCTTCTCACAGAGTTACATCTGTATTTCATGGATCTCTTTGCTAGCCTTATTTCTGTGGAATCGGAGAACAGATATTTCGGATCCCTTTGAACACTATAAGGCCAAAGGAAACATCCTCCGATAACAAAGAAAAAGAAGCTTTTGAGAAACTTCTTTGTGTTCTGTGAAATCCACTCACAGAGTTACAGCTTTCCCCTCAAGAAGCCTTTCGCTAAGACAGTTCTTGTGGAATTTCAAAGTGATAATTGGAAGCCCATAGAGTTCTATTGTGAAAAAGGAAATATCCTCCGATGAAATCTGGAAAGAAGCTTTCTGAGAAACTGCTTAGTGTTCTGTTAATTCATCTCACAGAGTTACATCTGTATTTCGTGGATCTCTTTTATAGCCTTATTTCTGTGGAATCTGAGAACAGATATTTCGGATCCTCTAGAAGACTATAGGGCCAAAGGAAATATCCTCCGATAACAAAGAGAAAGAAGCTTTCTGAGAAACTTCTTTGTGTTCTGTGAAATCCACTCACAGAGTTACAGCTTTCCCCTCAAGAAGCCTTTCGCTAAGACAGTTCCTGTGGAATTGGCGAAGTGATATTTGGAAGCCCATAGAGGGCTATGGTGAAAAAGGAAATATCCTCAGATGAAATCTGGAAAGAAGCTTTCTGAGAAACTGCTTAGTGTTCTCTTAATTCATCTCACAGAGTTACATCTGTATTTCGTGGATCTCTTTGCTAGCCTTATTTCTGTGGAATCGGAGAACAGATATTTCGGATCCCTTTGAAGACTATAGGGCCAAAGGAAATATCCACCGATAACAAAGACAAGGAAGCTTTCTGAGAAACTTCTTTGTGTTCTGTAAAATCATCTCACAGAGTTACAGCTTTCCCCTCAAGAAGCCTTTCGCTAAGACAGTTCTTGTGGAATTGGCAAAGTGATATTTGGAAGCCCCTGGAGGGCTATGGTGAAAAAGGAAATATCCTCAGATGAAATCTGGAAAGAAGCTTTCTGAGAAACTGCTTAGTGTTCTGTTAATTCATCTCACAGAGTTATATCTGTATTTCGTGGATCTCTTTGTTAGCCTTATTTCTGTGGAATCTGAGAACAGATATTTCGGATCCCTTTGAAGACTATAGGTCCATAGGAAATATCCTCCGATAACAAAGAGAAAGAAGCTTTCTGAGGAACTACTTTGTGTTCTGTGAAATCATCTCGAAGAGTTACAGCTTTCTCTAGAAGAAGCCTTTCGCTAAGACAGTTCTTGTGGAATTGGCAAAGTGATATTGGGTAGCCCATATAGGGCTATGGTGAAAAAGGAAATATCCTCAGATGAAATCTGGAAAGAAGCTTTCTGAGAAACTGCTTAGTGTTCTGTTAATTCATCTCACAGAGTTACATGTGAATTTCGTGGATCTCTTTGCTAGCCTTATTTCTGTGGAATCTGAGAACAGATATTTCGGATCCCTTTGAAGACTATAGGGCCAAAGGAAATATCCTCCGATAACAAAGAGAAAGAAGCTTTCTGAGAAACTTCTTTGTGTTCTATGAAATCATCTCACAGAGTTACAGCTTTCCCCTCAAGAAGCCTTTCGCTAAGACAGTTCTTGTGGAATTGGCAAAGTGATATATGGAAGCCCCTAGAGGGCTATGGTGAAAAAGGAAATATCCCTAGATAAAATCTGGAAAGAAGCTTTCTGAGAAACTGCTAAGTGTTCTGTTAATTCATCTCACAGAGTTAAAACTGTATTTCGTGGATCTCTTTGCTAGTCTTATTTCTGTGGAATCTGAGAACAAATATTTCGGATCCCTTGGAAGACTATAGGGCCAAAGGAAATATCCTCCGATAACAAAGAGAAAGAAGCTTTCTGAGAAACTTCTTTGTGTTCTGTGAAATCATCTCACAGAGTTACAGCTTTCCCCTCAAGAAGCCTTTCGCTAAGACAGTTCTTGTAGAATTTCAAAGTGATAATTGGAAGCCCATAGAGTTCTATGCTGAAAAAGGAAATATCCTCGATGAAATCTGGAAAGAAGCTTTCTGAGAAACTGCTTAGTGTTCTGTTAATTCATCTCACAGAGTTACATCTGTATTTCGTGGATCTCTTTGATAGCCTTATTTCTGTGGAATCTGAGAACAGATATTTCGGATCCCCTTGAAGACTATAGGGCCAAAGGAAATATCCTCCGATAACAAAGAGAAAGAAGCTTTCTGAGAAACTTCTTTGTGTTCTGTGAAATCCACTCACAGAGTTACAGCTTTCCCCTCAAGAAGCCTTTCGCTAAGACAGTTCTTGTGGAATTGGCAAAGTGATATTTGGAAGCCCATAGAGGGCTATGGTGAAAAAGGAAATATCCTCAGATGAAATCTGGAAAGAAGCTTTCTGAGAGACTGCTTAGTGTTCTGTTAATTCATCTCACAGAGTTACATCCGTATTTCGTGGATCTCTTTGCTAGCCTTATTTCTGTGGAATCGGAGAACAGATATTTCGGATCCCATTGAACACTATAAGGCCAAAGGAAATATCCTCCGATAACAAAGAAAAAGAAGCTTTTGAGAAACTTCTTTGTGTTCTGTGAAATCATCTCACAGAGTTACAGCTTTCCCCTCAAGAAGCCTTTCGCTAAGACAGTTCTTGTGGAATTGGCAAAATGATATTTGGAAGCCCATAGAGGGCTATGGTGAAAAAGGAAATATCCTCAGATGAAATCTGGACAGAAGATTTCTGAGAAACTGCTTAGTGTTCTGTGAATTCATCTCACAGAGTTACATCTGTATTTCGTGGATCTCTTTGCTAGCCTTATTTCTGTGGAATCTGAGAACACATATTTCGGATCCCTTTGAAGACTATAGGGCCAAAGGAAATATCCACCGATAACAAAGACAAGGAAGCTTTCTGAGAAACTTCTTTGTGTTCTGTAAAATCATCTCACAGAGTTACAGCTTTCCCCTCAAGAAGCCTTTCGCTAAGACAGTTCTTGTGGAATTGGCAAAGTGATATTTGGAAGCCCCTGGAGGGCTATGGTGAAAAAGGAAATATCCTCAGATGAAATCTGGAAAGAAGCTTTCTGAGAAACTGCTTAGTGTTCTGTTAATTCATCTCACAGAGTTACATCTGTATTTCGTGGATCTCTTTGTTAGCCTTATTTCTGTGGAATCTGAGAACAGATATTTTGGATCCCTTTGAAGACTATAGGGCCATAGGAAATATCCTCCGATAACAAAGAGAAAGAAGCTTTCTGAGGAACTACTTTGTGTTCTGTGAAATCATCTCGAAGAGTTACAGCTTTCTCTAGAAGAAGCCTTTCGCTAAGACAGTTCTTGTGGAATTGGCAAAGTGATATTGGGAAGCCCATATAGGGCTATGGTGAAAAAGGTAATATCTTCAGATGAAATCTGGAAAGAAGCTTTCTGAGAAACTGCTTAGTGTTCTGTTAATTCATCTCACAGAGTTACATCTGTACTTCGTGGATCTCTTTGCTAGCCTTATTTCTGTGGAATCTGAGAAAAGATATTTCGGATCCCTTTGAAGAGGATAGGGCCAAAGGAAATATCCTCCGATAACAAAGAGAAAGAAGCTTTCTGAGAAACTTCTTTGTGTTCTGTGAAATCATCTCAAGGAGTTACAGCTTTCCCCTCAAGAAGCCTTTCGCTAAGACACTTCTTATGGAATTGGCAAAATGATATTTGGAAGCCCATAGAGGGCTATGGTGAAAAAGGAAATATCCTCAGATGAAATCTGCACAGAAGATATCTGAGAAACTGCTTAGTGTTCTGTGAATTCATCTCACAGAGTTACATCTGTATTTCGTGGATCTCTTTGCTAGCCTTATTTCTGTGGAATCTGAGAACAGATATTTCGAATCCCTTTGAAGACTATAGGGCCAAAGGAAATATCCACCGATAACAAAGACAAGGAAGCTTTCTGAGAAACTTCTTTGTGTTCTGTAAAATCATCTCACAGAGTTACAGCTTTCCCTTCAAGAAGCCTTTCACTAAGACAGTTCTTGTGGAATTGGCAAAGTGATATTTGGAAGCCCCTGGAGGGGTATGGTGAAAAAG
Organism: Macaca mulatta; assembly: GCF_049350105.2. Classification (NCBI taxonomy): domain Eukaryota; kingdom Metazoa; phylum Chordata; class Mammalia; order Primates; family Cercopithecidae; genus Macaca; species Macaca mulatta. Next base: position 27,580,042 of record NC_133420.1, read on the forward strand.
GAAATATCCTCAGATGAAATCTGGAAAGAAGCTTTCTGAGAAACTGCTTAGTGTTCTGTTAATTCATCTCACAGAGTTACATCTGTATTTCGTGGATCTCTTTGTTAGCCTTATTTCTGTGGAATCTGAGAACAGTTATTTCGGATACCTTTGAAGACTATGGGGCCAAAGGAAATATCCTCCGATAACAAAGAGAAAGAACGTTTCTGAGGAACTACTTTGTGTTCTGTGAAATCATCTCACAGAGTTACAGCTTTCCCCTCAAGAAGCCTTTCGCTAAGACAGTTCTTGTGGAATTGGCAAAATGATATTTGGAAGCCCATAGAGGGCTATGGTGAAAAAGGAAATATCCTCAGATGAAATCTGGACAGAAGATTTCTGAGAATCTGCTTAGTGTTCTGTGAATTCATCTCACAGAGTTACATCTGTATTTCGTGGATCTCTTTGCTAGCCTTATTTCTGTGGAATCTGAGAACAGATATTTCGGATCCCTTTGAAGACTATAGGGCCAAAGGAAATATCCACCGATAACAAAGACAAGGAAGCTTTCTGAGAAACTTCTTTGTGTTCTGTGAAATCATCTCGAAGAGTTACAGCTTTCTCTAGAAGAAGCCTTTCGCTAAGACAGTTCTTGTGGAATTGGCAAAGTGATATTGGGAAGCCCATATAGGGCTATGGTGAAAAAGGTAATATCTTCAGATGAAATCTGGAAAGAAGCTTTCTGAGAAACTGCTTAGTGTTCTGTTAATTCATCTCACAGAGTTACATCTGTACTTCGTGGATCTCTCTGCTAGCCTTATTTCTGTGGAATCTGAGAAAAGATATTTCGGATCCCTTTGAAGAGGATAGGGCCAAAGGAAATATCCTCCGATAACAAAGAGAAAGAATCTTTCTGAGAAACTTCTTTGTGTTCTGTGAAATCATCTCAAGGAGTTACAGCTTTCCCCTCACGAAGCCTTTCGCTAAGACAGTTCTTGTGGAATTGGCAAAATGATATTTGGAAGCCCATAGAGGGCTATGGTGAAAAAGGAAATATCCTCAGATGAAATCTGGACAGAAGATTTCTGAGAAACTGCTTAGTGTTCTGTGAATTCATCTCACAGAGTTACATCTGTATTTCGTGGATCTCTTTGCTAGCCTTATTTCTGTGGAATCTGAGAACAGATATTTCGGATCCCTTTGAAGACTATAGGGCCAAAGGAAATATCCACCGATAACAAAGACAAGGAAGCTTTCTGAGAAACTTCTTTGTGTTCTGTAAAATCATCTCACAGAGTTACAGCTTTCCCCTCAAGAAGCCTTTCGCTAAGACAGTTCTTGTGGAATTGGCAAAGTGATATTTGGAAACCCCTGGAGGGCTATGGTGAAAAAGGAAATATCCTCAGATGAAATCTGGAAAGAAGCTTTCTGAGAAACTGCTTAGTGTTCTGTTAATTCATCTCACAGAGTTACATCTGTATTTCGTGGATCTCTTTGTTAGCCTTATTTCTGTGGAATCTGAGAACAGATATTTTGGATCCCTTTGAAGACTATAGGGCCATAGGAAATATCCTCCGATAACAAAGAGAAAGAAGCTTTCTGAGGAACTACTTTGTGTTCTGTGAAATCATCTCGAAGAGTTACAGCTTTCTCTAGAAGAAGCCTTTCGCTAAGACAGTTCTTGTGGAATTGGCAAAGTGATATTGGGAAGCCCATATAGGGCTATGGTGAAAAAGGTAATATCTTCAGATGAAATCTGGAAAGAAGCTTTCTGAGAAACTGCTGAGTGTTCTGTTAATTCATCTCACAGAGTTACATCTGTACTTCGTGGATCTCTTTGCTAGCCTTATTTCTGTGGAATCTGAGAAAAGATATTTCGGATCCCTTTGAAGAGGATAGGGCCAAAGGAAATATCCTCCGATAACAAAGAGAAAGAATCTTTCTGAGAAACTTCTTTGTGTTCTGTGAAATCATCTCAAGGAGTTACAGCTTTCCCCTCACGAAGCCTTTCGCTAAGACAGTTCTTGTGGAATTGGCAAAATGATATTTGGAAGCCCATAGAGGGCTATGGTGAAAAAGGAAATATCCTCAGATGAAATCTGGACAGAAGATTTCTGAGAAACTGCTTAGTGTTCTGTGAATTCATCTCACAGAGTTACATCTGTATTTCGTGGATCTCTTTGCTAGCCTTATTTCTGTGGAATCTGAGAACAGATATTTCGGATCCCTTTGAAGACTATAGGGCCAAAGGAAATATCCACCGATAACAAAGACAAGGAAGCTTTCTGAGAAACTTCTTTGTGTTCTGTAAAATCATCTCACAGAGTTACAGCTTTCCCCTCAAGAAGCCTTTCGCTAAGACAGTTCTTGTGGAATTGGCAAATGATATTTGGAAACCCCTGGAGGGCTATGGTGAAAAAGGAAATATCCTCAGATGAAATCTGGAAAGAAGCTTTCTGAGAAACTGCTTAGTGTTCTGTTAATTCATCTCACAGAGTTACATCTGTATTTCGTGGATCTCTTTGTTAGCCTTATTTCTGTGGAATCTGAGAACAGATATTTTGGATCCCTTTGAAGACTATAGGGCCATAGGAAATATCCTCCGATAACAAAGAGAAAGAAGCTTTCTGAGGAACTACTTTGTGTTCTGTGAAATCATCTCGAAGAGTTACAGCTTTCTCTAGAAGAAGCCTTTCGCTAAGACAGTTCTTGTGGAATTGGCAAAGTGATATTGGGAAGCCCATATAGGGCTATGGTGAAAAAGGTAATATCTTCAGATGAAATCTGGAAAGAAGCTTTCTGAGAAACTGCTGAGTGTTCTGTTAATTCATCTCACAGAGTTACATCTGTACTTCGTGGATCTCTTTGCTAGCCTTATTTCTGTGGAATCTGAGAAAAGATATTTCGGATCCCTTTGAAGAGGATAGGGCCAAAGGAAATATCCTCCGATAACAAAGAGAAAGAAGCTTTCTGAGAAACTTCTTTGTGTTCTGTGAAATCATCTCAAGGAGTTACAGCTTTCCCCTCAAGAAGCCTTTCGCTAAGACACTTCTTATGGAATTGGCAAAATGATATTTGGAAGCCCATAGAGGGCTATGGTGAAAAAGGAAATATCCTCAGATGAAATCTGGACAGAAGATTTCTGAGAAACTGCTTAGTGTTCTGTGAATTCATCTCACAGAGTTACATCTGTATTTCGTGGATCTCTTTGCTAGCCTTATTTCTGTGGAATCTGAGAACAGATATTTCGAATCCCTTTGAAGACTATAGGGCCAAAGGAAATATCCACCGATAACAAAGACAAGGAAGCTTTCTGAGAAACTTCTTTGTGTTCTGTAAAATCATCTCACAGAGTTACAGCTTTCCCCTCAAGAAGCCTTTCACTAAGACAGTTCTTGTGGAATTGGCAAAGTGATATTTGGAAGCCCCTGGAGGGGTATGGTGAAAAAGGAAATATCCTCAGATGAAATCTGGAAAGAAGCTTTCTGAGAAACTGCTTAGTGTTCTGTTAATTCATCTCACAGAGTTACATCTGTATTTCGTGGATCTCTTTGTTAGCCTTATTTCTGTGGAATCTGAGAACAGTTATTTCGGATACCTTTGAAGACTATGGGGCCAAAGGAAATATCCTCCGATAACAAAGAGAAAGAACGTTTCTGAGGAACTACTTTGTGTTCTGTGAAATCATCTCACAGAGTTACAGCTTTCCCCTCAAGAAGCCTTTCGCTAAGACAGTTCTTGTGGAATTGGCAAAATGATATTTGGAAGCCCATAGAGGGCTATGGTGAAAAAGGAAATATCCTCAGATGAAATCTGGACAGAAGATTTCTGAGAAACTGCTTAGTGTTCTGTGAATTCATCTCACAGAGTTACATCTGTATTTCGTGGATCTCTTTGCTAGCCTTATTTCTGTGGAATCTGAGAACAGATATTTCGGATCCCTTTGAAGACTATAGGGCCAAAGGAAATATCCACCGATAACAAAGACAAGGAAGCTTTCTGAGAAACTTCTTTGTGTTCTGTGAAATCATCTCGAAGAGTTACAGCTTTCTCTAGAAGAAGCCTTTCGCTAAGACAGTTCTTGTGGAATTGGCAAAGTGATATTGGGAAGCCCATATAGGGCTATGGTGAAAAAGGTAATATCTTCAGATGAAATCTGGAAAGAAGCTTTCTGAGAAACTGCTTAGTGTTCTGTTAATTCATCTCACAGAGTTACATCTGTACTTCGTGGATCTCTCTGCTAGCCTTATTTCTGTGGAATCTGAGAAAAGATATTTCGGATCCCTTTGAAGAGGATAGGGCCAAAGGAAATATCCTCCGATAACAAAGAGAAAGAAGCTTTCTGAGAAACTTCTTTGTGTTCTGTGAAATCATCTCAAGGAGTTACAGCTTTCCCCTCACGAAGCCTTTCGCTAAGACAGTTCTTGTGGAATTGGCAAAATGATATTTGGAAGCCCATAGAGGGCTATGGTGAAAAAGGAAATATCCTCAGATGAAATCTGGACAGAAGATTTCTGAGAAACTGCTTAGTGTTCTGTGAATTCATCTCACAGAGTTACATCTGTATTTCGTGGATCTCTTTGCTAGCCTTATTTCTGTGGAATCTGAGAACAGATATTTCGGATCCCTTTGAAGACTATAGGGCCAAAGGAAATATCCACCGATAACAAAGACAAGGAAGCTTTCTGAGAAACTTCTTTGTGTTCTGTAAAATCATCTCACAGAGTTACAGCTTTCCCCTCAAGAAGCCTTTCGCTAAGACAGTTCTTGTGGAATTGGCAAAGTGATATTTGGAAACCCCTGGAGGGCTATGGTGAAAAAGGAAATATCCTCAGATGAAATCTGGAAAGAAGCTTTCTGAGAAACTGCTTAGTGTTCTGTTAATTCATCTCACAGAGTTACATCTGTATTTCGTGGATCTCTTTGTTAGCCTTATTTCTGTGGAATCTGAGAACAGATATTTCGGATCCCTTTGAAGACTATAGGGCCATAGGAAATATCCTCCGATAACAAAGAGAAAGAAGCTTTCTGAGGAACTACTTTGTGTTCTGTGAAATCATCTCACAGAGTTACAGCTTTCTCTAGAAGAAGCCTTTCGCTGAGACAGTTCTTGTGGAATTGGCAAAGTGATATTGGGAAGCCCATATAGGGCTATGGTGAAAAAGGAAATATCCTCAGATGAAATCTGGAAAGAATCTTTCTGAGAAACTGCTTAGTGTTCTGTTAATTCATCTCACAGAGTTACATGTGAATTTCGTGGATCTCTTTGCTAGCCTTATTTCTGTGGAATCTGAGAACAGATATTTCGGATCCCTTTGAAGACTATAGGGCCAAAGGAAATATCCTCCGATAACAAAGAGAAAGAAGCTTTCTGAGAAACTTCTTTGTGTTCTGTGAAATCATCTCACAGAGTTACAGCTTTCCCCTCAAGAAGCCTTTCGCTAAGACAGTTCTTGTGGAATTGGCAGAGTGATAATTGGAAGCCCATAGAGTTCTATGGTGAAAAAGGAAATATCCTCCGATGAAATCTGGAAAGAAGCTTTCTGAGAAACTGCTTAGTGTTCTGTTAATTCATCTCACAGAGTTACATCTGTATTTCGTGGATCTCTTTGATAGCCTTATTTCTGTGGAATCTGAGAACAGATATTTCGGATCCCCTTGAAGACTATAGGGCCAAAGGAAATATCCTCCGATAACAAAGAGAAAGAAGCTTTCTGAGAAACTTCTTTGTGTTCTGTGAAATCCACTCACAGAGTTACAGCTTTCCCCTCAAGAAGCCTTTCGCTAAGACAGTTCTTGTGGAATTGGCAAAGTGATATTTGGAAGCCCATAGATGGCTATGGTGAAAAAGGAAATATCCTCAGATGAAATCTGGAAAGAAGCTTTCTGAGAAACTGTTTAGTGTTCTGTTAATTCATCTCACAGAGTTACATCTGTATTTCGTGGATCTCTTTGCTAGCCTTATTTCTGTGGAATCGGAGAACAGATATTTCGGATCCCTTTGAACACTATAAGGCCAAAGGAAATATCCTCCGATAACAAAGAAAAAGAAGCTTTTGAGAAACTTCTTTGTGTTCTGTGAAATCATCTCACAGAGTTACAGCTTTCCCCTCAAGAAGCCTTTCGCTAAGACAGTTCTTGTGGAATTGGCAAAGTGATATTTGGAAGCCCATAGAGGGCTATGCTGAAAAAGGAAATATCCTGAGATGAAATCTGGAGAGAAGCTTTCTGAGAAACTGCTTAGTGTTCTGTTAATTCATCTCACAGAGTTACATCTGTATTTCGTGGATCTCTTTACTAGCCTTATTTCTGTGGAATCGGAGAACAGATATTTCGGATCCCTTTGAACACTATAAGGCCAAAGGAAATATCCTCCGATAACAAAGAAAAAGAAGCTTTTGAGAAACTTCTTTGTGTTCTGTGAAATCATCTCACAGAGTTACAGCTTTCCCCTCAAGAAGCCTTTCGCTAAGACAGTTCTTGTGGAATTGGCAAAATGATATTTGGAAGCCCATAGAGGGCTATGGTGAAAAAGGAAATATCCTCAGATGAAATCTGGACAGAAGATTTCTGAGAAACTGCTTAGTGTTCTGTGAATTCATCTCACAGAGTTACATCTGTATTTCGTGGATCTCTTTGCTAGCCTTATTTCTGTGGAATCTGAGAACAGATATTTCGGATCCCTTTGAAGACTATAGGGCCAAAGGAAATATCCACCGATAACAAAGACAAGGAAGCTTTCTGAGAAACTTCTTTGTGTTCTGTAAAATCATCTCACAGAGTTACAGCTTTCCCCTCAAGAAGCCTTTCGCTAAGACAGTTCTTGTGGAATTGGCAAAGTGATATTTGGAAGCCCCTGGAGGGCTATGGTGAAAAAGGAAATATCCTCAGATGAAATCTGGAAAGAAGCTTTCTGAGAAACTGCTTAGTGTTCTGTTAATTCATCTCACAGAGTTACATCTGTATTTCGTGGATCTCTTTGTTAGCCTTATTTCTGTGGAATCTGAGAACAGATATTTCGGATCCCTTTGAAGACTATAGGGCCATAGGAAATATCCTCCGATAACAAAGAGAAAGAAGCTTTCTGAGGAACTACTTTGTGTTCTGTAATATCATCTCACAGAGTTACAGCTTTCCCCTCAAGAAGCCTTTCGCTAAGACAGTTCTTGTGGAATTGGCAAAGTGATATTGGGAAGCCCATATAGGGCTATGGTGAAAAAGGTAATATCTTCAGATGAAATCTGGAAAGAAGCTTTCTGAGAAACTGCTTAGTGTTCTGTTAATTCATCTCACAGTGTTACATCTGTACTTCGTGGATCTCTTTGCTAGCCTTATTTCTGTGGAATCTGAGAAAAGATATTTCTGATCCCTTTGAAGACGATAGGGCCAAAGGAAATATCCTCCGATAACAAAGAGAAAGAAGCTTTCTGAGAAACTTCTTTGTGTTCTGTGAAATCATCTCAAGGAGTTACAGCTTTCCCCTCAAGAAGCCTTTCGCTAAGACAGTTCTAGTGGAATTGGCAAAATGATATTTGGAAGCCCATAGAGGGCTATGGTGAAAAAGGAAATATCCTCAGATGAAATCTGGACAGAAGATTTCTGAGAAACTGCTTAGCGTTCTGTGAATTCATCTCACAGAATTACATCTGTATTTCGTGGATCTCTTTGCTAGCCTTATTTCTGTGGAATCTGAGAACAGATATTTCGGATCCCTTTGAAGACTATAGGGCCATAGGAAATATCCTCCGATAACAAAGAGAAAGAAGCTTTCTGAGGAACTACTTTGTGTTCTGTGAAATCATCTCGAAGAGTTACATCTTTCTCTAGAAGAAGCCTTTCGCTAAGACAGTTCTTGTGGAATTGGCAAAGTGATATTGGGAAGCCCATATAGGGCTATGGTGAAAAAGGAAATATCCTCAGATGAAATCTGGAAAGAAGCTTTCTGAGAAACTGCTTAGTGTTCTGTTAATTCATCTCACAGAGTTACATGTGAATTTCGTGGATCTCTTTGCTAGCCTTATTTCTGTGGAATCTGAGAACAGATATTTCGGATCCCCTTGAAGACTATAGGGCCAAAGGAAATATCCTCCGATAACAAAGAGAAAGAAGCTTTCTTAGAAACTTCTTTGTGTTCTGTGAAATCATCTCACAGAGTTACAGCTTTCCCCTCAAGAAGCCTTTCGCTAAGACAGTTCTTGTGGAATTGGCAAAATGATATTTGGAAGCCCATAGAGGGCTATGGTGAAAAATGAAATATCCTCAGATGAAATCTGGACAGAAGATTTCTGAGAAACTGCTTAGTGTTCTGTGAATTCATCTCACAGAGTTACATCTGTATTTCGTGGATCTCTTTGCTAGCCTTATTTCTGTGGAATCTGAGAACAGATATTAGGATCCCTTTGAAGACTATAAGGCCAAAGGAAATATCCACCGATAACAAAGACAAGGAAGCTTTCTGAGAAACTTCTTTGTGTTCTGTGAAATCATCTCGAAGAGTTACAGCTTTCTCTAGAAGAAGCCTTTCGCTAAGACAGTTCTTGTGGAATTGGCAAAGTGATATTGGGAAGCCCATATAGGGCTATGGTGAAAAAGGTAATATCTTCAGATGAAATCTGGAAAGAAGCTTTCTGAGAAACTGCTTAGTGTTCTGTTAATTCATCTCACAGAGTTACATCTGTACTTCGTGGATCTCTCTGCTAGCCTTATTTCTGTGGAATCTGAGAAAAGATATTTCGGATCCCTTTGAAGAGGATAGGGCCAAAGGAAATATCCTCCGATAACAAAGAGAAAGAAGCTTTCTGAGAAACTTCTTTGTGTTCTGTGAAATCATCTCAAGGAGTTACAGCTTTCCCCTCACGAAGCCTTTTGCTAAGACAGTTCTTGTGGAATTGGCAAAATGATATTTGGAAGCACATAGAGGGCTATGGTGAAAAAGGAAATATCCTCAGATGAAATCTGGACAGAAGATTTCTGAGAAACTGCTAAGTGTTCTGTGAATTCATCTCACAGAATTACATCTGTATTTCGTGGATCTCTTTGCTAGCCTTATTTCTGTGGAATCTGAGAACAGATATTTCGGATCCCTTTGAAGACTATAGGGCCAAAGGAAATATCCACCAATAACAATGACAAGGAAGCTTTCTGAGAAACTTCTTTGTGTTCTGTAAAATCATCTCACAGAGTTACAGCTATCCCCTCAAGAAGCCTTTCGCTAAGACAGTTCTTGTGGAATTGGCAGAGTGATATTTGGAAGCCCCTGGAGGGCTATGGTGAAAAAGGAAATATCCTCAGATGAAATCTGGAAAGAAGCTTTCTGAGAAACTGCTTGGTGTTCTGTTAATTCATCTCACAGAGTTACATCTGTATTTCGTGGATCTCTTTGTTAGCCTTATTTCTGTGGAATCTGAGAACAGATATTTCGGATCCCTTTGAAGACTATAGGGCCATAGGAAATATCCTCCGATAACAAAGAGAAAGAAGCTTTCTGAGGAACTACTTTGTGTTCTGTGAAATCATCTCACAGAGTTACAGCTTTCTCTAGAAGAAGCCTTTCGCTGAGACAGTTCTTGTGGAATTGGCAAAGTGATATTGGGAAGCCCATATAGGGCTATGGTGAAAAAGGAAATATCCTCAGATGAAATCTGGAAAGAAGCTTTCTGAGAAACTGCTTAGTGTTCTGTTAATTCATCTCACAGAATTACATGTGAATTTCGTGGATCTCTTTGCTAGCCTTATTTCTGTGGAATCTGAGAACAGATATTTCGGATCCCTTTGAAGACTATAGGGCCAAAGGAAATATCCTCCGATAACAAAGAGAAAGAAGCTTTCTGAGAAACTTCTTTGTGTTCTGTGAAATCATCTCACAGAGTTACAGCTTTCCCCTCAAGAAGCCTTTCGCTAAGACAGTTCTTGTGGAATTGGCAAAGTGATATATGGAAGCCCCTAGAGGGCTATGGTGAAAAAGGAAATATCCCTAGATAAAATCTGGAAAGAAGCTTTCTGAGAAACTGCTAAGTGTTCTGTTAATTCATCTCACAGAGTTACAACTGTATTTCGTGGATCTCTTTGCTAGTCTTATTTCTGTGGAATCTGAGAACAGATATTTCGGATCCCTTTGAAGACTATAGGGCCAAAGGAAATATCCTCCGATAACAAAGAGAAAGAAGCTTTCTGAGAAACTTCTTTGTGTTCTGTGAAATCATCTCACAGAGTTACAGCTTTCCCCTCAAGAAGCCTTTCGCTAAGACAGTTCTTGTGGAATTTCAAAGTGATAATTGGAAGCCCATAGAGTTCTATGGTGAAAAAGGAAATATCCTCCGATGAAATCTGGAAAGAAGCTTTCTGAGAAACTGCTTAGTGTTCTGTTAATTCATCTCACAGAGTTACATCTGTATTTCGTGGATCTCTTTGATAGCCTTATTTCTGTGGAATCTGAGAACAGATATTTCGGATCCCCTTGAAGACTATAGGGCCAAAGGAAATATCCTCCGATAACAAAGGGAAAGAAGCTTTCTGAGAAACTTCTTTGTGTTCTGTGAAATCCACTCACAGAGTTACAGCTTTCCCCTCAAGAAGCCTTTCGCTAAGACAGTTCTTGTGGAATTGGCAAAGTGATATTTGGAAGCCCATAGATGGCTATGGTGAAAAAGGAAATATCCTCAGATGAAATCTGGAAAGAAGCTTTCTGAGAAACTGCTTAGTGTTCTGTTAATTCATCTCACAGAGTTACATCTGTATTTCGTGGATCTCTTTGCTAGCCTTATTTCTGTGGAATCGGAGAACAGATATTTCGGATCCCTTTGAACACTATAAGGCCAAAGGAAATATCCTCCGATAACAAAGAAAAAGAAGCTTTTGAGAAACTTCTTTGTGTTCTGTGAAATCATCTCACAGAGTTACAGCTTTCCCCTCAAGAAGCCTTTCGCTAAGACAGTTCTTGTGGAATTGGCAAAATGATATTTGGAAGCCCATAGAGGGCTATGGTGAAAAAGGAAATATCCTCAGATGAAATCTGGACAGAAGATTTCTGAGAAACTGCTTAGTGTTCTGTGAATTCATCTCACAGAGTTACATCTGTATTTCGTGGATCTCTTTGCTAGCCTTATTTCTGTGGAATCTGAGAACAGATATTTCGGATCCCTTTGAAGACTATAGGGCCAAAGGAAATATCCACGGATAACAAAGACAAGGAAGCTTTCTGAGAAACTTCTTTGTGTTCTGTAAAATCATCTCACAGAGTTACAGCTTTCCCCTCAAGAAGCCTTTCGCTAAGACAGTTCTTGTGGAATTGGCAAAGTGATATTTGGAAGCCCCTGGAGGGCTATGGTGAAAAAGGAAATATCCTCAGATGAAATCTGGAAAGAAGCTTTCTGAGAAACTGCTTAGTGTTCTGTTAATTCATCTCACAGAGTTACATCTGCATTTCGTGGATCTCTTTGTTAGCCTTATTTCTGTGGAATCTGAGAACAGATATTTCGGATCCCTTTGAAGACTATAGGGCCATAGGAAATATCCTCCGATAACAAAGAGAAAGAAGCTTTCTGAGGATCTACTTTGTGTTCTGTGAAATCATCTCGAAGAGTTACAGCTTTCTCTAGAAGAAGCCTTTCGCTATGACAGTTCTTGTGGAATTGGCAAAGTGATATTGGGAAGCCCATATAGGGCTATGGTGAAAAAGGTAATATCTTCAGATGAAATCTGGAAAGAAGCTTTCTGAGAAACTGCTTAGTGTTCTGTTAATTCATCTCACAGAGTTACATCTGTACTTCGTGGATCTCTTTGCTAGCCTTATTTCTGTGGAATCTGAGAAAAGATATTTCGGATCCCTTTGAAGAGGATAGGGCCAAAGGAAATATCCTCCGATAACAAAGAGAAAGAAGCTTTCTGAGAAACTTCTTTGTCTTCTGTGAAATCATCTCAAGGAGTTACAGCTTTCCCCTCAAGAAGCCTTTCGCTAAGACAGTTCTTGTGGAATTGGCAAAATGATATTTGGAAGCCCATAGAGGGCTATGGTGAAAAAGGAAATATCCTCAGATGAAATCTGGACAGAAGATTTCTGAGAAACTGCTTAGTGTTCTGTGAATTCATCTCACAGAATTACATCTGTATTTCTTGGATCTCTTTGCTAGCCTTATTTCTGTGGAATCTGAGAACAGATATTTCGGATCCCTTTGAAGACTATAGCCCAAAGGAAATATCCACCGATAACAAAGACAAGGAAGCTTTTGAGAAACTTCTTTGTGTTCTGTAAAATCATCTCACAGAGTTACAGCTTTCCCCTCAAGAAGCCTTTCGCTAAGACAGTTCTTGTGGAATTGGCAAAGTGATATTTGGAAGCCCCTGGAGGGCTATGGTGAAAAAGGAAATATCCTCAGATGAAATCTGGAAAGAAGCTTTCTGAGAAACTGCTTAGTGTTCTGTTAATTCATCTCACAGAGTTACATCTGTATTTCGTGGATCTCTTTGTTAGCCTTATTTCTGTGGAATCTGAGAACAGATATTTCGGATCCCTTTGAAGACTATAGGGCCAAAGGAAATATCCTCCGATAACAAAGAGAAAGAAGCTTTCTGAGGAACTACTTTGTGTTCTGTGAAATCATCTCGAAGAGTTACAGCTTTCTCTAGAAGAAGCCTTTCGCTAAGACAGTTCTTGTGGAATTGGCAAAGTGATATTGGGAAGCCCATAGAGGGCTATGGTGAAAAAGGTAATATCTTCAGATGAAATCTGGAAAGAAGCTTTCTGAGAAACTGCTTAGTGTTCTGTGAATTCATCTCACAGAGTTACATCTGTATTTCGTGGATCTCTTTGCTAGCCTTATTTCTGTGGAATCGGAGAACAGATATTTCGGATCCCTTTGAACACTATAAGGCCAAAGGAAATATCCTCCGATAACAAAGAAAAAGAAGCTTTTGAGAAACTTCTTTGTGTTCTGTGAAATCATCTCACAGAGTTACAGCTTTCCCCTCAAGAAGCCTTTCGCTAAGACAGTTCTTGTGGAATTGGCAAAATGATATTTGGAAGCCCATAGAGGGCTATGGTGAAAAAGGAAATATCCTCAGATGAAATCTGGACAGAAGATTTCTGAGAAACTGCTTAGTGTTCTGTGAATTCATCTCACAGAGTTACATCTGTATTTCGTGGATCTCTTTGCTAGCCTTATTTCTGTGGAATCTGAGAACAGATATTTCGGATCCCTTTGAAGTCTATAGGGCCAAAGGAAATATCCACCGATAACAAAGACAAGGAAGCTTTCTGAGAAACTTCTTTGTGTTCTGTAAAATCATCTCACAGAGTTACAGCTTTCCCCTCAAGAAGCCTTTCGCTAAGACAGTTCTTGTGGAATTGGCAAAGTGATATTTGGAAGCCCCTGGAGGGCTATGGTGAAAAAGGAAATATCCTCAGATGAAATCTGGAAAGAAGCTTTCTGAGAAACTGCTTAGTGTTCTGTTAATTCATCTCACAGAGTTACATCTGTACTTCGTGGATCTCTTTGCTAGCCTTATTTCTGTGGAATCTGAGAACAGATGTTTCGGATCCCTTTGAAGACTATAGGGCCAAAGGAAATATCCTCCGATAACAAAGAGAAAGAAGCTTTCTGAGAAACTTCTTTGTGTTCTGTGAAATCATCTCACAGAGTTACAGCTTTCCCCTCAAGAAGCCTTTCGCTAAGACAGTTCTTGTGGAATTGGCAAAGTGATATATGGAAGCCCCTAGAGGGCTATGGTGAAAAAGGAAATATCCCTAGATAAAATCTGGAAAGAAGCTTTCTGAGAAACTGCTAAGTGTTCTGTTAATTCATCTCACAGAGTTACAACTGTATTTCGTGGATCTCTTTGCTAGTCTTATTTCTGTGGAATCTGAGAACAGATATTTCGGATCCCTTTGAAGACTATAGGGCCAAAGGAAATATCCTCCGATAACAAAGAGGAAGAAGCTTTTTGAGAAACTTCTTTGTATTCTGTGAAATCCACACACAGAGTTACAGCTTTCCCCTCAAGAAGCCTTTCGCTAAGACAGTTCTTGTGGAATTGGCAAAGTGATATTTGGAAGCCCATAGAGGGCTATGGTGAAAAAGGAAATATCCTCAGATGAAATCTGGAAAGAAGCTTTCTGAGAAACTGCTTAGTGTTCTGTTAATTCATCTCACAGAGTTACATATGTATTTCGTGGATCTCTTTGCTAGCCTTATTTCTGTGGAATCGGAGAACAGATATTTCGGATCCCTTTGAACACTATAAAGCCAAAGGAAATATCCTCCGATAACAAAGAAAAAGAAGCTTTTGAGAAACTTCTTTGTGTTCTGTGAAATCATCTCACAGAGTTACAGCTTTCCCCTCAAGAAAACTTTCGCTAAGACAGTTCTTGTGGAATTGGCACAGTGATATTGGGAAGCCCATATAGGGCTATGGTGAAAAAGGTAATATCTACAGATGAAATCTGGAAAGAAGCTTTCTGAGAAACTGCTTAGTGTTCTGTTAATTCATCTCACAGAGTTACATCTGTACTTCGTGGATCTCTTTGCTAGCCTTATTTCTGTGGCATCTGAGAAAAGATATTTCTGATCCCTTTGAAGACGATAGGGCCAAAGGAAATATCCTCCGATAACAAAGAGAAAGAAGCTTTCTGAGAAACTTCTTTGTGTTCTGTGAAATCATCTCAAGGAGTTACAGCTTTCCCCTCAAGAAGCCTTTCGCTAAGACAGTTCTTGTGGAATTGGCAAAATGATATTTGGAAGCCCATAGAGGGCTATGGTGAAAAAGGAAATATCCTCAGATGAAATCTGGACAGAAGATTTCTGAGAAACTGCTTAGTGTTCTGTGAATTCATCTCACAGAGTTACATCTGTATTTCGTGGATCTCTTTGCTAGCCTTATTTCTGTGGAATCTGAGAACAGATATTTCGGATCCATTTGAAGACTATAGGGCCATAGGAAATATCCTCCGATAACAAAGAGAAAGAAGCTTTCTGAGGAACTACTTTGTGTTCTGTGAAATCATCTCGAAGAGTTACATCTTTCTCTAGAAGAAGCCTTTCGCTAAGACAGTTCTTGTGGAATTGGCAAAGTGATATTGGGAAGCCCATATAGGGCTATGGTGAAAAAGGAAATATCCTCAGATGAAATCTGGAAAGAAGCTTTCTGAGAAACTGCTTAGTGTTCTGTTAATTCCTCTCACAGAGTTATATGTGAATTTCGTGGATCTCTTTGCTAGCCTTATTTCTGTGGAATCTGAGAACAGATATTTCGGATCCCTTTGAAGACTATAGGGCCAAAGGAAGTATCCTCCGATAACAAAGAGAAAGAAGCTTTCTGAGAAACTTCTTTGTGTTCTGTGAAATCATCTCACAGAGTTACAGCTTTCCCCTCAAGAAGCCTTTCGCTAAGACAGTTCTTGTGGAATTGGGAAAGTGATATATGGAAGCCCCTAGAGGGCTATGGTGAAAAAGGAAATATCCCTAGATAAAATCTGGAAAGAAGCTTTCTGAGAAACTGCTAAGTGTTCTGTTAATTCATCTCACAGAGTTACAACTGTATTTCGTGGATCTCTTTGCTAGTCTTATTTCTGTGGAATCTGAGAACAGATATTTCGGATCCCTTTGAAGACTATAGGGCCAAAGGAAATATCCTCCGATAACAAAGAGAAAGAAGCTTTCTGAGAAACTTCTTTGTGTTCTGTGAAATCATCTCACAGAGTTACAGCTTTCCCCTCAAGAAGCCTTTCGCCAAGACTGTTCTTGTGGAATTTCAAAGTGATAATTGGAAGCCCATAGAGTTCTATGGTGAAAAAGGAAATATCCTCCGATGAAATCTGGAAAGAAGCTTTCTGAGAAACTGTTTAGTGTTCTGTTAATTCATCTCACAGAGTTACATCTGTATTTCGTGGATCTCTTTGCTAGCCTTATTTCTGTGGAATCGGAGAACAGATATTTCGGATCCCCTTGAAGACTATAGGGCCAAAGGAAATATCCTCCGATAACAAAGAGAAAGAAGCTTTCTGAGAAACTTCTTTGTGTTCTGTGAAATCCACTCACAGAGTTACAGCTTTCCCCTCAAGAAGCCTTTCGCTAAGACAGTTCTTGTGGAATTGGCAAAGTGATATTTGGAAGCCCATAGAGGGCTATGGTGAAAAAGGAAATATCCTCAGATGAAATCTGGAAAGAAGCTTTCTGAGAAACGGCTTAGTGTTCTGTGAATTCATCTCACAGAGTTACATCTGTATTTCGTGGATCTCTTTGCTAGCCTTATTTCTGTGGAATCGGAGAACAGATATTTCGGATCCCTTTGAACACTATAGGCCAAAGGAAATATCCTCCGATAACAAAGAAAAAGAAGCTTTTGAGAAACTTCTTTGTGTTCTGTGAAATCATCTCACAGAGTTACAGCTTTCCCCTCAAGAAGCCTTTCGCTAAGACAGTTCTTGTGGAATTGGCAAAATGATATTTGGAAGCCCATAGAGGGCTATGGTGAAAAAGGAAATATCCTCAGATGAAATCTGGACAGAAGATTTCTGAGAAACTGCTTAGTGTTCTGTGAATTCATCTCACAGAGTTACATCTGTATTTCGTGGATCTCTTTGCTAGCCTTATTTCTGTGGAATCTGAGAACACATATTTCGGATCCCTTTGAAGACTATAGGGCCAAAGGAAATATCCACCGATAACAAAGACAAGGAAGCTTTCCTAGAAACTTCTTTGTGTTCTGTAAAATCATCTCACAGAGTTACAGGTTTCCCCTCAAGGAGCCTTTCGCTAAGACAGTTCTTGTGGAATTGGCAAAGTGATATTTGGAAGCCCCTGGAGGGCTATGGTGAAAAAGGAAATATCCTCAGATGAAATCTGGAAAGAAGCTTTCTGAGAAACTGCTTAGTGTTCTGTTAATTCATCTCACAGAGTTACATCTGTATTTCGTGGATCTCTTTGTTAGCCTTATTTCTGTGGAATCTGAGAACAGATATTTCGGATCCCTTTGAAGACTATAGGGCCATAGGAAATATCCTCCGATAACAAAGAGAAAGAAGCTTTCTGAGGAACTACTTTGTGTTCTGTGAAATCATCTCGAAGAGTTACAGCTTTCTCTAGAAGAAGCCTTTCGCTAAGACAGTTCTTGTGGAATTGGCAAAGTGATATTGGGAAGCCCATATAGGGCTATGGTGAAAAAGGTAATATCTTCAGATGAAATCTGGAAAGAAGCTTTCTGAGAAACTGCTTAGTGTTCTGTTAATTCATCTCACAGAGTTACATCTGTACTTCGTGGATCTCTTTGCTAGCCTTATTTCTGTGGAATCTGAGAAAAGATATTTCGGATCCCTTTGAAGAGGATAGGGCCAAAGGAAATATCCTCCGATAACAAAGAGAAAGAAGCTTTCTGAGAAACTTCTTTGTGTTCTGTGAAGTCATCTCAAGGAGTTACAGCTTTCCCCTCAAGAAGCCTTTCGCTAAGACAGTTCTTGTGGAATTGGCAAAATGATATTTGGAAGCCCATAGAGGGCTATGGTGATAAAGGAAATATCCTCAGATGAAATCTGGACAGAAGATTTCTGAGAAACTGCTTAGTGTTCTGTGAATTCATCTCACAGAATTACATCTGATTCGTGGATCTCTTTGCTAGCCTTATTTCTGTGGAATCTGAGAACAGATATTTCGGATCCCTTTGAAGACTATAGGGCCAAAGGAAATATCCACCGATAACAAAGACAAGGAAGCTTTCTGAGAAACTTCTTTGTGTTCTGTAAAATCATCTCACAGAGTTACAGCTTTCCCCTCAAGAAGCCTTTCGCTAAGACAGTTCTTGTGGAATTGGCAAAGTGATATTTGGAAGCCCCTGGAGGGCTATGGTGAAAAAGGAAATATCCTCAGATGAAATCTGGAAAGAAGCTTTCTGAGAAACTGCTTAGTGTTCTGTTAATTCATCTCACAGAGTTACATCTGTATTTCGTGGATCTCTTTGTTAGCCTTATTTCTGTGGAATCTGAGAACAGATATTTCGGATCACTTTGAAGACTATAGGGCCAAAGGAAATATCCTCCGATAACAAAGAGAAAGAAGCTTTCTGAGAAACTTCTTTGTGTTCTGTGAAATCATCTTACAGAGTTACAGCTTTCCCCTCAAGAAGCCTTTCGCTAAGACAGTTCTTGTGGAATTGGCAAAGTGATATATGGAAGCCCCTAGAGGGCTATGGTGAAAAAGGAAATATCCCTAGATAAAATCTGTAAAGAAGCGTTCTGAGAAACTGCTAAGTGTTCTGTTAATTCATCTCACAGAGTTACAACTGTATTTCGTGGATCTCTTTGCTAGTCTTATTTCTGTGGAATCTGAGAACAGATATTTCGGATCCCTTTGAAAGCTATAGGGCCAAAGGAAATATCCTCCGATAACAAAGAGAAAGAAGCTTTCTGAGAAACTTCTTTGTGTTCTGTGAAATCATCTCACAGAGTTACAGCTTTCCCCTCAAGAAGCCTTTCGCTAAGACAGTTCTTGTGGAATTTCAAAGTGATAATTGGAAGCCCATAGAGTTCTATGGTGAAAAAGGAAATATCCTCCGATGAAATCTGGAAAGAAGCTTTCTGAGAAACTGCTTGGTGTTCTGTTAATTCATCTCACAGAGTTACATCTGTATTTCGTGGATCTCTTTGATAGCCTTATTTCTGTGGAATCTGAGAACAGATATTTCGGATCCCCTTGAAGACTATAGGGCCAAAGGAAATATCCTCCGATAACAAAGAGAAAGAAGCTTTCTTAGAAACTTCTTTGTGTTCTGTGAAATCCACTCACAGAGTTACAGCTTTCCCCTCAAGAAGCCTTTCGCTAAGACAGTACTTGTGGAATTGGCAAAGTGATATTTGGAAGCCCATAGAGGGCTATGGTGAAAAAGGAAATATCCTCAGATGAAATCTGGAAAGAAGCTTTCTGAGAAACTGCTTAGTGTTCTGTTAATTCATCTCACAGAGTTACATCTGTATTTCGTGGATCTCTTTGCTAGCCTTATTTCTGTTTAATCGGAGAACAGATATTTCGGATCCCTTTGAACACTATAAGGCCAAAGGGAATATCCTCCGATAACAAAGAAAAAGAAGCTTTTGAGAAACTTCTTTGTGTTCTGTGAAATCATCTCACAGAGTTACAGCTTTCCCCTCAAGAAGCCTTTCGCTAAGACAGTTCTTGTGGAATTGGCAAAATGATATTTGGAAGCCCTTAGAGGGCTATGGTGAAAAAGGAAATATCCTCAGATGAAATCTGTACAGAAGATTTCTGAGAAACTGCTTAGTGTTCTGTTAATTCATCTCACAGAGTTACATCTGTATTTCGTGGATCTCTTTGTTAGCCTTATTTCTGTGGAATCTGAGAACAGATATTTCGGATCCCTTTGAAGACTACAGGGCCATAGGAAGTATCCTCCGATAACAAAGAGAAAGAAGCTTTCTGAGGATCTACTTTGTGTTCTGTGAAATCATCTCGAAGAGTTACAGCTTTCTCTTGAAGAAGCCTTTCGCTAAGACAGTTCTTGTGGAATTGGCAAAGTGATATTGGGAAGCCCATATAGGGCTATGGTGAAAAAGGTAATATCTTCAGATGAAATCTGGAAAGAAGCTTTCTGAGAAACTGCTTAGTGTTCTGTTAATTCATCTCACAGAGTTACATCTGTACTTCGTGGATCTCTTTGCTAGCCTTATTTCTGTGGAATCTGAGAAAAGATATTTCGGATCCCTTTGAAGACGATAGGGCCAAAGGAAATATCCTCCGATAACAAAGAGAAAGAAGCTTTCTGAGAAACTTCTTTGTGTTCTGTGAAATCATCTCAAGGAGTTACAGCTTTCCCCTAAAGAAGCCTTTCGCTAAGACAGTTCTTGTGGAATTGGAAAAATGATATTTGGAAGCCCATAGAGGGCTATGGTGAAAAAGGAAATATCCTCAGATGAAATCTGGACAGAAGATTTCTGAGAAACTGCTTAGTGTTCTGTGAATTCATCTCACAGAGTTACATCTGTATTTCGTGGATCTCTTTGCTAGCCTTATTTCTGTGGAATCTGAAAACAGATACTTCGGATCCCTTTGAAGACTATAGGGCCAAAGGAAATATCCACCGATAACAAAGACAAGGAAGCTTTCTGAGAAACTTCTTGGTGTTCTGTAAAATCATCGCACAGAGTTACAGCTTTCCCCTCAAGAAGCCTTTCGCTAAGACAGTTCTTGTGGAATTGGCAAAGTGATATTTGGAAGCCCCTGGAGGGCTATGGAGAAAAAGGAAATATCCTCAGATGAAATCTGGAAAGAAGCTTTCTGAGAAACTGCTTGGTGTTCTGTTAATTCATCTCACAGAGTTACATCTGTATTTCGTGGATCTCTTTGTTAGCCTTATTTCTGTGGAATCTGAGAACAGATATTTCGGATCCCTTTGAAGACTATAGGGCCATAGGAAATATCCTCCGATAACAAAGAGAAAGAAGCTTTCTGAGGAACTACTTTGTGTTCTGTGAAATCATCTCGAAGCGTTACAGCTTTCTCTAGAAGAAGCCTTTCGCTAAGACAGTTCTTGTGGAATTGGCAAAGTGATATTGGGAAGCCCATATAGGGCTATGGTGAAAAAGGAAATATCCTCAGATGAAATCTGGAAAGAAGCTTTCTGAGAAACTGCTTAGTGTTCTGTTAATTCATCTCACAGAGTTACATGTGAATTTCGTGGATCTCTTTGCTAGCCTTATCTCTGTGGAATCTGAGAACAGATATTTCGGATCCCTTTGAAGACTATAGGGCCAAAGGAAATATCCTCCGATAAAAAGAGAAAGAAGCTTTCTGAGAAACTTCTTTGTGTTCTGTGAAATCATCTCACAGAGTTACAGCTTTCCCCTCAAGAAGCCTTTCGCTAAGACAGTTCTTGTGGAATTGGCAAAGTGATATATGGAAGCCCCTAGAGGGCTATGGTGAAAAAGGAAATATCCCTAGATAAAATCTGGAAAGAAGCTTTCTGAGAAACTGCTAAGTGTTCTGTTAATTCGTCTCACAGAGTTACAACTGTATTTCGTGGAACTCTTTGCTAGTCTTATTTCTGTGGAATCTGAGAAGAGATATTTCGGATCCCTTTGAAGACTATAGGGCCAAAGGAAATATCCTCCGATAACAAAGAGAAAGAAGCTTTCTGAGAAACTTCTTTGTGTTCTGTGAAATCATCTCACAGAGTTACAGCTTTCCCCTCAAGAAGCCTTTCGCTAAGACAGTTCTTGTGGAATTGGCAAAGTGATATTGGGAAGCCCATATAGGGCTATGGTGAAAAAGGTAATATCTTCAGATGAAATCTGGAAAGAAGCTTTCTGAGAAACTGCTTAGTGTTCTGTTAATTCATCTCACAGAGTTACATGTGAATTTCGTGGATCTCTTTGCTAGCCTTATTTCTGTGGAATCTGAGAACAGATATTTCGGATCCCTTTGAAGACTATAGGGCCAAAGGAAATATCCTCCGATAACAAAGAGAAAGAAGCTTTCTGAGAAACTTCTTTGTGTTCTGTGAAATCCACTCACAGAGTTACAGCTTTCCCCTCAAGAAGCCTTTCGCTAAGACAGTTCTTGTGGAATTGGCAAAGTGATATTTGGAAGCCCATAGGCGGCTATGGTGAAAAAGGAAATATCCTCAGATGAAATCTGGAAAGAAGCTTTCTGAGAAACTGCTTAGTGTTCTGTTAATTCATCTCACAGAGTTACATCTGTATTTCGTGGATCTCTTTGCTAGCCTTATTTCTGTGGAATCGGAGAACAGATATTTCGGATCCCTTTGAACACTATAAGGCCAAAGGAAATATCCTCCGATAACAAAGAAAAAGAAGCTTTTGAGAAACTTCTTTGTGTTCTGTGAAATCATCTCACAGAGTTACAGCTTTCCCCTCAAGAAGCCTTCGCTAAGACAGTTCTTGTGGAATTGGCAAAATGATATTTGGAAGCCCATAGAGGGCTATGGTAAAAAAGGAAATATCCTCAGATGAAATCTGGACAGAAGATTTCTGAGAAACTGCTTAGTGTTCTGTGAATTCATCTCACAGAGTTACATCTGTATTTCGTGGATCTCTTTGCTAGCCTTATTTCTGTGGAATTTGAGAACAGATACTTCGGATCCCTTTGAAGACTATAGGGCCAAAGGAAATATCCACCGATAACAAAGACAAGGAAGCTTTCTGAGAAACTTCTTTGTGTTCTGTAAAATCATCTCACAGAGTTACAGCTTTCCCCTCAAGAAGCCTTTCGCTAAGACAGTTCTTGTGGAATTGGCAAAGTGATATTTGGAAGCCCCTGGAGGGCTATGGAGAAAAAGGAAATATCCTCAGATGTAATCTGGAAAGAAGCTTTCTGAGAAACTGCTTAGTGTTCTGTTAATTCATCTCACAGAGTTACATCTGTATTTCGTGGATCTCTTTGTTAGCCTTATTTCTGTGGAATCTCAGAACAGATATTTCGGATCCCTTTGAAGACTATAGGGCCATAGGAAATATCCTCCGATAACAAAGAGAAAGAAGCTTTCTGAGGAACTACTTTGTGTTTTGTGAAATCATCTCGAAGAGTTACAGCTTTCTCTAGAAGAAGCCTTTCGCTAAGACAGTTCTTGTGGAATTGGCAAAGTGATATTGGGAAGCCCATATAGGGCTATGGTGAAAAAGGTAATATCTTCAGATGAAATCTGGAAAGAAGCTTTCTGAGAAACTGCTTAGTGTTCTGTTAATTCATCTCACAGAGTTACATGTGAATTTCGTGGATCTCTTTGCTAGCCTTATTTCTGTGGAATCTGAGAACAGATATTTCGGATCCCTTTGAAGACTATAGGGCCAAAGGAAATATCCTCCGATAACAAAGAGAAAGAAGCTGTCTGAGAAACTTCTTTGTGTTCTGTGAAATCCACTCACAGAGTTACAGCTTTCCCCTCAAGAAGCCTTTCGCTAAGACAGTTCTTGTGGAATTGGCAAAGTGATATTTGGAAGCCCATAGGCGGCTATGGTGAAAAAGGAAATATCCTCAGATGAAATCTGGAAAGAAGCTTTCTGAGAAACTGCTTAGTGTTCTGTTAATTCATCTCACAGAGTTACATCTGTATTTCGTGGATCTCTTTGCTAGCCTTATTTCTGTGGAATCGGAGAACAGATATTTCGGATCCCTTTGAACACTATAAGGCCAAAGGGAATATCCTCCGATAACAAAGAAAAAGAAGCTTTTGAGAAACTTCTTTGTGTTCTGTGAAATCATCTCACAGAGTTACAGCTTTCCCCTCAAGAAGCCTTTCGTTAAGACAGTTCTTGTGGAATTGGCAAAATGATATTTGGAAGCCCTTAGAGGTCTATGGTGAAAAAGGAAATATCCTCAGATGAAATCTGTACAGAAGATTTCTGAGAAACTGCTTAGTGTTCTGTTAATTCATCTCACAGATTTACATCTGTATTTCGTGGATCTCTTTGCTAGCCTTATTTCTGTGGAATCTGAGAACAGATATTTTGGATCCCTTTGAAGACTATAGGGCCAAAGGAAATATCCACCGATAACAAAGACAAGGAAGCTTTCTGAGAAACTTCTTTGTGTTCTGTAAAATCATCTCACAGGGTTACAGCTTTCCCCTCAAGAAGCCTTTCGCTAAGACAGTTCTTGTGGAATTGGCAAAGTGATATTTGGAAGCCCCTGGAGGGCTATGGTGAAAAAGGAAATATCCTCAGATGAAATCTGGAAAGAAGCTTTCTGAGAAACTGCTTAGTGTTCTGTTAATTCATCTCACAGAGTTACATCTGTATTTCGTGGATCTCTTTGTTAGCCTTATTTCTGTGCAATCTGAGAACAGATATTTCGAATCCCTTTGAAGACTATAGGGCCATAGGAAGTATCCTCCGATAACAAAGAGAAAGAAGCTTTCTGAGGATCTACTTTGTGTTCTGTGAAATCATCTCGAAGAGTTACAGCTTTCTCTTGAAGAAGCCTTTCGCTAAGACAGTTCTTGTGGAATTGGCAAAGTGATATTGGGAAGCCCATATAGGGCTATGGTGAAAAAGGTAATATCTTCAGATGAAATCTGGAAAGAAGCTTTCTGAGAAACTGCTTAGTGTTCTGCTAATTCATCTCACAGAGTTACATCTGTACTTCGTGGATCTCTTTGCTAGCCTTATTTCTGTGGAATCTGAGAAAAGATATTTCGGATCCCTTTGAAGACGATAGGGCCAAAGGAAATATCCTCCGATAACAAAGAGAAAGAAGCTTTCTGAGAAACTTCTTTGTGTTCTGTGAAATCATCTCAAGGAGTTACAGCTTTCCCCTCAAGAAGCCTTTCGCTAAGACAGTTCTTGTGGAATTGGCAAAATGATATTTGGAAGCCCATAGAGGGCTATGGTGAAAAAGGAAATATCCTCAGATGAAATCTGGACAGAAGATTTCTGAGAAACTGCTTAGTGTTCTGTGAATTCATCTCACAGAGTTACATCTGTATTTCGTGGATCTCTTTGCTAGCCTTATTTCTGTGGAATCTGAGAACAGATACTTCGGATCCCTTTGAAGACTATAGGGCCAAAGGAAATATCCACCGATAACAAAGACAAGGAAGCTTTCTGAGAAACTTCTTTGTGTTCTGTAAAATCATCTCACAGAGTTACAGCTTTCCCCTCAAGAAGCCTTTCGCTAAGACAGTTCTTGTGTAATTGGCAAAGTGATATTTGGAAGCCCCTGGAGGGCTATGGAGAAAAAGGAAATATCCTCAGATGAAATCTGGAAAGAAGCTTTCTGAGAAACTGCTTGGTGTTCTGTTAATTCATCTCACAGAGTTACATCTGTATTTCGTGGATCTCTTTGTTAGCCTTATTTCTGTGGAATCTGAGAACAGATATTTCGGATCCCTTTGAAGACTATAGGGCCATAGGATATATCCTCCGATAACAAAGAGAAAGAAGCTTTCTGAGGAACTACTTTGTGTTCTGTGATATCATCTCGAAGAGTTACAGCTTTCTCTAGAAGAAGCCTTTCGCTAAGACAGTTCTTGTGGAATTGGCAAAGTGATATTGGGAAGCCCATATAGGGCTATGGTGAAAAAGGAAATATCCTCAGATGAAATCTGGAAAGAAGCTTTCTGAGAAACTGCTTAGTGTTCTGTTAATTCATCTCACAGAGTTACATGTGAATTTGGTGGATCTCTTTGCTAGCCTTATCTCTGTGGAATCTGAGAACAGATATTTCGGATCCCTTTGAAGACTATAGGGCCAAAGGAAATATCCTCCGATAACAAAGAGAAAGAAGCTTTCTGAGAAACTTCTTTGTGTTCTGTGAAATCATCTCACAGAGTTAC
This sequence comes from Macaca mulatta, assembly GCF_049350105.2. Taxonomy (NCBI): domain Eukaryota; kingdom Metazoa; phylum Chordata; class Mammalia; order Primates; family Cercopithecidae; genus Macaca; species Macaca mulatta. Next base: position 27,605,311 of record NC_133420.1, read on the forward strand.
AGCTTTCCCCTCAAGAAGCCTTTCGCTAAGACAGTTCTTGTGGAATTGGCAAAGTGATATATGGAAGCCCCTAGAGGGCTATGGTGAAAAAGGAAATATCCCTAGATAAAATCTGGAAAGAAGCTTTCTGAGAAACTGCTAAGTGTTCTGTTAATTCGTCTCACAGAGTTACAACTGTATTTCGTGGAACTCTTTGCTAGTCTTATTTCTGTGGAATCTGAGAAGAGATATTTCGGATCCCTTTGAAGACTATAGGGCCAAAGGAAATATCCTCCGATAACAAAGAGAAAGAAGCTTTCTGAGAAACTTCTTTGTGTTCTGTGAAATCATCTCACAGAGTTACAGCTTTCCCCTCAAGAAGCCTTTCGCTAAGACAGTTCTTGTGGAATTTCAAAGTGATAATTGGAAGCCCATAGAGTTCTATGGTGAAAAAGGAAATATCCTCCGATGAAATCTGGAAAGAAGCTTTCTGAGAAACTGCTTAGTGTTCTGTTAGTTCATCTCACAGAGTTACATCTGTATTTCGTCGATCTCTTTGATAGCCTTATTTCTGTGGAATCTGAGAACAGATATTTCGGATCCCCTTGAAGACTATAGGGCCAAAGGAAATATCCTCCGATAACAAAGAGAAAGAAGCTTTCTGAGAAACTTCTTTGTGTTCTGTGAAATCCACTCACAGAGTTACAGCTTTCCCCTCAAGAAGCCTTTCGCTAAGACAGTTCTTGTGGAATTGGCAAAGTGATATATGGAAGCCCCTAGAGGGCTATGGTGAAAAAGGAAATATCCCTAGATAAAATCTGGAAAGAAGCTTTCTGAGAAACTGCTAAGTGTTCTGTTAATTCATCTCACAGAGTTACAACTGTATTTCGTGGATCTCTTTGCTAGTCTTATTTCTGTGGAATCTGAGAACAGATATTTTGGATCCCTTTGAAGACTATAGGGCCAAAGGAAATATCCTCCGATAACAAAGAGGAAGAAGCTTTCTGAGAAACTTCTTTGTATTCTGTGAAATCCACACACAGAGTTACAGCTTTCCCCTCAAGAAGCCTTTCGCTAAGACAGTTCTTTTGGAATTGGCAAAGTGATATTTGGAAGCCCATAGAGGGCTATGGTGAAAAAGGAAATATCCTCAGATGAAATCTGGAAAGAAGCTTTCTGAGAAACTGCTTAGTGTTCTGTTAATTCATCTCACAGAGTTACATCTGGATTTCGTGGATCTCTTTGCTAGCCTTATTTCTGTGGAATCGGAGAACAGATATTTCGGATCCCTTTGAACACTATAAGGCCAAAGGAAATATCCTCCGATAACAAAGAAAAAGAAGCTTTTGAGAAACTTCTTTGTGTTCTGTGAAATCATCTCACAGAGTTACAGCTTTCCCCTCAGGAAGCCTTTCGATAAGACAGTTCTTGTGGAATTGGCAAAGTGATATTGGGAAGCCCATATAGGGCTATGGTGAAAAAGGTAATATCTACAGATGAAATCTGGAAAGAAGCTTTCTGAGAAACTGCTTAGTGTTCTGTTAATTCATCTCACAGAGTTACATCTGTACTTCGTGGATCTCTTTGCTAGCCTTATTTCTGTGGCATCTGAGAAAAGATATTTCTGATCCCTTTGAAGACGATAGGGCCAAAGGAAATATCCTCCGATAACAAAGAGAAAGAAGCTTTCTGAGAAACTTCTTTGTGTTCTGTGAAATCATCTCAAGGAGTTACAGCTTTCCCCTCAAGAAGCCTTTCGGTAAGACAGTTCTTGTGGAATTGGGAAAGTGATATATGGAAGCCCCTAGAGGGCTATGGTGAAAAAGGAAATATCCCTAGATAAAATCTGTAAAGAAGCGTTCTGAGAAACTGCTAAGTGTTCTGTTAATTCATCTCACAGAGTTACAACTGTATTTCGTGGATCTCTTTGCTAGTCTTATTTCTGTGGAATCTGAGAACAGATATTTCGGATCCCTTTGACGGCTATAGGGCCAAAGGAAATATCCTCCGAAAACAAAGAGAAAGAAGCTTTCTGAGAAACTTCTTTGTGTTCTGTGAAATCATCTCACAGAGTTACAGCTTTCCCCTCAAGAAGCCTTTCGCTAAGACAGTTCTTGTGGAATTTCAAAGTGATAATTGGAAGCCCATAGAGTTCTATGGTGAAAAAGGAAATATCCTCCGATGAAATCTGGAAAGAAGCTTTCTGAGAAACTGCTTGGTGTTCTGTTAATTCATCTCACAGAGTTACATCTGTATTTCGTGGATCTCTTTGATAGCCTTATTTCTGTGGAATCTGAGAACAGATATTTCGGAGCCCCTTGAAGACTATAGGGCCAAAGGAAATATCCTCCGATAACAAAGAGAAAAAAGCTTTCTGAGAAACTTCTTTGTGTTCTGTGAAATCCACTCACAGAGTTACAGCTTTCCCCTCAAGAAGCCTTTCGCTAAGACAGTTCTTGTGGAATTGGCAAAGTGATATTTGGAAGCCCATAGAGGGCTATGGTGAAAAAGGAAATATCCTCAGATGAAATCTGGAAAGAAGCTTTCTGAGAAACTGCTTAGTGTTCTGTTAATTCATCTCACAGAGTTACATCTGTATTTCGTGGATCTCTTTGCTAGCCTTATTTCTGTGGAATCGGAGAACAGATATTTCGGATCCCTTTGAACACTATAAGGCCAAAGGAAATATCCTCCGATAACAAAGAAAAAGAAGCTTTTGAGAAACTTCTTTGTGTTCTGTGAAATCATCTCACAGAGTTACAGCTTTCCCCTCAAGAAGCCTTTCGCTAAGACAGTTCTTGTGGAATTGGCAAAATGATATTTGGAAGCACATAGAGGGCTATGGTGAAAAAGGAAATATCCTCAGATGAAATCTGGACAGAAGATTTCTGAGAAACTGCTTAGTGTTCTGTGAATTCATCTCACAGAGTTACTTCCGTATTGCGTGGATCTCTTTGCTAGCCTTATTTCTGTGGAATCTGAGAACAGATACTTCGGATCCCTTTGAAGACTATAGGGCCAAAGGAAATATCCTCCGATAACAAAGAGAAAGAAGCTTTCTGAGAAACTTCTTTGTGTTCTGTAAAATCATCTCACAGAGTTACAGCTTTCCCCTCAAGAAGCCTTTCGCTAAGACAGTTCTTGTGGAATTGGCAAAGTGATATTTGGAAGCCCCTGGAGGGCTATGGAGAAAAAGGAAATATCCTCAGATGAAATCTGGAAAGAAGCTTTCTGAGAAACTGCTTGGTGTTCTGTTAATTCATCTCACAGAGTTACATCTGTATTTCGTGGATCTCTTTGTTAGCCTTATTTCTGTGGAAACTGAGAACAGATATTTCGGATCCCTTTGAAGACTATAGGGCCATAGGAAATATCCTCCGATAACAAAGAGAAAGAAGCTTTCTGAGGAACTACTTTGTGTTCTGTGAAATCATCTCGAAGAGTTACAGCTTTCTCTAGAAGAAGCCTTTCGCTAAGACAGTTCTTTTGGAATTGGCAAAGTGATATTGGGAAGCCCATATAGGGCTATGGTGAAAAAGGAAATATCCTCAGATGAAATCTGGAAAGAAGCTTTCTGAGAAACTGCTTAGTGTTCTGTTAATTCATCTCACAGAGTTACATGTGAATTTCGTGGATCTCTTTGCTAGCCTTATCTCTGTGGAATCTGAGAACAGATATTTCGGATCCCTTTGAAGACTATAGGGCCAAAGGAAATATCCTCCGATAACAAAGAGAAAGAAGCTTTCTGAGAAACTTCTTTGTGTTGTGTGAAATCATCTCACAGAGTTACAGCTTTCCCCTCAAGAAGCCTTTCGCTAAGACAGTTCTTGTGGAATTGGCAAAGTGATATATGGAAGCCCCTAGAGGGCTATGGTGAAAAAGGAAATATCCCTAGATAAAATCTGGAAAGAAGCTTTCTGAGAAACTGCTAAGTGTTCTGTTAATTCGTCTCACAGAGTTACAACTGTATTTCGTGGAACTCTTTGCTAGTCTTATTTCTGTGGAATCTGAGAAGAGATATTTCGGATCCCTTTGAAGACTATAGGGCCAAAGGAAATATCCTCCGATAACAAAGAGAAAGAAGCTTTCTGAGAAACTTCTTTGTGTTCTGTGAAATCATCTCACAGAGTTACAGCTTTCCCCTCAAGAAGCCTTTCGCTAAGACAGTTCTTGTGTAATTTCAAAGTGATAATTGGAGCCCTTAGAGTTCTATGGTGAAAAAGGAAATATCCTCCGATGAAATCTGGAAAGAAGCTTTCTGAGAAACTGCTTAGTGTTCTGTTAGTTCATCTCACAGAGTTACATCTGTATTTCGTCGATCTCTTTGATAGCCTTATTTCTGTGGAATCTGAGAACAGATATTTCGGATCCCCTTGAAGACTATAGGGCCAAAGGAAATATCCTCCGATAACAAAGAGAAAGAAGCTTTCTGAGAAACTTCTTTGTGTTCTGTGAAATCCACTCACAGAGTTACAGCTTTCCACTCAAGAAGCCTTTCGCTAAGACAGTTCTTGTGGAATTGGCAAAGTGATATTTGGAAGCCCATAGGTGGCTATGGTGAAAAAGGAAATATCCTCAGATGAAATCTGGAAAGAAGCTTTCTGAGAAACTGCTTAGTGTTCTGTTAATTCATCTCACAGAGTTACATCTGTATTTCGTGGATCTCTTTGCTAGCCTTATTTCTGTGGAATCGGAGAACAGATATTTCGGATCCCTTTGAACACTATAAGGCCAAAGGAAATATCCTCCGATAACAAAGAAAAAGAAGCTTTTGAGAAACTTCTTTGTGTTCTGTGAAATCATCTCACAGAGTTACAGCTTTCCCCTCAAGAAGCCTTCGCTAAGACAGTTCTTGTGGAATTGGCAAAATGATATTTGGAAGCCCATAGAGGGCTATGGTAAAAAAGGAAATATCCTCAGATGAAATCTGGACAGAAGATTTCTGAGAAACTGCTTAGTGTTCTGTGAATTCATCTCACAGAGTTACATCTGTATTTCGTGGATCTCTTTGCTAGCCTTATTTCTGTGGAATCTGAGAACAGATATTTCGGATCCCTTTGAAGACTATAGGGCCAAAGGAAATATCCACCGATAACAAAGACAAGGAAGCTTTCTGAGAAACTTCTTTGTGTTCTGTAAAATCATCTCACAGAGTTACAACTTTCCCCTCAAGAAGCCTTTCGCTAAGACAGTTCTTGTGGAATTGGCAAAGTGATATTTGGAAGCCCCTGGAGGGCTATGGAGAAAAAGGAAATATCCTCAGATGAAATCTGGAAAGAAGCTTTCTGAGAAACTGCTTAGTGTTCTGTTAATTCATCTCACAGAGTTACATCTGTATTTCGTGGATCTCTTTGTTAGCCTTATTTCTGTGGAATCTCAGAACAGATATTTCGGATCCCTTTGAAGACTATAGGGCCATAGGAAATATCCTGCGATAACAAAGAGAAAGAAGCTTTCTGAGGAACTACTTTGTGTTTTGTGAAATCATCTCGAAGAGTTACAGCTTTCTCTCGAAGAAGCCTTTCGCTAAGACAGTTCTTGGGGAATTGGCAAAGTGATATTGGGAAGCCCATATAGGGCTATGGTGAAAAAGGTAATATCTTCAGATGAAATCTGGAAAGAAGCTTTCTGAGAAACTGCTTAGTGTTCTGTTAATTCATCTCACAGAGTTACATGTGAATTTCGTGGATCTCTTTGCTAGCCTTATTTCTGTGGAATCTGAGAACAGATATTTCGGATCCCTTTGAAGACTATAGGGCCAAAGGAAATATCCTCCGATAACAAAGAGAAAGAAGCTTTCTGAGAAACTTCTTTGTGTTCTGTGAAATCCACTCACAGAGTTACAGCTTTCCCCTCAAGAAGCCTTTCGCTAAGACAGTTTTGTGGAATTGGCAAAGTGATATATGGAAGACCCTAGAGGCTATGGTGAAAAAGGAAATATCCCTAGATAAAATCTGGAAAGAAGCTTTCTGAGAAACTGCTAAGTGTTCTGTTAATTCATCTCACAGAGTTACAACTGTATTTCATGGATCTCTTTGCTAGTCTTATTTCTGTGGAATCTGAGAACAGATATTTCGGATCCCTTTGAAGACTATAGGGCCAAAGGAAATATCCTCCGATAACAAAGAGAAAGAAGCTTTCGGAGAAACTTCTTTGTGTTCTGTGAAATCATCTCACAGAGTTACAGCTTTCCCCTCAAGAAGCCTTTCGCTAAGACAGTTCTTGTGGAATTTCAAAGTGATAATTGGAAGCCCATAGAGTTCTATGGTGAAAAAGGAAATATCCTCCGATGAAATCTGGAAAGAAGCTTTCTGAGAAACTGTTTAGTGTTCTGTTAATTCATCTCACAGAGTTACATCTGTATTTCGTGGATCTCTTTGCTAGCCTTATTTCTGTGGAATCTGAGAACAGATATTTCGGATCCCCTTGAAGACTATAGGGCCAAAGGAAATATCCACCGATAACAAAGACAAGGAAGCTTTCTGAGAAACTTCTTTGTGTTCTGTAAAATCATCTCACAGAGTTACAACTTTCCCCTCAAGAAGCCTTTCGCTAAGACAGTTCTTGTGGAATTGGCAAAGTGATATTTGGAAGCCCCTGGAGGGCTATGGAGAAAAAGGAAATATCCTCAGATGAAATCTGGAAAGAAGCTTTCTGAGAAACTGCTTAGTGTTCTGTTAATTCATCTCACAGAGTTACATCTGTATTTCGTGGATCTCTTTGTTAGCCTTATTTCTGTGGAATCTCAGAACAGATATTTCGGATCCCTTTGAAGACTATAGGGCCATAGGAAATATCCTGCGATAACAAAGAGAAAGAAGCTTTCTGAGGAACTACTTTGTGTTTTGTGAAATCATCTCGAAGAGTTACAGCTTTCTCTCGAAGAAGCCTTTCGCTAAGACAGTTCTTGGGGAATTGGCAAAGTGATATTGGGAAGCCCATATAGGGCTATGGTGAAAAAGGTAATATCTTCAGATGAAATCTGGAAAGAAGCTTTCTGAGAAACTGCTTAGTGTTCTGTTAATTCATCTCACAGAGTTACATGTGAATTTCGTGGATCTCTTTGCTAGCCTTATTTCTGTGGAATCTGAGAACAGATATTTCGGATCCCTTTGAAGACTATAGGGCCAAAGGAAATATCCTCCGATAACAAAGAGAAAGAAGCTTTCTGAGAAACTTCTTTGTGTTCTGTGAAATCCACTCACAGAGTTACAGCTTTCCCCTCAAGAAGCCTTTCGCTAAGACAGTTTTGTGGAATTGGCAAAGTGATATATGGAAGACCCTAGAGGCTATGGTGAAAAAGGAAATATCCCTAGATAAAATCTGGAAAGAAGCTTTCTGAGAAACTGCTAAGTGTTCTGTTAATTCATCTCACAGAGTTACAACTGTATTTCATGGATCTCTTTGCTAGTCTTATTTCTGTGGAATCTGAGAACAGATATTTCGGATCCCTTTGAAGACTATAGGGCCAAAGGAAATATCCTCCGATAACAAAGAGAAAGAAGCTTTCGGAGAAACTTCTTTGTGTTCTGTGAAATCATCTCACAGAGTTACAGCTTTCCCCTCAAGAAGCCTTTCGCTAAGACAGTTCTTGTGGAATTTCAAAGTGATAATTGGAAGCCCATAGAGTTCTATGGTGAAAAAGGAAATATCCTCCGATGAAATCTGGAAAGAAGCTTTCTGAGAAACTGTTTAGTGTTCTGTTAATTCATCTCACAGAGTTACATCTGTATTTCGTGGATCTCTTTGCTAGCCTTATTTCTGTGGAATCTGAGAACAGATATTTCGGATCCCCTTGAAGACTATAGGGCCAAAGGAAATATCCTCCGATAACAAAGAGAAAGAAGCTTTCTGAGAAACTTCTTTGTGTTCTGTGAAATCCACTCACAGAGTTACAGCTTTCCCCTCAAGAAGCCTTTCGCTAAGACAGTTCTTGTGGAATTGGCAAAGTGATATTTGGAAGCCCATAGAGGGCTATGGTGAAAAAGGAAATATCCTCAGATGAAATCTGGAAAGAAGCTTTCTGAGAAACTGCTTAGTGTTCTGTGAATTCATCTCACAGAGTTACATCTGTATTTCGTGGATCCCTTTGCTAGCCTTATTTCTGTGGAATCGGAGAACAGATATTTCGGATCCCTTTGAACACTATAAGGCCAAAGGAAATATCCTCCGATAACAAAGAAAAAGAAGCTTTTGAGAAACTTCTTTGTGTTCTGTGAAATCATCTCACAGAGTTACAGCTTTCCCCTCAAGAAGCCTTTCGCTAAGACAGTTCTTGTGGAATTGGCAAAATGATATTTGGAAGCCCATAGAGGGCTATGGTGAAAAAGGAAATATCCTCAGATGAAATCTGGACAGAAGATTTCTGAGAAACTGCTTAGTGTTCTGTGAATTCATCTCACAGAGTTACATCTGTATTTCGTGGATCTCTTTGCTAGCCTTATTTCTGTGGAATCTGAGAACAGATATTTCGGATCCCTTTGAAGACTATAGGGCCAAAGGAAATATCCACTGATAACAAAGACAAGGAAGCTTTCTGAGAAACTTCTTTGTGTTCTGTAAAATCATCTCACAGAGTTACAGGTTTCCCCTCAAGAAGCCTTTCGCTAAGACAGTTCTTGTGGGATTGGCAAAGTGATATTTGGAAGCCCCTGGAGGGCTATGGTGAAAAAGGAAATATCCTCAGATGAAATCTGGAAAGAAGCTTTCTGAGAAACTGCTTAGTGTTCTGTTAATTCATCTCACAGAGTTACATCTGTATTTCGTGGATCTCTTTGTTAGCCTTATTTCTGTGGAATCTGAGAACAGATATTTCGGATCCCTTTGAAGACTATAGGGCCATAGGAAATATCCTCCGATAACAAAGAGAAAGAAGCTTTCTGAGGAACTACTTTGTGTTCTGTGAAATCATCTCGAAGAGTTACAGCTTTCTCTAGAAGAAGCCTTTCGCTAAGACAGTTCTTGTGGAATTGGCAAAGTGATATTGGGAAGCCCATATAGGGCTATGGTGAAAAAGGTAATATCTTCAGATGAAATCTGGAAAGAAGCTTTCTGAGAAACTGCTTAGTGTTCTGTTAATTCATCTCACAGAGTTACATCTGTATTTCGTGGATCTCTTTGCTAGCCTTATTTCTGTGGAATCTGAGAAAAGATATTTCGGATCCCTTTGAAGAGGATAGGGCCAAAGGAAATATCCTCCGATAACAAAGAGAAAGAAGCTTTCTGAGAAACTTCTTTGTGTTCTGTGAAATCATCTCAAGGAGTTACAGCTTTCCCCTCAAGAAGCCTTTCGCTAAGACAGTTCTTGTGGAATTGGCAAAATGATATTTGGAAGCCCATAGAGGGCTATGGTGAAAAAGGAAATATCCTCAGATGAAATCTGGACAGAAGATTTCTGAGAAACTGCTTAGTGTTCTGTGAATTCATCTCACAGAGTTACATCTGTATTTCGTGGATCTCTTTGCTAGCCTTATTTCTGTGGAATCTGAGAACAGATACTTCGGATCCCTTTGAAGACTATAGGGCCAAAGGAAATATCCTCCGATAACAAAGAGGAATAAGCTTTCTGAGAAACTTCTTTGTATTCTGTGAAATCATCTCACAGAGTTACAGCTTTCCCCTCAAGAAGCCTTTCGCTAAGACAGTTCTTGTGGAATTTCAAAGTGATAATTGGAAGCCCATAGAGTTCTATGGTGAAAAAGGAAATATCCTCCGATGAAATCTGGAAAGAAGCTTTCTGAGAAACTGCTTAGTGTTCTGCTAATTCATCTCACAGAGTTACATCTGTATTTCGTGGATCTCTTTGATAGCCTTATTTCTGTGGAATCTGAGAACAGATATTTCGGATCCCCTTGAAAACTATAGGGCCAAAGGAAATATCCTCCGATAACAAAGAGAAAGAAGCTTTCTGAGAAACTTCTTTGTGTTCTGTGAAATCCACACACAGAGTTACAGCTTTCCACTCAAGAAGCCTTTCGCTAAGACAGTTCTTGTGGAATTGGCAAAGTGATATTTGGAAGCCCCTGGAGGGCTATGGTGAAAAAGGAAATATCCTCAGATGAAATCTGGAAAGAAGCTTTCTGAGAAACTGCTTAGTGTTCTGTTAATTCATCTCACAGAGTTACATCTGTATTTCGTGGATCTCTTTGCTAGCCTTATTTCTGTGCAATCGGAGAACAGATATTTCGGATCCCTTTGAACACTATAAGGCCAAAGGAAATATCCTCCGATAACGAAGAAAAAGAAGCTTTTGAGAAACTTCTTTGTGTTCTGTGAAATCATCTCACAGAGTTACAGCTTTCCCCTCAAGAAGACTTTCGCTAAGACAGTTCTTGTGGAATTGGCAAAGTGATATTGGGAAGCCCATATAGGGCTATGGTGAAAAAGGTAATATCTTCAGATGAAATCTGGAAAGAAGCTTTCTGAGAAACTGCTTAGTGTTCTGTTAATTCATCTCACAGAGTTACATCTGTACTTCGTGGATCTCTTTGCTAGCCTTATTTCTGTGGAATCTGAGAAAAGATATTTCGGATCCCTTTCAAGACGATAGGGCCAAAGGAAATATCCTCCGATAACAAAGAGAAAGAAGCTTTCTGAGAAACTTCTTTGTGTTCTGTGAAATCATCTCACAGAGTTACAGCTTTCCCCTCAAGAAGCCTTCGCCAAGACAGTTCTTGTGGAATTGGCAAAATGATATTTGGAAGCCCATAGAGGGCTATGGTAAAAAAGGAAATATCCTCAGATGAAATCAGGACAGAAGATTTCTGAGAAACTGCTTAGTGTTCTGTGAATTCATCTCACAGAGTTACATCTGTATTTCGTGGATCTCTTTGCTAGCCTTATTTCTGTGGAATCTGAGAACAGATATTTCGGATCCCTTTGAAGACTATAGGGCCAAAGGAAATATCCACCGATAACAAAGACAAGGAAGCTTTCTGAGAAACTTCTTTGTGTTCTGTAAAATCATCTCACAGAGTTACAGCTTTCCCCTCAAGAAGCCTTTCGCTAAGACAGTTCTTGTGGAATTGGCAAAGTGATATTTGGAATCCCCTGGAGGGCTATGGAGAAAAAGGAAATATCCTCAGATGAAATCTGGAAAGAAGCTTTCTGAGAAACTGCTTAGTGTTCTGTTAATTCATCTCACAGAGTTACATCTGTATTTCGTGGATCTCTTTGTTAGCCTTATTTCTGTGGAATCTCAGAACAGATATTTCGGATCCCTTTGAAGACTATAGGGCCATAGGAAATATCCTCCGATAACAAAGAGAAAGAACGTTTCTGAGGAACTACTTTGTGTTTTGTGAAATCATCTCGAAGAGTTACAGCTTTCTCTAGAAGAAGCCTTTCGCTAAGACAGTTCTTGTGGAATTGGCAAAGTGATATTGGGAAGCCCATATAGGGCTATGGTGAAAAAGGAAATATCCTCAGATGAAATCTGGAAAGAAGCTTTCTGAGAAACTGCTTAGTGTTCTGTTAATTCATATCACAGAGTTACATGTGAATTTCGTGGATCTCTTTGCTAGCCTTATTTCTGTGGAATCTGAGAACAGATATTTCGGATCCCTTTGAAGACTATAGGGCCAAAGGAAATATCCTCCGATAACAAAGAGAAAGAAGCTTTCTGAGAAACTTCTTTGTATTCTGTGAAATCATCTCACAGAGTTACAGCTTTCCCCTCAAGAAGCCTTTCGCTAAGACAGTTCTTGTGGAATTGGCAAAGTGATATATGGAAGCCCCTAGAGGGCTATGGTGTAAAAGGAAATATCCCTAGATAAAATCTGGAAAGAAGCTTTCTGAGAAACTGCTAAGTTTTCTGTTAATTCATCTCACAGTGTTACAATTGTATTTCGTGGATCTCTTTGCTAGTCTTATTTCTGTGGAATCTGAGAAGAGATATTTCGGATCCCTTTGAAGACTATAGGGCCAAAGGAAATATCCTCCGATAACAAAGAGAAAGAAGCTTTCTGAGAAACTTCTTTGTGTTCTGTGAAATCATCTCACAGAGTTACAGCTTTCCCCTCAAGAAGCCTTTCGCTAAGACAGTTCTTGTGGAATTTCAAATTGATAATTGGAAGCCCATAGAGTTCTATGGTGAAAAAGAAAATATCCTCCGATGAAATCTGGAAAGAAGCTTTCTGAGAAACTGCTTAGTGTTCTGTTTATTCATCTCACAGAGTTACATCTGCATTTCGTGGATCTCTTTGCTAGCCTTATTTCTGTGGAATCTGAGAACAGATATTTCGGATCCCCTTGAAGACTATAGGGCCAAAGGAAATATCCTCCGATAACAAAGAGAAAGAAGCTTTCTGAGAAACTTCTTTGTGTTCTGTGAAATCCACTCACAGAGTTACAGCTTTCTCCTCAAGAAGCCTTTCGCTAAGACAGTTCTTGTGGAATTGGCAAAGTGATATTTGGAAGCCCATAGAGGGCTATGGTGAAAAAGGAAATATCCTCCGATGAAATCTGGAAAGAAGCTTTCTGAGAAACTGCTTAGTGTTCTGTGAATTCATCTCACAGAGTTACATCTGTATTTCGTGGATCTCTTTGCTAGCCTTATTTCTGTGGAATCGGAGAACAGATATTTCGGATCCCTTTGAACACTATAAGGCCAAAGGAAATATCCTCCGATAACAAAGAAAAAGAAGCTTTTGAGAAACTTCTTTGTGTTCTGTGAAATCATCTCACAGAGTTACAGCTTTCCCCTCAAGAAGCCTTTCGCTAAGACAGTTCTTGTGGAATTGGCAAAATGACATTTGGAAGCCCATAGAGGGCTATGGTGAAAAAGGAAATATCCTCAGATGAAATCTGGACAGAAGATTTCTGAGAAACTGCTTAGTGTTCTGTGAATTCATCTCACAGAGTTACATCTGTATTTCGTGGATCTCTTTGCTAGCCTTATTTCTGTGGAATCTGAGAACACATATTTCGGATCCCTTTGAAGACTATAGGGCCAAAGGAAATATCCACCGATAACAAAGACAAGGAACCTTTCTGAGAAACTTCTTTGTGTTCTGTAAAATCATCTCACAGAGTTACAGCTTTCCCCTCAAGAAGCCTTTCGATAAGACAGTTCTTGTGGAATTGGCAAAGTGATATTTGGAAGCCCCTGGAGGGCTATGGTGAAAAAGGAAATATCCTCAGATGAAATCTGGAAAGAAGCTTTCTGAGAAACTGCTTAGTGTTCTGTTAATTCATCTCACAGAGTTACATCTGTATTTCGTGGATCTCTTTGTTAGCCTTATTTCTGTGGAATCTGAGAACAGATATTTCGGATCCCTTTGAAGACTATAGGGCCAAAGGAAATATCCTCCGATAACAAAGAGAAAGAAGCTTTCTGAGGAACTACTTTGTGTTCTGTGAAATCATCTCGAAGAGTTACAGCTTTCTCTAGAAGATGACTTTCGCTAAGACAGTTCTTGTGGAATTGGAAAAGTGATATTGGGAAGCCCTTATAGGGCTATGGTGAAAAAGGTAATACCTTCAGATGAAATCTGGAAAGAAGCTTTCTGAGAAACTGCTTAGTGTTCTGTTAATTCATCTCACAGAGTTACATCTGTACTGCGTGGATCTCTTTGCTAGCCTTATTTCTGTGGAATCTGAGAACAGATATTTCGGATCCCTTTGAAGACTATAGGGCCAAAGGAAATATCCACCGATAACAAAGACAAGGAAGCTTTCTGAGAAACTTCTTAGTGTTCTTTAAAATCATCTCACAGAGTTACAGCTTTCCCCTCAAGAAGCCTTTCGCTAAGACAGTTCTTGTGGAATTGGCAAAGTGATATTTGGAAGCCCCTGGAGGGCTATGGTGAAAATGGAAATATCCTCAGATGAAATCTGGAAAGAAGCTTTCTGAGAAACTGCTTAGTGTTCTGTTAATTCATCTCACAGAGTTACATCTGTATTTCGTGGATCTCTTTGTTAGCCTTATTTCTGTGGAATCTGAGAACAGATATTTCGGATCCCTTTGAAGACTATAGGGCCATAGGAAATATCCTCCGATAACAAAGAGAAAGAAGCTTTCTGAGGAACTACTTTGTGTTCTGTGAAATCATCTCGAAGTGTTACAGCTTTCTCTAGAAGAAGCCTTTCGCTAAGACAGTTCTTGTGGAATTGGCAAAGTGATATTGGGAAGCCCATATAGGGCTATGGTGAAAAAGGTAATATCTTCAGATGAAATCTGGAAAGAAGCTTTCTGAGAAACTGCTTAGTGTTCTGTTAATTCATCTCACAGAGTTACATCTGTACTTCCTGGATCTCTTTGCTAGCCTTATTTCTGTGGAATCTGAGAAAAGATATTTCGGATCCCTTTGAAGACGATAGGGCCAAAGGAAATATCCTCCGATAACAAAGAGAAAGAAGCTTTCTGAGAAAGTTCTCTGTGTTCTGTAAAATCATCTCAAGGAGTTACAGCTTTCCCCTCAAGAAGCCTTTCGCTAAGACAGTTCTTGTGGAATTGGCAAAATGATATTTGGAAGCCCATAGAGGGCTATGGTGAAAAAGGAAATATCCTCAGATGAAATCTGGACAGAAGATTTCTGAGAAACTGCTTAGTGTTCGGTGAATTCATCTCACAGAGTTACATCTGTATTTCGTGGATCTCTTTGCTAGCCTTATTTCTGTGGAATCTGAGAACAGATATTTCGGATCCCTTTGAAGACTATAGGGCCAAAGGAAATATCCACCGATAAAAAAGACAAGGAAGCTTTCTGAGAAACTTCTTAGTGTTCTTTAAAATCATCTCACAGAGTTACAGCTTTCTCTAGAAGAAGCCTTTCGCTAAGACAGTTCTTGTGGAATTGGCAAAGTGATATTGGGAAGCCCATATAGGGCTATGGTGAAAAAGGTAATATCTTCAGATGAAATCTGGAAAGAAGCTTTCTGAGAAACTGCTTAGTGTTCTGTTAATTCATCTCACAGAGTTACATCTGTACTTCGTGGATCTCTTTGCTAGCCTTATTTCTGTGGAATCTGAGAAAAGATATTTCGGATCCCTTTGAAGACTATAGGGCCAAAGGAAATATCCTCCGATAACAAAGAGAAAGAAGCTTTCTGAGAAACTTCTTTGTGTTCTGTGAAATCATCTCACAGAGTTACAGCTTTCCCCTCAAGAAGCCTTTCGCTAAGACAGTTCTTGTGGAATTTCAAAGTGATAATTGGAAGCCCATAGAGTTCTATGGTGAAAAAGGAAATATCCTCCGATGAAATCTGGAAAGAGGCTTTCTGAGAAACTGCTTAGTGTTCTGTTAATTCATCTCACAGAGTTACATCTGTATTTTGTGGATCTCTTTGATAGCCTTATTTCTGTGGAATCTGAGAACAGATATTTCGGATCCCCTTGAAGACTATAGGGCCAAAGGAAATATCCTCCGATAACAAAGAGAAAGAAGCTTTCTGAGAAACTTCTTTGTGTTCTGTGAAATCCACTCACAGAGTTACAGCATTCCCCTCAAGAAGCCTTTGGCTAAGACAGTTCTTGTGGAATTGGCAAAGTGATATTTGGAAGCCCATAGAGGGCTATGGTGAAAAAGGAAATATCCTCGGATGAAATGTGGAAAGAAGCTTTCTGAGAAACTGCTTAGTGTTCTGTTAATTCATCTCACAGAGTTACATCTGTACTTCGTAGATCTCTTTGCTAGCCTTATTTCTGTGGAATCTGAGAAAAGATATTTCGGATCCCTTTGAAGACGATAGGGCCAAAGAAAATATCCTCCGATAACAAAGAGAAAGAAGCTTTCTGAGAAAGTTCTCTGTGTTCTGTGAAATCATCTCAAGGAGTTACAGCTTTCCCCTCAAGAAGCCTTTCGCTAAGACAGTTCTTGTGGAATTGGCAAAATGATATTTGGAAGCCCATAGAGGGCTATGGTGAAAAAGGAAATATCCTCAGATGAAATCTGGACAGAAGATTTCTGAGAAACTGCTTAGTGTTCTGTGAATACATCTCACAGAGTTACATCTGTATTTCGTGGATCTCTTTGCTAGCCTTATTTCTGTGGAATCTGAGAACAGATATTTCGGATCCCTTTGAAGACTATAGGGCCAAAGGAAATATCCACCGATAACAAAGACAAGGAAGCTTTCTGAGAAACTTCTTAGTGTTCTTTAAAATCATCTCACAGAGTTACAGCTTTCCCCTCAAGAAGCCTTTCGCTAAGACAGTTCTTGTGGAATTGGCAAAGTGATATTTGGAAGCCCCTGGAGGGCTATGGTGAAAATGGAAATATCCTCAGATGAAATCTGGAAAGAAGCTTTCTGAGAAACTGCTTAGTGTTCTGTTAATTCATCTCACAGAGTTACATCTGTATTTCGTGGATCTCTTTGTTAGCCTTATTTCTGTGGAATCTGAGAACAGATATTTCGGATCCCTTTGAAGACTATAGGGCCATAGGAAATATCCTCCGATAACAAAGAGAAAGAAGCTTTCTGAGGAACTACTTTGTGTTCTGTGAAATCATCTCGAAGAGTTACAGCTTTCTCTAGAAGAAGCCTTTCGCTAAGACAGTTCTTGTGGAATTGGCAAAGTGATATTGGGAAGCCCATATAGGGCTATGGTGAAAAAGTAATATCTTCAGATGAAATCTGGAAAGAAGCTTTCTGAGAAACTGCTTAGTGTTCTGTTAATTCATCTCACAGAGTTACATCTGTACTTCGTGGATCTCTTTGCTAGCCTTATTTCTGTGGAATCTGAGAAAAGATATTTCGGATCCCTTTGAAGACGATAGGGCCAAAGGAAATATCCTCCGATAACAAAGAGAAAGAAGCTTTCTGAGAAAGTTCTCTGTGTTCTGTGAAATCATCTCAAGGAGTTACAGCTTTCCCCTCAAGAAGCCTTTCGCTAAGACAGTTCTTGTGGAATTGGCAAAGTGATATTGGGAAGCCCATATAGGGCTATGGTGAAAAAGGAAATATCCTCAGATGAAATCTGGAAAGAAGCTTTCTGAGAAACTGCTTAGTGTTCTGTTAATTCATCTCACAGAGTTACATGTGAATTTCGTGGATCTCTTTGCTAGCCTTATTTCTGTGGAATCTGAGAACAGATATTTCGGATCCCTTTGAAGGCTATAGGGCCAAAGGAAATATCCTCCAATAACAAAGAGAAAGAAGCTTTCTGAGAAACTTCTTTGTGTTCTGTGAAATCACCTCACAGAGTTACAGCTTTCCCCTCAAGAAGCCTTTCGCTAAGACAGTTCTTGTGGAATTGGCAAAGTGATATATGGAAGCCCCTAGAGGGCTATGGTGAAAAAGGAAATATCCCTAGATAAAATCTGGAAAGAAGCTTTCTGAGAAACTGCTTAGTGTTCTGTTAATTCATCTCACAGTGTTACAACTGTATATCGTGGATCTCTTTGCTAGTCTTATTTCTGTGGAATCTGAGAACAGATATTTCGGATCCCTTTGAAGACTATAGGGCCATAGGAAATATCCTCCGATAACAAAGAGAAAGAAGCTTTCTGAGGAACTAATTTGTGTTCTGTGAAATCATCTCGAAGAGTTACAGCTTTCTCTAGAAGAAGCCTTTCGCTAAGACAGTTCTTGTGGAATTGGCAAAGTGATATTGGGAAGCCCATAGAGTTCTATGGTGAAAAAGGAAATATCCTCCGATGAAATCTGGAAAGAAGCTTTCTGAGAAACTGCTTAGTGTTCTGTTAATTCATCTCACAGAGTTACATCTGTATTTCGTGGATCTGTTTGATAGCCTTATTTCTGTGGAATCTGAGAACAGATATTTCGGATCCCTTTGAAGACTATAGGGCCAAAGGAAATATCCTCCGATAACAAAGAGAAAGAAGCTTTCTGAGAAACTTCTTTGTGTTCTGTGAAATCCACTCGCAGAGTTACAGCTTTCCCCTCAAGAAGCCTTTCGCTAAGACAGTTCTTGTGGAATTGGCAAAGTGATATTTGGAAGCCCATAGAGGGCTATGGTGAAAAAGGAAATATCCTCCGATGAAATCTGGAAAGAAGCTTTCTGAGAAACTGCTTAGTGTTCTGTTAATTCATCTCACAGAGTTACATGTGAATTTCGTGGATCTCTTTGCTAGCCTTATTTCTGTGGAATCTGAGAACAGATATTTCGGATCCCTTTGAACACTATAAGGCCAAAGGAAATATCCTCCGATAACAAAGAAAAAGAAGCTTTTGAGAAACTTCTTTGCGTTCTGTGAAATCATCTCACAGAGTTACAGCTTTCCCCTCAAGAAGCCTTTCGCTAAGACAGTTCTTGTGGAATTGGCAAAATGATATTTGGAAGCCCATAGAGGGCTATGGTGAAAAAGGAAATATCCTCAGATGAAATCTGGACAGAAGATTTCTGAGAAACTGCTTAGTGTTCTGTGAATTCATCTCACAGAGTTACATCTGTATTTCGTGGATCTCTTTGCTAGCCTTATTTCTGTGGAATCTGAGAACAGATATTTCGGATCCCTTTGAAGACTATAGGGCTAAATTAAATATCCTCCGATAACAAAGAGAAAGAAGCTTTCTGAGAAACTTCTTTGTGTTCTGTGAAACCATCTCACAGAGTTACAGCTGTCCCCTCAAGAGGCCTTTCGCTAAGACAGTTCTTGTGGAATTGGCAAAGTGATATATGGAAGCCCCTAGAGGTCTATGGTGAAAAAGGAAATATCCCTAGATAAAATCTGGAAAGAAGCTTTCTGAGAAACTGCTAAGTGTTCTGTTAATTCATCTCACAGAGTTACAACTGTATTTCGTGGATCTCTTTGCTAGTCTTATTTCTGTGGAATCTGAGAACAGATATTTCGGATCCCTTTGAAGACTATAGGGCCAAAGGAAATATCCTCCGATAACAAAGAGAAAGAAGCTTTCTGAGAAACTTCTTTGTGTTCTGTGAAATCATCTCACAGAGTTACAGCTTTCCCCTCAAGAAGCCTTTCGCTAAGACAGTTCTTGTGGAATTTCAAAGTGATAATTGGAAGCCCATAGAGTTCTATGGTGAAAAAGGAAATATCCTCCGATGAAATCTGGAAAGAAGCTTTCTGAGAAACTGCTTAGTGTTCTGTTAATTCATCTCACAGAGTTACATCTGTATTTCGTGGATCTCTTTGATAGCCTTATTTCTGTGGAATCTGAGAACAGATATTTCGGATCCCCTTGAAGACTATAGGGCCAAAGGAAATATCCTCCGATAACAAAGAGAAAGAAGCTTTCTGAGAAACTTCTTTGTGTTCTGTGAAATCCACTCACAGAGTTACAGCTTTCCCCTCAAGAAGCCTTTCGCTAAGACAGTTCTTGTGGAATTGGCAAAGTGATATTTGGAAGCCCATAGAGGGCTATGGTGAAAAAGGAAATATCCTCAGATGAAATCTGGAAAGAAGCTTTCTGAGAAACTGCTTAGTGTTCTGTTAATTCATCTCACAGAGTTACATCTGTATTTCGTGGATCTCTTTGCTAGCATTATTTCTGTGGAATCGGAGAACAGATATTTCGGATCCCTTTGAACACTATAAGGCCAAAGGAAATATCCTCCGATAACAACAAAAAGAAGCTTTTGAGAAACTTCTTTGTGTTCCGTGAAATCATCTCACAGAGTTACAGCTTTCCCCTCAAGAAGCCTTTCGCTAAGACAGTTCTTGTGGAATTGGCAAAATGATATTTGGAAGCCCATAGAGGGCTATGGTGAAAAAGGAAATATCCTCAGATGAAATCTGGACAGAAGATTTCTGAGAAACTGCTTAGTGTTCTGTGAATTCATCTGACAGAGTTACATCTGTATTTCGTGGATCTCTTTGCTAGCCTTATTTCTGTGGAATCTGAGAACAGATATTTCGGATCCCTTTGAAGACTATAGGGCCAAAGGAAATATCCACCGATAACAAAGACAAGGAAGCTTTCTGAGAAACTTCTTTGTGTTCTGTAAA
This sequence comes from Macaca mulatta, assembly GCF_049350105.2. NCBI lineage: Eukaryota > Metazoa > Chordata > Mammalia > Primates > Cercopithecidae > Macaca > Macaca mulatta. Next base: position 27,625,161 of record NC_133420.1, read on the forward strand.
ATCATCTCACAGAGTTACAGCTTTCCCCTCAAGAAGCCTTTCGCTAAGACAGTTCTTGTGGAATTGGCAAAGTGATATTTGGAAGCCCCTGGAGGGCTATGGTGAAAAAGGAAATATCCTCAGATGAAATCTGGAAAGAAGCTTTCTGAGAAACTGCTTAGTGTTCTGTTAATTCATCTCACAGAGTTACATCTGTATTTCGTGGATCTCTTTGTTAGCCTTACTTCTGTGGAATCTGAGAACAGATATTTCGGATCCCTTTGAAGACTATAGGGCCATAGGAAATATCCTCCGATAACAAAGAGAAAGAAGCTTTCTGAGGAACTACTTTGTGTTCTGTGAAATCATCTCGAAGAGTTACAGCTTTCTCTAGAAGAAGCCTTTCGCTAAGACAGTTCTTGTGGAATTGGCAAAGTGATATTGGGAAGCCCATAGAGTTCTATGGTGAAAAAGGAAATATCCTCCGATGAAATCTGGAAAGAAGCTTTCTGAGAAACTGCTTAGTGTTCTGTTAATTCATCTCACAGAGTTACGTCTGTATTTCGTGGATCTGTTTGATAGCCTTATTTCTGTGGAATCTGAGAACAGATATTTCGGATCCCCTTGAAGACTATAGGGCCAAAGGAAATATCCTCCGATAACAAAGAGAAAGAAGCTTTCTGAGAAACTTCTTTGTGTTCTGTGAAATCCACTCGCAGAGTTACAGCTTTCCCCTCAAGAAGCCTTTCGCTAAGACAGTTCTTGTGGAATTGGCAAAGTGATATTTGGAAGCCCATAGAGGGCTATGGTGAAAAAGGAAATATCCTCCGATGAAATGTGGAAAGAAGCTTTCTGAGAAACTGCTTAGTGTTCTGTTAATTCATCTCACAGAGTTACATGTGAATTTCGTGGATCTCTTTGCTAGCCTTATTTCTGTGGAATCGGAGAACAGATATTTCGGATCCCTTTGAACACTATAAGGCCAAAGGAAATATCCTCCGATAACAAAGAAAAAGAAGCTTTTGAGAAACTTCTTTGCGTTCTGTGAAATCATCTCAGAGAGTTACAGCTTTCCCCTCAAGAAGCCTTTCGCTAAGACAGTTCTTGTGGAATTGGCAAAATGATATTTGGAAGCCCATAGAGGGCTATGGTGAAAAAGGAAATATCCTCAGATGAAATCTGGACAGAAGATTTCTGAGAAACTGCTTAGTGTTCTGTGAATTCACCTCACAGAGTTACATCTGTATTTCGTGGATCTCTTTGCTAGCCTTATTTCTGTGGAATCTGAGAACAGATATTTCGGATCCCTTTGAAGACTATAGGGCTAAAGGAAATATCCTCCGATAACAAAGAGAAAGAAGCTTTCTGAGAAACTTCTTTGTGTTCTGTGAAACCATCTCACAGAGTTACAGCTTTCCCCTCAAGAAGCCTTTCGCTAAGACAGTTCTTGTGGAATTGGCAAAGTGATATATGGAAGCCCCTAGAGGGCTATGGTGAAAAAGGAAATATCCTTAGATAAAATCTGGAAAGAAGCTTTCTGAAAACTGCTAAGTGTTCTGTTAATTCATCTCACAGAGTTACAACTGTATTTCGTGGAACTCTTTGCTAGTCTTATTTCTATGGAATCTGAGAACAGATATTTCGGATCCCTTTGAAGACTATAGGGCCAAAGGAAATATCCTCCGATAACAAAGAGAAAGAAGCTTTCTGAGAAATTTCTTTGTGTTCTGTGAAATCATCTCACAGAGTTACAGCTTTCCCCTCAAGAAGCCTTTCGCTAAGACAGTTCTTGTGGAATTTCAAAGTGATAATTGGAAGCCCATAGAGTTCTATGGTGAAAAAGGAAATATCCTCCGATGAAATCTGGAAAGAAGCTTTCTGAGAAACTGCTTAGTGTTCTGTTAATTCATCTCACAGAGTTACATCTGTATTTCGTGGATCTCTTTGATAGCCTTATTTCTGTGGAATCTGAGAACAGATATTTCGGATCCCCTTGAAGACTATAGGGCCAAAGGAAATATCCTCCGATAACAAAGAGAAAGAAGCTTTCTGAGAAACTTCTTTGTGTTCTGTGAAATCCACTCACAGAGTTACAGCTTTCCCCTCAAGAAGCCTTTCGCTAAGACAGTTCTTGTGGAATTGGCAAAGTGATATTTGGAAGCCCATAGAGGGCTATGGTGAAAAAGGAAATATCCTCAGATGAAATCTGGAAAGAAGCTTTCTGAGAAACTGCTTAGTGTTCTGTTAATTCATCTCACAGAGTTACATCTGTATTTCGTGGATCTCTTTGCTAGCATTATTTCTTTGGAATCGGAGAACAGGTATTTCGGATCCCTTTGAACACTATAAGGCCAAAGGAAATATCCTCCGATAACAACAAAAAGAAGCTTTTGAGAAACTTCTTTGTGTTCTGTGAAATCATCTCACAGAGTTACAGCTTTCCCCTCAAGAAGCCTTTCGCTAAGACAGTTCTTGTGGAATTGGCAAAATGATATTTGGAAGCCCATAGAGGGCTATGGTGAAAAAGGAAATATCCTCAGATGAAATCTGGACAGAAGATTTCTGAGAAACTGCTTAGTGTTCTGTGAATTCATCTGACAGAGTTACATCTGTATTTCGTGGATCTCTTTGCTAGCCTTATTTCTGTGGAATCTGAGAACAGATATTTCGGATCCCTTTTAAGACTATAGGGCCAAAGGAAATATCCACCGATAACAAAGACAAGGAAGCTTTCTGAGAAACTGCTTTGTGTTCTGTAAAATCATCTCACAGAGTTACAGCTTTCCCCTCAAGAAGCCTTTCGCTAAGACAGTTCTTGTGGAATTGGCAAAGTGATATTTGGAAGCCCCTGGAGGGCTATGGTGAAAAAGGAAATATCCTCAGATGAAATCTGGAAAGAAGCTTTCTGAGAAACTGCTTAGTGTTCTGTTAATTCATCTCACAGAGTTACATCTGTATTTCGTGGATCTCTTTGTTAGCCTTACTTCTGTGGAATCTGAGAACAGATATTTCGGATCCCTTTGAAGACTATAGGGCCATAGGAAATATCCTCCGATAACAAAGAGAAAGAAGCTTTCTGAGGAACTACTTTGTGTTCTGTGAAATCATCTCGAAGAGTTACAGCTTTCTCTAGAAGAAGCCTTTCGCTAAGACAGTTCTTGTGGAATTGGCAAAGTGATATTGGGAAGCCCATATAGGGCTATGGTGAAAAAGGTAATATCTTCAGATGAAATCTGGAAAGAAGCTTTCTGAGAAACTGCTTAGTGTTCTGTTAATTCATCTCACAGAGTTACATCTGTACTTCGTGGATCTCTTTGCTAGCCTTATTTCTGTGGAATCTGAGAAAAGATATTTCGGATCCCTTTGAAGACGATAGGGCCAAAGGAAATATCCTCCGATAACAAAGAGAAAGAAGCTTTCTGAGAAACTTCTTTGTGTTCTGTGAAATCATCTCAAGGAGTTACAGCTTTCCCCTCAAGAAGCCTTTCGCTAAGACAGTTCTTGTGGAATTGGCAAAATGATATTTGGAAGCCCATAGAGGGCTACGGTGAAAAAGGAAATATCCTCAGATGAAATCTGGACAGAAGATTTCTGAGAAACTGCTTAGTGTTCTGTTAATTCATCTCACAGAGTTACATCTGTATTTCGTGGATCTCTTTGCTAGCCTTATTTCTGTGGAATCTGAGAACAGATATTTCGGATCCCTTTGAAGACTATAGGGCGAAAGGAAATATCCACCGATAACAAAGACAAGGAAGCTTTCTGAGAAACTTCTTTGTGTTCTGTAAAATCATCTCACAGAGTTACAGCTTTCCCCTCAAGAAGCCTTTCGCTAAGACAGTTCTTGTGGAATTGGCAAAGTGATATTTGGAAGCCCCTGGAGGGCTATGGTGAAAAAGGAAATATCCTCAGATGAAATCTGGAAAGAAGCTTTCTGAGAAACTGCTTATTGTTCTGTTAATTCATCTCACAGAGTTACATCTGTATTTCGTGGATCTCTTTGTTAGCCTTACTTCTGTGGAATCTGAGAACAGATATTTCGGATCCCTTTGAAGACTATAGGGCCATAGGAAATATCCTCCGATAACAAAGAGAAAGAAGCTTTCTGAGGAACTACTTTGTGTTCTGTGAAATCATCTCGAAGAGTTACAGCTTTCTCTAGAAGAAGCCTTTCGCTAAGACAGTTCTTGTGGAATTGGCAAAGTGATATTGGGAAGCCCATATAGGGCTATGGTGAAAAAGGTAATATCTTCAGATGAAATCTGGAAAGAAGCTTTCTGAGAAACTGCTTAGTGTTCTGTTAATTCATCTCACAGAGTTACATCTGTACTTCGTGGATCTCTTTGCTAGCCTTATTTCTGTGGAATCTGAGAAAAGATATTTCGGATCCCTTTGAAGACGATAGGGCCAAAGGAAATATCCTCCGATAACAAAGAGAAAGAAGCTTTCTGAGAAACTTCTTGGTGTTCTGTGAAATCATCTCAAGGAGTTACAGCTTTCCCCTCAAGAAGCCTTTCGCTAAGACAGTTCTTGTGGAATTGGCAAAATGATATTTGGAAGCCCATAGAGGGCTACGGTGAAAAAGGAAATATCCTCAGATGAAATCTGGACAGAAGATTTCTGAGAAACTGCTTAGTGTTCTGTTAATTCATCTCACAGAGTTACATCTGTATTTCGTGGATCTCTTTGCTAGCCTTATTTCTGTGGAATCTGAGAACAGATATTTCTGATCCCTTTGAAGACTATAGGGCGAAAGGAAATATCCACCGATAACAAAGACAAGGAAGCTTTCTGAGAAACTTCTTTGTGTTCTGTAAAATCATCTCACAGAGTTACAGCTTTCCCCTCAAGAAGCCTTTCGCTAAGACAGTTCTTGTGGAATTGGCAAAGTGATATTTGGAAACCCCTGGAGGGCTATGGTGAAAAAGGAAATATCCTCAGATGAAATCTGGAAAGAAGCTTTCTGAGAAACTGCTTAGTGTTCTGTTAATTCATCTCACAGAGTTACATCTGTATTTCGTGGATCTCATTGTTAGCCTTATTTCTGTGGAATCTGAGAACAGATATTTCGGATCCCTTTGAAGACTATAGGGCCATAGGAAATATCCTACGATAACAAAGAGAAAGAAGCTTTCTGAGGAACTACTTTGTGTTCTGTGAAATCATCTTGAAGAGTTACAGCTTTCTCTAGAAGTAGCCTTTCGCTAAGACAGTTCTTGTGGAATTGGCAAAGTGATATTGGGAAGCCCATATAGGGCTATGGTGAAAAAGGAAATATCCTCAGATGAAATCTGGAAAGCAGCTTTCTGAGAAACTGCTAAGTGTTCTGTTAATTCATCTCACAGAGTTACAACTGTATTTCGTGGATCTCTTTGCTAGTCTTATTTCTGTGGAATCTGAGAACAGATATTTCGGATCCCTTTGAAGACTATAGGGCCAAAGGAAATATCCTCCGATAACAAATAGAAAGAAGCTTTCTGAGAAACTTCTTTGTGTTCTGTGAAATCAGCTCACAGAGTTACAGCTTTCCCCTCAAGAAGTCTTTCGCTAAGACAGTTCTTGTGGAATTTCAAAGTGATAATTGGAAGCCCCTAGAGTTCTATGGTGAAAAAGGAAATATCCTCCGATGAAATCTGGGAAGAAGCTTTCTGAGAAACTGCTTAGTGTTCTGTTAATTCATCTCACAGAGTTACATCTGTATTTCGTGGATCTCTTTGATAGCCTTATTTCTGTGGAATCTGAGAACAGATATTTCGGATCCCCTTGAAGACTATAGGGCCAAAGGAAATATCCTCCGATAACAAAGAGAAAGAAGCTTTCTGAGAAACTTCTTTGTGTTCTGTGAAATCCACTCACAGAGTTACAGCTTTCCCCTCAAGAAGCCTTTCGCTAAGACAGTTCCTGTGGAATTGGCAAAGTGATATTTGGAAGCCCATAGAGGGCTATGGTGAAAAAGGAAATATCCTCAGATGAAATCTGGAAAGAAGCTTTCTGAGAAACTGCTTAGTGTTCTGTGAATTCATCTCACAGAGTTACATCTGTATTTCGTGGATCTCTTTGCTAGCCTTATTTCTGTGGAATCTGAGAACAGATATTTCGGATCCCTTTGAAGACGATAGGGCCAAAGGAATTATCCTCCGATAACAAAGAGAAAGAAGCTTTCTGAGAAACTTCTTTGTGTTCTGTGAAATCCACTCACAGAGTTACAGCTTTCCCCTCAAGAAGCCTTTCGCTAAGACAGTTCTTGCGGAATTGGCAAATTGATATTTGGAAGCCCGTAGAGGGCTATGGTGAAAAAGGAAATATCCTCCGATGAAATCTGGAAAGAAGCTTTCTGAGAAACTGCTTAGTGTTCTGTAAATTCATCTCACAGAGTTACATCTGTATTTCGTGGATCTCTTTGCTAGCCTTATTTCTGTGGAATCTGAGAACAAATATTTCGGATCCCTTTGAACACTATAGGGCCAAAGGAAATATCCTCCGATAACAAAGAGAAAGAAGATTTCTGAGAAAGTTCTTTGTGTTCTGTGAAATCATCTCACAGAGTTACAGCTTTCTCTAGAAGAAGCCTTTTGCTAAGACAGTTCTTGTGGAATAGGCAAAGTGATATTGGGAAGCCCATACAGGGCAATGGTGAAAAATGTAATATCTTCAGATAAAATCTGGAAAGAAGCTTTCTGAGAAACTGCTTAGTGTTCTGTTAACTCATCTCACAGAGTTACATCTGTATTTCGTGGATCTGTTTGCTAGCCTTATTTCTGTGGAATCTGAGAACAGATATTTCGGATCGCTTTGAAGGCTATAGGGCCAAAGGAAATATCCTCCGATAACAAAGAGAAAGAAGCTTTCTGAGAAACTTCTTTGTGTTCTGTGAAATCATCTCACAGAGTTATAGCTTTCCCCTCAAGAAGCCTTTCGCTAAGACAGTTCTTGTGGAATTGGCAAAGTGATATATGGAAGCCCCTAGAGGGCTATGGTGAAAAAGGAATTATCCCTAGATAAAATCTGGAAAGAAGCTTTCTGAGAAACTGCTAAGTGTTCTGTTAATTCATCTCACAGAGTTTCAACTGTATTTCGTGGATCTCTTTGCTAGTCTTATTTCTGTGGAATCTGAGAACAGATATTTCGGATCCCTTTAAAGACTATAGGGCCAAAGGAAATATCCTCTGATAACAAAGAGAAAGAAGCTTTCTGAGAAACTTCTTTGTGTTCTGTGAAATCATCTCACAGAGTTACAGCTTTCCCCTCAAGAAGCCTTTCGCTAAGACAGTTCTTGTGGAATTTCAAAGTGATAATTGGAAGCCCATAGAGTTCTATGGTGAAAAAGGAAATATCCTCCGATGAAATCTGGAAAGAAGCTTTCTGAGAAACTGCTTAGTGTTCTGTTAATTCATCTCACAGAGTTACATCTGTATTTCGTGGATCTCTTTGATAGCCTTATTTCTGTGGAATCTGAGAACAGATATTTCGGATCCCCTTGAAGACTGTAGGGCCAAAGGAAATATCCTCCGATAACAAAGAGAAAGAAGCTTTCTGAGAAACTTCTTTGTGTTCTGTGAAATCCACTCACAGAGTTACAGCTTTCCCCTCAAGAAGCCTTTCGCTAAGACAGTTCTTGTGGAATTGGCAAAGTGATATTTGGAAGCCCATAGAGGGCTATGGTGAAAAAGGAAATATCCTCAGATGAAATCTGGAAAGAAGCTTTCTGAGAAACTGCTTAGTGTTCTGTGAATTCATCTCACAGAGTTACATCTGTATTTCTTGGATCTCTTTGCTAGCCTTATTTCTGTGGAATCGGAGAACAGATATTTCGGATCCCTTTGAACACTATAAGGCCAAAGGAAATATCCTCCTATAACAAAGAAAAAGAAGCTTTTGAGAAACTTCTTTGTGTTCTGTGAAATCATCTCACAGAGTTACAGCTTTCCCCTCAAGAAGCCTTTCGCTAAGACAGTTCTTGTGGAATTGGCAAAATGATATTTGGAAGCCCATAGAGGGCTATGGTGAAAAAGGAAATATCCTCAGATGAAATCTGGACAGAAGATTTCTGAGAAACTGCTTAGTGTTCTGTGAATTCATCTCACAGAGTTACATCTGTATTTCGTGGATCTCTTTGCTAGCCTTATTTCTGTGGAATCTGAGAACAGATATTTCGGATCCCTTTGAAGACTATAGGGCCAAAGGAAATATCCACCGATAACAAAGACAAGGAAGCTTTCTGAGAAACTTCTTTGTGTTCTGTAAAATCATCTCACAGAGTTACAGCTTTCTCTAGAAGAAGCCTTTCGCTAAGACAGTTCTTGTGGAATTGGCAAAGTGATATTTGGAAGCCCCTGGAGGGCTATGGTGAAAAAGGAAATATCCTCAGATGAAATCTGGAAAGAAGCTTTCTGAGAAACTGCTTAGTGTTCTGTTAATTCATCTCACAGAGTTACATCTGTATTTCGTGGATCTCTTTGTTAGCCTTATTTCTGTGGAATCTGAGAACAGATATTTCGGATCCCTTTGAAGACTATAGGGCCATAGGAAATATCCTCCGATAACAAAGAGAAAGAAGCTTTCTGAGGAACTACTTTGTGTTCTGTGAAATCATCTCGAAGAGTTACAGCTTTCTCTAGAGGAAGCCTTTCGCTAAGACAGTTCTTGTGGAATTGGCAAAGTGATATTGGGAAGCCCATATAGGGCTATGGTGAAAAAGGTAATATCTTCAGATGAAATCTGGAAAGAAGCTTTCTGAGAAACTGCTTAGTGTTCTGTTAATTCATCTCACAGAGTTACATCTGTACTTCGTGGATCTCTTTGCTAGCCTTATTTCTGTGGAATCTGAGAAAAGATATTTCGGATCCCTTTGAAGACGATAGGGCCAAAGGAAATATCCTTCGATAACAAAGAGAAAGAAGCTTTCTGAGAAACTTCTTTGTGTTCTGTGAAATCATCTCAAGGAGTTACAGCTTTCCCCTCAAGAAGCCTTTCGCTAAGACAGTTCTTGTGGAATTGGCAAAGTGATATTTGGAAGCCCATAGAGGGCTATGGTGAAAAAGGAAATATCCTCGGATGAAATCTGGAAAGAAGCTTTCTGAGAAACGGCTTAGTGTTCTGTTAATTCATCTCACAGAGTTACATCTGTATTTCGTGGATCTCTTTGCTAGTCTTATTTCTGTGGAATCGGAGAACAGATATTTCGGGTCCCTTTGGAGACTATAGGGCCAAAGGAAATATCCTCCGATAACAAAGAGAAAGAAGCTTTCTGAGAAACTTCTTTGTGTTCTGTGAAATCATCTCACAGAGTTACAGATTACCCTCAAGAAGCCCTTCGCTAAGACGATTCTTGTGGAATTGGCAAAGTGATATTTGGAAGCCCCTAGAGGGCTATGGTGAAAAACGAAATATCCTCAGATGAAATATGGAAGGAAGCTTTCTGAGAAACTGCTTAGTGTTCTGTTAATTCTTCTCACAGAGTTACATCTGTATTTCGTGGATCTCTTTGCTAGCCTTATTTCTGTGGAGTCTGAGAACAGATATTTCGGATCCCTTTGAAGACGATAGGGCCAAAGGAAATATCCTCCGATAACAAAGAGAAAGAAGCTTTCTGAGAAACTTCTTTGTGTTCTGTGAAATCATCTCAAGGATTTACAGCTTTACCCTCAAGAAGCCTTTCGCTAAGACAGTTCTTGTGGAATTGGCAGAGTGATATTTGGAAGCCCATAGAGGGCTATGGTGAAAAAGGAAATATCCTTAGATGAAATCTGGAAAGAAGCTTTCTGAGAAACTGCTTAGTGTTCTGTTAATTCATCTCACAGAGTTACATCTGTATTTCGTGCATCTATTTGCTAGCCTTATTTCTGTGGTATCTGAGAACAGATATTTCGGATCCCTTTGAAGACTATAGGGCCAAAGGAAATATCCTCCGATAACAAAGAGAAAGAAGCTTTCTGAGAAACTTCTTTGTGTTCTTTGAAATCATCTCACAGAGTTACAGCTTTCCCCTCAAGAAGCCTTTCGCTAAGACAGTTCTTGTGGAATTGGCAAAGTGATATTGGGAAGCCGTTAGAGGGCTATGGTGGAAAAGGAAATATCCTCAGATGAAATCGGGAAAGAAGCTTTCTGAGGAACTGCTTAGTGTTCTGTTAATTCATCTCACAGAGTTACATCTGTATTTCGTGGATCTCTTTGCTAGCCTTATTTCTGTGGAATCTGAGAACAGATATTTCGGATCGCTTTGAAGACTATAGGGCCAAAGGAAATATCCTCCAATAACAAAGAGAAAGAAGCTTTCCGAGAAACTTCTTTGTGTTCTGTGAAATCATCTCACAGAGTTACAGCTTTCCCCTCAAGAAGCCTTTCGCTAAGACAGTCCTTCTGGAATTGGCAAAGTGATATATGGAAGCCCCTAGAAGGCTATGGTGAAAAAGGAAATATCCCTAGATAAAATCTTTAAAGAAGCTTTCTGAGAAACTGCTTAGTGTTCTGTTAATTCACCTCACAGAGTTACATCTGTATTTGGTGGATCTCTTTGCCAGCCTTATTTCTGTGGAATCTGAGAACAGATATTTCGGATCCCTTTGAAGACTATAGGGGAAAAGGAAATATCCTCCGATAACAAAGAGAAAGAAGCTTTCTCAGAAAATTCTTTGTGTTCTGTGAAATCATCTCACAGAGTTACAGCTTTCCCTAGAAGAAGCTTTTCGCTAAGCCAGTTCTTGTGGAACTGGCAAAGTGATATTTGGAAGCCCATAGAGGGCTATGGTGAAAAAGGAAGTATCTTCAGATGAAATCTGGAAAGAAGCTTTCTGAGAAACTGCTTAGTGTTCTGTTAATTCATCTCACAGAGTTACATCTGTATTTCGTGGATCTCTTTGCTAGCCTTATTTCTGTGGAATCTGAGAACAGATATTTCGGATCCCTTTGAAGACTATAGGGCCAAAGGAAATATCCTCCGATAACAAAGAGGAAGAAGCTTTCTGAGAAACTTTTTTTTGTTCTGTGAAATCATCTCACAGAGTTACAGCTTTCCCCTGAAGAAGCCTCTCGCTAAGACAGTCTTGTGGAATTTGCAAAGGGATATTGGGAAGCACATAGAGGGCTATGGTGAAAAAGGAAATATCCTCAGATGAAATCTGGAAAGAAGCTTTCTGAGAAACTGCTTAGTGTTCTCTTAATTCATCTCACAGGGTTACATCTGTATTTCGTGGATCTCTTTGCTATCCTTATTTCTGTGGAATGTGAGAACAGATATTTCGGATCCCTTTGAAGACCATAGGGCCAAAGGAAATATCCTCCGATAATAAAGAGAAAGAAGCTTTCTGAGAAACTTCTTTGTGTTCTGTGAAATCATCTCACAGAGTTACAGCTTTCCCCTGTAGAAGACTTTCGCTAAGACAGTTCTTGTGGAATTGGCAAAATGATATTGGGAGGCCCATAGAGGGCAATGGTGAAAAAGGAAATGTCCTCAGATGAAATCTGGAAGGAAGCTTTCTCAGAAACTGCTTAGTGTTCTGTTAATTCATCTCACAGAGTTACATCTGTATTTCGTGGATCTCTTTGCTAGACTTATTTCTGTGGAATCTGAGAACAAATATTTCGGATCCCTTTGAAGACTATAGGGCCAAAGGAAATATCCTCCGATAACAAAGAGAAAGAAGCTTTCTGAGAAACTTCTTTGTGTTCTGTGAAATCATCTCACAGAGTTACAGCTTTCCCTAGAAGAAGCCTTACGCTAAGACAGTTCTCGTGGAATTGGCAAAGTGATATTTGGAAGCCCATACAGGGCTATGGTGAAAAACGAAATATCCTCAGATGAAATCTGGAAAGAAGCTTTCTGAGAAACTGCTTAGTTTTCTGTTAATTCATCTCACAGAGTTACATCTGTATTTCTTTGTTGTCTTTGCTAGACTTATTTCTGTGGAATGTGAGAACAGATATTTCGGATCCCTTTGAAGACTATAGGGCCAAAGGAAATATCCTCCGATAACAAAGAGAAAGAAGCTTTCTGAGAAACTTCTTTGTGTTCTGTGAAATAATCTCACAGAGTGACAGCTTTCCCCTCAAGAAGCCTTTCGCTAAGATAGTTCTTGTGGAATTGGCAAAGTGATATTTGGAAGCCTATACAGGGCTATGGTGAAAAAGGAAATATCCTCAGATGAAATCTGGAAAGAAGCTTTCTGAGACATTGCTTAGTGTTCTGTTAATTCATCTCACAGAGTTACATCTGTATTTCGTGGATCTCTTTGCTAGCCTTATTTCTGTGGAATCTGAGAACAGATATTTCGGATCCCTTTGAAGACTATAGGGCCAAAGGAAATATCCTCCGATAACAAAGAGAAAGAAGCTTTCTGAGAAACTTCTTTGTGTTCTGTGAAATCATCTCACAGAGTTGCAGCTTTCCCCTCAAGAAGCCTTTCGCTAAGACAGTTCTTGTGTAATTCGCAAAGTGATATTTGGAAGCCCATAGAGGGCTATGGTGAAAAAGGAAATATCCTCAGATGAAATCTGGAAAGAAGCTTCCTGAGAAACTGCTTAGTGTTCTGTGAATTCATCTCACAGAGTTACATCTATATTTCGTGGATCTCTTGGCTGGCCTTATTTCTGTGGAATCTGAGAACAGATATTTCGGATAACTTTGCAGACTATAGGGCCAAAGGAAATATCCTCCGATAACAAAGAGAAAGAAGCTTTCTGAGAAACTTCTTTGTGTTCTGTGAAATCAACTCACAGAGTTACAGCTTTAGCCTGAAGAAGACTTTCGCTAAGACAGTTCTTGTGGAATTGGCAAAGTGATATTTGGAAGCCCATAGAGGGCTATGGTGAAAAAGGAAATATCCTCAGATGAAATCTGGAAAGAAGCTTTCTGAGAAACTGCTTAGTTTTCTGTTAATTCATCTCACAGAGTTACATCTGTATTTCTTGGTTGTCTTTGCTAGACTTATTTCTGTGGAATGTGAGAACAGATATTTCGGATCCCTTTGAAGACTATAGGGCCAAAGGAAATATCCTCCGATAACAAAGAGAAAGAAGCTTTCTGAGAAACTTCTTTGTGTTCTGTGAAATAATCTCACAGAGTGACAGCTTTCCCCTCAAGAAGCCTTTCGATAAGACAGTTCTTGTGGAATTGGCAAAGTGATATTTGGAAGCCTATACAAGGCTATGGTGAAAAAGGAAATATCCTCAGATGAAATCTGGAAAGAAGCTTTCTGAGACATTGCTTAGTGTTCTGTTAATTCATCTCACAGAGTTACATCTGTATTTCGTGGATCTCTTTGCTAGCCTTATTTCTGTGGAATCTGAGAACAGATATTTCGGATCCCTTTGAAGACTATAGGGCCAAAGGAAATATCCTCCGATAACAAAGAGAAAGAAGCTTTCTGAGAAACTTCTTTGTGTTCTGTGAAATCATCTCACAGAGTTGCAGCTTTCCCCTCAAGAAGCCTTTCGCTAAGACAGTTCTTGTGTAATTCGCAAAGTGATATTTGGAAGCCCATAGAGGGCTATGGTGAAAAAGGAAATATCCTCAGATGAAATCTGGAAAGAAGCTTCCTGAGAAACTGCTTAGTGTTCTGTGAATTCATCTCACAGAGTTACATCTATATTTCGTGGATCTCTTGGCTAGCCTTATTTCTGTGGAATCTGAGAACAGATATTTCGGATCCCTTTGCAGACTATAGGGCCAAAGGAAATATACTCCGATAACAAAGAGAAAGAAGCTTTCTGAGAAACTTCTTTGTGTTCTGTGAAATCATCTCACAGAGTTACAGCTTTCCCCTGAAGAAGCCTTTCGCTAAGACAGTTCTTGTGGAATTGGCAAAGTGATATTTGGAAGCCCATAGAGGGCTATGGTGAAAAAGGAAATATCCTCAGATGAAATCTGGAAAGAAGCTTTCTGAGAAACTGCTAAGTGTTCTGTTAATTCATCTCACGGAGTTACATCTGTATTTCGTGGTTGTCTTTGCTAGCCTTATTTCTGTGGAATGTGAGAACCGATATTTCAGATCCCTTTGAAGACTATAGGGCCAAAGGAAATATCCTCCGATAACAAAGAGAAAGAAGCTTTCTGAGAAACTTCTTTGTGTTCTGTGAAATCATCTCACAGAGTTACAGCTTTCCCATCTAGAAGATTTTCGCTAAGACAGTTCTTGTGGAATTGGCAAAGTGATATTGGGAAGCCCATAGAGGGCTATGGTGAAAATGGAAATATCCTCAGATGAAATCTGGAAGGAAGCTTTCTCAGAAACTGCTTAGTGTTCTGTTAATTCATCTCACAGAGTTACATCTGTATTTCGTGGATCTCTTTGCTAGCCTTATTTCTGTGGAATCTGAGAACAGATATTTCGGATCACTTTGAAGACTATAGTGCCAATTAAATATCCTCCGATAACAAAGAGAAAGAAGCTTTCTGAGGAACTTCTTTGTGTTCTGTGAAATCATCTCACAGAGTTACAGCTTTCCCCTCAAGAAGCCTTTCGCTAAGACAGTTCTTGTGTAATTCGCAAAGTGATATTTGGAAGCCCATAGAGGGCTATGGTGAAAAAGGAAATATCCTCAGATGAAATCTGGAAAGAAGCTTCCTGAGAAACTGCTTAGTGTTCTGTGAATTCATCTCACAGAGTTACATCTACATTTCTTGGATCTCTTTGCTAGCCTTATTTCTGTGGAATCTGAGAACAGATATTTCGAATCCCTTTGAAGACTATAGGGACAAAGGAAATATCCTCTGTAAACAAAGAGAAAGAAGCTTTCTGAGAAACTTCTTTGTGTTCTGTGAAATCCTCTCACAGAGTTACAGCTTTCCCCTCAAGAAGCCTTTCGCTAAGACAGTTCTTGTGGAATTGGCAAAGTGATATTTGGAAGCCAATAGAGGGCTATGGTGAAAAAGGAAATATCCTCAGATGAAATCTGTAAAGAAGCTTTCTGAGAAACTGCTTAGTGTTCTGTAAATTCATCTCACAGAGTTACATCTGTATTTCGTGGATCTCCTTGCTAGCCTTATTTCTGGGGAATCTGAGAACAGATGTTTCAGAACCCTTTGGAGACTATAGGGCCAAAGGAAATATCCTCCGATAACAAAGAGAAAGAAGCTTTCTGAGAAACTTCTTTGTGTTCTGTGAAATCAACTCACAGAGTTTCAGCTTTCCCCTCAAGAAGCCTTTCGCTAAGACAGTTCTTGTGGAATTAGCAAAGTGATATTGGGAAGCCCATCGACGGCTATGGTGAAAAAGGAAATATCCTCAGATGAAATCTGGAAAGAAGCTTTCTGAGAAACTGCTTAGTGTTCTGTGAATTCATCTCACAGAGTTACATCTGTATTTCGTGGATCTCTTTGCTAGCCTTATTTCTGTGGAATCTAAGAACACATATTTCGTATCCCTTTGAAGACTATAGGGCCAAAGGAAATATTCTCCGATAGCAAAGAGAAAGAAGCTTTCTGAGAAACTTCTTTGTGTTCTGTGAAATCATCTCACAGAGTTACAGCTTTCCCCTCAAGAAGCCTTTCGCTAAGACAGTTCTTGTGGAATTGGCAAAGTGATATTTGGAAGCCCATAGAGGGCTATGGTGAAAAAGGAAATATCCTCAGATGAAATCTGGAAAGAAGCTTTCTGAGAAACTGCTTAGTGTTCCGTTAATTCATCTCACAGAGTTACATCTGTATTTCGTGGATCTCTTTGCTAGCCTTATTTCTGGGGAATCTGAGAACAGATATTTCGGATCCATTTGGAGACTATAGGGCCAAAGGAAATATCCTCCGATAACAAAGAGAAAGAAGCTTTCTGAGAAACTTCTTTGTGTTCTGTGAAATCATCTCACAGAGTTACAGCTTTCCCCTCAAGAAGCCTTTCGCTAAGACAGTTCTAGTGGAACTGGCAAAGTGATATTTGGAAGCCCATAGAGGGCTACGTTGAAAAAGGAAATATCCTCAGATGAAATCTGGAAAGAAGCTTTCTGAGAAACTGCTTAGTGTTCTGTTAACTCATCTCACAGAGTTACATCTGTATTTCGTGGATCTCTTTGCTAGCCTTATTTCTGGGGAATCTGAGAACAGATATTTCGGATCCCTTTGGAGACTATAGGGCCAAAGGAAATATCCTCCGATAACAAAGAGAAAGAAGCTTTCTGAGAAACTTCTTTGTGTTCTGTGAAATCATCTCACAGAGTTACAGCTTTCCCCTCAAGAAGCCTTTCGCTAAGACAGTTCTTGTGGAGTTGGCAAAGTGATATTTGGAAGCCCATAGAGGGATAAAGTGAAAAGGAAATATCCTCAGATGAAATCTGGAAAGAAGCTTCTGAGAAACTGCTTAGTGTTCTGTTAATTCATCTCACAGAGTTACATCTGTATTTCGTGGTTGTCTTTGCTAGCCTTATTTCTGTGGAATGTGAGAACCGATATTTCGGATCTCTTCGAAGACTATAGGGCCAAAGGAAATATCCTCCGATAACAAAGAGAAAGAAGCTTTCTGAGAAACTTCTTTGTGTTCTGTGAAATCATCTCACAGAGTTACAGCTTTTCCCTCAAGAAGACTTTCGCTAAGACAGTTCTTGTGGAATTGGCAAAGTGATATTTGGAAGCCCATAGAGGGCTATGGTGAAAAAGGAAATATCCTCAGATGAAATCTGGAAAGAAGCTTTCTGAGAAACTGCTTAGTGTTCTGTTAATTCATCTCACAGAGTTACATCTGTATTTCGTGGATCTCTTTGCTAGCCTTATTTCTGTAGAATCTGAGAACAGATATTTCGGATCCCTTTGTAGACTATAGGGCCAAAGGAAATATTCTCCCATAGCAAAGAGAAAGAAGCTTTCTGAGAAACTTCTTTGTGTTCTGTGAAATCATCTCACAGAGTTACAGCTTTCCCCTCAAGAAGCCTTTCGCTAAGACAGTTCTTGTGGAATTGGCAAAGTGATATTTGGAAGCCCATAGAGGGCTATGGTGAAAAAGGAAATATCCTCAGATGAAATCTGGAAAGAAGCTTTCTGAGAAACTGCTTAGTGTTCTGTTAATTCATCTCACAGAGTTACATCTGTATTTCGTGGATGTCTTTGCTAGCCTTATTTCTGGGGAATCTGAGAACAGATATTTCGGATCCCTTTGGAGACTATAGGGCCAAAGGAAATATCCTCCGATAACAAAGAGAAAGAAGCTTTCTGAGAAACTTCTTTGTGTTCTGTGAAATCATCTCACAGAGTTACAGCTTTCCCCTCAAGAAGCCTTTCGCTAAGACAGTTCTTGTGGAATTGGCAAAGTGATATTTGGAAGCCCCTAGAGGGCTATGGTGAAAAATGAAATATCCTCAGATGAAATCTGGAAAGAAGCTTTCTGAGAAACTGCTTAGTGTTCTGTTAATTCATCTCACAGAGTTACATCTGTATTTCGTGGTTGTCTTTGCCAGCCTTATTTCTGTGGAATGTGAGAACCGATATTTCAGATTCCTTTCAAGACTATAGGGACAAAGGAAATATCCTCCGATGACAAAGAGAAAGAAGCTTTCTGAGAAACTTCTTTGTGTTCTGTGAAATCTTCTCACAGAGTTACAGCTTTCCCTAGAAGAAGCCTTTCGCTAAGACAGTTCTTGTGGAATTGGCAAAGTGATATTTGGAAGCCCATACAGGGCTATGGTGAAAAAGGAAATATCCTCCGATGAAATCTGGAAAGAAGCTTTCTGAGAAACTGCTGAGTGTTCTGTTATTCATCTAACAGAGGTATATCTGTATTTCGTGGATGTCTTTGCTATCCTTATTTCTGTGGAATATGAGAACAGATATTTCGGATCCCTTTGAAGACTATAGGGCCAAAGGAAATATCCTCCGATAACAAAGAGAAAGAAGCTTTCTGAGAAACTTCTTTGTGTTCTGTGAAATCATCTCACAGAGTTACAGCTTTCCCCTCAAGAAGCCTTTCACTAAGATAGTTCTTGTGGAATTCGCAAAGTGATTTTGGGAAGCCCATAGAGGGCTATGGTGAAAAAGGAAATATCCTCAGATGAAATCTGGAAAGAAGCTTTCTGAGAAACTGCTTAGTGTTCTGTGAATTCATCTCACAGAGTTACATCTGTATTTCGTGGATCTCTTTGCTAGCCTTATTTCTGTGGAATCTGAGAACAGATATTTCGGATCCCTTTGAAGACTATAGGGTCAAAGGAAATATTCTCCGATAGCAAATGGAAGGAAGCTTTCTGAGAAACTTCTTTGTGTTCTGTGAAATCATCTCACAGAGTTACAGCTTTCCCCTCAAGAAGCCTTTCGCTAAGACAGTTCTTGTGGAATTGGCAAAGTGATATTTGGAAGCCCATAGAGGGCTATGGTGAAAAAGGAAATATCCACCGATGAAATCTGGAAAGAAGCTTTCTGAGAAACTGCTTAGTGTTCTGATAATTCATCTCACAGAATTACATCTGTATGTCGTGGATCTCTTTGCTAGCCTTATTTCTGGGGAATCTGAGAACAGATATTTCGGATCCCTTTGGAGACTATAGGGCCAAAGGAAATATCCTCCGATAACAAAGAGAAAGAAGCTTTCTGAGAAACTTCTTTGTGTTCTGTGAAATCATCTCACAAAGTTACAGCTTTCCCCTCAAGAAGCCTTTCGCTAAGACAGTTCTTGTGGAATTGGTAAAGTGATATTTGTAAGCCCATAGAGGGATAAAGTGAAAAGGAAATATCCTCAGATGAAATCTGGAAAGAAGCTTCTGAGAAACTGCTTAGTGTTCTGTTAATTCATCTCACAGAGTTACATCTGTATTTCGTGGTTGTCTTTGCTAGCCTTATTTCTGTGGAAAGTGAGAACCGATATTTCAGATCCCTTTGAAGACTATAGGGCCAAAGGAAATATCCTCCGATAACAAAGAGAAAGAAGCTTTCTGAGAAACTTCTTTGTGTTCTGTGAAATCAACTCACAGAGTTTCAGCTTTCCCCTCAAGAAGCCTTTCGCTAAGACAGTTCTTGTGGAATTGGCAAAGTGATATTGGGAAACGCATAGAGGGCTATGGTGAAAAAGGAAATATCCTCAGATGAAATCTGGAAAGAAGCTTTCTGAGAAACTGCTTAGTGTTCTGTGAATTCATCTCACAGAGTTACATCTGTATTTCGTGCATCTCTTTGCTAGCCTTATTTCTGTGGAATCTGAGAACAGATATTTCGTATCCCTTTGAAGACTATGGGGCCAAAGGAAATATTCTCCGATAGCAAAGAGAAAGAAGCTTTCTGAGAAACTTCTTAGTGTTCTGTGAAATCATCTCACAGAGTTACAGCTATCCCCTCAAGAAGCCTTTCGCTAAGACAGTTCTTGTGGAATTGGCAAAGTGATATTTGGAAGCCCATAGAGGGCTATGGTGAAAAAGGAAATATCCTCAGATGAAATCTGGAAAGAAGCTTTCTGAGAAACTGCTTAGTGTTCTGTTAATTCATCTCACAGAGTTACATCTGTATTTCGTGGATCTCTTTGCTAGCCTTATTTTTGGGGAATCTGAGAACAGATATTTCGGATCCCTTTGGAGACTATAGGGCCAAAGGAAATATCCTCCGATAACAAAGAGAAAGAAGCTTTCTGAGAAACTTCTTTGTGTTCTGTGAAATCATCTCACAGAGTTACAGCTTTCCCCTCTAGAAGCCTTTCGCTAAGACAGTTCTTGTGGAATTGGCAAACTGATATTTGGAACCCCTACAGGGCTATGGTGAAAAAGGAAATATCCTCCGATGAAATCTGGAAAGAAGCTTTCTGAGAAACTGCTTAGTGTTCTGTTAATTCATCTCACAGAGTTACATCTGTATTTCGTGGTTGTCTTTGCTAGCCTTATTTCTGTGGAATGTGAGAACAGATATTTCGGTTCCGTTTGAAGACTATAGGGCCAAAGGAAATATCCTCCGATAACAAAGAGAAAGAAGCTTTCTGAGAAACTTCTTTGTGTTCTGTGAAATCATCTCACAGAGTTACAGCTTTTCCCTCAAGAAGCCTTTCGCTAAGACAGTTCCTGTGGAATTGGCAAAGTGATATTTGGAAGCCCATACAGGGCTATGGTGAAAAAGGAAATATCCTCAGATGAAATTTGGAAAGAAGCTTTCTGAGACATTGCTTAGTGTTCTGTTAATTCATCTCACAGAGTTACATCTGTATTTCGTGGATCTCTTTGTTAGCTTTATTTCTGTGGAATCTGAGAACAGATATTTCGGATCCCTTTGAAGACTATAGGAAAAAAGGAAATATCCTCCGATAACAAAGAGAAAGAAGCTTTCTGAGAAACTTCTTTGTGTTCTGTGAAATCATCTCACAGAGTTACAGCTTTCCCCTCAAGAAGCCTTTCGCTAAGACAGTTCTTGTGGAATTCGCAAAGTGATATTTGGAAGCCCATAGAGGGATATGGTGAAAAAGGAAATATCCTCAGATGAAATCTGGAAAGAAGCTTTCTGAGAAACTGCTTAGTGTTCTGTTAATTCATCTCACAGAGTTACATCTATATTTCGTGGATCTCTTTGCTAGCCTTATTTCTGTGGAATCTGAGAACAGATATTTCGGATCCCTTTGAAGACTATAGGGCCAAAGGAAATATCCTCCGATAACAAAGAGAAAGAAGCTTTCTGAGAAACTTCTTTGTGTTCTGTGAAATCATCTCACAGAGTTACAGCTTTCCCCTCAAGAAGCCTTTGGCTAAGACAGTTCTTGTGGAATTGGCAAAGTGATATTTGGAAGCCCATAGAGGGCTATGGTGAAAAAGGAAATATCCTCAGATGAAATCTGGAAAGAAGCTTTCTGAGAAACTGCTTGGTGTTCTGTTAATTCATCTCACAGAGTTACATCTGTATTTCGTGGATCTCTTTGCTAGCCTTATTTCTGGGGAATCTGAGAACAGATATTTCGGAACCCTTTGGAGACTATAGGGCCAAAGGAAATATCCTCCGATAACAAACAGAAAGAAGCTTTCTGAGAAACTTCTTTGTGTTCTGTGAAATCATCTCACAGAGTTACAGCTTTCCCCTCAAGAAGCCTTTCGCTAAGACAGTTCTTGTGGAATTGGCAAAGTGATATTTGGAAGCCCATAGAGGGCTATGGTGAAAAAGGAAATATCCTCAGATGAAATCTGAAAAGAAGCTTTCTGAGAAACTGCTTAGTGTTCTGTTAATTCATCTCACAGAGTTACATCTGTATTTCGTGGATCTCTTTGCTAGCCTTATTTCTGTAGAATCTGAGAACAGATATTTCGGATCCCTTTGTAGACCATAGGGCCAAAGGAAATATTCTCCCATAGCAAAGAGAAAGAAGCTTTCTGAGAAACTTCTTTGTGTTCTGTGAAATCATCTCACAGAGTTACAGCTTTCCCCTCAAGAAGCCTTTCGCTAAGACAGTTCTTGTGGAATTGGCAAAGTGATATTTGGAAGCCCCTAGAGGGCTATGGTGAAAAATGAAATATCCTCAGATGAAATCTGGAAAGAAGCTTTCTGAGAAACTGCTTAGTGTTCTGTTAATTCATCTCACAGAGTTACATCTGTATTTCGTGGATCTCTTTGCTAGCCTTATTTCTGTGGAATCTGAGAACAGATATTTCGGATCCCTTTGGAGACTATAGGGCCAAAGGAAATATCCTACGATAACAAAGAGAAAGAAGCTTTCTGAGGAACTTCTTTGTGTTCTGTGAAATCATCTCACAGAGTTACAGCTTTCCCCTCAAGAAGCCTTTCGCTAAGACAGTTCTTGTGGAATTGGCAAAGTGATATTTGGAACCCCTACAAGGCTATGGTAAAAAAAGGAAATATCCTCCGATGAAATCTGGAAAGAAGCTTTCTGAGAAACTGCTTAGTGTTCTGTTAATTCATCTCACAGAGTTACCTCTGTATTTTGTGGTTGTCTTTGCTAGCCTTATTTCTGTGGAATGTGAGAACAGATATTTCGGATCCCTTTGAAGACTATAGGGCCAAAGGAAATATCCTCCGATAACAAAGAGAAAGAAGCTTTCTGAGAAACTTCTTTGTGTTCTGTGAAATCATCTCACAGAATTACACCTTTCCCCTCCAGAAGACTTTCGCTAAGACAGTTCTTGTGGAATTGGCAAAGTGATATTTGGAAGCCCATAGAGGGCTATGGTGAAAAAGGAAATATCCTCAGATGAAATTTGGAAAGAAGCTTTCTGAGAAACTGCTGAGTGTTCTGTTAATTCATCTCACAGAGTTACATCTGTATTTCGTGGATCTCTTTGCTAGCCTTATTTCTGTGGAATCTGAGAACAGATATTTCGGATCCCTTTGAAGACTATAGTGCCAAAGGAAATATCCTCCGATAACAAAGAGAAAGAAGCTTTCTGAGAAACTTCTTTGTGTTCTGTGAAATCATCTCACAGAGTTACAGCTTTCCCCTCAAGAAGCCTTTCGCTAAGACAGTTCTTGTGGAATTCGCAAAGTGATATTTGTAAGCCCATAGAGGGATATTGTGAAAAAGGAAATATCCTCAGGTGAAATCTGGAAAGAAGCTTTCTGAGAAACTGCTTAGTGTTCTGTGAATTCGTCTCACAGAGTTACATCTATATTTCGTGGATCTCTTTGCTAGCCTTATTTCTGTGGAGTCCGAGAACAGATATTTCGGATCCCTTTGAAGACTATAGGGCCAAAGGAAATATCCTCCGATAACAAAGAGAAAGAAGCTTTCTGAGAAACTTCTTTGTGTTCTGTGAAATCATCTCACAGAGTTACAGCTTTCCCCTCAAGAAGCCTTTCGCTAAGACAGTTCTTGTGGAATAGGCAAAGTGATATTTGGAAGCCCATACAGGGCTATCGTGAAAAAGGAAATATCCTCAGATGAAATCTGGAAAGAAGCTTTCTGAGAAACTGCTTAGTGTTCTGTTAATTCATCTCACAGAGTTACATCTGTATTTCGTGGATCTCTTTGCTAGCCTTATTTCTGTGGAATCTGAGAACAGATATTTCGGATCCCTTTGAAGACTATAGGGCCAAAGGAAATATTCTCCGATAGCAAAGAGAAAGAAGCTTTCTGAGAAATTTCTTTGTGTTCTGTGAAATCATCTCACAGAGTTACAGCTTTCCCATCTAGAAGATTTTCGCTAAGACAGTTCTTGTGGAATTGGCAAAGTGATATTTGGAAGCCCATAGAGGGCTATGGTGAAAAAAGAAATATCCTCAGAGGAAATCTGGAAGGAAGCTTTCTCAGAAACTGCTTAGTGTTCTGTTAATTCATCTCACAGAGTTACATCTGTATTTCGTGGATCTCTTTGCTAGACTTATTTCTGTGGAATCTGAGAACAGATATTTCGGATCCCTTTGAAGACTATAGTGCCAAAGGAAATATCCTCCGATAACAAAGAGAAAGAAGCTTTCTGAGGAACTTCTTTGTGTTCTGTGAAATCATCTCACAGAGTTACAGCTTTCCCCTCAAGAAGCCTTTCGCTAAGACAGTTCTTGTGGAATTCGCAAAGTGATATTTGGAAGCCCATAGAGGGCTATGGTGAAAAAGGAAATATCCTCAGATGAAATCTGGAAAGAAGCTTCCTGAGAAACTGCTTAGTGTTCTGTGAATTCATATCACAGAGTTACATCTATATTTCGTGGATCTCTTTGCTAGCCTTATTTCTGTGGAATCTGAGAACAGATATTTCGAATCCCTTTGAAGACTATAGGGACAAAGGAAATATCCTCTGTAAACAAAGAGAAAGAAGCTTTCTGAGAAACTTCTTTGTGTTCTGTGAAATCCTCTCACAGAGTTACAGCTTTCCCCTCAAAAAGCCTTTCGCTAAGGCAGTTCTTGTGGAATTGGCAAAGTGATATTTGGAAGCCCATAGAGGGCTATGGTGAAAAAGGAAATATCCTCAGATGAAATCTGGAAAGAAGCTTTCTGAGAAACTGCTTAGTGTTCTGTTAATTCATCTCACAGAGTTACATCTGTATTTCGTGGATCTCTTTGCTAGCCTTATTTCTGGGGAATCTGAGAACAGATGTTTCGGAACCCTTTGGAGACTATAGGGCCAAAGGAAATATCCTCCGATAACAAAGAGAAAGAAGCTTTCTGAGAAACTTCTTTGTGTTCTGTGAAATCAACTCACAGAGTTTCAGCTTTCCCCTCAAGAAGACTTTCGCTAAGACAGTTCTTGTGGAATTGGCAAAGTGATATTGGGAAGCCCATAGAGGGCTATGGTGAAAAAGGAAATATCCTCAGCTGAAATCTGGAAAGAAGCTTTCTGAGAAACTGCTTAGTGTTCTGTGAATTCATCTCACAGAGTTACATCTGTATTTCGTGGATCTCTTTGCTAGCCTTATTTCTGTGGAATCTGAGAACAGATATTTCGTATCCCTTTGAAGACTGTAGGGCCAAAGGAAATATTCTCCGATAGCAAAGGGAAAGAGGCTTTCTGAGAAACTTCTTTGTGTTCTGTGAAATCATCTCACAGAGTTACAGCTTTCCCCTCAAGAAGCCTTTCGCTAAGACAGTTCTTGTGGAATTGGCAAAGTGATATTTGGAAGCCCATAGAGGGCTATGGTGAAAAAGGAAATATCCTCAGATGAAATCTGGAAAGAAGCTTTCTGAGAAACTGCTTAGTGTTCCGTTAATTCATCTCACAGAGTTACATCTGTATTTCGTGGATCTCTTTGCTAGCCTTATTTCTGGGGAATCTGAGAACAGATATTTCGGATCCCTTTGGAGACTATAGGGCCAAAGGAAATATCCTCCGATAACAAAGAGAAAGAAGCTTTCTGAGAAACTTCTTTGTGTTCTGTGAAATCATCTCACAGAGTTACAGCTTTCCCCTCAAGAAGCCTTTCGCTAAGACAGTTCTAGTGTAATTGGCAAAGTGATATTTGGAAGCAAATAGAGGGCTATGTTGAAAAAGGAAATATCCTCAGATGAAATCTGGAAAGAAGCTTTCTGAGACATTGCTTAGTGTTCTGTTAATTCATCTCACAGAGTTACATCTGTATTTCGTGGATCTCTTTGTTAGCTTTATTTCTGTGGACTCTGAGAACAGATATTTCGGATCCCTTTGAAGACTATAGGAAAAAAGGAAATATCCTCCGATAACAAAGAGAAAGAAGCTTTCTGAGAAACTTCTTTGTGTTCTGTGAAATCATCTCACAGAGTTACAGCTTTCCCCTCAAGAAGCCTTTCGCTAAGACAGTTCTTGTGGAATTCGCAAAGTGATATTTGGAAGCCCATAGAGGGATATGGTGAAAAAGGAAATATCCTCAGATGAAATCTGGAAAGAAGCTTTCTGAGAAACTGCTTAGTGTTCTGTTAATTCATCTCACAGAGTTACATCTATATTTCGTGGATCTCTTTGCTAGCCTTATTTCTGTGGAATCTGAGAACAGATATTTCGGATCCCTTTGAAGACTATAGGGCCAAAGGAAATATCCTCCGATAACAAAGAGAAAGAAGCTTTCTGAGAAACTTCTTTGTGTTCTGTGAAATCATCTCACAGAGTTACAGCTTTCCCCTCAAGAAGCCTTTCGCTAAGACAGTTCTTGTGGAATTGGCAAAGTGATATTTGGAAGCCCATACGGGGCTATGGTGAAAAAGGAAATATCCTCCGATGAAATCTGGAAAGAAGCTTTCTGAGAAACTGCTTAGTGTTCTGTTAATTCATCTCACAGAGTTACATCTGTATTTCGTGGATCTCTTTGCTAGCATTATTTCTGTGGAATCTGAGAACAGATATTTCGGATCCCTTTGAAGACTATAGGGCCAAAGGAAATATCCTCCGATAACAAAGAGAAAGAAGCTTTCTGAGAAACTTCTTTGTGTTCTGTGAAATCATCTCACAGAGTTACAGCTTTCCCCTCAAGAAGCCTTTGGCTAAGACAGTTCTTGTGGAATTGGCAAAGTGATATTTGGAAGCCCATAGAGGGCTATGGTGAAAAAGGAAATATCCTCAGATGAAATCTGGAAAGAAGCTTTCTGAGAAACTGCTTGGTGTTCTGTTAATTCATCTCACAGAGTTACATCTGTATTTCGTGGATCTCTTTGCTAGCCTTATTTCTGGGGAATCTGAGAACAGATATTTCGGAACCCTTTGGAGACTATAGGGCCAAAGGAAATATCCTCCGATAACAAACAGAAAGAAGCTTTCTGAGAAACTTCTTTGTGTTCTGTGAAATCATCTCACAGAGTTACAGCTTTCCCCTCAAGAAGCCTTTCGCTAAGACAGTTCTTGTGGAATTGGCAAAGTGATATTTGGAAGCCCATAGAGGGATATGGTGAAAAAGGAAATATCCTCAGATGAAATCTGAAAAGAAGCTTTCTGAGAAACTGCTTAGTGTTCTGTTAATTCATCTCACAGAGTTACATCTGTATTTCGTGGATCTCTTTGCTAGCCTTATTTCTGTAGAATCTGAGAACAGATATTTCGGATCCCTTTGTAGACCATAGGGCCAAAGGAAATATTCTCCCATAGCAAAGAGAAAGAAGCTTTCTGAGAAACTTCTTTGTGTTCTGTGAAATCATCTCACAGAGTTACAGCTTTCCCCTCAAGAAGCCTTTCGCTAAGACAGTTCTTGTGGAATTGGCAAAGTGATATTTGGAAGCCCCTAGAGGGCTATGGTGAAAAATGAAATATCCTCAGATGAAATCTGGAAAGAAGCTTTCTGAGAAACTGCTTAGTGTTCTGTTAATTCATCTCACAGAGTTACATCTGTATTTCGTGGATCTCTTTGCTAGCCTTATTTCTGTGGAATCTGAGAACAGATATTTCGGATCCCTTTGGAGACTATAGGGCCAAAGGAAATATCCTACGATAACAAAGAGAAAGAAGCTTTCTGAGGAACTTCTTTGTGTTCTGTGAAATCATCTCACAGAGTTACAGCTTTCCCCTCAAGAAGCCTTTCGCTAAGACAGTTCTTGTGGAATTGGCAAAGTGATATTTGGAACCCCTACAAGGCTATGGTAAAAAAAGGAAATATCCTCCGATGAAATCTGGAAAGAAGCTTTCTGAGAAACTGCTTAGTGTTCTGTTAATTCATCTGACAGAGTTACCTCTGTATTTTGTGGTTGTCTTTGCTAGCCTTATTTCTGTGGAATGTGAGAACAGATATTTCGGATCCCTTTGAAGACTATAGGGCCAAAGGAAATATCCTCCGATAACAAAGAGAAAGAAGCTTTCTGAGAAACTTCTTTGTGTTCTGTGAAATCATCTCACAGAATTACACCTTTCCCCTCCAGAAGACTTTCGCTAAGACAGTTCTTGTGGAATTGGCAAAGTGATATTTGGAAGCCCATAGAGGGCTATGGTGAAAAAGGAAATATCCTCAGATGAAATTTGGAAAGAAGCTTTCTGAGAAACTGCTGAGTGTTCTGTTAATTCATCTCACAGAGTTACATCTGTATTTCGTGGATCTCTTTGCTAGCCTTATTTCTGTGGAATCTGAGAACAGATATTTCGGATCCCTTTGAAGACTATAGTGCCAAAGGAAATATCCTCCGATAACAAAGAGAAAGAAGCTTTCTGAGAAACTTCTTTGTGTTCTGTGAAATCATCTCACAGAGTTACAGCTTTCCCCTCAAGAAGCCTTTCGCTAAGACAGTTCTTGTGGAATTCGCAAAGTGATATTTGTAAGCCCATAGAGGGATATTGTGAAAAAGGAAATATCCTCAGGTGAAATCTGGAAAGAAGCTTTCTGAGAAACTGCTTAGTGTTCTGTGAATTCATCTCACAGAGTTACATCTATATTTCGTGGATCTCTTTGCTAGCCTTATTTCTGTGGAGTCTGAGAACAGATATTTCGGATCCCTTTGAAGACTATAGGGCCAAAGGAAATATCCTCCGATAACAAAGAGAAAGAAGCTTTCTGAGAAACTTCTTTGTGTTCTGTGAAATCATCTCACAGAGTTACAGCTTTCCCCTCAAGAAGCCTTTCGCTAAGACAGTTCTTGTGGAATAGGCAAAGTGATATTTGGAAGCCCATACAGGGCTATCGTGAAAAAGGAAATATCCTCAGATGAAATCTGGAAAGAAGCTTTCTGAGAAACTGCTTAGTGTTCTGTTAATTCATCTCACAGAGTTACATCTGTATTTCGTGGATCTCTTTGCTAGCCTTATTTCTGTGGAATCTGAGAACAGATATTTCGGATCCCTTTGAAGACTATAGGGCCAAAGGAAATATTCTCCGATAGCAAAGAGAAAGAAGCTTTCTGAGAAATTTCTTTGTGTTCTGTGAAATCATCTCACAGAGTTACAGCTTTCCCATCTAGAAGATTTTCGCTAAGACAGTTCTTGTGGAATTGGCAAAGTGATATTTGGAAGCCCATAGAGGGCTATGGTGAAAAAAGAAATATCCTCAGAGGAAATCTGGAAGGAAGCTTTCTCAGAAACTGCTTAGTGTTCTGTTAATTCATCTCACAGAGTTACATCTGTATTTCGTGGATCTCTTTGCTAGACTTATTTCTGTGGAATCTGAGAACAGATATTTCGGATCCCTTTGAAGACTATAGTGCCAAAGGAAATATCCTCCGATAACAAAGAGAAAGAAGCTTTCTGAGGAACTTCTTTGTGTTCTGTGAAATCATCTCACAGAGTTACAGCTTTCCCCTCAAGAAGCCTTTCGCTAAGACAGTTCTTGTGGAATTCGCAAAGTGATATTTGGAAGCCCATAGAGGGCTATGGTGAAAAAGGAAATATCCTCAGATGAAATCTGGAAAGAAGCTTCCTGAGAAACTGCTTAGTGTTCTGTGAATTCATATCACAGAGTTACATCTATATTTCGTGGATCTCTTTGCTAGCCTTATTTCTGTGGAATCTGAGAACAGATATTTCGAATCCCTTTGAAGACTATAGGGACAAAGGAAATATCCTCTGTAAACAAAGAGAAAGAAGCTTTCTGAGAAACTTCTTTGTGTTCTGTGAAATCCTCTCACAGAGTTACAGCTTTCCCCTCAAAAAGCCTTTCGCTAAGGCAGTTCTTGTGGAATTGGCAAAGTGATATTTGGAAGCCCATAGAGGGCTATGGTGAAAAAGGAAATATCCTCAGATGAAATCTGGAAAGAAGCTTTCTGAGAAACTGCTTAGTGTTCTGTTAATTCATCTCACAGAGTTACATCTGTATTTCGTGGATCTCTTTGCTAGCCTTATTTCTGGGGAATCTGAGAACAGATGTTTCGGAACCCTTTGGAGACTATAGGGCCAAAGGAAATATCCTCCGATAACAAAGAGAAAGAAGCTTTCTGAGAAACTTCTTTGTGTTCTGTGAAATCAACTCACAGAGTTTCAGCTTTCCCCTCAAGAAGACTTTCGCTAAGACAGTTCTTGTGGAATTGGCAAAGTGATATTGGGAAGCCCATAGAGGGCTATGGTGAAAAAGGAAATATCCTCAGATGAAATCTGGAAAGAAGCTTTCTGAGAAACTGCTTAGTGTTCTGTGAATTCATCTCACAGAGTTACATCTGTATTTCGTGGATCTCTTTGCTAGCCTTATTTCTGTGGAATCTGAGAACAGATATTTCGTATCCCTTTGAAGACTGTAGGGCCAAAGGAAATATTCTCCGATAGCAAAGGGAAAGAAGCTTTCTGAGAAACTTCTTTGTGTTCTGTGAAATCATCTCACAGAGTTACAGCTTTCCCCTCAAGAAGCCTTTCGCTAAGACAGTTCTTGTGGAATTGGCAAAGTGATATTTGGAAGCCCATAGAGGGCTATGGTGAAAAAGGAAATATCCTCAGATGAAATCTGGAAAGAAGCTTTCTGGGAAACTGCTTAGTGTTCCGTTAATTCATCTCACAGAGTTACATCTGTATTTCGTGGATCTCTTTGCTAGCCTTATTTCTGGGGAATCTGAGAACAGATATTTCGGATCCCTTTGGAGACTATAGGGCCAAAGGAAATATCCTCCGATAACAAAGAGAAAGAAGCTTTCTGAGAAACTTCTTTGTGTTCTGTGAAATCATCTCACAGAGTTACAGCTTTCCCCTCAAGAAGCCTTTCGCTAAGACAGTTCTAGTGTAATTGGCAAAGTGATATTTGGAAGCAAATAGAGGGCTATGTTGAAAAAGGAAATATCCTCAGATGAAATCTGGAAAGAAGCTTTCTGAGACATTGCTTAGTGTTCTGTTAATTCATCTCACAGAGTTACATCTGTATTTCGTGGATCTCTTTGTTAGCTTTATTTCTGTGGAATCTGAGAACAGATATTTCGGATCCCTTTGAAGACTATAGGAAAAAAGGAAATATCCTCCGATAACAAAGAGAAAGAAGCTTTCTGAGAAACTTCTTTGTGTTCTGTGAAATCATCTCACAGAGTTACAGCTTTCCCCTCAAGAAGCCTTTCGCTAAGACAGTTCTTGTGGAATTCGCAAAGTGATATTTGGAAGCCCATAGAGGGATATGGTGAAAAAGGAAATATCCTCAGATGAAATCTGGAAAGAAGCTTTCTGAGAAACTGCTTAGTGTTCTGTTAATTCATCTCACAGAGTTACATCTATATTTCGTGGATCTCTTTGCTAGCCTTATTTCTGTGGAATCTGAGAACAGATATTTCGGATCCCTTTGAAGACTATAGGGCCAAAGGAAATATCCTCCGATAACAAAGAGAAAGAAGCTTTCTGAGAAACTTCTTTGTGTTCTGTGAAATCATCTCACAGAGTTACAGCTTTCCCCTCAAGAAGCCTTTCGCTAAGACAGTTCTTGTGGAATTGGCAAAGTGATATTTGGAAGCCCATAGAGGGCTATGGTGAAAAAGGAAATATCCTCAGATGAAATCTGGAAAGAAGCTTTCTGAGAAACTGCTTAGTGTTCTGTTAATTCATCTCACAGAGTTACATCTGTATTTCGTGGATCTCTTTGCTAGCCTTATTTCTGGGGAATCTGAGAACAGATATTTCAGAACCCTTTGGAGACTATAGGGCCAAAGGAAATATCCTCCGATAACAAAGAGAAAGAAGCTTTCTGAGAAACTTCTTTGTGTTCTGTGAAATCATCTCACAGAGTTACAGCTTTCCCCTCAAGAAGCCTTTCGCTAAGACAGTTCTTGTGGAATTGGCAAAGTGATATTTGGAAGCCCCTAGAGGGCTATGGTGAAAAAGGAAATATCCTCAGATGAAATCTGGAAAGAAGCTTTCTGAGAAACTGCTTAGTGTTCTGTTAATTCATCTCACAGAGTTACATCTGTATTTCGTGGATCTCTTTGCTAGCCTTATTTCTGTAGAATCTGAGAACAGATATTTCGGATCCCTTTGTAGACTATAGGGCCAAAGGAAATATTCTCCCATAGCAAAGAGAAAGAAGCTTTCTGAGAAACTTCTTTGTGTTCTGTGAAATCATCTCACAGAGTTACAGCTTTCCCCTCAAGAAGCCTTTCGCTAAGACAGTTCTTGTGGAATTGGCAAAGTGATATTTGGAAGCCCATACTGGGCTATGGTGAAAAAGGAAATATCCTCAGATGAAATATGGAATAAAGCTTTCTGAGAAACTGCTTAGTGTTCTGTTAATTCATCTCACAGAGTTACATCTGTATTTCGTGGATCTCTTTGCTAGCCTTATTTCTGTAGAATCTGAGAACAGATATTTCGGATCCCTTTGTAGACTATAGGGCCAAAGGAAATATTCTCCCATAGCAAAGAGAAAGAAGCTTTCTGAGAAACTTCTTTGTGTTCTGTGAAATCATCTCACAGAGTTACAGCTTTCCCCTCAAGAAGCCTTTCGCTAAGACAGTTCTTGTGGAATTGGCAAAGTGATATTTGGAAGCCCTTAGAGGGCTATGGTGAAAAATGAAATATCCTCAGATGAAATCTGGAAAGAAGCTTTCTGAGAAACTGCTTAGTGTTCTGTTAATTCATCTCACAGAGTTACATCTGTATTTCGTGGATCTCTTTGCTAGCCTTATTTCTGGGTAATCCGGGAACAGATATTTCGGATCCCTTTGGAGACTATAGGGCCAAAGGAAATATCCTCCGATAACAAAGAGAAAGAAGCTTTCTGAGAAACTTCTTTGTGTTCTGTGAAATCATCTCACAGAGTTACAGCTTTCCCCTCAAGAAGCCTTTCGCTAAGACAGTTCTTGTGGAATTCGCAAAGTGATATTTGGAAGCCCATACAGGGCTATGGAGAAAAAGGAAATATCCTCAGATGAAATCTGGAAAGAAGCTTTCTGAGAAACTGCTTAGTGTTCTGTTAATTCATCTCACAGAGTTACATCTGTATTTCGTGGATCTCTTTGCTAGCCTTATTTCTGTGGAATCTGAGAACAGATATTTCGGATCCCTTTGAAGACTATAGGGCCAAAGGAAATATTCTCCGATAGCAAAGAGAAAGAAGCTTTCTGAGAAACTTCTTTGTGTTCTGTGAAATCATCTCACAGAGTTACAGCTTTCCCCTCAAGAAGCCTTTCGCTAAGACAGTTCTTGTGGAATTGGCAAAGTGATATTTGGAAGCCCATAGAGGGCTATGGTGAAAAAGGAAATATCCTCAGATGAAATCTGGAAAGAAGCTTTCTGAGAAACTGCTTAGTGTTCTGTTAATTCATCTCACAGAGTTACATCTGTATTTCGTGGATCTCTTTGCTAGCCTTATTTCTGTGGAATCTGAGAACAGATATTTCGGATCCCTTTGGAGACTATAGGGCCAAAGGAAATATCCTCCGATAACAAACAGAAAGAAGCTTTCTGAGAAACTTCTTTGTGTTCTGTGAAATCATCTCACAGAGTTACAGCTTTCCCCGCAAGAAGCCTTTCGCTAAGACAGTTCTTGTGGAATTGGCAAAGTGATATTTGGAAGCCCATACAGGGCTATGGTGAAAAAGGAAATATCCTCCGATGAAATCTGGAAAGAAGCTTTCTGAGAAACTGCTTAGTGTTCTGTTAATTCATCTCACAGAGTTACATCTGTATTTCGTGGATCTCTTTGCTAGCATTATTTCTGGGGAATCTGAGAACAGATATTTCGGATCCCTTTGAAGACTATAGGGCCAAAGGAAATATTCTACGAGAGCAAAGAGAAAGAAGCTTTCTGAGAAACTTCTTTGTGTTCTGTGAAATCATCTCACAGAGTTACAGCTTTCCCCTCAAGAAGCCTTTCGCTAAGACAGTTCTTCTGGAATTGGCAAAGTGATATTTGGAAGCCCTTAAAGGGCTATGGTGAAAAAGGAAATATCCTCAGATGAAATCTGGAAAGAAGCTTTCTGAGAAACTGCTTAGTGTTCTGTTAATTCATCTCACAGAGTTACATCTGTATTTCGTGGATCTCTTTGCTAGCCTTATTTCTGGGGAATCTGAGAACAGATATTTCGGATCTCTTAGGAGACTATAGGGCCAAAGGAAATATCCTCCGATAACAAAGAGAAGGAAGCTTTCTGAGAAACTTCTGTGTGTTCTGTGAAATCATCACACAGAGTTACAGCTTTCCCCTCAAGAAGCCTTTCGCTAAGACAGTTCTTGTGGAATTGTCAAAGTGATATTTGGAAGCCCATACTGGGCTATAGTGAAAAAGGAAATATCCTCAGATGAAATATGGAATAAAGCTTTCTGAGAAACTGCTTAGTGTTCTGTAAATTCATCTCACAGAGTTACATCTGTATTTCGTGGATCTCTTTGCTAGCCTTATTTCTGTAGAATCTGAGAACAGATATTTCGGATCCCTTTGTAGACTATAGGGCCAAAGGAAATATTCTCCCATAGCAAAGAGAAAGAAGATTTCTGAGAAACTTCTTTGTGTTCTGTGAAATCATCTCACAGAGTTACAGCTTTCCCCTCAAGAAGCCTTTCGCTAAGACAGTTCTTGTGGAATTGGCAAAGTGATATTTGGAAGCCCTTAGAGGGCTATGGTGAAAAAGGAAATATCCTCAGATGAAATCTGGAAAGAAGCTTTCTGAGAAACTGCTTAGTGTTCTGTTAATTCATCTCACAGAGTTACATCTGTATTTCGTGGATCTCTTTGCTAGCCTTATTTCTGTGGAATCTGAGAACAGATATTTCGGATCCCTTTGGAGACTATAGGGCCAAAGGAAATATCCTCCGATAACAAAGAGAAAGAAGCTTTCTGAGAAACTTCTTTGTGTTCTGTGAAATCATCTCACAGAGTTACAGCTTTCCCCTCAAGAAGCCTTTCGCTAAGACAGTTCTTGTGGAATTGGCAAAGTGATATTTGGAAGCCCATACAGGGCTATGGTGAAAAAGGAAATATCCTCCGATGAAATCTGGAAAGAAGCTTTCTGAGAAACTGCTTAGTGTTCTGTTAATTCATCTCACAGAGTTACATCTGTATTTCGTGGATCTCTTTGCTAGCCTTATTTCTGGGGAATCTGAGAACAGATATTTCAGAACCCTTTGGAGACTATAGGGCCAAAGGAAATATCCTCCGATAACAAAGAGAAAGAAGCTTTCTGAGAAACTTCTTTGTGTTCTGTGAAATCATCTCACAGAGTTACAGCTTTCCCCTCAAGAAGCCTTTCGCTAAGACAGTTCTTGTGGAATTGGCAAAGTGATATTTGGAAGCCCATAGAGGGCTATGGTGAAAAAGGAAATATCCTCAGATGAAATCTGGAAAGAAGCTTTCTGAGAAACTGCTTAGTGTTCTGTTAATTCATCTCACAGAGTTACATCTGTATTTCGTGGATCTCTTTGCTAGCCTTATTTCTGTAGAATCTGAGAACAGATATTTCGGATCCCTTTGTAGACTATAGGGCCAAAGGAAATATTCTCCCATAGCAAAGAGAAAGAAGCTTTCTGAGAAACTTCTTTGTGTTCTGTGAAATCATCTCACAGAGTTACAGCTTTCCCCTCAAGAAGCCTTTCGCTAAGACAGTTCTTGTGGAATTGGCAAAGTGATATTTGGAAGCCCATACTGGGCTATGGTGAAAAAGGAAATATCCTCAGATGAAATATGGAATAAAGCTTTCTGAGAAACTGCTTAGTGTTCTGTTAATTCATCTCACAGAGTTACATCTGTATTTCGTGGATCTCTTTGCTAGCCTTATTTCTGTAGAATCTGAGAACAGATATTTCGGATCCCTTTGTAGACTATAGGGCCAAAGGAAATATTCTCCCATAGCAAAGAGAAAGAAGCTTTCTGAGAAACTTCTTTGTGTTCTGTGAAATCATCTCACAGAGTTACAGCTTTCCCCTCAAGAAGCCTTTCGCTAAGACAGTTCTTGTGGAATTGGCAAAGTGATATTTGGAAGCCCTTAGAGGGCTATGGTGAAAAATGAAATATCCTCAGATGAAATCTGGAAAGAAGCTTTCTGAGAAACTGCTTAGTGTTCTGTTAATTCATCTCACAGAGTTACATCTGTATTTCGTGGATCTCTTTGCTAGCCTTATTTCTGGGTAATCCGGGAACAGATATTTCGGATCCCTTTGGAGACTATAGGGCCAAAGGAAATATCCTCCGATAACAAAGAGAAAGAAGCTTTCTGAGAAACTTCTTTGTGTTCTGTGAAATCATCTCACAGAGTTACAGCTTTCCCCTCAAGAAGCCTTTCGCTAAGACAGTTCTTGTGGAATTCGCAAAGTGATATTTGGAAGCCCATACAGGGCTATGGAGAAAAAGGAAATATCCTCAGATGAAATCTGGAAAGAAGCTTTCTGAGAAACTGCTTAGTGTTCTGTTAATTCATCTCACAGAGTTACATCTGTATTTCGTGGATCTCTTTGCTAGCCTTATTTCTGTGGAATCTGAGAACAGATATTTCGGATCCCT
The DNA here is from genome assembly GCF_049350105.2 of Macaca mulatta. Classification (NCBI taxonomy): domain Eukaryota; kingdom Metazoa; phylum Chordata; class Mammalia; order Primates; family Cercopithecidae; genus Macaca; species Macaca mulatta. Next base: position 27,660,733 of record NC_133420.1, read on the forward strand.
TTGAAGACTATAGGGCCAAAGGAAATATTCTCCGATAGCAAAGAGAAAGAAGCTTTCTGAGAAACTTCTTTGTGTTCTGTGAAATCATCTCACAGAGTTACAGCTTTCCCCTCAAGAAGCCTTTCGCTAAGACAGTTCTTGTGGAATTGGCAAAGTGATATTTGGAAGCCCATAGAGGGCTATGGTGAAAAAGGAAATATCCTCAGATGAAATCTGGAAAGAAGCTTTCTGAGAAACTGCTTAGTGTTCTGTTAATTCATCTCACAGAGTTACATCTGTATTTCGTGGATCTCTTTGCTAGCCTTATTTCTGTGGAATCTGAGAACAGATATTTCGGATCCCTTTGGAGACTATAGGGCCAAAGGAAATATCCTCCGATAACAAACAGAAAGAAGCTTTCTGAGAAACTTCTTTGTGTTCTGTGAAATCATCTCACAGAGTTACAGCTTTCCCCGCAAGAAGCCTTTCGCTAAGACAGTTCTTGTGGAATTGGCAAAGTGATATTTGGAAGCCCATACAGGGCTATGGTGAAAAAGGAAATATCCTCCGATGAAATCTGGAAAGAAGCTTTCTGAGAAACTGCTTAGTGTTCTGTTAATTCATCTCACAGAGTTACATCTGTATTTCGTGGATCTCTTTGCTAGCATTATTTCTGTGGAATCTGAGAACAGATATTTCGGATCCCTTTGAAGACTATAGGGCCAAAGGAAATATTCTACGAGAGCAAAGAGAAAGAAGCTTTCTGAGAAACTTCTTTGTGTTCTGTGAAATCATCTCACAGAGTTACAGCTTTCCCCTCAAGAAGCCTTTCGCTAAGACAGTTCTTCTGGAATTGGCAAAGTGATATTTGGAAGCCCTTAAAGGGCTATGGTGAAAAAGGAAATATCCTCAGATGAAATCTGGAAAGAAGCTTTCTGAGAAACTGCTTAGTGTTCTGTTAATTCATCTCACAGAGTTACATCTGTATTTCGTGGATCTCTTTGCTAGCCTTATTTCTGGGGAATCTGAGAACAGATATTTCGGATCTCTTAGGAGACTATAGGGCCAAAGGAAATATCCTCCGATAACAAAGAGAAGGAAGCTTTCTGAGAAACTTCTGTGTGTTCTGTGAAATCATCACACAGAGTTACAGCTTTCCCCTCAAGAAGCCTTTCGCTAAGACAGTTCTTGTGGAATTGGCAAAGTGATATTTGGAAGCCCATACTGGGCTATAGTGAAAAAGGAAATATCCTCAGATGAAATATGGAATAAAGCTTTCTGAGAAACTGCTTAGTGTTCTGTAAATTCATCTCACAGAGTTACATCTGTATTTCGTGGATCTCTTTGCTAGCCTTATTTCTGTAGAATCTGAGAACAGATATTTCGGATCCCTTTGTAGACTATAGGGCCAAAGGAAATATTCTCCCATAGCAAAGAGAAAGAAGATTTCTGAGAAACTTCTTTGTGTTCTGTGAAATCATCTCACAGAGTTACAGCTTTCCCCTCAAGAAGCCTTTCGCTAAGACAGTTCTTGTGGAATTGGCAAAGTGATATTTGGAAGCCCTTAGAGGGCTATGGTGAAAAAGGAAATATCCTCAGATGAAATCTGGAAAGAAGCTTTCTGAGAAACTGCTTAGTGTTCTGTTAATTCATCTCACAGAGTTACATCTGTATTTCGTGGATCTCTTTGCTAGCCTTATTTCTGTGGAATCTGAGAACAGATATTTCGGATCCCTTTGGAGACTATAGGGCCAAAGGAAATATCCTCCGATAACAAAGAGAAAGAAGCTTTCTGAGAAACTTCTTTGTGTTCTGTGAAATCATCTCACAGAGTTACAGCTTTCCCCTCAAGAAGCCTTTCGCTAAGACAGTTCTTGTGGAATTGGCAAAGTGATATTTGGAAGCCCATACAGGGCTATGGTGAAAAAGGAAATATCCTCCGATGAAATCTGGAAAGAAGCTTTCTGAGAAACTGCTTAGTGTTCTGTTAATTCATCTCACAGAGTTACATCTGTATTTCGTGGATCTCTTTGCTGGCATTATTTCTGTGGAATCTGAGAACAGATATTTCGGATCCCTTTGAAGACTATAGGGCCAAAGGAAATATTCTACGAGAGCAAAGAGAAAGAAGCTTTCTGAGAAACTTCTTTGTGTTCTGTGAAATCATCTCACAGAGTTACAGCTTTCCCCTCAAGAAGCCTTTCGCTAAGACAGTTCTTCTGGAATTGGCAAAGTGATATTTGGAAGCCCATAAAGGGCTATGGTGAAAAAGGAAATATCCTCAGATGAAATCTGGAAAGAAGCTTTCTGAGAAACTGCTTAGTGTTCTGTTAATTCATCTCACAGGGTTACATCTGTATTTCGTGGATCTCTTTGCTAGCCTTATTTCTGGGGAATTTGAGAACAGATATTTCAGATCTCTTAGGAGACTATAGGGCCAAAGGAAATATCCTCCGATAACAAAGAGAAGGAAGCTTTCTGAGAAACTTCTGTGTGTTCTGTGAAATCATCACACAGAGTTACAGCTTTCCCCTCAAGAAGCCTTTCGCTAAGACAGTTCTTGTGGAATTGGCAAAGTGATATTTGGAAGCCCATACAGGGCTATGGTGAAAAAGGAAATATCCTCAGATGAAATATGGAAAAAGCTTTCTGAGAAACTGCTTAGTGTTCTGTAAATTCATCTCACAGAGTTACATCTGTATTTCGTGGATCTCTTTGCTAGCCTTATTTCTGTGGAATCTGAGAACAGATATTTCGGATCCCTTTGAAGACTATAGGGCCAAAGGAAATATCCTCCGATAACAAAGAGAAAGAAGCTTTCTGAGAAACTTCTTTGTGTTCTGTGAAATCATCTCACAGAGTTACAGCTTTCCCCTCTAGAAGCCTTTCGCTAAGACAGTTCTTGTGGAATTGGCAAAGTGATACTGGGAAGCCCATAGAGGGCTATGGTGAAAAAGAAAATGTCCTCATATGAAATCTGGAAAGAAGCTTTCTGAGAAACTGCTTAGTGTTCTGTGAATTCATCTCACAGAGTTACATCTGTATTTCGTGGATCTCTTCGCTAGCCTTATTTCTGTGGAATCTGAGAACAGATATTTCGGATCCCTTTGAAGACTATAGGGCCAAAGGAAATATCCTCCGATAACAAAGAGAAAGAAGCTTTCTGAGAAACTTCTTTGTGTTCTGTGAAATCATCTCACAGAGTTACAGCTTCAACTAGAAGAAGCCTTTTGCTAAGACAGTTCTTGTGGAATTGGCAAAGTGATATTTGGAAGCCCATAGAGGGCTATGGTGAAAAAGGAAATATCCTCAGATGAAATCTGGAAAGAAGCTTTCTGAGAAACTGCTTAGTGTTCTGTTAACTCATCTCACAGAGTTACATCTGTATTTCGTGGATCTCTTTGCTAGCCTTATTTCTGGGGAATCTGAGAACAGATGTTTCGGAACCCTTTGGAGACTATAGGGCCAAAGGAAATATCCTCCGATAACAAAGAGAAAGAAGCTTTCTGAGAAACTTCTTTGTGTTCTGTGAAATCAACTCACAGAGTTTCAGCTTTCCCCTCAAGAAGCCTTTCGCTAAGACAGTTCTTGTGGAATTGGCAAAGTGATATTGGGAAACCCATAGAGGGCTATGGTGAAAAAGGAAATATCCTCAGATGAAATCTGGAAAGAAGCTTTCTGAGAAACTGCTTAGTGTTCTGTGAATTCATCTCACAGAGTTACATCTGTATTTCGTGCATCTCTTTGCTAGCCTTATTTCTGTGGAATCTGAGAACAGATATTTCGTATCCCTTTGAAGACTATGGGGCCAAAGGAAATATTCTCCGATAGCAGAGAGAAAGAAGCTTTCTGAGAAACTTCTTTGTGTTCTGTGAAATCATCTCACAGAGTTACAGCTTTCCCCTCAAGAAGCCTTTCGCTAAGACAGTTCTTGTGGAATTGGCACAGTGATATTTGGAAGCCCATAGAGGGCTATGGTGAAAAAGGAAATATCCTCAGATGAAATCTGGAAAGAAGCTTTCTGAGAAACTGCTTAGTGTTCCGTTAATTCATCTCACAGAGTTACATCTGTATTTCGTGGATCTCTTTGTTAGCTTTATTTCTGTGGAATCTGAGAACAGATATTTCGGATCCCTTTGAAGACTATAGGAAAAAAGGAAATATCCTCCGATAACAAAGAGAAAGAAGCTTTCTGAGAAACTTCTTTGTGTTCTGTGAAATCATCTCACAGAGTTACAGCTTTCCCCTCAAGAAGCCTTTCGCTAAGACAGTTCTTCTGGGATTCGGAAAGTGATATTTGGAAGCCCATAGAGGGATATGGTGAAAAAGGAAATATCCTCAGATGAAATCTGGAAAGAAGCTTTCTGAGAAACTGCTTAGTGTTCTGTTAATTCATCTCACAGAGTTACATCTATATTTCGTGGATCTCTTTGCTAGCCTTATTTCTGTGGAATCTGAGAACAGATATTTCGGATCCCTTTGAAGACTATAGGGCCAAAGGAAATATCCTCCGATAACAAAGAGAAAGAAGCTTTCTGAGAAACTTCTTTGTGTTCTGTGAAATCATCTCACAGAGTTACAGCTTTCCCCTCAAGAAGCCTTTCGCTAAGACAGTTCTTGTGGAATTGGCAAAGTGATATTTGGAAGCCCATAGAGGGCTACGGTGAAAAAGGAAATATCCTCAGATGAAATCTGGAAAGAAGCTTTCTGAGAAACTGCTTAGTGTTCTGTTAATTCATCTCACAGAGTTACATCTGTATTTCGTGGATCTCTTTTCTAGCCTTATTTCTGGGGAATCTGAGAACAGATATTTCGGAACCCTTTGGAGACTATAGGGCCAAAGGAAATATCCTCCGATAACAAAGAAAAAGAAGCTTTCTGAGAAACTTCTTTGTGTTCTGTGAAATCATCTCACAGAGTTACAGCTTTCCCCTCAAGAAGCCTTTCGCTAAGACAGTTCTTGTGGAATTGGCAAAGTGATATTTGGAAGCCCATAGAGGGCTATGGTGAAAAAGGAAATATCCTCAGATGAAATCTGGAAAGAAGCTTTCTGAGAAACTGCTTAGTGTTCTGTGAATTCATCTCACAGAGTTACATCTGTATTTCGTGGATCTCTTTGCTAGCCTTATTTCTGTAGAATCTGAGAACAGATATTTCGGATCCCTTTGTAGATTATAGGGCCAAAGGAAATATTCTCCCATAGCAAAGAGAAAGAAGCTTTCTGAGAAACTTCTTTGTGTTCTGTGAAATCATCTCACAGAGTTACAGCTTTCCCCTCAAGAAGCCTTTCGCTAAGACAGTTCTTGTGGAATTGGCAAAGTGATATTTGGAAGCCCATAGAGGGCTATGGTGAAAAATGAAATATCCTCAGATGAAATCTGGAAAGAAGCTTTCTGAGAAACTGCTTAGTGTTCTGTTAATTCATCTCACAGAGTTACATCTGTATTTCGTGGATCTCTTTGCTAGCCTTATTTCTGGGGAATCTGAGAACAGATATTTCGGATCCCTTTGGAGACTATAGGGCCAAAGGAAATATCCTACGATAACAAAGAGAAAGAAGCTTTCTGAGAAACTTCTTTGTGTTCTGTGAAATCATCTCACAGAGTTACAGCTTTCCCCTCAAGAAGCCTTTCGCTAAGACAGTTCTTGTGGAATTGGCAAAGTGATATTTGGAACCCCTACAAGGCTATGGTAAAAAAAGGAAATATCCTCCGATGAAATCTGGAAAGAAGCTTTCTGAGAAACTGCTTAGTGTTCTGTTAATTCATCTCACAGAGTTACCTCTGTATTTTGTGGTTGTCTTTGCTAGCCTTATTTCTGTGGAATGTGAGAACAGATATTTCGGATCCCTTTGAAGACTATAGGGCCAAAGGAAATATCCTCCGATAACAAAGAGAAAGAAGCTTTCTGAGAAACTTCTTTGTGTTCTGTGAAATCATCTCACAGAGTTACACCTTTCCCCTCTAGAAGACTTTCGCTAAGACAGTTCTTGTGGAATTGGCAAAGTGATATTGGGAAGCCCATAGAGGGCTATGGTGAAAAAGGAAATATCCTCAGATGAAATTTGGAAAGAAGCTTTCTGAGACATTGCTTAGTGTTCTGTTAATTCATCTCACAGAGTTACATCTGTATTTCGTGGATCTCTTTGCTAGCCTTATTTCTGTGGAATCTGAGAACAGATATTTCGGATCCCTTTGAAGACTATAGTGCCAAAGGAAATATCCTCCGATAACAAAGAGAAAGAAGCTTTCTGAGAAACTTCTTTGTGTTCTGTGAAATCATCTCACAGAGTTACAGCTTACCCCTCAAGAAGCCTTTCGCTAAGACAGTTCTTGTGGAATTCGCAAAGTGATATTTGGAAGCCCATAGAGGGATATTGTGAAAAAGGAAATATCCTCAGGTGAAATCTGGAAAGAAGCTTTCTGAGAAACTGCTTAGTGTTCTGTGAATTCATCTCACAGAGTTACATCTATATTTCGTGGATCTCTTTGCTAGCCTTATTTCTGTGGAGTCTGAGAACAGATATTTCGGATCCCTTTGAAGACTATAGGGCCAAAGGAAATATCCTCCGATAACAAAGAGAAAGAAGCTTTCTGAGAAACTTCTTTGTGTTCTGTGAAATCATCTCACAGAGTTACAGCTTTCCCCTCAAGAAGCCTTTCGCTAAGACAGTTCTTGTGGAATAGGCAAAGTGATATTTGGAAGCCCATACAGGGCTATGGTGAAAAAGGAAATATCCTCAGATGAAATCTGGAAAGAAGCTTTCTGAGAAACTGCTTAGTGTTCTGTTAATTCATCTCACAGAGTTACATCTGTATTTCGTGGTTCTCTTTGCTAGCCTTATTTCTGTGGAATCTGAGAACAGATATTTCGGATCCCTTTGAAGACTATAGGGCCAAAGGACGTATTCTCCGATAGCAAAGAGAAAGAAGCTTTCTGAGAAACTTCTTTGTGTTCTGTGAAATCATCTCACAGAGTTACAGCTTTCCCATCTAGAAGATTTTCGCTAAGACAGTTCTTGTGGAATTGGCAAAGTGATATTGGGAAGCCCATAGAGGGCTATGGTGAAAAAAGAAATATCCTCAGAGGAAATCTGGAAGGAAGCTTTCTCAGAAACTGCTTAGTGTTCTGTTAATTCATCTCACAGAGTTTCATCTGTATTTCGTGGATCTCTTTGCTAGACTTATTTCTGTGGAATCTGAGAACAGATATTTCGGATCCCTTTGAAGACTATAGTGCCAAAGGAAATATCCTCCGATAACAAAGAGAAAGAAGCTTTCTGAGGAACTTCTTTGTGCTCTGTGAAATGATCTCACAGAGTTACAGCTTTCCCCTCAAGAAGCCTTTCGCTAAGACAGTTCTTGTGGAATTCGCTAAGTGATATTTGGAAGCCCATAGAGGGCTATGGTGAAAAAGGAAATATCCTCAGATGAAATCTGGAAAGAAGCTTCCTGAGAAACTGCTTAGTGTTCTGTGAATTCATCTCACAGAGTTACATCTATATTTCGTGGATCTCTTTGCTAGCCTTATTTCTGTGGAATCTGAGAACAGATATTTCGAATCCCTTTGAAGACTATAGGGACAAAGGAAATATCCTCTGTAAACAAAGAGAAAGAAGCTTTCTGAGAAACTTCTTTGTGTTCTGTGAAATCATCTCACAGAGTTACAGCTTTCCCCTCAAGAAGCCTTTCGATAAGGCAGTTCTTGTGGAATTGGCAAAGTGATATTTGGAAGCCCATAGAGGGCTATGGTGAAAAAGGAAATATCCTCAGATGAAATCTGGAAAGAAGCTTTCTGAGAAACTGCTTAGTGTTCTGTTAATTCATCTCACAGAGTTACATCTGTATTTCGTGGATCTCTTTGCTAGCCTTATTTCTGGGGAATCTGAGAACAGATGTTTCGGAACCCTTTGGAGACTATAGGGTCAAAGGAAATATCCTCCGATAACAAAGAGAAAGAAGCTTTCTGAGAAACTTCGTTGTGTTCTGTGAAATCAACTCACAGAGTTTAAGCTTTCCCCTCAAGAAGCCTTTCGCTAAGACAGTTCTTGTGGAATTGGCAAAGTGATATTGGGAAGCCCATAGAGGGCTATGGTGAAAAAGGAAATATCCTCAGATGAAATCTGGAAAGAAGCTTTCTGAGAAACTGCTTAGTGTTCTGTGAATTCATCTCACAGAGTTACATCTGTATTTCGTGGATCTCTTTGCTAGCCTTATTTCTGTGGAATCTGAGAACAGATATTTCGTATCCCTTTGAAGACTATAGGGCCAAAGGAAATATTCTCCGATATCAAAGAGAAAGAAGCTTTCTGAGAAACTTCTTTGTGTTCTGTGAAATCATCTCACAGAGTTACAGCTTTCCCCTCAAGAAGCCTTTCGCTAAGACAGTTCTTGTGGAATTGGCAAAGTGATATTTGGAAGCCCATAGAGGGCTATGGTGAAAAAGGAAATATCCTCAGATGAAATCTGGAAAGAAGCTTTCTGAGAAACTGCTTAGTGTTCCGTTAATTCATCTCACAGAGTTACATCTGTATTTCGTGGATCTCTTTGCTAGCCTTATTTCTGGGGAATCTGAGAACAGATATTTCGGATCCCTTTGGAGACTATAGGGCCAAAGGAAATGTCCTCCGATAACAAAGAGAAAGAAGCTTTCTGAGAAACTTCTTTGTGTTCTGTGAAATCATCTCACAGAGTTACAGCTTTCCCCTCAAGAAGCCTTTCGCTAAGACAGTTCTAGTGTAATTGGCAAAGTGATATTTGGAAGCCCATAGAGGGCTATGTTGAAAAAGGAAATATCCTCAGATGAAATCTGGAAAGAAGCTTTCTGAGACATTGCTTAGTGTTCTGTTAATTCATCTCACAGATTTACATCTGTATTTCGTGGATCTCTTTGTTAGCTTTATTTCTGTGGAATCTGAGAACAGATATTTCGGATCCCTTTGAAGACTATAGGAAAAAAGGAAATATCCTCCGATAACAAAGAGAAAGAAGCTTTCTGAGAAACTTCTTTGTGTTCTGTGAAATCATCTCACAGAGTTACAGCTTTCCCCTCAAGAAGCCTTTCGCTAAGACAGTTCTTGTGGAATTTGCAAAGTGATATTTGGAAGCCCATAGAGGGCTATGGTGAAAAAGGAAATATCCTCAGATGAAATCTGGAAAGAAGCTTTCTGAGAAACTGCTTAGTGTTCTGTTAATTCATCTCACAGAGTTACATCTATATTTCGTGGATCTCTTTGCTAGCCTTATTTCTGTGGAATCTGAGAACAGATATTTCGGATCCCTTTGAAGACTATGGGGCCAAAGGAAATATTCTCCGATAGCAGAGAGAAAGAAGCTTTCTGAGAAACTTCTTTGTGTTCTGTGAAATCATCTCACAGAGTTACAGCTTTCCCCTCAAGAAGCCTTTCGCTAAGACAGTTCTTGTGGAATTGGCAAAGTGATATTTGGAAGCCCATAGAGGGCTATGGTGAAAAAGGAAATATCCTCAGATGAAATCTGGAAAGAAGCTTTCTGAGAAACTGCTTAGTGTTCCGTTAATTCATCTCACAGAGTTACATCTGTATTTCGTGGATCTCTTTGTTAGCTTTATTTCTGTGGAATCTGAGAACAGATATTTCGGATCCCTTTGAAGACTATAGGAAAAAAGGAAATATCCTCCGATAACAAAGAGAAAGAAGCTTTCTGAGAAACTTCTTTGTGTTCTGTGAAATCATCTCACAGAGTTACAGCTTTCCCCTCAAGAAGCCTTTCGCTAAGACAGTTCTTCTGGGATTCGGAAAGTGATATTTGGAAGCCCATAGAGGGATATGGTGAAAAAGGAAATATCCTCAGATGAAATCTGGAAAGAAGCTTTCTGAGAAACTGCTTAGTGTTCTGTTAATTCATCTCACAGAGTTACATCTATATTTCGTGGATCTCTTTGCTAGCCTTATTTCTGTGGAATCTGAGAACAGATATTTCGGATCCCTTTGAAGACTATAGGGCCAAAGGAAATATCCTCCGATAACAAAGAGAAAGAAGCTTTCTGAGAAACTTCTTTGTGTTCTGTGAAATCATCTCACAGAGTTACAGCTTTCCCCTCAAGAAGCCTTTCGCTAAGACAGTTCTTGTGGAATTGGCAAAGTGATATTTGGAAGCCCATAGAGGGCTACGGTGAAAAAGGAAATATCCTCAGATGAAATCTGGAAAGAAGCTTTCTGAGAAACTGCTTAGTGTTCTGTTAATTCATCTCACAGAGTTACATCTGTATTTCGTGGATCTCTTTTCTAGCCTTATTTCTGGGGAATCTGAGAACAGATATTTCGGAACCCTTTGGAGACTATAGGGCCAAAGGAAATATCCTCCGATAACAAAGAAAAAGAAGCTTTCTGAGAAACTTCTTTGTGTTCTGTGAAATCATCTCACAGAGTTACAGCTTTCCCCTCAAGAAGCCTTTCGCTAAGACAGTTCTTGTGGAATTGGCAAAGTGATATTTGGAAGCCCATAGAGGGCTATGGTGAAAAAGGAAATATCCTCAGATGAAATCTGGAAAGAAGCTTTCTGAGAAACTGCTTAGTGTTCTGTGAATTCATCTCACAGAGTTACATCTGTATTTCGTGGATCTCTTTGCTAGCCTTATTTCTGTAGAATCTGAGAACAGATATTTCGGATCCCTTTGTAGATTATAGGGCCAAAGGAAATATTCTCCCATAGCAAAGAGAAAGAAGCTTTCTGAGAAACTTCTTTGTGTTCTGTGAAATCATCTCACAGAGTTACAGCTTTCCCCTCAAGAAGCCTTTCGCTAAGACAGTTCTTGTGGAATTGGCAAAGTGATATTTGGAAGCCCATAGAGGGCTATGGTGAAAAATGAAATATCCTCAGATGAAATCTGGAAAGAAGCTTTCTGAGAAACTGCTTAGTGTTCTGTTAATTCATCTCACAGAGTTACATCTGTATTTCGTGGATCTCTTTGCTAGCCTTATTTCTGGGGAATCTGAGAACAGATATTTCGGATCCCTTTGGAGACTATAGGGCCAAAGGAAATATCCTACGATAACAAAGAGAAAGAAGCTTTCTGAGAAACTTCTTTGTGCTCTGTGAAATCATCTCACAGAGTTACAGCTTTCCCCTCAAGAAGCCTTTCGCTAAGACAGTTCTTGTGGAATTGGCAAAGTGATATTTGGAACCCCTACAAGGCTATGGTAAAAAAAGGAAATATCCTCCGATGAAATCTGGAAAGAAGCTTTCTGAGAAACTGCTTAGTGTTCTGTTAATTCATCTCACAGAGTTACCTCTGTATTTTGTGGTTGTCTTTGCTAGCCTTATTTCTGTGGAATGTGAGAACAGATATTTCGGATCCCTTTGAAGACTATAGGGCCAAAGGAAATATCCTCCGATAACAAAGAGAAAGAAGCTTTCTGAGAAACTTCTTTGTGTTCTGTGAAATCATCTCACAGAGTTACACCTTTCCCCTCTAGAAGACTTTCGCTAAGACAGTTCTTGTGGAATTGGCAAAGTGATATTGGGAAGCCCATAGAGGGCTATGGTGAAAAAGGAAATATCCTCAGATGAAATTTGGAAAGAAGCTTTCTGAGACATTGCTTAGTGTTCTGTTAATTCATCTCACAGAGTTACATCTGTATTTCGTGGATCTCTTTGCTAGCCTTATTTCTGTGGAATCTGAGAACAGATATTTCGGATCCCTTTGAAGACTATAGTGCCAAAGGAAATATCCTCCGATAACAAAGAGAAAGAAGCTTTCTGAGAAACTTCTTTGTGTTCTGTGAAATCATCTCACAGAGTTACAGCTTTCCCCTCAAGAAGCCTTTCGCTAAGACAGTTCTTGTGGAATTCGCAAAGTGATATTTGGAAGCCCATAGAGGGATATTGTGAAAAAGGAAATATCCTCAGGTGAAATCTGGAAAGAAGCTTTCTGAGAAACTGCTTAGTGTTCTGTGAATTCATCTCACAGAGTTACATCTGTATTTCGTGGATCTCTTTGCTAGCCTTATTTCTGTGGAATCTGAGAACAGATATTTCGGATCCCTTTGAAGACTATAGGGCCAAAGGACGTATTCTCCGATAGCAAAGAGAAAGAAGCTTTCTGAGAAACTTCTTTGTGTTCTGTGAAATCATCTCACAGAGTTACAGCTTTCCCATCTAGAAGATTTTCGCTAAGACAGTTCTTGTGGAATTGGCAAAGTGATATTGGGAAGCCCATAGAGGGCTATGGTGAAAAAAGAAATATCCTCAGAGGAAATCTGGAAGGAAGCTTTCTCAGAAACTGCTTAGTGTTCTGTTAATTCATCTCACAGAGTTACATCTGTATTTCGTGGATCTCTTTGCTAGACTTATTTCTGTGGAATCTGAGAACAGATATTTCGGATCCCTTTGAAGACTATAGTGCCAAAGGAAATATCCTCCGATAACAAAGAGAAAGAAGCTTTCTGAGGAACTTCTTTGTGCTCTGTGAAATGATCTCACAGAGTTACAGCTTTCCCCTCAAGAAGCCTTTCGCTAAGACAGTTCTTGTGGAATTCGCTAAGTGATATTTGGAAGCCCATAGAGGGCTATGGTGAAAAAGGAAATATCCTCAGATGAAATCTGGAAAGAAGCTTCCTGAGAAACTGCTTAGTGTTCTGTGAATTCATCTCACAGAGTTACATCTATATTTCGTGGATCTCTTTGCTAGCCTTATTTCTGTGGAATCTGAGAACAGATATTTCGAATCCCTTTGAAGACTATAGGGACAAAGGAAATATCCTCTGTAAACAAAGAGAAAGAAGCTTTCTGAGAAACTTCTTTGTGTTCTGTGAAATCCTCTCACAGAGTTACAGCTTTCCCCTCAAGAAGCCTTTCGCTAAGGCAGTTCTTGTGGAATTGGCAAAGTGATATTTGGAAGCCCATAGAGGGCTATGGTGAAAAAGGAAATATCCTCAGATGAAATCTGGAAAGAAGCTTTCTGAGAAACTGCTTAGTGTTCTGTTAATTCATCTCACAGAGTTACATCTGTATTTCGTGGATCTCTTTGCTAGCCTTATTTCTGGGGAATCTGAGAACAGATTTTTCGGAACCCTTTGGAGACTATAGGGTCAAAGGAAATATCCTCCGATAACAAAGAGAAAGAAGCTTTCTGAGAAACTTCTTTGTGTTCTGTGAAATCAACTCACAGAGTTTAAGCTTTCCCCTCAAGAAGCCTTTCGCTAAGACAGTTCTTGTGGAATTGGCAAAGTGATATTGGGAAGCCCATAGAGGGCTATGGTGAAAAAGGAAATATCCTCAGATGAAATCTGGAAAGAAGCTTTCTGAGAAACTGCTTAGTGTTCTGTGAATTCATCTCACAGAGTTACATCTGTATTTCGGGGATCTCTTTGCTAGCCTTATTTCTGTGGAATCTGAGAACAGATATTTCGTATCCCTTTGAAGACTATAGGGCCAAAGGAAATATTCTCCGATATCAAAGAGAAAGAAGCTTTCTGAGAAACTTCTTTGTGTTCTGTGAAATCATCTCACAGAGTTACAGCTTTCCCCTCAAGAAGCCTTTCGCTAAGACAGTTCTTGTGGAATTGGCAAAGTGATATTTGGAAGCCCATAGAGGGCTATGGTGAAAAAGGAAATATCCTCAGATGAAATCTGGAAAGAAGCTTTCTGAGAAACTGCTTAGTGTTCCGTTAATTCATCTCACAGAGTTACATCTGTATTTCGTGGATCTCTTTGCTAGCCTTATTTCTGGGGAATCTGAGAACAGATATTTCGGATCCCTTTGGAGACTATAGGGCCAAAGGAAATGTCCTCCGATAACAAAGAGAAAGAAGCTTTCTGAGAAACTTCTTTGTGTTCTGTGAAATCATCTCACAGAGTTACAGCTTTCCCCTCAAGAAGCCTTTCGCTAAGACAGTTCTAGTGTAATTGGCAAAGTGATATTTGGAAGCCCATAGAGGGCTATGTTGAAAAAGGAAATATCCTCAGATGAAATCTGGAAAGAAGCTTTCTGAGACATTGCTTAGTGTTCTGTTAATTCATCTCACAGATTTACATCTGTATTTCGTGGATCTCTTTGTTAGCTTTATTTCTGTGGAATCTGAGAACAGATATTTCGGATCCCTTTGAAGACTATAGGAAAAAAGGAAATATCCTCCGATAACAAAGAGAAAGAAGCTTTCTGAGAAACTTCTTTGTGTTCTGTGAAATCATCTCACAGAGTTACAGCTTTCCCCTCAAGAAGCCTTTCGCTAAGACAGTTCTTGTGGAATTTGCAAAGTGATATTTGGAAGCCCATAGAGGGCTATGGTGAAAAAGGAAATATCCTCAGATGAAATCTGGAAAGAAGCTTTCTGAGAAACTGCTTAGTGTTCTGTTAATTCATCTCACAGAGTTACATCTATATTTCGTGGATCTCTTTGCTAGCCTTATTTCTGTGGAATCTGAGAACAGATATTTCGGATCCCTTTGAAGACTATAGGGCCAAAGGAAATATCCTCCGATAACAAAGAGAAAGAAGCTTTCTGAGAAACTTCTTTGTGTTCAGTGAAATCAGCTCACAGAGTTACAGCTTTCCCCTGAAGAAGCCTTTCGCTAAGACAGTTCTTGTGGAATTGGCAAAGTATTATTTGGAAGCCCATAGAGGGCTATGGTGAAAAAGGAAATATCCTCAGATGAAATCTGGAAAGAAGCTTTCTGAGAAACTGCTTAGTGTTCTGTTAATTCATCTCACAGAGTTACATCTGTATTTCGTGGATCTCTTTGCTAGCCTTATTTCTGGGGAATCTGAGAACAGATATTTCGGAACCCTTTGGAGACTATAGGGCCAAAGGAAATATCCTCCGATAACAAAGAGAAAGAAGCTTTCTGAGAAACTTCTTTGTGTTCTGTGAAATCATCTCACAGAGTTACAGCTTTCCCCTCAAGAAGCCTTTCGCTAAGACAGTTCTTGTGGAATTGGCAAAGTGATATTTGGAAGCCCTTAGAGGGCTATGGTGAAAAATGAAATATCCTCAGATGAAATCTGGAAAGAAGCTTTCTGAGAAACTGCTTAGTGTTCTGTTAATTCATCTCACAGAGTTACATCTGTATTTCGTGGATCTCTTTGCTAGCCTTATTTCTGGGGAATCTGAGAACAGATATTTCGGATCCCTTTGGAGACTATAGGGCCAAAGGAAATATCCTCCGATAACAAAGAGAAAGAAGCTTTCTGAGAAACTTCTTTGTGTTCTGTGAAATCATCTCACAGAGATACAGCTTTCCCCTCATGAAGCCTTTCGCCTAGACAGTTCTTGTGGAATTGGCAAAGTGATATTTGGAACCCCTACAAGGCTATGGTAAAAAAAGGAAATATCCTCCGATGAAATCTGGAAAGAAGCTTTCTGAGAAACTGCTTAGTGTTCTGTTAATTCATCTCACAGAGTCACCTCTGTATTTTGTGGTTGTCTTTGCTAGCCTTATTTCTGTGGAATGTGAGAGCAGATATTTCGGATCCCTTTGAAGACTATAGTGCCAAAGGAAATATCCTCCGATAACAAAGAGAAAGAAGCTTTCTGAGAAACTTCTTTGTGTTCTGTGAAATCATCTCACAGAGTTACAGCTTTCCCCTCAAGAAGCCTTTCGCTAAGACAGTTCTTGTGGAATTCGCAAAGTGATATTTGGAAGCCCATAGAGGGATATTGTGAAAAAGGAAATATCCTCAGGTGAAACCTGGAAAGAAGCTTTCTGAGAATCTGCTTAGTGTTCTGTGAATTCAACTCACAGAGTTACATCTATATTTCATGGATCTCTTTGCTAGCCTTATTTCTGTGGAGTCTGAGAACAGATATTTCGGATCCCTTTGAAGACTATAGGGCCAAAGGAAATATCCTCCGATAACAAAGAGAAAGAAGCTTTCTGAGAAACTTCTTTGTGTTCTGTGAAATCATCTCACAGAGTTACAGCTTTCCCCTCAAGAAGCCTTTCGCTAAGACAGTTCTTGTGGAATAGGCAAAGTGATATTTGGAAGCCCATACAGGGCTATGGAGAAAAAGGAAATATCCTCAGATGAAATCTGGAAAGAAGCTTTCTGAGAAACTGCTTAGTGTTCTGTTAATTCATCTCACAGAGTTACATCTGTATTTCGTGGATCTCTTTGCTAGCCTTATTTCTGTGGAATCTGAGAACAGATATTTCGGATCCCTTTGAAGACTATAGGGCCAAAGGAAATATTCTCCGATAGCAAAGAGAAAGAAGCTTTCTGAGAAACTTCTTTGTGTTCTGTGAAATCATCTCCCAGAGTTACAGCTTTCCCCTCAAGAAGCCTTTCGCTAAGACAGTTCTTGTGGAATTGGCAAAGTGATATTTGGAAGCCCATAGAGGGCTATGGTGAAAAAGGAAATATCCTCAGATGAAATCTGGAAAGAAGCTTTCTGAGAAACTGCTTAGTGTTCTGTGAATTCATCTCACAGAGTTACATGTGTATTTCGTGGATATCTTTGCTAGCCTTATTTCTGTGGAATATGAGAACAGATATTTCGGATCCCTTTGGAGACTATAGGGCCAAAGGAAATATCCTCCGATAACAAAGAGAAAGAAGCTTTCTGAGAAACTTCTTTGTGTTCTGTGAAATCATCTCACAGAGTTACAGCTTTCCCCTCAAGAAGCCTTTCGCTAAGACAGTTCTTGTGGAATTGGCAAAGTGATATTTGGAAGCCCATACAGGGCTATGGTGAAAAAGGAAATATCCTCCGATGAAATCTGGAAAGAAGCTTTCTGAGAAACTGCTTAGTGTTCTGTTAATTCATCTCACAGAGTTACATCTGTATTTCGTGGATCTCTTTGCTAGCATTATTTCTGTGGAATCTGAGAACAGATATTTCGGATCCCTTTGAAGACTATAGGGCCAAAGGAAATATCCTCCGATAACAAAGAGATAGAAGCTTTCTGAGAAACTTCTTTGTGTTTTGTGAAATCATCTCACAGAGTTACAGCTTTCCCCTCTAGAAGCCTTTCGCTAAGACAGTTCTTGTGGAATTGGCAAAGTGATACTGGGAAGCCCATAGAGGGCTATGGTGAAAAAGAAAATATCCTCAGATGAAATCTGGAAAGAAGCTTTCTGAGAAACTGCTTAGTGTTCTGTGAATTCATCTCACAGAGTTACATCTGTATTTCGTGGATCTCTTCGCTAGCCTTATTTCTGTGGAATGTGAGAACAGATATTTCGGATCCCTTTGAAGACTAGAGGGCCAAAGGAAATATCCTCCGATAACAAAGAGAAAGAAGCTTTCTGAGAAACTTCTTTGTGTTCTGTGAAATCATCTCACAGAGTTACAGCTTTCCCCTCAAGAAGCCTTTCGCTAAGACAGTTCTTGTGGAATTGGCAAAGTGATATTTGGAAGCCCATAGAGGGCTATGGTGAAAAAGGAAATATCCTCAGATGAAATCTGGAAAGAAGCTTTCTGAGAAACTGCTTAGTGTTCTGTTAATTCATCTCACAGAGTTACATCTGTATTTCGTGGATCTCTTTGCTAGCCTTATTTCTGGGGAATCTGAGAACAGATATTTCAGAACCCTTTGGAGACTACAGGGCCAAAGGAAATATCCTCCGATAACAAAGAGAAAGAAGCTTTCTGAGAAACTTCTTTGTGTTCTGTGAAATCATCTCACAGAGTTACAGCTTTCCCCTCAAGAAGCCTTTCGCTAAGACAGTTCTTGTGGAATTGGCAAAGTGATATTTGGAAGCCCATAGAGGGCTATGGTGAAAAAGGAAATATCCTCAGATGAAATCTGGAAAGAAGCTTTCTGAGAAACTGCTTAGTGTTCTGTTAATTCATCTCACAGAGTTACATCTGTATTTCGTGGATCTCTTTGCTAGCCTTATTTCTGTAGAATCTGAGAACAGATATTTCGGATCCCTTTGTAGACTATAGGGCCAAAGGAAATATTCTCCCATAGCAAAGAGAAAGAAGCTTTCTGAGAAACTTCTTTGTGTTCTGTGAAATCATCTCACAGAGTTACAGCTTTCCCCTCAAGAAGCCTTTCGCTAAGACAGTTCTTGTGGAATTGGCAAAGTGATATTTGGAAGCCCTTAGAGGGCTATGGTGAAAAATGAAATATCCTCAGATGAAATCTGGAAAGAAGCTTTCTGAGAAACTGCTTAGTGTTCTGTTAATTCATCTCACAGAGTTACATCTGTATTTCGTGGATCTCTTTGCTAGCCTTATTTCTGGGGAATCTGAGAACAGATATTTCGGATCCCTTTGGAGACTATAGGGCCAAAGGAAATATCCTCCGATAACAAAGAGAAAGAAGCTTTCTGAGAAACTTCTTTGTGTTCTGTGAAATCATCTCACAGAGTTACAGCTTTCCCCTCAAGAAGCCTTTCTCTAAGACAGTTCTTGTGGAATTCGCAAAGTGATATTTGGAAGCCCATACAGGGCTATGGAGAAAAAGGAAATATCCTCAGATGAAATCTGGAAAGAAGCTTTCTGAGAAACTGCTTAGTGTTCTGTTAATTCATCTCACAGAGTTACATCTGTATTTCGTGGATCTCTTTGCTAGCCTTATTTCTGGGGAATCTGAGAACAGATATTTCGGATCCCTTTGGAGACTATAGGGCCAAAGGAAATATTCTCCGATAGCAAAGAGAAAGAAGCTTTCTGAGAAACTTCTTTGTGTTCTGTGAAATCATCTCACAGAGTTACAGCTTTCCCCTCAAGAAGCCTTTCGCTAAGACAGTTCTTGTGGAATTGGCAAAGTGATATTTGGAAGCATATACTGGGCTATGGTGAAAAAGGAAATATCCTCAGATGAAATATGGAATAAAGCTTTCTGAGAAACTGCTTAGTGTTCTGTTAATTCATCTCACAGAGTTACATCTGTATTTCGTGGATCTCTTTGCTAGCCTTATTTCTGTAGAATCTGAGAACAGATATTTCGGATCCCTTTGTAGACTATAGGGCCAAAGGAGATATTCTCCCATAGCAAAGAGAAAGAAGCTTTCTGAGAAACTTCTTTGTGTTCTGTGAAATCATCTCACAGAGTTACAGCTTTCCCCTCAAGAAGCCTTTCGCTAAGACAGTTCTTGTGGAATTGGCAAAGTGATATTTGGAAGCCCTTAGAGGGCTATGGTGAAAAATGAAATATCCTCAGATGAAATCTGGAAAGAAGCTTTCTGAGAAACTGCTTAGTGTTCTGTTAATTCATCTCACAGAGTTACATCTGTATTTCGTGGATCTCTTTGCTAGCCTTATTTCTGGGTAATCTGAGAACAGATATTTCGGATCCCTTTGGAGACTATAGGGCCAAAGGAAATATCCTCCGATAACAAAGAGAAAGAAGCTTTCTGAGAAACTTCTTTGTGTTCTGTGAAATCATCTCACAGAGTTACAGCTTTCCCCTCAAGAAGCCTTTCGCTAAGACAGTTCTTGTGGAATTCGCAAAGTGATATTTGGAAGCCCATACAGGGCTATGGAGAAAAAGGAAATATCCTCAGATGAAATCTGGAAAGAAGCTTTCTCAGAAACTGCTTAGTGTTCTGTTAATTCATCTCACAGAGTTACATCTGTATTTCGTGGATCTCTTTGCTAGCCTTATTTCTGTGGAATCTGAGAACAGATATTTCGGATCCCTTTGAAGACTATAGGGCCAAAGGAAATATTCTACGAGAGCAAAGAGAAAGAAGCTTTCTGAGAAACTTCTTCGTGTTCTGTGAAATCATCTCACAGAGTTACAGCTTTCCCCTCAAGAAGCCTTTCGCTAAGACAGTTCTTGTGGAATTGGCAAAGTGATATTTGGAAGCCCATAGAGGGCTATGGTGAAAAAGGAAATATCCTCAGATGAAATCTGGAAAGAAGCTTTCTGAGAAACTGCTTAGTGTTCTGTTAATTCATCTCACAGAGTTACATCTGTATTTCGTGGATCTCTTTGCTAGCATTATTTCTGTGGAATCTGAGAACAGATATTTCGGATCCCTTTGAAGACTATAGGGCCAAAGGAAATATTCTACGAGAGCAAAGAGAAAGAAGCTTTCTGAGAAACTTCTTTGTGTTCTGTGAAATCATCTCACAGAGTTACAGCTTTCCCCTCAAGAAGCCTTTCGCTAAGACAGTTCTTCTGGAATTGGCAAAGTGATATTTGGAAGCCCATAGAGGGCTATGGTGAAAAAGGAAATATCCTCAGATGAAATCTGGAAAGAAGCTTTCTGAGAAACTGCTTAGTGTTCTGTTAACTCATCTCACAGAGTTACATCTGTATTTCGTGGATCTCTTTGCTAGCCTTATTTCTGGGGAATCTGAGAACAGAGGTTTCGGAACCCTTCGGAGACTATAGGGCCAAAGGAAATATCCTCCGATAACAAAGAGAAAGAAGCTTTCTGAGAAACTTCTTTGTGTTCTGTGAAATCAACTCACAGAGTTTCAGCTTTCCCCTCAAGAAGCCTTTCGCTAAGACAGTTCTTGTGGAATTGGCAAAGTTATATTGGGAAACCCATAGAGGGCTATGGTGAAAAAGGAAATATCCTCAGATGAAATCTGGAAAGAAGCTTTCTGAGAAACTGCTTAGTGTTCTGTGAATTCATCTCACAGAGTTACATCTGTATTTCGTGCATCTCTTTGCTAGCCTTATTTCTGTGGAATCTGAGAACAGATATTTCGTATCCCTTTGAAGACTATGGGGCCAAAGGAAATATCCTCCGATAACAAAGAGAAAGAAGCTTTCTGAGAAACTTCTTTGTGTTCTGTGAAATCATCTCACAGAGTTACAGCTTTAACTAGAAGAAGCCTTTTGCTAAGACAGTTCTTGTGGAATTGGCAAAGTGATATTTGGAAGCCCATAGAGGGCTATGGTGAAAAAGGAAATATCCTCAGATGAAATCTGGAAAGAAGCTTTCTGAGAAACTGCTTAGTGTTCTGTTAACTCATCTCACAGAGTTACATCTGTATTTCGTGGATCTCTTTGCTAGCCTTATTTCTGGGGAATCTGAGAACAGATGTTTCGGAACCCTTCGGAGACTATAGGGCCAAAGGAAATATCCTCCGATAACAAAGAGAAAGAAGCTTTCTGAGAAACTTCTTTGTGTTCTGTGAAATCAACTCACAGAGTTTCAGCTTTCCCCTCAAGAAGCCTTTCGCTAAGACAGTTCTTGTGGAATTGGCAAAGTTATATTGGGAAACCCATAGAGGGCTATGGTGATAAAGGAAATATCCTCAGATGAAATCTGGAAAGAAGCTTTCTGAGAAACTGCTTAGTGTTCTGTGAATTCATCTCACAGAGTTACATCTGTATTTCGTGCATCTCTTTGCTAGCCTTATTTCTGTGGAATCTGAGAACAGATATTTCGTATCCCTTTGAAGACTATGGGGCCAAAGGAAATATTCTCCGATAGCAGAGAGAAAGAAGCTTTCTGAGAAACTTCTTTGTGTTCTGTGAAATCATCTCACAGAGTTACAGCTTTCCCCTCAAGAAGCCTTTCGCTAAGACAGTTCTTGTGGAATTGGCAAAGTGATATTTGGAAACCCATAGAGGGCTATGGTGAAAAAGGAAATATCCTCAGATGAAATCTGGAAAGAAGCTTTCTGAGAAACTGCTTAGTGTTCCGTTAATTCATCTCACAGAGTTACATCTGTATTTCGTGGATCTCTTTGCTAGCCTTATTTCTGGGGAATCTGAGAACAGATATTTCGGATCCCTTTGGAGACTATAGGGCCAAAGGAAATATCCTCCGATAACAAAGAGAAAGAAGCTTTCTGAGAAACTTCTTTGTGTTCTGTGAAATCATCTCACAGAGTTACAGCTTTCCCCTCAAGAAGCCTTTCGCTAAGACAGTTCTTGTGGAATTGGCAAAGTAATATTTGGAAGCCCATAGAGGGCTATGTTGAAAAAGGAAATTTCCTCAGATGAAATCTGGAAAGAAGCTTTCTGAGAAACTGCTTAGTGTTCTGTTAACTCATCTCACAGAGTTACATCTGTATTTCGTGGATCTCTTTGCTAGCCTTATTTCTGGGGAATCTGAGAACAGATATTTCGGATCCCTTTGGAGACTATAGGGCCAAAGGAAATATCCTCCGATAACAAAGAGAAAGAAGCTTTCTGAGAAACTTCTTTGTGTTCTGTGAAATCATCTCACAGAGTTACAGCTTTCCCCTCTAGAAGCCTTTCGCTAAGACAGTTCTTGTGGAATTGGCAAACTGATATTTGGAACCCCTACAGGGCTATGGTGAAAAAGGAAATACCCTCCGATGAAATCTGGAAAGAAGCTTTCTGAGAAACTGCTTAGTGTTCTGTTAATTCATCTCACAGAGTTACATCTGTATTTCGTGGTTGTCTTTGCTAGCCTTATTTCTGTGGAATGTGAGAACAGATATTTCGGTTCCGTTTGAAGACTATAGGGCCAAAGGAAATATCCTCCGATAACAAAGAGAAAGAAGCTTTCTGAGAAACTTCTTTGTGTTCTGTGAAATCATCTCACAGAGTTACAGCTTTTCCCTCAAGAAGCCTTTCGCTAAGACAGTTCCTGTGGAATTGGCAAAGTGATATTTGGAAGCCCCTACAGGGCTATGGTGAAAAAGGAAATATCCTCAGATGAAATTTGGAAAGAAGCTTTCTGAGACATTGCTTAGTGTTCTGTTAATTCATCTCACAGAGTTACATCTGTATTTCGTGGATCTCTTTGTTAGCTTTATTTCTTTGGAATCTGAGAACAGATATTTCGGATCCCTTTGAAGACTATAGGAAAAAAGGAAATATCCTCCGATAACAAAGAGAAAGAAGCTTTCTGAGAAACTTCTTTGTGTTCTGTGAAATCATCTCACAGAGTTACAGCTTTCCCCTCAAGAAGCCTTTCGCTAAGACAGTTCTTCTGGGATTCGCAAAGTGATATTTGGAAGCCCATAGAGGGATATGGTGAAAAAGGAAATATCCTCAGATGAAATCTGGAAAGAAGCTTTCTGAGAAACTGCTTAGTGTTCTGTTAATTCATCTCACAGAGTTACATCTATATTTCGTGGATCTCTTTGCTAGCCTTATTTCTGTGGAATCTGAGAACAGATATTTCGGATCCCTTTGAAGACTATAGGGCCAAAGGAAATATCCTCCGATAACAAAGAGAAAGAAGCTTTCTGAGAAACTTCTTTGTGTTCTGTGAAATCATCTCACAGAGTTACAGCTTTCCCCTCAAGAAGCCTTTCGCTAAGACAGTTCTTGTGGAATTGGCAAAGTGATATTTGGAAGCCCATAGAGGGCTACGGTGAAAAAGGAAATATCCTCAGATGAAATCTGGAAAGAAGCTTTCTGAGAAACTGCTTAGTGTTCTGTTAATTCATCTCACAGAGTTACATCTGTATTTCGTGGATCTCTTTTCTAGCCTTATTTCTGGGGAATCTGAGAACAGATATTTCGGAACCCTTTGGAGACTATAGGGCCAAAGGAAATATCCTCCGATAACAAAGAAAAAGAAGCTTTCTGAGAAACTTCTTTGTGTTCTGTGAAATCATCTCACAGAGTTACAGCTTTCCCCTCAAGAAGCCTTTCGCTAAGACAGTTCTTGTGGAATTGGCAAAGTGATATTTGGAAGCCCATAGAGGGCTATGGTGAAAAAGGAAATATCCTCAGATGAAATCTGGAAAGAAGCTTTCTGAGAAACTGCTTAGTGTTCTGTGAATTCATCTCACAGAGTTACATCTGTATTTCGTGGATCTCTTTGCTAGCCTTATTTCTGTAGAATCTGAGAACAGATATTTCGGATCCCTTTGTAGATTATAGGGCCTAAGGAAATATTCTCCCATAGCAAAGAGAAAGAAGCTTTCTGAGAAACTTCTTTGTGTTCTGTGAAATCATCTCACAGAGTTACAGCTTTCCCCTCAAGAAGCCTTTCGCTAAGACAGTTCTTGTGGAATTGGCAAAGTGATATTTGGAAGCCCATAGAGGGCTATGGTGAAAAATGAAATATCCTCAGATGAAATCTGGAAAGAAGCTTTCTGAGAAACTGCTTAGTGTTCTGTTAATTCATCTCACAGAGTTACATCTGTATTTCGTGGATCTCTTTGCTAGCCTTATTTCTGGGGAATCTGAGAACAGATATTTCGGATCCCTTTGGAGACTATAGGGCCAAAGGAAATATCCTACGATAACAAAGAGAAAGAAGCTTTCTGAGAAACTTCTTTGTGTTCTGTGAAATCATCTCACAGAGTTACACCTTTCCCCTCAAGAAGCCTTTCGCTAAGACAGTTCTTGTGGAATTGGCAAAGTGATATTTGGAACCCCTACAAGGCTATGGTAAAAAAAGGAAATATCCTCCGATGAAATCTGGAAAGAAGCTTTCTGAGAAACTGCTTAGTGTTCTGTTAATTCATCTCACAGAGTTACCTCTGTATTTTGTGGTTGTCTTTGCTAGCCTTATTTCTGTGGAATGTGAGAACAGATATTTCGGATCCCTTTGAAGACTATAGGGCCAAAGGAAATATCCTCCGATAACAAAGAGAAAGAAGCTTTCTGAGAAACTTCTTTGTGTTCTGTGAAATCATCTCACAGAGTTACACCTTTCCCCTCTAGAAGACTTTCGCTAAGACAGTTCTTGTGGAATTGGCAAAGTGATATTGGGAAGCCCATAGAGGGCTATGGTGAAAAAGGAAATATCCTCAGATGAAATTTGGAAAGAAGCTTTCTGAGACATTGCTTAGTGTTCTGTTAATTAATCTCACAGAGTTACATCTGTATTTCGTGGATCTCTTTGCTAGCCTTATTTCTGTGGAATCTGAGAACAGATATTTCGGATCCCTTTGAAGACTATAGTGCCAAAGGAAATATCCTCCGATAACAAAGAGAAAGAAGCTTTCTGAGAAACTTCTTTGTGTTCTGTGAAATCATCTCACAGAGTTACAGCTTTCCCCTCAAGAAGCCTTTCGCTAAGACAGTTCTTGTGGAATTCGCAAAGTGATATTTGGAAGCCCATAGAGGGATATTGTGAAAAAGGAAATATCCTCAGGTGAAATCTGGAAAGAAGCTTTCTGAGAAACTGCTTAGTGTTCTGTGAATTCATCTCACAGAGTTACATCTATATTTCGTGGATCTCTTTGCTAGCCTTATTTCTGTGGAGTCTGAGAACAGATATTTCGGATCCCTTTGAAGACTATAGGGCCAAAGGAAATATCCTCCGATAACAAAGAGAAAGAAGCTTTCTGAGAAACTTCTTTGTGTTCTGTGAAATCATCTCACAGAGTTACAGCTTTCCCCTCAAGAAGCCTTTCGCTAAGACAGTTCTTGTGGAATAGGCAAAGTGATATTTGGAAGCCCATACAGGGCTATGGTGAAAAAGGAAATATCCTCAGATGAAATCTGGAAAGAAGCTTTCTGAGAAACTGCTTAGTGTTCTGTTAATTCATCTCACAGAGTTACATCTGTATTTCGTGGATCTCTTTGCTAGCCTTATTTCTGTGGAATCTGAGTACAGATATTTCGGATCCCTTTGAAGACTATAGGGCCAAAGGACGTATTCTCCGATAGCAAAGAGAAAGAAGCTTTCTGAGAAACTTCTTTGTGTTCTGTGAAATCATCTCACAGAGTTACAGCTTTCCCATCTAGAAGATTTTCGCTAAGACAGTTCTTGTGGAATTGGCAAAGTGATATTGGGAAGCCCATAGAGGGCTATGGTGAAAAAAGAAATATCCTCAGAGGAAATCTGGAAGGAAGCTTTCTCAGAAACTGCTTAGTGTTCTGTTAATTCATCTCACAGAGTTACATCTGTATTTCGTGGATCTCTTTGCTAGACTTATTTCTGTGGAATCTGAGAACAGATATTTCGGATCCCTTTGAAGACTATAGTGCCAAAGGAAATATCCTCCGATAACAAAGAGAAAGAAGCTTTCTGAGGAACATCTTTGTGCTCTGTGAAATGATCTCACAGAGTTACAGCTTCCCCCTCAAGAAACCTTTCGCTAAGACAGTTCTTGTGGAATTCGCAAAGTGATATTTGGAAGCCCATAGAGGGCTATGGTGAAAAAGGAAATATCCTCAGATGAAATCTGGAAAGAAGCTTCCTGAGAAACTGCTTAGTGTTCTGTGAATTCATCTCACAGAGTTACATCTATATTTCGTGGATCTCTTTGCTAGCCTTATTTCTGTGGAATCTGAGAACAGATATTTCGAATCCCTTTGAAGACTATAGGGACAAAGGAAATATCCTCTGTAAACAAAGAGAAAGAAGCTTTCTGAGAAACTTCTTTGTGTTCTGTGAAATCCTCTCACAGAGTTACAGCTTTCCCCTCAAGAAGCCTTTCGCTAAGGCAGTTCTTGTGGAATTGGCAAAGTGATATTTGGAAGCCCATAGAGGGCGATGGTGAAAAAGGAAGTATCCTCAGATGAAATCTGGAAAGAAGCTTTCTGAGAAACTGCTTAGTGTTCTGTTAATTCATCTCACAGAGTTACATCTGTATTTCGTGGATCTCTTTGCTAGCCTTATTTCTGGGGAATCTGAGAACAGATGTTTCGGAACCCTTTGGAGACTATAGGGTCAAAGGAAATATCCTCCGATAACAAAGAGAAAGAAGCTTTCTGAGAAACTTCGTTGTGTTCTGTGAAATCAACTCACAGAGTTTCAGATTTCCCCTCAAGAAGCCTTTCGCTAAGACAGTTCTTGTGGAATTGGCAAAGTGATATTGGGAAGCCCATAGAGGGCTATGGTGAAAAAGGAAATATCCTCAGATGAAATCTGGAAAGAAGCTTTCTGAGAAACTGCTTAGTGTTCTGTGAATTCATCTCACAGAGTTACATCTGTATTTCGTGGATCTCTTTGCTAGCCTTATTTCTGTGGAATCTGAGAACAGATATTTCGTATCCCTTTGAAGACTATAGGGCCAAAGGAAATATTCTCCGATATCAAAGAGAAAGAAGCTTTCTGAGAAACTTCTTTGTGTTCTGTGAAATCATCTCACAGAGTTACAGCTTTCCCCTCAAGAAGCCTTTCGCTAAGACAGTTCTTGTGGAATTGGCAAAGTGATATTTGGAAGCCCATAGAGGACTATGGTGAAAAAGGAAATATCCGCAGATGAAATCTGGAAAGAAGCTTTCTGAGAAACTGCTTAGTGTTCCGTTAATTCATCTCACAGAGTTACATCTGTATTTCGTGGATCTCTTTGCTAGCCTTATTTCTGGGGAATCTGAGAACAGATATTTCGGATCCCTTTGAAGACTATAGGGCCAAAGGAAATGTCCTCCGATAACAAAGAGAAAGAAGCTTTCTGAGAAACTTCTTTGTGTTCTGTGAAATCATCTCACAGAGTTACAGCTTTCCCCTCAAGAAGCCTTTCGCTAAGACAGTTCTAGTGTAATTGGCAAAGTGATAGTTGGAAGCCCATAGAGGGCTATGTTGAAAAAGGAAATATCCTCAGATGAAATCTGGAAAGAAGCTTTCTGAGACATTGCTTAGTGTTCTGTTAATTCATCTCACAGATTTACATCTGTATTTCGTGGATCTCTTTGTTAGCTTTATTTCTGTGGAATCTGAGAACAGATATTTCGGATCCCTTTGAAGACTATAGGAAAAAAGGAAATATCCTCCGATAACAAAGAGAAAGAAGCTTTCTGAGAAACTTCTTTGTGTTCTGTGAAATCATCTCACAGAGTTACAGCTTTCCCCTCAAGAAGCCTTTCGCTAAGACAGTTCTTGTGGAATTTGCAAAGTGGTATTTGGAAGCCCATAGAGGGATATGGTGAAAAAGGAAATATCCTCAGATGAAATCTGGAAAGAAGCTTTCTGAGAAACTGCTTAGTGTTCTGTTAATTCATCTCACAGAGTTACATCTATATTTCGTGGATCTCTTTGCTAGCCTTATTTCTGTGGAATCTGAGAACAGATATTTCGGATCCCTTTGAAGACTATAGGGCCAAAGGAAATATCCTCCGATAACAAAGAGAAAGAAGCTTTCTGAGAAACTTCTTTGTGTTCAGTGAAATCAGCTCACAGAGTTACAGCTTTCCCCTCAAGAAGCCTTTCGCTAAGACAGTTCTTGTGGAATTGGCAAAGTGATATTTGGAAGCCCATAGAGGGCTATGGTGAAAAAGGAAATATCCTCAGATGAAATCTGGAAAGAAGCTTTCTGAGAAACTGCTTAGTGTTCTGTTAATTCATCTCACAGAGTTACATCTGTATTTCGTGGATCTCTTTGCTAGCCTTATTTCTGGGGAATCTGAGAACAGATATTTCGGAACCCTTTGGAGACTATAGGGCCAAAGGAAATATCCTCCGATAACAAAGAGAAAGAAGCTTTCTGAGAAACTTCTTTGTGTTCTGTGTAATCATCTCACAGAGTTACAGCTTTCCCCTCAAGAAGCCTTTCGCTAAGACAGTTCTTGTGGAATTGGCAAAGTGATATTTGGAAGCCCATAGAGGGCTATGGTGAAAAAGGAAATATCCTCAGATGAAATCTGGAAAGAAGCTTTCTGAGAAACTGCTTAGTGTTCTGTTAATTCATCTCACAGAGTTACATCTGTATTTCGTGGATCTCTTTGCTAGCCTTATTTCTGTAGAATCTGAGAACAGATATTTCGGATCCCTTTGTAGACTATAGGGCCAAAGGAAATATTCTCCCATAGCAAAGAGAAAGAAGCTTTCTGAGAAACTTCTTTGTGTTCTGTGAAATCATCTCACAGAGTTACAGCTTTCCCCTCAAGAAGCCTTTCGCTAAGACAGTTCTTGTGGAATTGGCAAAGTGATATTTGGAAGCCCTTAGAGGGCTATGGTGAAAAATGAAATATCCTCAGATGAAATCTGGAAAGAAGCTTTCTGAGAAACTGCTTAGTGTTCTGTTAATTCATCTCACAGAGTTACATCTGTATTTCGTGGATCTCTTTGCTAGCCTTATTTCTGGGGAATCTGAGAACAGATATTTCGGATCCCTTTGGAGACTATAGGGCCAAAGGAAATATCCTCCGATAACAAAGAGAAAGAAGCTTTCTGAGAAACTTCTTTGTGTTCTGTGAAATCATCTCACAGAGATACAGCTTTCCCCTCATGAAGCCTTTCGCCTAGACAGTTCTTGTGGAATTGGCAAAGTGATATTTGGAACCCCTACAAGGCTATGGTAAAAAAAGGAAATATCCTCCGATGAAATCTGGAAAGAAGCTTTCTGAGAAACTGCTTAGTGTTCTGTTAATTCATCTCACAGAGTTACCTCTGTATTTTGTGGTTGTCTTTGCTAGCCTTATTTCTGTGGAATGTGAGAGCAGATATTTCGGATCCCTTTGAAGACTATAGGGCCAAAGGAAATATCCTCCGATAACAAAGAGAAAGAAGCTTTCTGAGAAACTTCTTTGTGTTCTGTGAAATCATCTCACAGAGTTACACCTTTCCCCTCTAGAAGACTTTCGCTAAGACAGTTCTTGTGGAATTGGCAAAGTGATATTGGGAAGCCCATAGAGGGCTATGGTGAAAAAGGAAATATCCTCAGATGAAATCTGGAAGGAAGCTTTCTCAGAAACTGCTTAGTGGTCTGTTAATTCATCTCACAGAGTTACATCTGTATTTCGTGGATCTCTTTGCTAGACTTATTTCTGTGGAATCTGAGAACAGATATTTCGGATCCCTTTGAAGACTATAGTGCCAAAGGAAATATCCTCCGATAACAAAGAGAAAGAAGCTTTCTGAGAAACTTCTTTGTGTTCTGTGAAATCATCTCACAGAGTTACAGCTTTCCCCTCAAGAAGCCTTTCGCTAAGACAGTTCTTGTGGAATTCGCAAAGTGATATTTGGAAGCCCATAGAGGGATATTGTGAAAAAGGAAATATCCTCAGGTGAAATCTGGAAAGAAGCTTTCTGAGAAACTGCTTAGTGTTCTGTGAATTCAACTCACAGAGTTACATCTATATTTCATGGATCTCTTTGCTAGCCTTATTTCTGTGGAGTCTGAGAACAGATATTTCGGATCCCTTTGAAGACTATAGGGCCAAAGGAAATATCCTCCGATAACAAAGAGAAAGAAGCTTTCTGAGAAACTTCTTTGTGTTCTGTGAAATCATCTCACAGAGTTACAGCTTTCCCCTCAAGAAGCCTTTCGCTAAGACAGTTCTTGTGGAATAGGCAAAGTGATATTTGGAAGCCCATACAGGGCTATAGAGAAAATGGAAATATCCTCAGATGAAATCTGGAAAGAAGCTTTCTGAGAAACTGCTTAGTGTTCTGTTAATTCATCTCACAGAGTTACATCTGTATTTCGTGGATCTCTTCGCTAGCCTTATTTCTGTGGAATCTGAGAACAGATATTTCGGATCCCTTTGAAGACTATAGGGCCAAAGGAAATATTCTCCGATAGCAAAGAGAAAGAAGCTTTCTGAGAAACTTCTTTGTGTTCTGTGAAATCATCTCACAGAGTTACAGCTTTCCCCTCAAGAAGCCTTTCGCTAAGACAGTTCTTGTGGAATTGGCAAAGTGATATTTGGAAGCCCATACAGGGCTATGGTGAAAAAGGAAATATCCTCCGATGAAATCTGGAAAGAAGCTTTCTGAGAAACTGCTTAGTGTTCTGTTAATTCATCTCACAGAGTTACATCTGTATTTCGTGGATCTCTTTGCTAGCATTATTTCTGTGGAATCTGAGAACAGATATTTCGGATCCCTTTGAAGACTATAGGGCCAAAGGAAATATTCTACGAGAGCAAAGAGAAAGAAGCTTTCTGAGAAACTTCTTTGTGTTCTGTGAAATCATCTCACAGAGTTACAGCTTTCCCCTCAAGAAGCCTTTCGCTAAGACAGTTCTTCTGGAATTGGCAAAGTGATATTTGGAAGCCCATAAAGGGCTATGGTGAAAAAGGAAATATCCTCAGATGAAATCTGGAAAGAAGCTTTCTGAGAAACTGCTTAGTGTTCTGTTAATTCATCTCACAGAGTTACATCTGTATTTCGTGGATCTCTTTGCTAGCCTTATTTCTGGGGAATCTGAGAACAGATATTTCGGATCTCTTAGGAGACTATAGGGCCAAAGGAAATATTCTCCGATAACAAAGAGAAGGAAGCTTTCTGAGAAACTTCTGTGTGTTCTGTGAAATCATCACACAGAGTTACAGCTTTCCCCTCAAGAAGCCTTTCGCTAAGACAGTTCTTGTGGAATTGGCAAAGTGATATTTGGAAGCCCATACAGGGCTATGGTGAAAAAGGAAATATCCTCAGATGAAATATGGAATAAAGCTTTCTGAGAAACTGCTGAGTGTTCTGTTAATTCGTGTCACAGATTTACATCTGTATTTCGTGGATCTCTTTGCTAGCCTTATTTCTGTGGAATCTGAGAACAGATATTTCGGATCCCTTTGAAGACTATAGGGCCAAAGGAAATATCCTCCGATAACAAAGAGATAGAAGCTTTCTGAGAAACTTCTTTGTGTTTTGTGAAATCATCTCACAGAGTTACAGCTTTCCCCTCTAGAAGCCTTTCGCTAAGACAGTTCTTGTGGAATTGGCAAAGTGATACTGGGAAGCCCATAGAGGGCTATGGTGAAAAAGAAAATATCCTCAGATGAAATCTGGAAAGAAGCTTTCTGAGAAACTGCTTAGTGTTCTGTGAATTCATCTCACAGAGTTACATCTGTATTTCGTGGATCTCTTCGCTAGCCTTATTTCTGTGGAATGTGAGAACAGATATTTCGGATCCCTTTGAAGACTATAGGGCCAAAGGAAATATACTCCGATAACAAAGAGAAAGAAGCTTTCTGAGAAACTTCTTTGTGTTCTGTGAAATCATCTCACAGAGTTACAGCTTTCCCCTCAAGAAGCCTTTCGCTAAGACAATTCTTGTGGAATTGGCAAAGTTTTATTTGGAAGCCTTTAGAGGGCTATGGTGAAAAAGGAAATATCCTCAGATGAAATCTGGAAAGAAACTTTGTGAGAAACTGCTTAGTGTTCTGTTAATTCATCTCACAGAGTTACATCTGTATTTCTTGGATCTCTTTGCTACCCTTATTTCTGTGGAATCTGAGAACAGATATTTCGGATCCCTTTGAAGACTATAAGGCCAAAGGAAATATCCTCCGATAACAAAGAGAAAGAAGCTTTCTGAGAAACTTCTTTGTGTTCTGTGAAATCATCTCACAGAGTTACAGCTTTCCCCTCAAGAAGCCTTTCGCTAAGACAGTTCTAGTGTAATTGGCAAAGTGATATTTGGAAGCCCATAGAGGGCTATGTTGAAAAAGGAAATATCCTCAGATGAAATCTGGAAAGAAGCTTTCTGAGACATTGCTTAGTGTTCTGTTAATTCATCTCACAGAGTTACATCTGTATTTCGTGGATCTCTTTGTTAGCTTTATTTCTGTGGAATCTGAGAACAGATATTTCGGATCCCTTTGAAGACTATAGGAAAAAAGGAAATATCCTCCGATAACAAAGAGAAAGAAGCTTTCTGAGAAACTTCTTTGTGTTCTGTGAAATCATCTCACAGAGTTACAGCTTTCCCCTCAAGAAGCCTTTCGCTAAGACAGTTCTTGTGGAATTCGCAAAGTGATATTTGGAAGCCCATAGAGGGATATGGTGAAAAAGGAAATATCCTCAGATGAAATCTGGAAAGAAGCTTTCTGAGAAACTGCTTAGTGTTCTGTTAATTCATCTAACAGAGTTACATCTATATTTCGTGGATCTCTTTGCTAGCCTTATTTCTGTGGAATCTGAGAACAGATATTTCGGATCCCTTTGAAGACTATAGGGCCAAAGGAAATATCCTCCGATAACAAAGAGAAAGAAGCTTTCTGAGAAACTTCTTTGTGTTCTGTGAAATCATCTCACAGAGTTACAGCTTTCCCCTCAAGAAGCCTTTCGCTAAGACAGTTCTTGTGGAATTGGCAAAGTGATATTTGGAAGCCCATAGAGGGCTATGGTGAAAAAGGAAATATCCTCAGATGAAATCTGGAAAGAAGCTTTCTGAGAAACTGCTTAGTGTTCTGTTAATTCATCTCACAGAGTTACATCTGTATTTCGTGGATCTCTTTGCTAGCCTTATTTCTGGGGAATCTGAGAACAGATATTTCGGAACCCTTTGGAGACTATAGGGCCAAAGGAAATATCCTCCGATAACAAAGAGAAAGAAGCTTTCTGAGAAACTTCTTTGTGTTCTGTGAAATCATCTCACAGAGTTACAGCTTTCCCCTCAAGAAGCCTTTCGCTAAGACAGTTCTTGTGGAATTGGCAAAGTGATATTTGGAAGCCCATAGAGGGCTATGGTGAAAAAGGAAATATCCTCAGATGAAATCTGGAAAGAAGCTTTCTGAGAAACTGCTTAGTGTTCTGTTAATTCATCTCACAGAGTTACATCTGTATTTCGTGGATCTCTTTGCTAGCCTTATTTCTGTAGAATCTGAGAACAGGTATTTCGGATCCCTTTGTAGACTATAGGGCCAAAGGAAATATTCTCCCATAGCAAAGAGAAAGAAGCTTTCTGAGAAACTTCTTTGTGTTCTGTGAAATCATCTCACAGAGTTACAGCTTTCCCCTCAAGAAGCCTTTCGCTAAGACAGTTCTTGTGGAATTGGCAAAGTGATATTTGGAAGCCCTTAGAGGGCTATGGTGAAAAATGAAATATCCTCAGATGAAATCTGGTAAGAAGCTTTCTGAGAAACTGCTTAGTGTTCTGTTAATTCATCTCACAGAGTTACATCTGTATTTCGTGGATCTCTTTGCTAGCCTTATTTCTGGGGAATCTGAGAACAGATATTTCGGATCCCTTTGGAGACTATAGGGCCAAAGGAAATATCCTCCGATAACAAAGAGAAAGAAGCTTTCTGAGAAACTTCTTTGTGTTCTGTGAAATCATCTCACAGAGATACAGCTTTCCCCTCATGAAGCCTTTCGCCTAGACAGTTCTTGTGGAATTGGCAAAGTGATATTTGGAACCCCTACAAGGCTATGGTAAAAAAAGGAAATATCCTCCGATGAAATCTGGAAAGAAGCTTTCTGAGAAACTGCTTAGTGTTCTGTTAATTCATCTCACAGAGTTACCTCTGTATTTTGTGGTTGTCTTTGCTAGCCTTATTTCTGTGGAATGTGAGAACAGATATTTCGGATCCCTTTGAAGACTATAGGGCCAAAGGAAATATCCTCCGATAACAAAGAGAAAGAAGCTTTCTGAGAAACTTCTTTGTGTTCTGTGAAATCATCTCACAGAGTTACAGCTTTCCTCTCAAGAGGCCTTTCGCTAAGACAGTTCTTGTGGAATAGGCAAAGTGATATTTGGAAGCCCATACAGGGCTATGGAGAAAAAGGAAATATCCTCAGATGAAATCTGGAAAGAAGCTTTCTGAGAAACTGCTTAGTGTTCTGTTAATTCATCTCACAGAGTTACATCTGTATTTCGTGGATCTCTTTGCTAGCCTTATTTCTGTGGAATCTGAGAACAGATATTTCGGATCCCTTTGAAGACTATAGGGCCAAAGGAAATATTCTCCGATAGCAAAGAGAAAGAAGCTTTCTGAGAAACTTCTTTGTGTTCTGTGAAATCATCTCACAGAGTTACAGCTTTCCCCTCAAGAAGCCTTTCGCTAAGACAGTTCTTGTGGAATTGGCAAAGTGATATTTGGAAGCCCATAGAGGGCTATGGTGAAAAAGGAAATATCCTCAGATGAAATCTGGAAAGAAGCTTTCTGAGAAACTGCTTAGTGTTCTGTGAATTCATCTCACAGAGTTACATGTGTATTTCGTGGATCTCTTTGCTAGCCTTATTTCTGTGGAATCTGAGAACAGATATTTCGGATCCCTTTGGAGACTATAGGGCCAAAGGAAATATCCTCCGATAACAAAGAGAAAGAAGCTTTCTGAGAAACTTCTTTGTGTTCTGTGAAATCATCTCACAGAGTTACAGCTTTCCCCTCAAGAAGCCTTTCGCTAAGACAGTGCTTGTGGAATTGGCAAAGTGATATTTGGAAGCCCATACAGGGCTATGGTGAAAAAGGAAATATCCTCCGATGAAATCTGGAAAGAAGCTTTCTGAGAAACTGCTTAGTGTTCTGTTAATTCATCTCACAGAGTTACATCTGTATTTCGTGGATCTCTTTGCTAGCATTATTTCTGTGGAATCTGAGAACAGATATTTCGGATCCCTTTGAAGACTATAGGGCCAAAGGAAATATTCTACGAGAGCAAAGAGAAAGAAGCTTTCTGAGAAACTTCTTTGTGTTCTGTGAAATCGTCTCACAGAGTTACAGCTTTCCCCTCAAGAAGCCTTTCGCTAAGACAGTTCTTCTGGAATTGGCAAAGTGATATTTGGAAGCCCATAAAGGGCTATGGTGAAAAAGGAAATATCCTCAGATGAAATCTGGAAAGAAGCTTTCTGAGAAACTGCTTAGTGTTCTGTTAATTCATCTCACAGAGTTACATCTGTATTTCGTGGATCTCTTTGCTAGCCTTATTTCTGGGGAATCTGAGAACAGATATTTCGGATCTCTTAGGAGACTATAGGGCCAAAGGAAATATCCTCCGATAACAAAGAGAAGGAAGCTTTCTGAGAAACTTCTGTGTGTTCTGTGAAATCATCACACAGAGTTACAGCTTTCCCCTCAAGAAGCCTTTCGCTAAGACAGTTCTTGTGGAATTGGCAAAGTGATATTTGGAAGCCCATGCAGGGCTATGGTGAAAAAGGAAATATCCTCAGATGAAATATGGAAAGAAGCTTTCTGAGAAACTGCTTAGTGTTCTGTTAATTCATCTCACAGAGTTACATCTGTATTTCGTGGATCTCTTCGCTAGCCTTATTTCTGTGGAATCTGAGAACAGATATTTCGGATCCCTTTGAAGACTATAGGGCCAAAGGAAATATCCTCCGATAACAAAGAGAAAGAAGCTTTCTGAGAAACTTCTTTGTGTTCTGTGAAATCACCTCACAGAGTTACAGCTTTAACTAGAAGACGCCTTTTGCTAAGACAGTTCTTGTGGAATTGGCAAAGTGATATTTGGAAGCCCATAGAGGGCTAGGGTGAAAAAGGAAATATCCTCAGATGAAATCTGGAAAGAAGCTTTCTGAGAAACTGCTTAGTGTTCTGTTAATTCATCTCACAGAGTTACATCTGTATTTCGTGGATGTCTTTGCTATCCTTATTTCTGTGGAATGTGAGAACAGATATTTCGGATCCCTTTGAAGACTATAGGGCCAAAGGAAATATTCTCCGATAACAAAGAGAAAGAAGCTTTCTGAGAAACTTCTTTGTGTTCTGTGAAATCATCTCACAGAGTTACAGCTTTCCCCTCAAGAAGCCTTTCGCTAAGACAATTCTTGTGGAATTGGCAAAGTTTTATTTGGAAGCCTTTAGAGGGCTATGGTGAAAAAGGAAATATCCTCAGATGAAATCTGGAAAGAAACTTTGTGAGAAACTGCTTAGTGTTCTGTTAATTCATCTCACAGAGTTACATCTGTACTTCTTGGATCTCTTTGCTACCCTTATTTCTGTGGAATCTGAGAACAGATATTTCGGATCCCTTTGAAGACTATAAGGCCAAAGGAAATATCCTCCGATAACAAAGAGAAAGAAGCTTTCTGAGAAACTTCTTTGTGTTCTGTGAAATCATCTCACAGAGTTACAGCTTTCCCCTCCAGAAGACTTTCGCTAAGACAGTTCTTGTGGAATTCGCAAAGTGATATTTGGAAGCCCATAGAGGGATATTTTGAAAAAGGAAATATCCTCAGGTGAAATCTGGGAAGAAGCTTTCTGAGAAACTGCTTAGTGTTCTGTGAATTCATCTCACAGAGTTACATCTATATTTCGTGGATCTCTTTGCTAGCCTTATTTCTGTGGAATCTGAGAACAGATATTTCGGATCCCTTTGAAGACTATAGGGCCAAAGGAAATATCGTCCGATAACAAAGAGAAAGAAGCTTTCTGAGAAACTTCTTTGTGTTCTGTGAAATCATCTCACAGAGTTACAGCTTTCCCCTCAAGAAGCCTTTCGCTAAGACAGTTCTTGTGGAATTGGCAAAGTGATATTTGGAAGCCCATACAGGGCTATGGTGAAAAAGGAAATATCCTCCGATGAAATCTGGAAAGAAGCTTTCTGAGAAACTGCTTAGTGTTCTGTTAATTCATCTCACAGAGTTACATCTGTATTTCGTGGATCTCTTTGATAGCCTTATTTCTGTGGAATCTGAGAACAGATATTTCGGATCCCTTTGAAGACTATAGGGTCAAAGGAAATATTCTCCGATAGCAAAGAGAAAGAAGCTTTCTAAGAAACTTCTTTGTGTTCTGTGAAATCATCTCACAGAGTTACAGCTTTCCCCTCAAGAAGCCTTTCGCTAAGACAGTTCTTGTGGAATTGGCAAAGTGATATTTGGAAGCCCATAAAGGGCTATGGTGAAAAGGGAAATATCTTCAGATGAAATCTGGAAAGAAGCTTTCTGAGAAACTGCTTAGTGTTCTGTTAATTCATCTCACAGAGTTACATCTGTATTTCATGGATCTCTTTGCTAGCCTTATTTCTGTGGAATCTGAGAACAGATATTTCGGATCCCTTAGGAGACTATAGGGCCAAAGGAAATATCCTCCGATAACAACGAGAAGGAAGCTTTCTGAGAAACTTCTGTGTGTTCTGTGAAATCATCACACAGAGTTAAATCTTTCTCCTCTAGAAGCCTTTCGCTAGACAGTTCTTGTGGAATTGGCAAAGTGATACTGGGAAGCCCATAAAGGGCTATGGTGAAAAAGTAAATATCCTCAGATGAAATCTGGAAAGAAGCTTTCTGAGAAACTGCTTAGTGTTCTGTGAATTCATCTCACAGAGTTACATCTGTATGTCGTGGATCTCTTCGCTAGCCTTATTTCTGTGGAATCTGAGAACAGATATTTCGGATCCCTTTGAAGACTATAGGGCCAAAGGAAATATCCTCCGATAACAAAGAGAAAGAAGCTTTCTGAGAAACTTCTTTGTGTTCTGTGAAATCATCTCACAGAGTTACAGCTTTCACTAGAAGAAGCCTTTCGCTAAGACAGTTCTTGTGGAATTGGCAAAGTGATATTTGGAAGCCCTTAGAGGGCTACGGTGAAAAAGGAAATATCCTCAGATGAAATCTGGAAAGAAGCTTTCTGAGAAACTGCTTAGTGTTCTGTTAATTCATCTCACGGAGTTACATCTGTATTTCGTGGATCTCTTTGCTAGCCTTATTTCTGTGGAATCTGAGAACAGATATTTCGGATCCCTTTGAAGACTATAGGGCCAAAGGAAATATCCTCCGATAACAAAGAGAAAGAAGCTTTCTGAGAAACTTCTTTGTGTTCTGTGAAATCATCTCACAGAGTTACAGTCTTCCCCTCAAGAAGCCTTTCGCTAAGACAGTTCTTGTGGAATTGGCAAAGTGATATTTGGAACCCATAGAGGGCTATGGTGAAAAAGGAAATATCCTCAGATGAAATCTGGAAAGAAACTTTGTGAGAAACTGCTTAGTGTTCTGTTAATTCATCTCACAGAGTTACATCTGTATTTCGTGGATCTCTTTGCTAGCCTTATTTCTGTGGAATCTGAGAACTGATATTTCGGATCCCTTTGAAGACTACAAGGCCAAAGGAAATATCCTCCGATAACAAAGAGAAAGAAGCTTTCTGAGAAACTTCTTTGTGTTCTGTGAAATCATCTCACAGAGTTACAGGTTTCCCCTCAAGAAGCCTTTCGCTATGACAGTTCTTGTGGAATTCGCAAAGTGATATTTGGAAGCCCATAGAGGGCTATGGTGAAAAAGGAAATATCCTCAGATGAAATCTGGAAAGAAGCTTTCTGAGAAACTGCTTAGTGTTCTGTTAATTCATCTCACAGAGTTACATCTGTATTTCGTGGATCTCTTTGCTAGCCTTATTTCTGTGGAATCTGAGAACAGATATTTCGGATCCCTTTGAAGACTATAGGGCCAAAGGAAATATCCTCCGATAACAAAGAGAAAGAAGCTTTCTGAGAAACTTCTTTGTGTTCTGTGAAATCATCTCACAGAGTTACAGCTTTCCCCTCAAGAAGCCTTTCGCTAAGATAGTTCTTGTGTAATTGGCAAAGTGATATTTGGAAGCCCATACAGGGCTATGGTGAAAAAGGAAATATCCTCAGATGAAATCTGGAAAGAAGCTTTCTGAGAAACTGCTTAGTTTTCTGTTAATTCATCTCACAGAGTTACATCTGTATTTCGTGGATGTCTTTGCTATCCTTATTTCTGTGGAATCTGAGAACAGATATTTCGGATCCCTTTGAAGACTATAGGCCAAAGGAAATATCCTCCGATAACAAAGAGAAAGAAGCTTTCTGAGAAACTTCTTTGTGTTCTGTGAAATCATCTCAAAGAGTTACAGCCTTCCCCTCTAGAAGCCTTTCGCTAAGACAATTCTTGTGGAATTGGCAAAGTTTTATTTGGAAGCCCATACAGGGCTATGGTGAAAAAGGAAATATCCTCAGATGAAATCTGGAAAGAAACTTTGTGAGAACTGCTTAGTGTTCTGTTAATTCATCTCACAGAGTTACATCTGTATTTCGTGGACCTCTTTGCTAGCCTTATTTCTGTGGAATCTGAGAACAGATATTTCAGATCCCTTTGAAGACTATAGGGCCAAAGGAAATATCCTCCGATAACAAAGAGAAAGAAGCTTTCTGAGAAACGTCCTTGTGTTCGGTGAAATC
Source organism: Macaca mulatta (assembly GCF_049350105.2). Taxonomy (NCBI): domain Eukaryota; kingdom Metazoa; phylum Chordata; class Mammalia; order Primates; family Cercopithecidae; genus Macaca; species Macaca mulatta. The sequence continues at coordinate 27,700,258 of NC_133420.1, forward strand.
ATCTCACAGAGTTACAGCTTTCCCTAGAAGAAGCCTTTCGCTAAGACTGTTCTTGTGGAATTGGCAAAGTGATATTTGGAAGCCCATAGAGGGCTATGGTGAAAAAGGAAATATCCTCAGATGAAATCTGGAAAGAAGCTTTCTGAGAAACTGCTTAGTGTTCTGTTAATTCATCTCACAGAGTTACATCTGTATTTCGTGGATCTCTTTGCTAGCCTTATTTCTGTAGAATCTGAGAACAGATATTTCGGATCCCTTTGTAGACTATAGGGCCAAAGGAAATATTCTCCCATAGCAAAGAGAAAGAAACTTTCTGAGAAACTTCTTTGTGTTCTGTGAAATCATCTCACAGAGTTACAGCTTTCCCCTCAAGAAGCCTTTCGCTAAGACAGTTCTTGTGGAATTGGCAAAGTGATATTTGGAAGCCCTTAGAGGGCTATGGTGAAAAATGAAATATCCTCAGATGAAATCTGGAAAGAAGCTTTCTGAGAAACTGCTTAGTGTTCTGTTAATTCATCTCACAGAGTTACATCTGTATTTCGTGGATCTCTTTGCTAGCCTTATTTCTGGGGAATCTGAGAACAGATATTTCGGATCCCTTTGGAGACTATAGGGCCAAAGGAAATATCCTCCGATAACAAAGAGAAAGAAGCTTTCTGAGAAACTTCTTTGTGTTCTGTGAAATCATCTCACAGAGATACAGCTTTCCCCTCATGAAGCCTTTCGCTAAGACAGTTCTTGTGGAATTGGCAAAGTGATATTTGGAACCCCTACAAGGCTATGGTAAAAAAAGGAAATATCCTCCGATGAAATCTGGAAAGAAGCTTTCTGAGAAACTGCTTAGTGTTCTGTTAATTCATCTCACAGAGTTACCTCTGTATTTTGTGGTTGTCTTTGCTAGCATTATTTCTGTGGAATGTGAGAACAGATATTTCGGATCCCTTTGAAGACTATAGGGCCAAAGGAAATATCCTCCGATAACAAAGAGAAAGAAGCTTTCTGAGAAACTTCTTTGTGTTCTGTGAAATCATCTCACAGAGTTACACCTTTCCCCTCTAGAAGACTTTCGCTAAAACAGTTCTTGTGGAATCGGCAAGGTGATATTGGGAAGCCCATAGAGGGCTATGGTGAAAAAGGAAATATCCTCAGATGAAATCTGGAAGGAAGCTTTCTCAGAAACTGCTAGGTCGTCTGTTAATTCATCTCACAGAGTTACATCTGTATTTCGTGGATCTCTTTGCTAGACTTATTTCTGTGGAATCTGAGAACAGATATTTCGGATCCCTTTGAAGACTATAGTGCCAAAGGAAATATCCTCCGATAACAAAGAGAAAGAAGCTTTCTGAGAAACTTCTTTGTGTTCTGTGAAATCATCTCACAGAGTTACAGCTTTCCCCTCAAGAAGCCTTTCGCTAAGACAGTTCTTGTGGAATTCGCAAAGTGATATTTGGAAGCCCATAGAGGGATATTGTGAAAAAGGAAATATCCTCAGGTGAAATCTGGAAAGAAGCTTTCTGAGAAACTGCTTAGTGTTCTGTGAATTCAACTCACAGGGTTACATCTATATTTCGTGGATCTCTTTACTAGCCTTATTTCTGTGGAGTCTGAGAACAGATATTTCGGATCCCTTTGAAGACTATAGGGCCAAAGGAAATATCCTCCGATAACAAAGAGAAAGAAGCTTTCTGAGAAACTTCTTTGTGTTCTGTGAAATCATCTCACAGAGTTACAGCTTTCCCCTCAAGAAGCCTTTCGCTAAGACAGTTCTTGTGGTATTGGCAAAGTGATATTTGGAATCCCATACAGGGCTATGGAGAAAAAGGAAATATCCTCAGATGAAATCTGGAAAGAAGCTTTCTGAGAAACTGCTTAGTGTTCTGTTAATTCATCTCTCAGAGTTACATCTGTATTTCGTGGATCTCTTTGCTAGCCTTATTTCTGTGGAATCTGAGAACAGATATTTCGGATCCCTTTGAAGACTATAGGGCCAAGGGAAATATTCTCCGATAACAAAGAGAAAGAAGCTTTCTGAGAAACTTCTTTGTGTTCTGTGAAATCATCTCACAGAGTTACAGCTTTCCCCTCAAGAAGCCTTTCGCCAAGACAGTTCTTGTGGATTTGGCAAAGTGATATTTGGAAGCCCATAGAGGGCGTTGGTGAAAAAGGAAATATCCTCAGATGAAATCTGGAAAGAAGCTTTCTGAGAAACTGCTTAGTGTTCTGTGAATTCATCTCACAGAGTTACATCTGTATTTCGTGGATCTCTTTGCTAGCCTTATTTCTGTGGAATCTGAGAACAGATATTTCAGATCCCTTTGGAGACTATAGGGCCAAAGGAAATATCCTCCGATAACAAAGAGAAAGAAGCTTTCTGAGAAACTTCTTTGTGTTCTGTGAAATCATCTCACAGAGTTACAGCTTTCCCCTCAAGAAGCCTTTCGCTAAGACAGTTCTTGTGGAATTGGCAAAGTGATATTTGGAAGCCCATACAGGGCTATGGTGAAAAAGGAAATATCCTCCGATGAAATCTGGAAAGAAGCTTTCTGAGAAACTGCTTAGTGTTCTGTTAATTCATCTCACAGAGTTACATCTGTATTTCGTGGATCTCTTTGCTAGCATTATTTCTGTGGAATCTGAGAACAGATATTTCGGATCCCTTTGAAGACTATAGGGCCAAAGGAAATATTCTACGAGAGCAAAGAGGAAGAAGCTTTCTGAGAAACTTCTTTGTGTTCTGTGAAATCATCTCACAGAGTTACAGCTTTCCCCTCAAGAAGCCTTTCGCTAAGACAGTTCTTCTGGAATTGGCAAAGTGATATTTGGAAGCCCATAAAGGGCTATGGTGAAAAAGGAAATATCCTCAGATGAAATCTGGAAAGAAGCTTTCTGAGAAACTGCTTAGTGTTCTGTTAATTCATCTCACAGAGTTACATCTGTATTTCGTGGATCTCTTTGCTAGCCTTATTTCTGGGGAATCTGAGAACAGATATTTCGGATCTCTTAGGAGACTATAGGGCCAAGGGAAATATCCTCCGATAACAAAGAGAAGGAAGCTTTCTGAGAAACTTCTGTGTGTTCTGTGAAATCATCACACAGAGTTACAGCTTTCCCCTCAAGAAGCCTTTCGCTAAGACAGTTCTTGTGGAATTGGCAAAGTGATATTTGGAAGCCCATACAGGGCTATGGTGAAAAAGGAAATATCCTCAGATGAAATATGGAATAAAGCTTTCTGAGAAACTGCTTAGTGTTCTGTAAATTCATCTCACAGAGTTACATCTGTATTTCGTGGATCTCTTTGCTAGCCTTATTTCTGTGGAATCTGAGAACAGATATTTCGGATCCCTTTGAAGACTATAGGGCCAAAGGAAATATCCTCCGATAACAAAGAGAAAGAAGCTTTCTGAGAAACTTCTTTGTGTTCTGTGAAATCATCTCACAGAGTTACAGCTTTCCCCTCTAGAAGCCTTTCGCTAAGACAGTTCTTGTGGAATTGGCAAAGTGATACTGGGAAGCCCATAGAGGGCTATGGTGAAAAAGAAAATATCCTCAGATGAAATCTGGAAAGAAGCTTTCTGAGAAACTGCTTAGTGTTCTGTGAATTCATCTCACAGAGTTACATCTGTATTTCGTGGATCTCTTTGCTAGCCTTATTTCTGTGGAATCTGAGAACAGATATTTCAGATCCCTTTGGAGACTATAGGGCCAAAGGAAATATCCTCCGATAACAAAGAGAAAGAAGCTTTCTGAGAAACTTCTTTGTGTTCTGTGAAATCATCTCACAGAGTTACAGCTTTCCCCTCAAGAAGCCTTTCGCTAAGACAGTTCTTGTGGAATTGGCAAAGTGATATTTGGAAGCCCATACAGGGCTATGGTGAAAAAGAAAATATCCTCCGATGAAATCTGGAAAGAAGCTTTCTGAGAAACTGCTTAGTGTTCTGTTAATTCATCTCACAGAGTTACATCTGTATTTCGTGGATCTCTTTGCTAGCATTATTTCTGTGGAATCTGAGAACAGATATTTCGGATCCCTTTGAAGACTATAGGGCCAAAGGAAATATTCTACGAGAGCAAAGAGAAAGAAGCTTTCTGAGAAACTTCTTTGTGTTCTGTGAAATCATCTCACAGAGTTACAGCTTTCCCCTCAAGAAGCCTTTCGCTAAGACAGTTCTTCTGGAATTGGCAAAGTGATATTTGGAAGCCCATAAAGGGCTATGGTGAAAAAGGAAATATCCTCAGATGAAATCTGGAAAGAAGCTTTCTGAGAAACTGCTTAGTGTTCTGTTAATTCATCTCACAGAGTTACATCTGTATTTCGTGGATCTCTTTGCTAGCCTTATTTCTGGGGAATCTGAGAACAGATATTTCGGATCTCTTAGGAGACTATAGGGCCAAGGGAAATATCCTCCGATAACAAAGAGAAGGAAGCTTTCTGAGAAACTTCTGTGTGTTCTGTGAAATCATCACACAGAGTTACAGCTTTCCCCTCAAGAAGCCTTTCGCTAAGACAGTTCTTGTGGAATTGGCAAAGTGATATTTGGAAGCCCATACAGGGCTATGGTGAAAAAGGAAATATCCTCAGATGAAATATGGAATAAAGCTTTCTGAGAAACTGCTTAGTGTTCTGTAAATTCATCTCACAGAGTTACATCTGTATTTCGTGGATCTCTTTGATAGCCTTATTTCTGTGGAATCTGAGAACAGATATTTCGGATCCCTTTGAAGACTATAGGGCCAAAGGAAATATCCTCCGATAACAAAGAGAAAGAAGCTTTCTGAGAAACTTCTTTGTGTTCTGTGAAATCATCTCACAGAGTTACAGCTTTCCCCTCTAGAAGCCTTTCGCTAAGACAGTTCTTGTGGAATTGGCAAAGTGATACTGGGAAGCCCATAGAGGGCTATGGTGAAAAAGAAAATATCCTCAGATGAAATCTGGAAAGAAGCTTTCTGAGAAACTGCTTAGTGTTCTGTGAATTCATCTCACAGAGTTACATCTGTATTTCGTGGATCTCTTCGCTAGCCTTATTTCTGTGGAATCTCAGAACAGATATTTCGGATCCCTTTGAAGACTATAGGGCCAAAGGAAATATCCTCCGATAACAAAGAGAAAGAAGCTTTCTGAGAAACTTCTTTGTGTTCTGTGAAATCATCTCACAGAGTTACAGCTTTAACTAGAAGAAGCCTTTTGCTAAGACAGTTCTTGTGGAATTGGCAAAGTGATATTTGGAAGCCCATAGAGGGCTAGGGTGAAAAAGGAAATATCCTCAGATGAAATCTGGAAAGAAGCTTTCTGAGAAACTGCTTAGTGTTCTGTTAATTCATCTCACAGAGTTACATCTGTATTTCGTGGATGTCTTTGCTATCCATATTTCTGTGGAATGTGAGAACAGTTATTTCGGATCCCTTTGAAGACTATAGGGCCAAAGGAAATATACTCCGATAACAAAGAGAAAGAAACTTTCTGAGAAACTTCTTTGTGTTCTGCGAAATCATCTCACAGAGTTACAGCTTTCCCCTCAAGAAGCCTTTCGCTAAGACAATTCTTGTGGAATTGGCAAAGTTTTATTTGGAAGCCTTTAGAGGGCTATGGTGAAAAAGGAAATATCCTCAGATGAAATCTGGAAAGAAACTTTGTGAGAAACTGCTTAGTGTTCTGTTAATTCATCTCACAGAGGTACATCTGTATTTCTTGGATCTCTTTGCTACCCTTATTTCTGTGGAATCTGAGAACAGATATTTCGGATCCCTTTGAAGACTATAAGGCCAAAGGAAATATCCTCCGATAACAAAGAGAAAGAAGCTTTCTGAGAAACTTCTTTGTGTTCTGTGAAATCATCTCACAGAGTTACAGCTTTCCCCTCAAGAAGCCTTTCGCTAAGACAGTTCTTGTGGAATTGGCAAAGTGATATTTGGAAGCCCATACAGGGCTATGGTGAAAAAGGAAATATCCTTCGATGAAATCTGGAAAGAAGCTTTCTGAGAAACTGCTTAGTGTTCTGTTAATTCATCTCACAGAGTTACATCTGTATTTCGTGGATCTCTTTGATAGCCTTATTTCTGTGGAATCTGAGAACAGATATTTCAGATCCCTTTGAAGACTATAGGGTCAAAGGAAATATTCTCCTATAGCAAAGAGAAGGAAGCTTTCTGAGAAACTTCTGTGTGTTCTGTGAAATCATCACACAGAGTTACATCTTTCCCCTCTAGAAGCCTTTCGCTAAGGCAGTTCTTGTGGAATTGCAAAGTGATACTGGGATGCCCATAGAGGGCTATGATGAAAAAGTAAATATCCTCAGATGAAATCTGGAAAGAAGCTTTCTGAGAAACTGCTTAGTGTTCTGTGAATTCATCTCACAGAGTTACATCTGTATTTCGTGGATCTCTTCGCTAGCCTTATTTCTGTGGAATCTGAGAACAGATATTTCGGATCCCTTTGAAGACTATAGGGCCAAAGGAAATATCCTCCGATAACAAAGAGAAAGAAGCTTTCTGAGAAACTTCTTTGTGTTCTGTGAAATCATCTCACAGAGTTACAGCTTTCACTAGAAGAAGCCTTTCGCTAAGACAGTTCTTGTGGAATTGGCAAAGTGATATTTGGAAGCCCTTAGAGGGCTACGGTGAAAAAGGAAATATCCTCAGATGAAATCTGGAAAGAAGCTTTCTGAGAAACTGCTTAGTGTTCTGTTAATTCATCTCACGGAGTTACATCTGTATTTCGTGGATCTCTTTGCTAGCCTTATTTCTGTGGAATCTGAGAACAGATATTTCGGATCCCTTTGAAGACTATAGGGCCAAAGGAAATATCCTCCGATAACAAAGAGAAAGAAGCTTTCTGAGAAACTTCTTTGTGCTCTGTGAAATCATCTCACAGAGTTACAGTCTTCCCCTCAAGAAGCCTTTCGCTAAGACAGTTCTTGTGGAATTGGCAAAGTGATATATGGAACCCATAGAGGGCTATGGTGAAAAAGGAAATATCCTCAGATGAAATCTGGAAAGAAACTTTGTGAGAAACTGCTTAGTGTTCTGTTAATTCATCTCACAGAGTTACATCTGTATTTCGTGGATCTCTTTGCTAGCCTTATTTCTGTGGAATCTGAGAACAGATATTTCGGATCCCTTTGAAGACTATAAGGCCAAAGGAAATATCCTCCGATAACAAAGAGAAAGAAGCTTTCTGAGAAACTTCTTTGTTTTCTGTGAAATCATCTCACAGAGTTACAGGTTTCCCCTCAAGAAGCCTTTCGCTATGACAGTTCTTGTGGAATTCGCAAAGTGATATTTGGAAGCCCATAGAGGGCTATGGTGAAAAAGGAAATATCCTCAGATGAAATCTGGAAAGAAGCTTTCTGAGAAACTGCTTAGTGTTCTGTTAATTCATCTCACAGAGTTACATCTGTATTTCGTGGATCTCTTTGCTAGCCTTATTTCTGTGGAATCTGAGAACAGATATTTCGGATCCCTTTGAAGACTATAGGGCCAAAGGAAATATCCTCCGATAACAAAGAGAAAGAAGCTTTCTGAGAAACTTCTTTGTGTTCTGTGAAATCATCTCACAGAGTTACAGCTTTCCCCTCTAGAAGCCTTTCGCTAAGACAGTTCTTGTGGAATTGGCAAAGTGATACTGGGAAGCCCATAGAGGGCTATGGTGAAAAAGAAAATATCCTCAGATGAAATCTGGAAAGAAGCTTTCTGAGAAACTGCTTAGTGTTCTGTGAATTCATCTCACAGAGTTACATCTGTATTTCGTGGATCTCTTTGCGAGCCTTATTTCTGTGGAATCTGAGAACAGATATTTCAGATCCCTTTGGAGACTATAGGGCCAAAGGAAATATCCTCCGATAACAAAGAGAAAGAAGCTTTCTGAGAAACTTCTTTGTGTTCTGTGAAATCATCTCACAGAGTTACAGCTTTCCCCTCAAGAAGCCTTTCGCTAAGACAGTTCTTGTGGAATTGGCAAAGTGATATTTGGAAGCCCATACAGGGCTATGGTGAAAAAGGAAATATCCTTCGATGAAATCTGGAAAGAAGCTTTCTGAGAAACTGCTTAGTGTTCTGTTAATTCATCTCACAGAGTTACATCTGTATTTCGTGGATCTCTTTGATAGCCTTATTTCTGTGGAATCTGAGAACAGATATTTCGGATCCCTTTGAAGACTATAGGGACAAAGGAAATATTCTCCGATAGCAAAGAGAAAGAAGCTTTCTGAGAAACTTCTTTGTGTTCTGTGAAATCATCTCACAGAGTTACAGCTTTCCCCTCAAGAAGCCTTTCGCTAAGACAGTTCTTGTGGAATTGGCAAAGTGATATTTGGAAGCCCATAAAGGGCTATGGTGAAAAGGGAAATATCCTCAGATGAAATCTGGAAAGAAGCTTTCTGAGAAACTGCTTAGTGTTCTGTTAATTCATCTCACAGAGTTACATCTGTATTTCATGGATCTCTTTGCTAGCCTTATTTCTGTGGAATCTGAGAACAGATATTTCGGATCCCTTAGGAGACTATAGGGCCAAAGGAAATATCCTCCGATAACAAAGAGAAGGAAGCTTTCTGAGAAACTTCTGTGTGTTCTGTGAAATCATCACACAGAGTTACATCTTTCCCCTCTAGAAGCCTTTCGCTAAGGCAGTTCTTGTGGAATTGCAAAGTGATACTGGGAAGCCCATAGAGGGCTATGGTGAAAAAGTAAATATCCTCAGATGAAATCTGGAAAGAAGCTTTCTGAGAAACTGCTTAGTGTTCTGTGAATTCATCTCACAGAGTTACATCTGTATTTCGTGGATCTCTTCGCTAGCCTTATTTCTGTGGAATCTGAGAACAGATATTTCGGATCCCTTTGAAGACTATAGGGCCAAAGGAAATATCCTCCGATAACAAAGAGAAAGAAGCTTTCTGAGAAACTTCTTTGTGTTCTGTGAAATCATCTCACAGAGTTACAGCTTTAACTAGAAGAAGCCTTTTGCTAAGACAGTTCTTGTGGAATAGGCAAAGTGATATTTGGAAGCCCATAGAGGGCTAGGGTGAAAAAGGAAATATCCTCAGATGAAATCTGGAAAGAAGCTTTCTGAGAAACTGCTTAGTGTTCTGTTAATTCATCTCACAGAGTTACATCTGTATTTCGTGGATGTCTTTGCTATCCATATTTCTGTGGAATGTGAGAACAGATATTTCGATTCCCTTTGAAGACTATAGGGCCAAAGGAAATATACTCCGATAACAAAGAGAAAGAAGCTTTCTGAGAAACTTCTTTGTGTTCTGTGAAATCATCTCACAGAGTTACAGCTTTCCCCTCAAGAAGCCTTTCGCTAAGACAATTCTTGTGGAATTGGCAAAGTTTTATTTGGAAGCCTTTAGAGGGCTATGGTGAAAAAGGAAATATCCTCAGATGAAATCTGGAAAGAAACTTTGTGAGAAACTGCTTAGTGTTCTGTTAATTCATCTCACAGAGGTACATCTGTATTTCTTGGATCTCTTTGCTACCCTTATTTCTGTGGAATCTGAGAACAGATATTTCGGATCCCTTTGAAGACTATAAGGCCAAAGGAAATATCCTCCGATAACAAAGAGAAAGAAGCTTTCTGAGAAACTTCTTTGTGTTCTGTGAAATCATCTCACAGAGTTACAGCTTTCCCCTCCAGAAGACTTTCGCTAAGACAGTTCTTGTGGAATTCGCAAAGTGATATTTGGAAGCCCATAGAGGGATATTGTGAAAAAGGAAATATCCTCAGGTGAAATCTGGAAAGAAGCTTTCTGAGAAACTGCTTAGTGTTCTGTTAATTCATCTCACAGAGTTACATCTGTATTTCGTGGATCTCTTTGCTAGCCTTATTTCTGTGGAATCTGAGAACAGATATTTCGGATCCCTTTGAAGACTATAGGGCCAAAGGAAATATCGTCCGATAACAAAGAGAAAGAAGCTTTCTGAGAAACTTCTTTGTGTTCTGTGAAATCATCTCACAGAGTTACAGCTTTCCCCTCAAGAAGCCTTTCGCTAAGACAGTTCTTGTGGAATTGGCAAAGTGATATTTGGAAGCCCATAAAGGGCTATGGTGAAAAGGGAAATATCCTCAGATGAAATCTGGAAAGAAGCTTTCTGAGAAACTGCTTAGTGTTCTGTTAATTCATCTCACAGAGTTACATCTGTATTTCGTGGATCTCTTTGATAGCCTTATTTCTGTGGAATCTGAGAACAGATATTTCGGATCCCTTTGAAGACTATAGGGTCAAAGGAAATATTCTCCGATAGCAAAGAGAAAGAAGCTTTCTGAGAAACTTCTTTGTGTTCTGTGAAATCATCTCACAGAGTTACAGCTTTCCCCTCAAGAAGCCTTTCGCTAAGACAGTTCTTGTGGAATTGGCAAAGTGATATTTGGAAGCCCATAAAGGGCTATGGTGAAAAGGGAAATATCCTCAGATGAAATCTGGAAAGAAGCTTTCTGAGAAACTGCTTAGTGTTCTGTTAATTCATCTCACAGAGTTACATCTGTATTTCATGGATCTCTTTGCTAGCCTTATTTCTGTGGAATCTGAGAACAGATATTTCGGATCCCTTAGGAGACTATAGGGCCAAAGGAAATATCCTCCGATAACAAAGAGAAGGAAGCTTTCTGAGAAACTTCTCTGTGTTCTGTGAAATCATCACACAGAGTTACATCTTTCCCCTCTAGAAGCCTTTCGCTAAGGCAGTTCTTGTGGAATTGCAAAGTGATACTGGGATGCCCATAGAGGGCTATGGTGAAAAAGTAAATATCCTCAGATGAAATCTGGAAAGAAGCTTTCTGAGAAACTGCTTAGTGTTCTGTGAATTCATCTCACAGAGTTACATCTGTATTTCGTGGATCTCTTCGCTAGCCTTATTTCTGTGGAATCTGAGAACAGATATTTCGGATCCCTTTGAAGACTATAGGGCCAAAGGAAATATCCTCCGATAACAAAGAGAAAGAAGCTTTCTGAGAAACTTCTTTGTGTTCTGTGAAATCATCTCACAGAGTTACAGCTTTCACTAGAAGAAGCCTTTCGCTAAGACAGTTCTTGTGGAATTGGCAAAGTGATATTTGGAAGCCCTTAGAGGGCTACGGTGAAAAAGGAAATATCCTCAGATGAAATCTGGAAAGAAGCTTTCTGAGAAACTGCTTAGTGTTCTGTGAATTCATCTCACAGAGTTACATCTGTATTTCGTGGATCTCTTTGCGAGCCTTATTTCTGTGGAATCTGAGAACAGATATTTCAGATCCCTTTGGAGACTATAGGGCCAAAGGAAATATCCTCCGATAACAAAGAGAAAGAAGCTTTCTGAGAAACTTCTTTGTGTTCTGTGAAATCATCTCACAGAGTTACAGCTTTCCCCTCAAGAAGCCTTTCGCTAAGACAGTTCTTGTGGAATTGGCAAAGTGATATTTGGAAGCCCATACAGGGCTATGGTGAAAAAGGAAATATCCTTCGATGAAATCTGGAAAGAAGCTTTCTGAGAAACTGCTTAGTGTTCTGTTAATTCATCTCACAGAGTTACATCTGTATTTCGTGGATCTCTTTGATAGCCTTATTTCTGTGGAATCTGAGAACAGATATTTCGGATCCCTTTGAAGACTATAGGGACAAAGGAAATATTCTCCGATAGCAAAGAGAAAGAAGCTTTCTGAGAAACTTCTTTGTGTTCTGTGAAATCATCTCACAGAGTTACAGCTTTCCCCTCAAGAAGCCTTTCGCTAAGACAGTTCTTGTGGAATTGGCAAAGTGATATTTGGAAGCCCATAAAGGGCTATGGTGAAAAGGGAAATATCCTCAGATGAAATCTGGAAAGAAGCTTTCTGAGAAACTGCTTAGTGTTCTGTTAATTCATCTCACAGAGTTACATCTGTATTTCATGGATCTCTTTGCTAGCCTTATTTCTGTGGAATCTGAGAACAGATATTTCGGATCCCTTAGGAGACTATAGGGCCAAAGGAAATATCCTCCGATAACAAAGAGAAGGAAGCTTTCTGAGAAACTTCTGTGTGTTCTGTGAAATCATCACACAGAGTTACATCTTTCCCCTCTAGAAGCCTTTCGCTAAGGCAGTTCTTGTGGAATTGCAAAGTGATACTGGGAAGCCCATAGAGGGCTATGGTGAAAAAGTAAATATCCTCAGATGAAATCTGGAAAGAAGCTTTCTGAGAAACTGCTTAGTGTTCTGTGAATTCATCTCACAGAGTTACATCTGTATTTCGTGGATCTCTTCGCTAGCCTTATTTCTGTGGAATCTGAGAACAGATATTTCGGATCCCTTTGAAGACTATAGGGCCAAAGGAAATATCCTCCGATAACAAAGAGAAAGAAGCTTTCTGAGAAACTTCTTTGTGTTCTGTGAAATCATCTCACAGAGTTACAGCTTTCCCCTCCAGAAGACTTTCGCTAAGACAGTTCTTGTGGAATTCGCAAAGTGATATTTGGAAGCCCATAGAGGGATATTGTGAAAAAGGAAATATCCTCAGGTGAAATCTGGAAAGAAGCTTTCTGAGAAACTGCTTAGTGTTCTGTTAATTCATCTCACAGAGTTACATCTGTATTTCGTGGATCTCTTTGCTAGCCTTATTTCTGTGGAATCTGAGAACAGATATTTCGGATCCCTTTGAAGACTATAGGGCCAAAGGAAATATCGTCCGATAACAAAGAGAAAGAAGCTTTCTGAGAAACTTCTTTGTGTTCTGTGAAATCATCTCACAGAGTTACAGCTTTCCCCTCAAGAAGCCTTTCGCTAAGACAGTTCTTGTGGAATTGGCAAAGTGATATTTGGAAGCCCATAAAGGGCTATGGTGAAAAGGGAAATATCCTCAGATGAAATCTGGAAAGAAGCTTTCTGAGAAACTGCTTAGTGTTCTGTTAATTCATCTCACAGAGTTACATCTGTATTTCGTGGATCTCTTTGATAGCCTTATTTCTGTGGAATCTGAGAACAGATATTTCGGATCCCTTTGAAGACTATAGGGTCAAAGGAAATATTCTCCGATAGCAAAGAGAAAGAAGCTTTCTGAGAAACTTCTTTGTGTTCTGTGAAATCATCTCACAGAGTTACAGCTTTCCCCTCAAGAAGCCTTTCGCTAAGACAGTTCTTGTGGAATTGGCAAAGTGATATTTGGAAGCCCATAAAGGGCTATGGTGAAAAGGGAAATATCCTCAGATGAAATCTGGAAAGAAGCTTTCTGAGAAACTGCTTAGTGTTCTGTTAATTCATCTCACAGAGTTACATCTGTATTTCATGGATCTCTTTGCTAGCCTTATTTCTGTGGAATCTGAGAACAGATATTTCGGATCCCTTAGGAGACTATAGGGCCAAAGGAAATATCCTCCGATAACAAAGAGAAGGAAGCTTTCTGAGAAACTTCTCTGTGTTCTGTGAAATCATCACACAGAGTTACATCTTTCCCCTCTAGAAGCCTTTCGCTAAGGCAGTTCTTGTGGAATTGCAAAGTGATACTGGGATGCCCATAGAGGGCTATGGTGAAAAAGTAAATATCCTCAGATGAAATCTGGAAAGAAGCTTTCTGAGAAACTGCTTAGTGTTCTGTGAATTCATCTCACAGAGTTACATCTGTATTTCGTGGATCTCTTCGCTAGCCTTATTTCTGTGGAATCTGAGAACAGATATTTCGGATCCCTTTGAAGACTATAGGGCCAAAGGAAATATCCTCCGATAACAAAGAGAAAGAAGCTTTCTGAGAAACTTCTTTGTGTTCTGTGAAATCATCTCACAGAGTTACAGCTTTCACTAGAAGAAGCCTTTCGCTAAGACAGTTCTTGTGGAATTGGCAAAGTGATATTTGGAAGCCCTTAGAGGGCTACGGTGAAAAAGGAAATATCCTCAGATGAAATCTGGAAAGAAGCTTTCTGAGAAACTGCTTAGTGTTCTGTTAATTCATCTCACGGAGTTACATCTGTATTTCGTGGATCTCTTTGCTAGCCTTATTTCTGTGGAATCTGAGAACAGATATTTCGGATCCCTTTGAAGACTATAGGGCCAAAGGAAATATCCTCCGATAACAAAGAGAAAGAAGCTTTCTGAGAAACTTCTTTGTGCTCTGTGAAATCATCTCACAGAGTTACAGTCTTCCCCTCAAGAAGCCTTTCGCTAAGACAGTTCTTGTGGAATTGGCAAAGTGATATATGGAACCCATAGAGGGCTATGGTGAAAAAGGAAATATCCTCAGATGAAATCTGGAAAGAAACTTTGTGAGAAACTGCTTAGTGTTCTGTTAATTCATCTCACAGAGTTACATCTGTATTTCGTGGATCTCTTTGCTAGCCTTATTTCTGTGGAATCTGAGAACAGATATTTCGGATACCTTTGAAGACTATAAGGCCAAAGGAAATATCCTCCGATAACAAAGAGAAAGAAGCTTTCTGAGAAACTTCTTTGTGTTCTGTGAAATCATCTCACAGAGTTACAGGTTTCCCCTCAAGAAGCCTTTCGCTATGACAGTTCTTGTGGAATTCGCAAAGTGATATTTGGAAGCCCATAGAGGGCTATGGTGAAAAAGGAAATATCCTCAGATGAAATCTGGAAAGAAGCTTTCTGAGAAACTGCTTAGTGTTCTGTTAATTCATCTCACAGAGTTACATCTGTATTTCGTGGATCTCTTTGCTAGCCTTATTTCTGTGGAATCTGAGAACAGATATTTCGGATCCCTTTGAAGACTATAGGGCCAAAGGAAATATCCTCCGATAACAAAGAGAAAGAAGCTTTCTGAGAAACTTCTTTGTGTTCTGTGAAATCATCTCACAGAGTTACAGCTTTCCCCTCTAGAAGCCTTTCGCTAAGACAGTTCTTGTGGAATTGGCAAAGTGATACTGGGAAGCCCATAGAGGGCTATGGTGAAAAAGAAAATATCCTCAGATGAAATCTGGAAAGAAGCTTTCTGAGAAACTGCTTAGTGTTCTGTGAATTCATCTCACAGAGTTACATCTGTATTTCGTGGATCTCTTTGCTAGCCTTATTTCTGTGGAATCTGAGAACAGATATTTCAGATCCCTTTGGAGACTATAGGGCCAAAGGAAATATCCTCCGATAACAAAGAGAAAGAAGCTTTCTGAGAAACTTCTTTGTGTTCTGTGAAATCATCTCACAGAGTTACAGCTTTCCCCTCAAGAAGCCTTTCGCTAAGACAGTTCTTGTGGAATTGGCAAAGTGATATTTGGAAGCCCATACAGGGCTATGGTGAAAAAGGAAATATCCTTCGATGAAATCTGGAAAGAAGCTTTCTGAGAAACTGCTTAGTGTTCTGTTAATTCATCTCACAGAGTTACATCTGTATTTCGTGGATCTCTTTGATAGCCTTATTTCTGTGGAATCTGAGAACAGATATTTCGGATCCCTTTGAAGACTATAGGGTCAAAGGAAATATTCTCCGATAGCAAAGAGAAAGAAGCTTTCTGAGAAACTTCTTTGTGTTCTGTGAAATCATCTCACAGAGTTACAGCTTTCCCCTCAAGGAGCCTTTCGCTAAGACAGTTCTTGTGGAATTGGCAAAGTGATATTTGGAAGCCCTTAGAGGGCTATGGTGAAAAATGAAATATCCTCAGATGAAATCTGGAAAGAAGCTTTCTGAGAAACTGCTTAGTGTTCTGTTAATTCATCTCACAGAGTTACATCTGTATTTCGTGGATCTCTTTGCTAGCCTTATTTCTGGGGAATCTGAGAACAGATATTTCGGATCCCTTTGGAGACTATAGGGCCAAAGGAAATATCCTCCGATAACAAAGAGAAAGAAGCTTTCTGAGAAACTTCTTTGTGTTCTGTGAAATCATCTCACAGAGATACAGCTTTCCCCTCATGAAGCCTTTCGCTAAGACAGTTCTTGTGGAATTGGCAAAGTGATATTTGGAACCCCTACTAGGCTATGGTAAAAAAAGGAAATATCCTCCGATGAAATCTGGAAAGAAGCTTTCTGAGAAACTGCTTAGTGTTCTGTTAATTCATCTCACAGAGTTACCTCTGTATTTTGTGGTTGTCTTTGCTAGCATTATTTCTGTGGAATGTGAGAACAGATATTTCGGATCCCTTTGAAGACTATAGGGCCAAAGGAAATATCCTCCGATAACAAAGAGAAAGAAGCTTTCTGAGAAACTTCTTTGTGTTCTGTGAAATCATCTCACAGAGTTACACCTTTCCCCTCTAGAAGACTTTCGCTAAAACAGTTCTTGTGGAATTGGCAAAGTGATATTGGGAAGCCCATAGAGGGCTATGGTGAAAAAGGAAATATCCTCAGATGAAATCTGGAAGGAAGCTTTCTCAGAAACTGCTTAGTGGTCTGTTAATTCATCTCACAGAGTTACATCTGTATTTCGTGGATCTCTTTGCTAGACTTATTTCTGTGGAATCTGAGAACAGATATTTCGGATCCCTTTGAAGACTATAGTGCCAAAGGAAATATCCTCCGATAACAAAGAGAAAGAAGCTTTCTGAGAAACTTCTTTGTGTTCTGTGAAATCATCTCACAGAGTTACAGCTTTCCCCTCAAGAAGCCTTTCGCTAAGACAGTTCTTGTGGAATTCGCAAAGTGATATTTGGAAGCCCATAGAGGGATATTGTGAAAAAGGAAATATCCTCAGGTGAAATCTGGAAAGAAGCTTTCTGAGAAACTGCTTAGTGTTCTGTGAATTCAACTCACAGAGTTACATCTATATTTCGTGGATCTCTTTACTAGCCTTATTTCTGTGGAGTCTGAGAACAGATATTTCTGATCCCTTTGAAGACTATAGGGCCAAAGGAAATATCCTCCGATAACAAAGAGAAAGAAGCTTTCTGAGAAACTTCTTTGTGTTCTGTGAAATCATCTCACAGAGTTACAGCTTTCCCCTCAAGAAGCCTTTCGCTAAGACAGTTCTTGTGGTATAGGCAAAGTGATATTTGGAATCCCATACAGGGCTATGGAGAAAAAGGAAATATCCTCAGATGAAATCTGGAAAGAAGCTTTCTGAGAAACTGCTTAGTGTTCTGTTAATTCATCTCACAGAGTTACATCTGTATTTCGTGGATCTCTTTGCTAGCCTTATTTCTGTGGTATCTGAGAACAGATATTTCGGATCCCTTTGAAGACTATAGGGCCAAGGGAAATATTCTCCGATAACAAAGAGAAAGAAGCTTTCTGAGAAACTTCTTTGTGTTCTGTGAAATCATCTCACAGAGTTACAGCTTTCCCCTCAAGAAGCCTTTCGCCAAGACAGTTCTTGTGGAATTGGCAAAGTGATATTTGGAAGCCCATAGAGGGCGTTGGTGAAAAAGGAAATATCCTCAGATGAAATCTGGAAAGAAGCTTTCTGAGAAACTGCTTAGTGTTCTGTGAATTCATCTCACAGAGTTACATCTGTATTTCGTGGATCTCTTTGCTAGCCTTATTTCTGTGGAATCTGAGAACAGATATTTCAGATCCCTTTGGAGACTATAGGGCCAAAGGAAATATCCTCCGATAACAAAGAGAAAGAAGCTTTCTGAGAAACTTCTTTGTGTTCTGTGAAATCATCTCACAGAGTTACAGCTTTCCCCTCAAGAAGCCTTTCGCTAAGACAGTTCTTGTGGAATTGGCAAAGTGATATTTGGAAGCCAATACAGGGCTATGGTGAAAAAGGAAATATCC
Source organism: Macaca mulatta (assembly GCF_049350105.2). Taxonomy (NCBI): domain Eukaryota; kingdom Metazoa; phylum Chordata; class Mammalia; order Primates; family Cercopithecidae; genus Macaca; species Macaca mulatta. The sequence goes on from NC_133420.1 coordinate 27,717,860, forward strand.
TCCGATGAAATCTGGAAAGAAGCTTTCTGAGAAACTGCTTAGTGTTCTGTTAATTCATCTCACAGAGTTACATCTGTATTTCGTGGATCTCTTTGATAGCCTTATTTCTGTGGAATCTGAGAACAGATATTTCGGATCCCTTTGAAGACTATAGGGCCAAAGGAAATATTCTACGAGAGCAAAGAGGAAGAAGCTTTCTGAGAAACTTCTTTGTGTTCTGTGAAATCATCTCACAGAGTTACAGCTTTCCCCTCAAGAAGCCTTTCGCTAAGACAGTTCTTCTGGAATTGGCAAAGTGATATTTGGAAGCCCATAAAGGGCTATGGTGAAAAAGGAAATATCCTCAGATGAAATCTGGAAAGAAGCTTTCTGAGAAACTGCTTAGTGTTCTGTTAATTCATCTCACAGAGTTACATCTGTATTTCGTGGATCTCTTTGCTAGCCTTATTTCTGGGGAATCTGAGAACAGATATTTCGGATCTCTTAGGAGACTATAGGGCCAAGGGAAATATCCTCCGATAACAAAGAGAAGGAAGCTTTCTGAGAAACTTCTGTGTGTTCTGTGAAATCATCACACAGAGTTACAGCTTTCCCCTCAAGAAGCCTTTCGCTAAGACAGTTCTTGTGGAATTGGCAAAGTGATATTTGGAAGCCCATACAGGGCTATGGTGAAAAAGGAAATATCCTCAGATGAAATATGGAATAAAGCTTTCTGAGAAACTGCTTAGTGTTCTGTAAATTCATCTCACAGAGTTACATCTGTATTTCGTGGATCTCTTTGCTAGCCTTATTTCTGTGGAATCTGAGAACAGATATTTCGGATCCCTTTGAAGACTATAGGGCCAAAGGAAATATCCTCCGATAACAAAGAGAAAGAAGCTTTCTGAGAAACTTCTTTGTGTTCTGTGAAATCATCTCACAGAGTTACAGCTTTCCCCTCAAGAAGCCTTTCGCTAAGACAGTTCTTGGGGAATTGGCAAAGTGATATTTGGAAGCCCATACAGGGCTATGGTGAAAAAGAAAATATCCTCCGATGAAATCTGGAAAGAAGCTTTCTGAGAAACTGCTTAGTGTTCTGTGAATTCATCTCACAGAGTTACATCTGAATTTCGTGGATCTCTTTGCTAGCATTATTTCTGTGGAATCTGAGAACAGATATTTCGGATCCCTTTGAAGACTATAGGGCCAAAGGAAATATTCTACGAGAGCAAAGAGAAAGAAGCTTTCTGAGAAACTTCTTTGTGTTCTGTGAAATCATCTCACAGAGTTACAGCTTTCCCCTCAAGAAGCCTTTCGCTAAGACAGTTCTTCTGGAATTGGCAAAGTGATATTTGGAAGCCCATAAAGGGCTATGGTGAAAAAGGAAATATCCTCAGATGAAATCTGGAAAGAAGCTTTCTGAGAAACTGCTTAGTGTTCTGTTAATTCATCTCACAGAGTTACATCTGTATTTCGTGGATCTCTTTGCTAGCCTTATTTCTGGGGAATCTGAGAACAGATATTTCGGATCTCTTAGGAGACTATAGGGCCAAGGGAAATATCCTCCGATAACAAAGAGAAGGAAGCTTTCTGAGAAACTTCTGTGTGTTCTGTGAAATCATCACACAGAGTTACAGCTTTCCCCTCAAGAAGCCTTTCGCTAAGACAGTTCTTGTGGAATTGGCAAAGTGATATTTGGAAGCCCATACAGGGCTATGGTGAAAAAGGAAATATCCTCAGATGAAATATGGAATAAAGCTTTCTGAGAAACTGCTTAGTGTTCTGTAAATTCATCTCACAGAGTTACATCTGTATTTCGTGGATCTCTTTGCTAGCCTTATTTCTGTAGAATCTGAGAACAGATATTTCGGATCCCTTTGAAGACTATAGGGCCAAAGGAAATATCCTCCGATAACAAAGAGAAAGAAGCTTTCTGAGAAACTTCTTTGTGTTCTGTGAAATCATCTCACAGAGTTACAGCTTTCCCCTCTAGAAGCCTTTCGCTAAGACAGTTCTTGTGGAATTGGCAAAGTGATACTGGGAAGCCCATAGAGGGCTATGGTGAAAAAGAAAATATCCTCAGATGAAATCTGGAAAGAAGCTTTCTGAGAAACTGCTTAGTGTTCTGTGAATTCATCTCACAGAGTTACATCTGTATTTCGTGGATCTCTTTGCTAGCCTTATTTCTGTGGAATCTGAGAACAGATATTTCGGATCCCTTTGAAGACTATAGGGCCAAGGGAAATATTCTCCGATAACAAAGAGAAAGAAGCTTTCTGAGAAACTTCTTTGTGTTCTGTGAAATCATCTCACAGAGTTACAGCTTTCCCCTCAAGAAGCCTTTCGCCAAGACAGTTCTTGTGGAATTGGCAAAGTGATATTTGGAAGCCCATAGAGGGCGTTGGTGAAAAAGGAAATATCCTCAGATGAAATCTGGAAAGAAGCTTTCTGAGAAACTGCTTAGTGTTCTGTGAATTCATCTCACAGAGTTACATCTGTATTTCGTGGATCTCTTTGCTAGCCTTATTTCTGTGGAATCTGAGAACAGATATTTCAGATCCCTTTGGAGACTATAGGGCCAAAGGAAATATCCTCCGATAACAAAGAGAAAGAAGCTTTCTGAGAAACTTCTTTGTGTTCTGTGAAATCATCTCACAGAGTTACAGCTTTCCCCTCAAGAAGCCTTTCGCTAAGACAGTTCTTGTGGAATTGGCAAAGTGATATTTGGAAGCCAATACAGGGCTATGGTGAAAAAGGAAATATCCTCCGATGAAATCTGGAAAGAAGCTTTCTGAGAAACTGCTTAGTGTTCTGTTAATTCATCTCACAGAGTTACATCTGTATTTCGTGGATCTCTTTGCTAGCATTATTTCTGTGGAATCTGAGAACAGATATTTCGGATCCCTTTGAAGACTATAGGGCCAAAGGAAATATTCTACGAGAGCAAAGAGGAAGAAGCTTTCTGAGAAACTTCTTTGTGTTCTGTGAAATCATCTCACAGAGTTACAGCTTTCCCCTCAAGAAGCCTTTCGCTAAGACAGTTCTTCTGGAATTGGCAAAGTGATATTTGGAAGCCCATAAAGGGCTATGGTGAAAAAGGAAATATCCTCAGATGAAATCTGGAAAGAAGCTTTCTGAGAAACTGCTTAGTGTTCTGTTAATTCATCTCACAGAGTTACATCTGTATTTCGTGGATCTCTTTGCTAGCCTTATTTCTGGGGAATCTGAGAACAGATATTTCGGATCTCTTAGGAGACTATAGGGCCAAGGGAAATATCCTCCGATAACAAAGAGAAGGAAGCTTTCTGAGAAACTTCTGTGTGTTCTGTGAAATCATCACACAGAGTTACAGCTTTCCCCTCAAGAAGCCTTTCGCTAAGACAGTTCTTGTGGAATTGGCAAAGTGATATTTGGAAGCCCATACAGGGATATGGTGAAAAAGGAAATATCCTCAGATGAAATATGGAATAAAGCTTTCTGAGAAACTGCTTAGTGTTCTGTAAATTCATCTCACAGAGTTACATCTGTATTTCGTGGATCTCTTTGCTAGCCTTATTTCTGTGGAATCTGAGAACAGATATTTCGAATCCCTTTGAAGACTATAGGGCCAAAGGAAATATCCTCCGATAACAAAGAGAAAGAAGCTTTCTGAGAAACTTCTTTGTGTTCTGTGAAATCATCTCACAGAGTTACAGCTTTCCCCTCTAGAAGCCTTTCGCTAAGACAGTTCTTGTGGAATTGGCAAAGTGATACTGGGAAGCCCATAGAGGGCTATGGTGAAAAAGAAAATATCCTCAGATGAAATCTGGAAAGAAGCTTTCTGAGAAACTGCTTAGTGTTCTGTGAATTCATCTCACAGAGTTACATCTGTATTTCGTGGATCTCTTTGCTAGCCTTATTTCTGTGGAATCTGAGAACAGATATTTCAGATCCCTTTGGAGACTATAGGGCCAAAGGAAATATCCTCCGATAACAAAGAGAAAGAAGCTTTCTGAGAAACTTCTTTGTGTTCTGTGAAATCATCTCACAGAGTTACAGCTTTCCCCTCAAGAAGCCTTTCGCTAAGACAGTTCTTGGGGAATTGGCAAAGTGATATTTGGAAGCCCATACAGGGCTATGGTGAAAAAGAAAATATCCTCCGATGAAATCTGGAAAGAAGCTTTCTGAGAAACTGCTTAGTGTTCTGTGAATTCATCTCACAGAGTTACATCTGAATTTCGTGGATCTCTTTGCTAGCATTATTTCTGTGGAATCTGAGAACAGATATTTCGGATCCCTTTGAAGACTATAGGGCCAAAGGAAATATTCTACGAGAGCAAAGAGAAAGAAGCTTTCTGAGAAACTTCTTTGTGTTCTGTGAAATCATCTCACAGAGTTACAGCTTTCCCCTCAAGAAGCCTTTCGCTAAGACAGTTCTTCTGGAATTGGCAAAGTGATATTTGGAAGCCCATAAAGGGCTATGGTGAAAAAGGAAATATCCTCAGATGAAATCTGGAAAGAAGCTTTCTGAGAAACTGCTTAGTGTTCTGTTAATTCATCTCACAGAGTTACATCTGTATTTCGTGGATCTCTTTGCTAGCCTTATTTCTGGGGAATCTGAGAACAGATATTTCGGATCTCTTAGGAGACTATAGGGCCAAGGGAAATATCCTCCGATAACAAAGAGAAGGAAGCTTTCTGAGAAACTTCTGTGTGTTCTGTGAAATCATCACACAGAGTTACAGCTTTCCCCTCAAGAAGCCTTTCGCTAAGACAGTTCTTGTGGAATTGGCAAAGTGATATTTGGAAGCCCATACAGGGCTATGGTGAAAAAGGAAATATCCTCAGATGAAATATGGAATAAAGCTTTCTGAGAAACTGCTTAGTGTTCTGTAAATTCATCTCACAGAGTTACATCTGTATTTCGTGGATCTCTTTGCTAGCCTTATTTCTGTGGAATCTGAGAACAGATATTTCGGATCCCTTTGAAGACTATAGGGCCAAAGGAAATATCCTCCGATAACAAAGAGAAAGAAGCTTTCTGAGAAACTTCTTTGTGTTCTGTGAAATCATCTCACAGAGTTACAGCTTTCCCCTCTAGAAGCCTTTCGCTAAGACAGTTCTTGTGGAATTGGCAAAGTGATACTGGGAAGCCCATAGAGGGCTATGGTGAAAAAGAAAATATCCTCAGATGAAATCTGGAAAGAAGCTTTCTGAGAAACTGCTTAGTGTTCTGTGAATTCATCTCACAGAGTTACATCTGTATTTCGTGGATCTCTTTGCTAGCCTTATTTCTGTGGAATCTGAGAACAGATATTTCAGATCCCTTTGGAGACTATAGGGCCAAAGGAAATATCCTCCGATAACAAAGAGAAAGAAGCTTTCTGAGAAACTTCTTTGTGTTCTGTGAAATCATCTCACAGAGTTACAGCTTTCCCCTCAAGAAGCCTTTCGCTAAGACAGTTCTTGGGGAATTGGCAAAGTGATATTTGGAAGCCCATACAGGGCTATGGTGAAAAAGAAAATATCCTCCGATGAAATCTGGAAAGAAGCTTTCTGAGAAACTGCTTAGTGTTCTGTGAATTCATCTCACAGAGTTACATCTGAATTTCGTGGATCTCTTTGCTAGCATTATTTCTGTGGAATCTGAGAACAGATATTTCGGATCCCTTTGAAGACTATAGGGCCAAAGGAAATATTCTACGAGAGCAAAGAGAAAGAAGCTTTCTGAGAAACTTCTTTGTGTTCTGTGAAATCATCTCACAGAGTTACAGCTTTCCCCTCAAGAAGCCTTTCGCTAAGACAGTTCTTCTGGAATTGGCAAAGTGATATTTGGAAGCCCATAAAGGGCTATGGTGAAAAAGGAAATATCCTCAGATGAAATCTGGAAAGAAGCTTTCTGAGAAACTGCTTAGTGTTCTGTTAATTCATCTCACAGAGTTACATCTGTATTTCGTGGATCTCTTTGCTAGCCTTATTTCTGGGGAATCTGAGAACAGATATTTCGGATCTCTTAGGAGACTATAGGGCCAAGGGAAATATCCTCCGATAACAAAGAGAAGGAAGCTTTCTGAGAAACTTCTGTGTGTTCTGTGAAATCATCACACAGAGTTACAGCTTTCCCCTCAAGAAGCCTTTCGCTAAGACAGTTCTTGTGGAATTGGCAAAGTGATATTTGGAAGCCCATACAGGGCTATGGTGAAAAAGGAAATATCCTCAGATGAAATATGGAATAAAGCTTTCTGAGAAACTGCTTAGTGTTCTGTAAATTCATCTCACAGAGTTACATCTGTATTTCGTGGATCTCTTTGCTAGCCTTATTTCTGTGGAATCTGAGAACAGATATTTCGGATCCCTTTGAAGACTATAGGGCCAAAGGAAATATCCTCCGATAACAAAGAGAAAGAAGCTTTCTGAGAAACTTCTTTGTGTTCTGTGAAATCATCTCACAGAGTTACAGCTTTCCCCTCTAGAAGCCTTTCGCTAAGACAGTTCTTGTGGAATTGGCAAAGAGATACTGGGAAGCCCATAGAGGGCTATGGTGAAAAAGAAAATATCCTCAGATGAAATCTGGAAAGAAGCTTTCTGAGAAACTGCTTAGTGTTCTGTGAATTCATCTCACAGAGTTACATCTGTATTTCGTGGATCTCTTCGCTAGCCTTATTTCTGTGGAATCTCAGAACAGATATTTCGGATCCCTTTGAAGACTATAGGGCCAAAGGAAATATCCTCCGATAACAAAGAGAAAGAAGCTTTCTGAGAAACTTCTTTGTGTTCTGTGAAATCATCTCACAGAGTTACAGCTTTAACTAGAAGAAGCCTTTTGCTAAGACAGTTCTTGTGGAATTGGCAAAGTGATATTTGGAAGCCCATAGAGGGCTAGGGTGAAAAAGGAAATATCCTCAGATGAAATCTGGAAAGAAGCTTTCTGAGAAACTGCTTAGTGTTCTGTTAATTCATCTCACAGAGTTACATCTGTATTTCGTGGATGTCTTTGCTATCCATATTTCTGTGGAATGTGAGAACAGATAATTCGGATCCCTTTGAAGACTATAGGGCCAAAGGAAATATACTCCGATAACAAAGAGAAAGAAGCTTTCTGAGAAACTTCTTTGTGTTCTGCGAAATCATCTCACAGAGTTACAGCTTTCCCCTCAAGAAGCCTTTCGCTAAGACAATTCTTGTGGAATTGGCAAAGTTTTATTTGGAAGCCTTTAGAGGGCTATGGTGAAAAAGGAAATATCCTCAGATGAAATCTGGAAAGAAACTTTGTGAGAAACTGCTTAGTGTTCTGTTAATTCATCTCACAGAGGTACATCTGTATTTCTTGGATCTCTTTGCTACCCTTATTTCTGTGGAATCTGAGAACAGATATTTCGGATCCCTTTGAAGACTATAAGGCCAAAGGAAATATCCTCCGATAACAAAGAGAAAGAAGCTTTCTGAGAAACTTCTTTGTGTTCTGTGAAATCATCTCACAGAGTTACAGCTTTCCCCTCCAGAAGACTTTCGCTAAGACAGTTCTTGTGGAATTCGCAAAGTGATATTTGGAAGCCCATAGAGGGATATTGTGAAAAAGGAAATATCCTCAGGTGAAATCTGGAAAGAAGCTTTCTGAGAAACTGCTTAGTGTTCTGTTAATTCATCTCACATAGTTACATCTGTATTTCGTGGATCTCTTTGCTAGCCTTATTTCTGTGGAATCTGAGAACAGATATTTCGGATCGCTTTGAAGACTATAGGGCCAAAGGAAATATCGTCCGATAACAAAGAGAAAGAAGCTTTCTGAGAAACTTCTTTGTGTTCTGTGAAATCATCTCACAGAGTTACAGCTTTCCGCTCAAGAAGCCTTTCGCTAAGACAGTTCTTGTGGAATTGGCAAAGTGATATTTGGAAGCCCATACAGGGCTATGGTGAAAAAGGAAATATCCTTCGATGAAATCTGGAAAGAAGCTTTCTGAGAAACTGCTTAGTGTTCTGTTAATTCATCTCACAGAGTTACATCTGTATTTCGTGGATCTCTTTGATAGCCTTATTTCTGTGGAATCTGAGAACAGATATTTCGGATCCCTTTGAAGACTATAGGGTCAAAGGAAATATTCTCCTATAGCAAAGAGAAAGAAGCTTTCTGAGAAACTTCTTTGTGTTCTGTGAAATCATCTCACAGAGTTACAGCTTTCCCCTCAAGAAGCCTTTCGCTAAGACAGTTCTTGTGGAATTGGCAAAGTGATATTTGGAAGCCCATAAAGGGCTATGGTGAAAAGGGAAATATCCTCAGATGAAATCTGGAAAGAAGCTTTCTGAGAAACTGCTTAGTGTTCTGTTAATTCATCTCACAGAGTTACATCTGTATTTCATGGATCTCTTTGCTAGCCTTATTTCTGTGGAATCTGAGAACAGATATTTCGGATCCCTTAGGAGACTATAGGGCCAAAGGAAATATCCTCCGATAACAAAGAGAAGGAAGCTTTCTGAGAAACTTCTGTGTGTTCTGTGAAATCATCACACAGAGTTACATCTTTCCCCTCTAGAAGCCTTTCGCTAAGGCAGTTCTTGTGGAATTGCAAAGTGATACTGGGATGCCCATAGAGGGCTATGGTGAAAAAGTAAATATCCTCAGATGAAATCTGGAAAGAAGCTTTCTGAGAAACTGCTTAGTGTTCTGTGAATTCATCTCACAGAGTTACATCTGTATTTCGTGGATCTCTTCGCTAGCCTTATTTCTGTGGAATCTGAGAACAGATATTTCGGATCCCTTTGAAGACTATAGGGCCAAAGGAAATATCCTCCGATAACAAAGAGAAAGAAGCTTTCTGAGAAACTTCTTTGTGTTCTGTGAAATCATCTCACAGAGTTACAGCTTTCACTAGAAGAAGCCTTTCGCTAAGACAGTTCTTGTGGAATTGGCAAAGTGATATTTGGAAGCCCTTAGAGGGCTACGGTGAAAAAGGAAATATCCTCAGATGAAATCTGGAAAGAAGCTTTCTGAGAAACTGCTTAGTGTTCTGTTAATTCATCTCACGGAGTTACATCTGTATTTCGTGGATCTCTTTGCTAGCCTTATTTCTGTGGAATCTGAGAACAGATATTTCGGATCCCTTTGAAGACTATAGGGCCAAAGGAAATATCCTCCGATAACAAAGAGAAAGAAGCTTTCTGAGAAACTTCTTTGTGCTCTGTGAAATCATCTCACAGAGTTACAGTCTTCCCCTCAAGAAGCCTTTCGCTAAGACAGTTCTTGTGGAATTGGCAAAGTGATATATGGAACCCATAGAGGGCTATGGTGAAAAAGGAAATATCCTCAGATGAAATCTGGAAAGAAACTTTGTGAGAAACTGCTTAGTGTTCTGTTAATTCATCTCACAGAGTTACATCTGTATTTCGTGGATCTCTTTGCTAGCCTTATTTCTGTGGAATCTGAGAACAGATATTTCGGATCCCTTTGAAGACTATAAGGCCAAAGGAAATATCCTCCGATAACAAAGAGAAAGAAGCTTTCTGAGAAACTTCTTTGTGTTCTGTGAAATCATCTCACAGAGTTACAGGTTTCCCCTCAAGAAGCCTTTCGCTATGACAGTTCTTGTGGAATTCGCAAAGTGATATTTGGAAGCCCATAGAGGGCTATGGTGAAAAAGGAAATATCCTCAGATGAAATCTGGAAAGAAGCTTTCTGGGAAACTGCTTAGTGTTCTGTTAATTCATCTCACAGAGTTACATCTGTATTTCGTGGATCTCTTTGCTAGCCTTATTTCTGTGGAATCTGAGAACAGATATTTCGGATCCCTTTGAAGACTATAGGGCCAAAGGAAATATCCTCCGATAACAAAGAGAAAGAAGCTTTCTGAGAAACTTCTTTGTGTTCTGTGAAATCATCTCACAGAGTTACAGCTTTCCCCTCTAGAAGCCTTTCGCTAAGACAGTTCTTGTGGAATTGGCAAAGTGATACTGGGAAGCCCATAGAGGGCTATGGTGAAAAAGAAAATATCCTCAGATGAAATCTGGAAAGAAGCTTTCTGAGAAACTGCTTAGTGTTCTGTGAATTCATCTCACAGAGTTACATCTGTATTTCGTGGATCTCTTTGCTAGCCTTATTTCTGTGGAATCTGAGAACAGATATTTCAGATCCCTTTGGAGACTATAGGGCCAAAGGAAATATCCTCCGATAACAAAGAGAAAGAAGCTTTCTGAGAAACTTCTTTGTGTTCTGTGAAATCATCTCACAGAGTTACAGCTTTCCCCTCAAGAAGCCTTTCGCTAAGACAGTTCTTGTGGAATTGGCAAAGTGATATTTGGAAGCCCATACAGGGCTATGGTGAAAAAGGAAATATCCTTCGATGAAATCTGGAAAGAAGCTTTCTGAGAAACTGCTTAGTGTTCTGTTAATTCATCTCACAGAGTTACATCTGTATTTCGTGGATCTCTTTGATAGCCTTATTTCTGTGGAATCTGAGAACAGATATTTCGGATCCCTTTGAAGACTATAGGGACAAAGGAAATATTCTCCGATAGCAAAGAGAAAGAAGCTTTCTGAGAAACTTCTTTGTGTTCTGTGAAATCATCTCACAGAGTTACAGCTTTCCCCTCAAGAAGCCTTTCGCTAAGACAGTTCTTGTGGAATTGGCAAAGTGATATTTGGAAGCCCATAAAGGGCTATGGTGAAAAGGGAAATATCCTCAGATGAAATCTGGAAAGAAGCTTTCTGAGAAACTGCTTAGTGTTCTGTTAATTCATCTCACAGAGTTACATCTGTATTTCATGGATCTCTTTGCTAGCCTTATTTCTGTGGAATCTGAGAACAGATATTTCGGATCCCTTAGGAGACTATAGGGCCAAAGGAAATATCCTCCGATAACAAAGAGAAGGAAGCTTTCTGAGAAACTTCTGTGTGTTCTGTGAAATCATCACACAGAGTTACATCTTTCCCCTCTAGAAGCCTTTCGCTAATGCAGTTCTTGTGGAATTGCAAAGTGATACTGGGAAGCCCATAGAGGGCTATGGTGAAAAAGTAAATATCCTCAGATGAAATCTGGAAAGAAGCTTTCTGAGAAACTGCTTAGTGTTCTGTGAATTCATCTCACAGAGTTACATCTGTATTTCGTGGATCTCTTCGCTAGCCTTATTTCTGTGGAATCTCAGAACAGATATTTCGGATCCCTTTGAAGACTATAGGGCCAAAGGAAATATCCTCCGATAACAAAGAGAAAGAAGCTTTCTGAGAAACTTCTTTGTGTTCTGTGAAATCATCTCACAGAGTTACAGCTTTAACTAGAAGAAGCCTTTTGCTAAGACAATTCTTGTGGAATTGGCAAAGTGATATTTGGAAGCCCATAGAGGGCTAGGGTGAAAAAGGAAATATCCTCAGATGAAATCTGGAAAGAAGCTTTCTGAGAAACTGCTTAGTGTTCTGTTAATTCATCTCACAGAGTTACATCTGTATTTCGTGGATGTCTTTGCTATCCATATTTCTGTGGAATGGGAGAACAGATATTTCGGATCCCTTTGAAGACTATAGGGCCAAAGGAAATATACTCCGATAACAAAGAGAAAGAAGCTTTCTGAGAAACTTCTTTGTGTTCTGTGAAATCATCTCACAGAGTTACAGCTTTCCCCTCAAGAAGCCTTTCGCTAAGACAATTCTTGTGGAATTGGCAAAGTTTTATTTGGAAGCCTTTAGAGGGCTATGGGGAAAAAGGAAATATCCTCAGATGAAATCTGGAAAGAAACTTTGTGAGAAACTGCTTAGTGTTCTGTTAATTCATCTCACAGAGGTACATCTGTATTTCTTGGATCTCTTTGCTACCCTTATTTCTGTGGAATCTGAGAACAGATATTTCGGATCCCTTTGAAGACTATAAGGCCAAAGGAAATATCCTCCGATAACAAAGAGAAAGAAGCTTTCTCAGAAACTTCTTTGTGTTCTGTGAAATCATCTCACAGAGTTACAGCTTTCCCCTCCAGAAGACTTTCGCTAAGACAGTTCTTGTGGAATTCGCAAAGTGATATTTGGAAGCCCATAGAGGGATATTGTGAAAAAGGAAATATCCTCAGGTGAAATCTGGAAAGAAGCTTTCTGAGAAACTGCTTAGTGTTCTGTTAATTCATCTCACAGAGTTACATCTGTATTTCGTGGATCTCTTTGCTAGCCTTATTTCTGTGGAATCTGAGAACAGATATTTCGGATCCCTTTGAAGACTATAGGGCCAAAGGAAATATCGTCCGATAACAAAGAGAAAGAAGCTTTCTGAGAAACTTCTTTGTGTTCTGTGAAATCATCTCACAGAGTTACAGCTTTCCCCTCAAGAAGCCTTTCGCTAAGACAGTTCTTGTGGAATTGGCAAAGTGATATTTGGAAGCCCATACAGGGCTATGGTGAAAAAGGAAATATCCTTCGATGAAATCTGGAAAGAAGCTTTCTGAGAAACTGCTTAGTGTTCTGTTAATTCATCTCACAGAGTTACATCTGTATTTCGTGGATCTCTTTGCTAGCCTTATTTCTGTGGAATCTGAGAACAGATATTTCGGATCTCTTTGAAGACTATAGGGCCAAAGGAAATATCCTCCGATAACAAAGAGAAAGAAGCTTTCTGAGAAACTTCTTTGTGTTCTGTGAAATCATCTCACAGAGTTACAGCTTTCCCCTCTAGAAGCCTTTCGCTAAGACAGTTCTAGTGGAATTGGCAAAGTGATACTGGGAAGCCCATAGAGGGCTATGGTGAAAAAGAAAATATCCTCAGATGAAATCTGGAAAGAAGCTTTCTGAGAAACTGCTTAGTGTTCTGTGAATTCATCTCACAGAGTTACATCTGTATTTCGTGGATCTCTTTGCTAGCCTTATTTCTGTGGAATCTGAGAACAGATATTTCAGATCCCTTTGGAGACTATAGGGCCAAAGGAAATATCCTCCGATAACAAAGAGAAAGAAGCTTTCTGAGAAACTTCTTTGTGTTCTGTGAAATCATCTCACAGAGTTACAGCTTTCCCCTCAAGAAGCCTTTCGCTAAGACAGTTCTTGTGGAATTGGCAAAGTGATATTTGGAAGCCCATACAGGGCTATGGTGAAAAAGGAAATATCCTTCGATGAAATCTGGAAAGAAGCTTTCTGAGAAACTGCTTAGTGTTCTGTAAATTCATCTCACAGAGTTACATCTGTATTTCGTGGATCTCTTTGATAGCCTTATTTCTGTGGAATCTGAGAACAGATATTTCGGATCCCTTTGAAGACTATAGGGACAAAGGAAATATTCTCCGATAGCAAAGAGAAAGAAGCTTTCTGAGAAACTTCTTTGTGTTCTGTGAAATCATCTCACAGAGTTACAGCTTTCCCCTCAAGAAGCCTTTCGCTAAGACAGTTCTTGTGGAATTGGAAAAGTGATATTTGGAAGCCCATAAAGGGCTATGGTGAAAAGGGAAATATCCTCAGATGAAATCTGGAAAGAAGCTTTCTGAGAAACTGCTTAGTGTTCTGTTAATTCATCTCACAGAGTTACATCTGTATTTCATGGATCTCTTTGCTAGCCTTATTTCTGTGGAATCTGAGAACAGATATTTCGGATCCCTTAGGAGACTATAGGGCCAAAGGAAATATCCTCCGATAACAAAGAGAAGGAAGCTTTCTGAGAAACTTCTGTGTGTTCTGTGAAATCATCACACAGAGTTACATCTTTCCCCTCTAGAAGCCTTTCGCTAAGGCAGTTCTTGTGGAATTGCAAAGTGATACTGGGAAGCCCATAGAGGGCTATGGTGGAAAAGTAAATATCCTCAGATGAAATCTGGAAAGAAGCTTTCTGAGAAACTGCTTAGTGTTCTGTGAATTCATCTCACAGAGTTACATCTGTATTTCGTGGATCTCTTCGCTAGCCTTATTTCTGTGGAATCTGAGAACAGATATTTCGGATCCCTTTGAAGACTATAGGGCCAAAGGAAATATCCTCCGATAACAAAGAGAAAGAAGCTTTCTGAGAAACTTCTTTGTGTTCTGTGAAATCATCTCACAGAGTTACAGCTTTAACTAGAAGAAGCCTTTTGCTAAGACAGTTCTTGTGGAATTGGCAAAGTGATATTTGGAAGCCCATAGAGGGCTACGGTGAAAAAGGAAATATCCTCAGATGAAATCTGGAAAGAAGCTTTCTGAGAAACTGCTTAGTGTTCTGTTAATTCATCTCACAGAGTTACATCTGTATTTCGTGGATGTCTTTGCTATCCATATTTCTGTGGAATGGGAGAACAGATATTTCGGATCCCTTTGAAGACTATAGGGCCAAAGGAAATATACTCCGATAACAAAGAGAAAGCTTTCTGAGAAACTTCTTTGTGTTCTGTGAAATCATCTCACAGAGTTACAGCTTTCCCCTCAAGAAGCCTTTCGCTAAGACAATTCTTGTGGAATTGGCAAAGTTTTATTTGGAAGCCTTTAGAGGGCTATGGGGAAAAAGGAAATATCCTCAGATGAAATCTGGAAAGAAACTTTGTGAGAAACTGCTTAGTGTTCTGTTAATTCATCTCACAGAGGTACATCTGTATTTCTTGGATCTCTTTGCTACCCTTATTTCTGTGGAATCTGAGAACAGATATTTCGGATCCCTTTGAAGACTATAAGGCCAAAGGAAATATCCTCCGATAACAAAGAGAAAGAAGCTTTCTGAGAAACTTCTTTGTGTTCTGTGAAATCATCTCACAGAGTTACAGCTTTCCCCTCCAGAAGACTTTCGCTAAGACAGTTCTTGTGGAATTCGCAAAGTGATATTTGGAAGCCCATAGAGGGATATTGTGAAAAAGGAAATATCCTCAGGTGAAATCTGGAAAGAAGCTTTCTGAGAAACTGCTTAGTGTTCTGTTAATTCATCTCACAGAGTTACATCTGTATTTCGTGGATCTCTTTGCTAGCCTTATTTCTGTGGAATCTGAGAACAGATATTTCGGATCCCTTTGAAGACTATAGGGCCAAAGGAAATATCGTCCGATAACAAAGAGAAAGAAGCTTTCTGAGAAACTTCTTTGTGTTCTGTGAAATCATCTCACAGAGTTACAGCTTTCCCCTCAAGAAGCCTTTCGCTAAGACAGTTCTTGTGGAATTGGCAAAGTGATATTTGGAAGCCCATACAGGGCTATGGTGAAAAAGGAAATATCCGTCGATGAAATCTGGAAAGAAGCTTTCTGAGAAACTGCTTAGTGTTCTGTTAATTCATCTCACAGAGTTACATCTGTATTTCGTGGATCTCTTTGATAGCCTTATTTCTGTGGAATCTGAGAACAGATATTTCGGATCCCTTTGAAGACTATAGGGTCAAAGGAAATATTCTCCGATAGCAAAGAGAAAGAAGCTTTCTGAGAAACTTCTTTGTGTTCTGTGAAATCATCTCACAGAGTTACAGCTTTCCCCTCAAGAAGCCTTTCGCTAAGACAGTTCTTGTGGAATTGGCAAAGTGATATTTGGAAGCCCATAAAGGGCTATGGTGAAAAGGGAAATATCCTCAGATGAAATCTGGAAAGAAGCTTTCTGAGAAACTGCTTAGTGTTCTGTTAATTCA
Organism: Macaca mulatta; assembly: GCF_049350105.2. Taxonomy (NCBI): domain Eukaryota; kingdom Metazoa; phylum Chordata; class Mammalia; order Primates; family Cercopithecidae; genus Macaca; species Macaca mulatta. The sequence goes on from NC_133420.1 coordinate 27,733,345, forward strand.
TCTCACAGAGTTACATGTGTATTTCATGGATCTCTTTGCTAGCCTTATTTCTGTGGAATCTGAGAACAGATATTTCGGATCCCTTAGGAGACTATAGGGCCAAAGGAAATATCCTCCGATAACAAAGAGAAGGAAGCTTTCTGAGAAACTTCTCTGTGTTCTGTGAAATCATCACACAGAGTTACATCTTTCCCCTCTAGAAGCCTTTCGCTAAGGCAGTTCTTGTGGAATTGCAAAGTGATACTGGGATGCCCATAGAGGGCTATGGTGAAAAAGTAAATATCCTCAGATGAAATCTGGAAAGAAGCTTTCTGAGAAACTGCTTAGTGTTCTGTTAATTCATCTCACGGAGTTACATCTGTATTTCGTGGATCTCTTTGCTAGCCTTATTTCTGTGGAATCTGAGAACAGATATTTCGGATCCCTTTGAAGACTATAGGGCCAAAGGAAATATCCTCCGATAACAAAGAGAAAGAAGCTTTCTGAGAAACTTCTTTGTGCTCTGTGAAATCATCTCACAGAGTTACAGTCTTCCCCTCAAGAAGCCTTTCGCTAAGACAGTTCTTGTGGAATTGGCAAAGTGATATATGGAACCCATAGAGGGCTATGGTGAAAAAGGAAATATCCTCAGATGAAATCTGGAAAGAAACTTTGTGAGAAACTGCTTAGTGTTCTGTTAATTCATCTCACAGAGTTACATCTGTATTTCGTTGATCTCTTTGCTAGCCTTATTTCTGTGGAATCTGAGAACAGATATTTCGGATCCCTTTGAAGACTATAAGGCCAAAGGAAATATCCTCTGATAACAAAGAGAAAGAAGCTTTCTGAGAAACTTCTTTGTGTTCTGTGAAATCATCTCACAGAGTTACAGGTTTCCCCTCAAGAAGCCTTTCGCTATGACAGTTCTTGTGGAATTCGCAAAGTGATATTTGGAAGCCCATAGAGGGCTATGGTGAAAAAGGAAATATCCTCAGATGAAATCTGGAAAGAAGCTTTCTGAGAAACTGCTTAGTGTTCTGTTAATTCATCTCACAGAGTTACATCTGTATTTCGTGGATCTCTTTGCTAGCCTTATTTCTGTGGAATCTGGGAACAGATATTTCGGATCCCTTTGAAGACTATAGGGCCAAAGGAAATATCCTCCGATAACAAAGAGAAAGAAGCTTTCTGAGAAACTTCTTTGTGTTCTGTGAAATCATCTCACAGAGTTACAGCTTTCCCCTCTAGAAGCCTTTCGCTAAGACAGTTCTTGTGGAATTGGCAAAGTGATACTGGGAAGCCCATAGAGGGCTATGGTGAAAAAGAAAATATCCTCAGATGAAATCTGGAAAGAAGCTTTCTGAGAAACTGCTTAGTGTTCTGTGAATTCGTCTCACAGAGTTACATCTGTATTTCGTGGATCTCTTTGCTAGCCTTATTTCTGTGGAATCTGAGAACAGATATTTCAGATCCCTTTGGAGACTATAGGGCCAAAGGAAATATCCTCCGATAACAAAGAGAAAGAAGCTTTCTGAGAAACTTCTTTGTGTTCTGTGAAATCATCTCACAGAGTTACAGCTTTCCCCTCAAGAAGCCTTTCGCTAAGACAGTTCTTGTGGTATTGGCAAAGTGATATTTGGAAGCCCATACAGGGCTATGGTGAAAAAGGAAATATCCTTCGATGAAATCTGGAAAGAAGCTTTCTGAGAAACTGCTTAGTGTTCTGTTAATTCATCTCACAGAGTTACATCTGTATTTCGTGGATCTCTTTGATAGCCTTATTTCTGTGGAATCTGAGAACAGATATTTCGGATCCCTTTGAAGACTATAGGGTCAAAGGAAATATTCTCCGATAGCAAAGAGAAAGAAGCTTTCTGAGAAACTTCTTTGTGTTCTGTGAAATCATCTCACAGAGTTACAGCTTTCCCCTCAAGAAGCCTTTCGCTAAGACAGTTCTTGTGGAATTGGCAAAGTGATATTTGGAAGCCCATAAAGGGCTATGGTGAAAAGGGAAATATCCTCAGATGAAATCTGGAAAGAAGCTTTCTGAGAAACTGCTTAGTGTTCTGTTAATTCATCTCACAGAGTTACATCTGTATTTCATGGATCTCTTTGCTAGCCTTATTTCTGTGGAATATGAGAACAGATATTTCGGATCCCTTAGGAGACTATAGGGCCAAAGGAAATATCCTCCGATAACAAAGAGAAGGAAGCTTTCTGAGAAACTTCTCTGTGTTCTGTGAAATCATCACACAGAGTTACATCTTTCCCCTCTAGAAGCCTTTCGCTAAGGCAGTTCTTGTGGAATTGCAAAGTGATACTGGGAAGCCCATAGAGGGCTATGGTGAAAAAGTAAATATCCTCAGATGAAATCTGGAAAGAAGCTTTCTGAGAAACTGCTTAGTGTTCTGTGAATTCATCTCACAGAGTTACATCTGTATTTCGTGGATCTCTTCGCTAGCCTTATTTCTGTGGAATCTGAGAACAGATATTTCGGATCCCTTTGAAGACTATAGGGCCAAAGGAAATATCCTCCGATAACAAAGAGAAAGAAGCTTTCTGAGAAACTTCTTTGTGTTCTGTGAAATCATCTCACAGAGTTACAGCTTTCACTAGAAGAAGCCTTTCGCTAAGACAGTTCTTGTGGAATTGGCAAAGTGATATTTGGAAGCCCTTAGAGGGCTACGGTGAAAAAGGAAATATCCTCAGATGAAATCTGGAAAGAAGCTTTCTGAGAAACTGCTTAGTGTTCTGTTAATTCATCTCACGGAGTTACATCTGTATTTCGTGGATCTCTTTGCTAGCCTTATTTCTGTGGAATCTGAGAACAGATATTTCGGATCCCTTTGAAGACTATAGGGCCAAAGGAAATATCCTCCGATAACAAAGAGAAAGAAGCTTTCTGAGAAACTTCTTTGTGTTCTGTGAAATCATCTCACAGAGTTACAGCTTTCCCCTCAAGAAGCCTTTCGCTAAGACAGTTCTTGTGGAATTGGCAAAGTGATATTTGGAAGCCCATAGAGGGATATTGTGAAAAAGGAAATATCCTCAGGTGAAATCTGGAAAGAAGCTTTCTGAGAAACTGCTTAGTGTTCTGTGAATTCAGCTCACAGAGTTACATCTATATTTCATGGAACTCTTTGCTAGCCTTATTTCATTGGAATCTGAGAACAGATATTTCGGATCCCTTTGAAGACTATAGGGCCAAAGGAAATATCCTCCGATAACAAAGAGAAAGAAGCTTTCTGAGAAACTTCTTTGTGTTCTGTGAAATCATCTCACAGAGTTACAGCTTTCCCCTCAAGAAGCCTTTCGCTAAGACAGTTCTTGTGGAATTGGCAAAGTGATATTTGGAAGCCCATACAGGGCTATGGTGAAAAAGGAAATATCCTCAGATGAAATCTGGAAAGAAGCTTTCAGAGAAACTGCTTAGTGTTCTGTTAATTCATCTCACAGAGTTACATCTGTATTTCGTGGATCTCTTTGCTAGCCTTATTTCTGGGGAATCTGAGAACAGATATTACGGATCCCTTTGGAGACTATAGGGCCAAAGGAAATATCCTCCGATAACAAAGAGAAAGAAGCTTTCTGAGATACTTTTTTGTGTTCTGTGAAATCATCTCACAGAGTTACAGCTTTCCCCTCAAGAAGCCTTTCGCTAAGACAGTTCTTGTGGAATTGGCAAAGTGATATTTGGAAGCCCATACAGGGCTATGGTGAAAAAGGAAATATCCTCCGATGAAAGCTGGAAAGAAGCTTTCTGAGAAACTGCTTAGTGTTCTGTTAATTCATCTCACAGAGTTACATCTGTATTTCGTGGATCTCTTTGCTAGCCTTATTTCTGTGGAATCTGAGAACAGAAATTTCGGATCCATTTGAAGACTATAGGGCCAAAGGAAATATTCTACGATAGCAAAGAGAAAGAAGCTTTCTGAGAAACTTCTTTGTGTTCTGTGAAATCATCTCACAGAGTTACAGCTTTCCCCTCAAGAAGCCTTTCGCTAAGACAGTTCTTGTGGAATTGGCAAAGTGATATTTGGAAGCCCATACAGGGCTATGGTGAAAAAGGAAATATCCTCCGATGAAATCTTCAAAGAAGCTTTCTGAGAAACTGCTTAGTGTTCTGTTAATTCATCTTACAGAGTTACATCTGTATTTCGTGGATCTCTTTGCTAGCCTTATTTCTGGGGAATCTGAGAACAGATATTTCGGATCCGTTAGGAGACTATAGGGCCAAAGGAAATATCCTCCGATAACAAAGAGAAGGAAGCTTTCTGAGAAACTTCTGTGTGTTCTGTGAAATCATCACACAGAGTTACATCTTTCCCCTCAAGAAGCCTTTCGCTAAGACAGTTCTTGTGGAATTGGCAAAGTGATATTTGGAAGCCCATACAGGGCTATGGTGAAAAAGGAAATATCCTCAGATGAAATCTGGAATAAAGCTTTCTGAGAAACTGCTTAGTGTTTTGTTAATTCATCTCACAGAGTTACATCTGTATTTCTTGGATCTCTTTGCTAGCCTTATTTCTGTGGAATGTGAGAACAGATATTTCGGATCCCTTTGAAGACTATAGGGCCAAAGGAAATATCCTCCTATAACAAAGAGAAAGAAGCTTTCTGAGAAACTTCTTTGTGTTCTGTGAAATCATCAAACAGAGTTACAGCTTTCCCCTCTAGAAGCCTTTCGCTAAGACAGTTCTTGTGGAATTGGCAAAGTGATACTGGGAAGCCCATAGAGGGCTACGGTGAAAAAGTAAATATCCTCAGATGAAATCTGGAAAGAAGCTTTCTGAGAAACTGCTTAGTGTTCTGTTAATTCATCTCACAGAGTTACATCTGTATTTCGTGGATCTCTTCGCTAGCCTTATTTCTGTGGAATCTGAGAACAGATATTTCGGATCCCTTTGAAGACTACAGGGCCAAAGGAAATATCCTCCGATAACAAAGAGAAAGAAGCTTTCTGAGAAACTTCTTTGTGTTCTGTGAAATCATCTCACAGAGTTACAGCTTTCACTAGAAGAAGCCTTTTGCTAAGACAGTTATTGTGGAATTGGCAAAGTGATATTTGGAAGCCCATAGAGGGCTAGGGTGAAAAAGGAAATATCCTCCGATGAAATCTGGAAAGAAGCTTTCTGAGAAACTGCTTAGTTTTCTGTTAATTCATCTCACAGAGTTACAACTGTATTTCGTGGTTGTCTTTGCTAGCCTTATTTCTGTGGAATGTGAGAACAGATATTTCGGATCCCTTTGAAGACTATAGGGCCAAAGGAAATATCCTCCGATAACCAAGATAAAGAAACTTTCTGAGAAACTTCTTTGTGTTCTGTGAAATAATCTCACAGAATTACAGCTTTCCCCTCAAGAAGCGTTTCGCTAAGACAGTTCCTGTGGAATTGGCAAAGTGATATTTGGAAGCCCATACAGGGCTATGGTGAAAAAGGAAATATCCTCAGATGAAATTTGGAAAGAAGCTTTCTGAGACATTGCTTAGTGTTCTGTTAATTCATCTCACAGAGTTACATCTGTATTTCGTGGATCTCTTTGCTAGCCTTATTTCTGTGGAATCTGAGAACAGATATTTCGGATCCCTTTGAAGACGATAGGGCCAAAGGAAATATCCTCCGATAACAAAGAGAAAGAAGCTTTCTGAGAAACTTCTTTGTGTTCTGTGAAATCATCTCACAGAGTTACAGCTTTCCCCTCAAGAAGCCTTTCGCTAAGACAGTTCTTGTGGAATTCGTAAAGTGATATTTGGAAGCCCATAGAGGGATATGGTGAAAAAGGAAATATCCTCTGATGAAATCTGGAAAGAAGCTTTCTGAGAAAATGCTAAGTGTTCTGTTAATTCATCTCACAGAGTTACATCTATATTTCGTGGATCTCTTTGCTAGCCTTATTTCTGTGGAATCTGAGAACAGATATTTCGGATCCCTTTGAAGACTATAGGGCCAAAGGAAATATCCTCCGATAACAAAGAGAAAGAAGCTTTCTGAGAAACTTCTTTGTGTTCTGTGAAATCATCTCACAGAGTTACAGCTTTCCCCTCAAGAAGCCTTTCGCTAAGACAGTTCTTGTGGAATTGGCAAAGTGATATTTGGAAGCCCATACAGGGCTATGGTGAAAAAGGAAATATCCTCCGATGAAAGCTGGAAAGAAGCTTTCTGAGAAACTGCTTAGTGTTCTGTTAATTCATCTCACAGAGTTACATCTGTATTTCGTGGATCTCTTTGCTAGCCTTATTTCTGTGGAATCTGAGAACAGATATTTCGGATCCCTTTGAAGACTATAGGGCCAAAGGAAATATTCTACGGTAGCAAAGAGAAAGAAGCTTTCTGAGAAACTTCTTTGTGTTCTGTGAAATCATCTCACAGAGTTACAGCTTTCCCCTCAAGAAGCCTTTCGCTAAGACAGTTCTTGTGGAATTGGCAAAGTGATATTTGGAAGCCCATACAGGGCTATGGTGAAAAAGGAAATATCCTCCGATGAAATCTGGAAAGAAGGTTTCTGAGAAACTGCTTAGTGTTCTGTTAATTCATCTCACAGAGTTACATCTGTATTTCGTGGATCTCTTTGCTAGCCTTATTCCTGTGGAATCTGAGAACAGATATTTCGGATCCTTTAGGAGACTATAGGGCCAAAGGAAATATCCTCTGATAACAAAGAGAAGGAAGCTTTCTGAGAAACTTCTGTGTGTTCTGTGAAATCATCACACAGAGTTACATCTTTCCCCTCAAGAAGCCTTTCGCTAAGACAGTTCTTGTGGAATTGGCAAAGTGATATTTGGAAGCCCATACAGGGCTATGGTGAAAAAGGAAATATCCTCAGATGAAATCTGGAATAAAGCTTTCTGAGAAACTGCTTAGTGTTCTGTTAATTCATCTCACCGAGTTACATCTGTATTTCTTGGATCTCTTTGCTAGCCTTATTTCTGTGGAATGTGAGAACAGATATTTGGGATCCCTTTGAAGACTATAGGGCCAAAGGAAATATCCTCCTATAACAAAGAGAAAGAAGCTTTCTGAGAAACTTCTTTGTGTTCTGTGAAATCATCAAACAGAGTTACAGCTTTCCCCTCTAGAAGCCTTTCGCTAAGACAGTTCTTATGGAATTGGCAAAGTGATACTGGGAAGCCCATAGAGGGCTACGGTGAAAAAGTAAATATCCTCAGATGAAATCTGGAAAGAAGCTTTCTGAGAAACTGCTTAGTGTTCTGTTAATTCATCTCACAGAGTTACATCTGTATTTCGTGGATCTCTTCGCTAGCCTTATTTCTGTGGAATCTGAGAACAGATATTTCGGATCCCTTTGAAGACTATAGGGCCAAAGGAAATATCCTCCGATAACAAAGAGAAAGAAGCTTTCTGAGAAACTTCTTTGTGTTCTGTGAAATCATCTCACAGAGTTACAGCTTTCACTAGAAGAAGCCTTTTGCTAAGACAGTTATTGTGGAATTGGCAAAGTGATATTTGGAAGCCCATAGAGGGCTAGGGTGAAAAAGGAAATATCCTCAGATGAAATCTGGAAAGAAGCTTTCTGAGAAACTGCTTAGTGTTCTGTTAATTCATCTCACAGAGTTACATCTGTATTTCGTGGATGTCTTTGCTATCCTTATTTCTGTGGAATGTGAGAACAGATATTTCTGATCCCTTTGAAGACTATAGGGCCAAAGGAAATATACTCCGATAACAAAGAGAAAGAAGCTTTCTGAGAAACTTCTTTGTGTTCTGTGAAATCATCTCACAGAGTTACAGCTTTCCCCTCAAGAAGCCTTTCGCTAAGACAATTCTTGTGGAATTGGCAAAGTTTTATTTGGAAGCCTTTAGAGGGCTATGGTGAAAAAGGAAATATCCTCCGATGAAATCTGGAAAGAAACTTTGTGAGAAACTGCTTAGTGTTCTGTTAATTCATCTCACAGAGTTACATCTGTATTTCGTGGATCTCTTTGCTACCCTTATTTCTGTGGAATCTGAGAACAGATATTTCGGATCCCTTTGAAGACTATAAGGCCAAAGTAAATATCCTGCGATAACAAAGAGAAAGAAGCTTTCTGAGAAACTTCTTTGTGTTCTGTGAAATCATCTCACAGAGTTACAGCTTTCCGCTCCAGAAGACTTTCGCTAAGACAGTTCTTCTGGAATTCGCAAAGTGATATTTGGAAGCCCATAGAGGGATATTGTGAAAAAGGAAATATCCTCAGGTGATATCTGGAAAGAAGCTTTCTGAGAAACTGCTTAGTGTTCTGTGAATTCATCTCACAGAGTTACATCTATATTTCGTGGATCTCTTTGCTAGCCTTATTTCTATGGAATCTGAGAACAGATATTTCGGATCCCTTTGAAGACTATAGGGCCAAAGGAAATATCCTCCGATAACAAAGAGAAAGAAGCTTTCTGAGAAACTTCTTTGTGTTCTGTGAAATCATCTCACAGAGTTACAGCTTTCGCCTCAAGAAGCCTTTTGCTAAGACAGTTCTTGTGGAATTGGCAAAGTGATATTTGGAAGCCCATACAGGGCTATGGTGAAAAAGGAAATATCCTCTGATGAAATCTGGAAAGAAGCTTTCTGAGAAACTGCTTAGTGTTCTGTTAATTCATCTCACAGAGTTACATCTGTATTTCGTGGATCTCTTTGCTAGCCTTATTTCTGGGGAATCTGAGAACAGATATTTCGGATCCCTTTGAAGACTATAGGGCCAAAGGAAATATACTCCGATAGCAAAGAGAAAGAAGCTTTCTGAGAAACTTCTTTGTGTTCTGTGAAATCATCTCACTGAGTTACAGCTTTCCCCTCAAGAAGCCTTTCGCTAAGACAGTTCTTGTGGAATTGGCAAAGTGATATTTGGAAGCCCATAGAGGGCTATGGTGAAAAAGGAAATATCCTCAGATGAAATCTGGAAAGAAGCTTTCTGAGAAACTGCTTAGTGTTCTGTTAATTCATCTCACAGAGTTACATCGGTATTTCGTGGATCTCTTTGCTAGCCTTATTTCTGGGGAATCTGAGAACAGATATTTCGGATCCCTTTGGAGACTATAGGGCCAAAGGAAATATCCTCCTATAACAAAGAGAAAGAAGCTTTCTGAGAAACTTCTTTGTGTTCTGTGAAATCATCTCACAGAGTTACAGCTTTCCCCTCAAGAAGCCTTTCGCTAAGACAGTTCTTGTGGAATTGGCAAAGTGATATTTGGAAGCCCATACAGGGCTATGGTGAAAAAGGAAATATCCTCCGATGAAATCTGGAAAGAAGCTTTCTGAGAAACTGCTTAGTGTTCTGTTAATTCATCTCACAGAGTTACATCTGTATTTCGTGGATCTCTTTGCTAGCCTTATTTCTGTGGAATCTGAGAACAGATATTTCGGATCCCTTTGAAGACTATAGGGCCAAAGGAAATATTCTACGAGAGCAAAGAGAAAGAAGCTTTCTGAGAAACTTCTTTGTATTCTGTGAAATCATCTCACAGAGTTACAGCTTTCCCCTCAAGAAGCCTTTCGCAAAGATAGTTCTTGTGGAATTGGCAAAGTGATATTTGGAAGCCCATAAAGGGCTATGGTGCAAAAGGAAATATCCTCAGATGAAATCTGGAAAGAAGCTTTCTGAGGAACTGCTTAGTGTTCTGTTAATTCATCTCACAGAGTTACATCTGTATTTCGTGGATCTCTTTGCTAGCCTTATTTCTGGGGAATCTGAGAACAGATATTTCGGATCCCTTAGGAGACTATAGGGCCAAAGGAAATATCCTCCGATAACAAAGAGAAGGAAGCTTTCTGAGAAACTTCTGTGTGTTCTGTGAAATCATCACACAGCGTTACATCTTTCCCCTCAAGAAGCCTTTCGCTAAGACAGTTCTTGTGGAATTGGCAAAGTGATATTTGGAAGCCCATACAGGGCTATGGTGAAAAGGGAAATATCCTCAGATGAAATCTGGAAAGAAGCTTTCTGAGAAACTGCTTAGTGTTCTGTGAATTCATCTCACAGAGTTACATCTGCATTTCGTGGATCTCTTTGCTAGCCTTATTTCTGTGGAATCTGAGAACAGATATTTCGGATCCCTTTGAAGACTATAGGGCCAAAGGAAATATCCTCTGATAACAAAGAGAAAGAAGCTTTCTGAGAAACTACTTTGTGTTCTGCGAAATCATCTCACAGAGTTACAGCTTTCCCCTCAAGAAGCCTTTCGCCAAGACAGTTCCTGTGGAATTGGCAAAGTGATATTTGGAAGCCCATAGAGGGCTATGGTGAAAAAGGAAATATCCTCAGATGAAATTTGGAAAGAAGCTTTCTGAGACATTGCTTAGTGTTCTGTTAATTCATCTCACAGAGTTACATCTGTATTTCGTGGATCTCTTTGCTAGTCTTATTTCTGTGGAATCTGAGAACAGATATTTCGGATCCCTTTGAAGACTATAGGGCCAAAGGAAATATCCTCCGATAACAAAGACAAAGAAGCTTTCTGAGAAACGTCCTTGTGTTCTGTGAAATCATCTCACAGAGTTACAGCTTTCCCTAGAAGAAGCCTTTCGCTAAGACAGTTCTTGTGGAATTGGCAAAGTGATATTTGGAAGCCCATACAGGGCTATGGTGAAAAAGGAAATATCCTTCGATGAAATCTGGAAAGAAGCTTTCTGAGAAACTGCTTAGTTTTCTGTTAATTCATCTCACAGAGTTACAACTGTATTTCGTGGTTGTCTTTGCTAGCCTTATTTCTGTGGAATGTGAAAACAGATATTTCGGATCCCATTGAAGACTATAGGGCCAAAGGAAATATCCTCCGATAACAAAGAGAAAGAAACTTTCTGAGAAACTTCTTTGTGTTCTGTGATATAATCTCACAGAGTTACAGCTTTCCCCTCAAGAAGCCTTTTGCTAAGACAGTTCCTGTGGAATTGGCAAAGTGATATTTGGAAGCCCATAGAGGGCTATGGTGAAAAAGGAAATATCCTCAGATGAAATTTGGAAAGAAGCTTTCTGAGACATTGCTTAGTGTTCTGTTAATTCATCTCACAGAGTTACATCTGTATTTCGTGGATCTCTTTGCTAGTCTTATTTCTGTGGAATCTGAGAACAGATATTTCGGATCCCTTTGAAGACTATAGGGCCAAAGGAAATATCCTCCGATAACAAAGAGAAAGAAGCTTTCTGAGAAACTTCTTTGTGTTCTGTGAAATCATCTCACAGAGTTACAGCTTTCCCCTCAGGAAGCCTTTCGCTAAGACAGTTCTTGTGGAATTCGCAAAGTTATATTTGGAAGCCCATAGAGGGATATTGTGAAAAAGGAAATATCCTCAGGTGAAATCTGGAAAGAAGCTTTCTGAGAAACTGCTTAGTGTTCTGTGAATTCAGCTCACAGAGTTACATCTGTATTTCGTGGATCTCTTTGCTAGCCTTATTTCTGGGGAATCTGAGAACAGATATTTCTGATCCGTTAGGAGACTATAGGGCCAAAGGAAATATCCTCCGATAACAAAGAGAAGGAAGCTTTCTGAGAAACTTCTGTGTGTTCTGTGAAATCATCACACAGAGTTACATCTTTCCCCTCAAGAAGCCTTTCGCTAAGACAGTTCTTGTGGAATTGGCAAAGTGATATTTGGAAGCCCATACAGGGCTATGGTGAAAAAGGAAATATCCTCAGATGAAATCTGGAATAAAGCTTTCTGAGAAACTGCTTAGTGTTCTGTTAATTCATCTCACAGAGTTACATCTGTATTTCTTGGATCTCTTTGCTAGCCTTATTTCTGTGGAATGTGAGAACAGATATTTGGGATCCCTTTGAAGACTATAGGGCCAAAGGAAATATCCTCCGATAACAAAGAGAAAGAAGCTTTCTGAGAAACTTCTTTGTGTTCTGTGAAATCATCTCACAGAGTTACACCTTTCCCCTCTAGAAGACTTTCGCTAAGACAGTTCTTGTGGAATTGGCAAAGTGATATTGGGAAGCCCATAGAGGGCTATGGTGAAAAAGGAAATATCCTCAGATGAAATCTGGAAGGAAGCTTTCTCAAAAACTACTTAGTGTTCTGTTAATTCATCTCACAGAGTTACATCTGTATTTCGTGGATCTCTTTGCTAGCCTTATTTCTGTGGAATCTGAGAACAGATATTTCGGATCCCTTTGAAGACTATAGGGCCAAAGGAAATATCCTCCGAAAACAAAGAGAAAGAAGCTTTTTGAGAAACTTCTTTGTGTTCTGTGAAATCATCTCAAAGAGTTACAGCTTTCCCCTCTAGAAGCCTTTCGCTAAGACAATTCTTGTGGAATTGGCAAAGTTTTATTTGGAAGCCCATACTGGGCTATGGTGAAAAAGGAAATATCCTCAGATGAAATCTGGAAAGAAACTTTGTGAGAAACTGCTTGGTGTTCTGTTAATTCATCTCACAGAGTTACTTCTGTATTTCGTGGATCTCTTTGCTAGCCTTATTTCTGTGGAATCTGAGAACAGATATTTCTGATCTCTTTGAAGACTATAGGGCCAAAGGAAATATCCTCCGATAACAAAGAGAAAGAAGCTTTCTGAGAAACGACCTTGTGTTCTGTGAAATCATCTCACAGAGTTACAGCTTTCCCTAGAAGAAGCCTTTCGCTAAGACAGTTCTTGTGGAATTGGCAAAGTGATATTTGGAAGCCCATACAGGGCTATGGTGAAAAAGGAAATATCCTCCGATGAAATCTGGAAAGAAGCTTTCTGAGAAACTGCTTAGTTTTCTGTTAATTCATCTCACAGAGTTACAACTGTATTTCGTGGTTGTCTTTGCTAGCCTTATTTCTGTGGAATGTGAGAACAGATATTTCGGATCCCTTTGAAGACTATAGGGCCAAAGGAAATATCCTCCGATAACAAAGAGAAAGAAGCTTTCTGAGAAACTACTTTGTGTTCTGTGAAATCATCTCACAGAGTTACATCTTTCCCCTCAAGAAGCCTTTCGCTAACACAGTTCTTGTGGAATTGGCAAAGCGATATTTGGAAGCCCATACAGGGCTATGGTGAAAAAGGAAATATCCTCAGATGAAATCTGGAAAGAAGCTTTCTGAGAAACTGCTTAGTGTTCTGTTAATTCATCTCACAGAGTTACATCTGTATTTCGTGGATCTCTTTGCTAGCCTTATTTCTGTGGAATCTGAGAACAGATATTTCGGATCCCTTTGAAGACTATAGGGACAAAGGAAATATCCTCCGATAACAAAGAGAAAGAAGCTTTCTGAGAAACTTCTTTGTGTTCTGTGAAATCATCTCACAGAGTTACAGCTTTCACTAGAAGAAGCCTCTCGCTAAGACAGTTCTTGTGGAATTCGTAAAGTGATATTTGGAAGCCCATAAAGGGATATGGTGAAAAAGGAAATATCCTCAGATGAAATCTGGAAAGAAGCTTTCTGAGAAACTGCTTAGTGTTCTGTTAATTCATCTCACAGAGTTACATCTATATTTCGTGGATCTCTTTGCTAGCCTTATTTCTGTTTAATCTGAGAACAGATATTTCGGATCCCTTTGAAGACTATAGGGCCAAAGGAAATATCCTCCGATAACAAAGAGAAAGAAGCTTTCTGAGAAACTTCTTTGTGTTCTGTGAAATCATCTCACAGAGTTACAGCGTTCCCCTCAAGAAGCCTTTCGCTAAGACAGTTCTTGTGGAATTGGCAAAGTGATATTTGGAAGCCCATACAGGGCTATGGTGAAAAAGGAAATATCCTCCGATGAAATCTGGAAAGAAGCTTTCTGAGAAACTGCTTAGTGTTCTGTTAATTCATCTCACAGAGTTACATCTGTATTTCGTGGATCTCTTTGCTAGCCTTATTTCTGTGGAATCTGAGAACAGATATTTCGGATCAATTGGACACTATAGGGCCAAAGGAAATATCCTCCGATAACAAAGAGAAAGAAGTTTTCTGAGAAACTTCTTTGTGTTCTGTGAAATCATCTCACAGAGTTACAGCTTTCCCCTCAAGAAGCCTTTCGCTAAGACAGTTCTTGTGGAATTGGCAAAGTGATATTTGGAACCCCTACAGGGCTATGGTAAAAAAAGGAAATATCCTCCGATGAAATCTGGAAAGAAGCTTTCTGAGAAATAGCTTAGTGTTCTGTTAATTCATCTCACAGAGTTACATCTGTATTTCGTTGATCTCTTTGCTAGTCTTATTTCTGTGGAATCTGAGAACAGATATTTCGGATCCCTTTGAAGACTATAGGGCCAAAGGAAATATCCTCCGATAACAAAGACAAAGAAGATTTCTGAGAAACGTCCTTGTGCTCTGTGAAATCATCTCACAGAGTTACAGCTTTCCCTAGAAGAAGCCTTTCACTAAGACAGTTCTTGTGGAATTGGCAAAGTGATATTTGGAAGCCCATACAGGGCTACGGTGAAAAAGGAAATATCCTCCGATGAAATCTGGAAAGAAGCTTTCTGAGAAACTGCTTAGTTTTCTGTTAATTCATCTCACAGAGTTACAACTGTATTTCGTGGTTGTCTTTGCTAGCCTTATTTCTGTGGAATGTGAGAACAGATATTTCGAATCACTTTGAAGACTATAGGGCCAAAGGAAATATCCTCCGATAACAAAGAGAAAGAAACTTTCTGAGAAACTTCTTTGTGTTCTGTGAAATAATCTCACAGAGTTACAGCTTTCCCCTCAAGAAGCCTTTCGCTAAGACAGTTCTTCTGGAATTGGCAAAGTGATATTTGGAAGCCCATACAGGGCTATGGTGAAAAAGGAAATATCCTCCGATGAAATCTGGAAAGAAGCTTTCTGAGAAACTGCTTAGTGTTCTGTTAATTCATCTCACAGAGTTACATCTGTATTTCGTGGATCTCTTTGCTAGCCTTATATCTGTGGAATCTGAGAACAGATATTTCGGATCCCTTTGTAGACTATAGGGCCAAAGGAAATATCCTCCGATAACAAAGAGAAAGAAGCTTTCTGAGAAACTTCTTTGTGTTCTGTGAAATCATCTCACAGAGTTACAGCTTTCCCCTCAAGAAGCCTTTCGCTAAGACAGTTCTTGTGGAATTCGCAAAGTGATATTTGGAAGCCCATAGAGGGATATGGTGAAAAAGGAAATATCCTCAGATGAAATCTGGAAAGAAGCTTTCTGAGAAACTGCTTAGTGTTCTTTGAATTCATCTAACAGAGTTACTTCTATATTTCGTGGATCTCTTTGCTAGCCTTATTTCTGTGGAATCTGAGAACAGATATTTCGGATCCCTTTGAAGACTATAGGGCCAAAGGAAATATCCTCCGATAACAAAGAGAAAGAGGCTTTCTGAGAAACTTCTTTGTGTTCTGTGAAATCATCTCACAGAGTTACAGCTTTCCCCTCAAGAAGCCTTTCGCTAAGACAGTTCTTGTGGAATTGGCAAAGTGATATTTGGAAGTCCATACAGGGCTATGGTGAAAAAGGAAATATCCTCAGATGAAATCTGGAAAGAAGCTTTCTGAGAAACTGCTTAGTGTTCTGTTAATTCATCTCACAGAGTTACATCTATATTTCGTGGATCTCTTTGCTAGCCTTATTTCTGGGGAATCTGAGAACAGATGTTTCGGATCCCTTTGAAGACTATAGGGCCAAAGGAAATATTCTCCGATAGCAAAGAGAAAGAAGCTTTCTGAGAAACTTCTTTGTGTTCTGTGAAATCATCTCACAGAGTTACAGCTTTCCCCTAAAGAAGCCTTTCGCTAAGACAGTTCCTGTGAAATTGGCAAAGTGATATTTGGAAGCCCATAGAGGGCTATGGTGAAAAAGGAAATATCCTCAGATGAAATCTGGAAAGAAGCTTTCTGAGAAACTGCTTAGTGTTCTGTTAATTCATCTCACAGAGTTACATCTGTATTTCGTGGATGTCGTTGCTATCCTTATTTCTGTGGAATCTGAGAACAGATATTTCGGATCCCTTTGAAGACTATAGGCCAAAGGAAATATCCTCCGATAACAAAGAGAAAGAAGCTTTCTGAGAAACTTCTTTGTGTTCTATGAAATCATCTCACAGAGTTACAGCTTTCCCCTCTAGAAGACTTTCGCTAAGACAGTTCTTGTGGATTTGGCAAAGTGATATTGGGAAGCCCATAGAGGGCTATGGTGAAAAAGGAAATATCCTCAGATGAAATCTGGAAGGAAGCTTTCTGAGAAACTGCTTAGTGTTCTATGAATTCATCTCACAGAGTTACATCTGTATTTCGTGGATCTCTTTGCTAGCCTTATTTCTGTGGAATCTGAGAACAGATATTTCAGATCCCTTTGAAGAATATAGGGCCAAAGGAAATATCCGCCGATAACAAAGAGAAAGAAGCTTTCTGAGAAACTGCTTTGTGTTCTGTGAAATCATCTCACAGAGTTACAGCTTTCCCCTCAAGAAGCCTTTCGCTATGACAGTTCTTGTGGAATTGGCAAAGTGATATTTGGAAGCCAATAGAGGGTTATGGTGAAAAAGGAAATATCCTCAGATGAAATCTGGAAAGAAGCTTTCTGAGAAACTGCTTAGTGTTCTGTGAATTCATCTCACAGAGTTATATCTGTATTTCGTGGATCTCTTTGCTAGCCTTATTTCTGGGGAATCTGAGAACAGATATTTCGGATCCCTTTGGAGACTATAGGACCAAAGGAAATATCCTCCGATAACAAAGAGAAAGAAGCTTTCTGAGAAACTTCTTTGTGTTCTGTGAAATCATCTCACAGAGTTACAGCATTCCCCTCTAGAAGACTTTCGCTAAGACAGGTCTTGTGGAATTGGCAAAGTGATATTGGGAAGCCCATAGAGGTCTATGGTGAAAAAGGAAATATCCTCAGATGAAATCTGGAAAGAAGCTTTCTGAGACATTGCTTAGTGTTCTGTTAATTCATGTCACAGAGTTACATCTGTATTTCGTGGATCTCTTTGCTAGCCTTATTTCTGTGGAATCTGAGAACAGATATTTAGGATCCCTTTGAAGACAATAGGGCCAAAGGAAATATCCTCCGATAACAAAGAGAAAGAAGCTTTCTGAGAAACTTCTTTGTGTTCTGTGAAATCATCTCACAGAGTTACAGCTTTCCCCTCAAGAAGCCTTTCGCTATGACAGTTCTTGTGGAATTCGCAAAGTGTTATTTGGAAGCCCCTAGAGGGCTACGGTGAAAAAGGAAATATCCTCAGATGAAATCTGGAAAGAAGCTTTCTGAGAAACTGCTTAGTGTTCTGTGAATTCATCTCACAGAGTTACATCTGTATTTCGTGGATCTCTTTGCTAGCCTTATTTCTGTGGAATCTGAGAACAGATATTTCGGATTCCTTTGAAGACTATAGGGCCAAAGGAAATATCCTCCGATAACAAAGAGAAAGAAGCTTTCTGAGAAACTTCTTTGTGTTCCATGAAATCATCTCACAGAGTTACAGCTTTCCCCTCAAGAAGCCTTTCGCTAAGACAGTTCTTGTGGAATTGGCAAAGTGATATTTGGAAGCCCATAGCCGGCTATGGTGAAAAAGGAAATATCCTCAGATGAAATCTGGAAAGCAGCTTTCTGAGAAACTGCTTAGTGTTCTGTTAATTCATCTCACAGAGTTACATCTGTATTTCGTGGATCTCTTTGCTAGCCTTATTTCTGGGGAATCTGAGAACAGATATTTCGGATCCCTTTGGAGACTATAGGGCCAAAGGAAATATCCTCCGATAACAAAGAGGAAGAAGCTTTCTGAGAAACTTCTTAGTGTTCTGTGAAATAATCTCACAGTGTTACAGCTTTCCCCACAAGAAGACTTTCGCTAAGATAGTTCTTGTGACAAAGTGATATTTGGAAGCCCATAGAGGGCTATGGTGAAAAAGGAAATATCCTCAGATGAAATCTGGAAAGAAGCTTTCTGAGAAACTGCTTAGTGTTCTGTGAATTCAACTCACAGAGTTACATCGGCATTTCGTGGATCTTTTTGCTAGCCTTATTTCTGTGGAATCTGAGAACAGATATTTCGGATCCCTTTGAAGACTATAGGGCCAACGGAAATATTCTCCGAGAGCAAAGGGAAAGAAGCTTTCTGAGAAACGTATTTGTGTTCTGTGAAATCATCTCACAGAGTTACAGCTTTCCCCTCAAGAAGCCTTTCGCTAAGACAGTTCTTGTGGAATTGGCAAAGTGATATTTGGAAGCCCATAGAGGGCTATGGTGAAAAAGGAAATATCCTCAGATGAAATCTGGAAAGAAGCTTTCTGAGAAACTGCTTAGTGTTCTGTTAATTCATCTCACAGAATTACATCTGTATGTCGTGGATCTCTTTGCTAGCCTTATTTCTGGGGAATCTGAGAACAGATATTTCGGATCCCTTTGGAGACTATAGGGCCAAAGGAAATATCCTCCGATAACAAAGAGAAAGAAGCTTTCTGAGAAACTTCTTTGTGTTATGTGAAATCATCTCACAGAGTTACAGCTTTCCCCTCAAGAAGCCTTTCGCTAAGACAGTTCTTGTGTAATTGGCAAAGTAATATTTGGAAGCCCATACAGGGCTATGGTGTAAAAGGAAATATCCTCCGATGAAATCTGGAAAGAAGCTTTCTGAGAAACTGCTTAGTGTTCTGTTAATTCATCTCACAGAGTTACATCTGTATTTCGTGGTTGTCTTTGCTAGCCTTATTTCTGTGGAATGTGAGAACCGATATTTCGGATCCCTTTTAAGACTATAGGGCCAAAGGAAATATCCTCCGATAACAAAGAGAAAGAAGCTTTCTGAGAAACTTCTTTGTGTTCTGTGAAATCATCTCACAGAGTTACAGCTTTCCCCTCAAGGAGCCTTTCGCTAAGACAATTCTTGTGGAATTGGCAAAGTTTTATTTGGAAGCCTTTAGAGGGCTATGGTGAAAAAGGAAATATCAGATGAAATCTGGAAAGAAACTTTGTGAGAAACTGCTTAGTGTTCTGTTAATTCATCTCACAGAGTTACATCTGTATTTCGTGGATCTCTTTGCTACCCTTATTTCTGTGGAATCTGAGAACACATGTTTCGGATCCCTTTGAAGACTATAGGGCCAAAGGAAATATCCTCCGATAACAAAGAGAAAGAAGCTTTCTGAGAAACTTCTTTGTGTTCTGTGAAATCATCTCACAGAGTTACAGCTTTCCCGTCAAGAAGCCTTTCGCTAAGACGGTTCTTGTGGAATTGGCAAAGTGATATTTTGAAGCCCATAGAGGGCTATGGTGAAAAAGGAAATATCCTCAGATGAAATCTGGAAGGAAGCTTTCTCAGAAACTGCTTAGTGTTCTGTTAATTCATCTCACAGAGTTACATCTGTATTTCGTGGATCTCTTTGCTAGCCTTATTTCTGTGATATCTGGGAACAGATATTTCGGATCCCTTTGAAGACTATAGGGCCAAAGGAAATATCCTCCGATAACAAAGAGAAAGAAGCTTTCTGAGAAACTTCTTTGTGTTCTGTGAAATTATCTCACAGAGTTACAGCTTTCCCTAGAAGAAGCCTTTCGTTAAGACAGTTCTTGTGGAATTGCAAAGTGATATTTGGAACCCCTACAGGGCTATGGTGAAAAAGGAAATATCCTCTGATGAAATCTGGACAGAAGCTTTCTGAGAAACTGCTTAGTGTTCTGTTAATTCATCTCACAGAGTTACATCTGTATTTCGTGGTTGTGTTTGCTAGCCTTATTTCTTTGGAATGTGAGAACAGATATTTCGGATCCCTTTGAAGACTATAAGGCCAAAGGAAATATCCTCCGATAACAAAGAGAAAGAAGCTTTCTGAGAAACTTCTTTGTGTTCTGTGAAATCATCTCACAGAGTTACAGCTTTCCCCTCAAGAAGCCTTTCGCTAAGACAATTCTTGTGGAATTGGCAAAGTTTTATTTGGAAGCCTTTAGAGGGCTATGGTGAAAAAGGAAATATCCTCAGATGAAATCTGGAAAGAAGCTTTCTGAGAAACTGCTTAGTGTTCTGTTAATTCATCTCACAGAGTTACATCTGTATTTCGTGGATCTCTTTGCTACCCTTATTTCTGTGGAATCTGAGAACACATATTTCGGATTCCTTTGAAGACTATAGGGCCAAAGGAAATATCCTCCGATAACAAAGAGAAAGAAGCTTTCTGAGAAACTTCTTTGTGTTCTGTGAAATCATCTCACAGAGTTACAGCTTTCCCCTCTAGAAGCCTTTGGCTAAGACAGTTGTTGTGCAATTGGCAAAGTGATATTTGGAAGCCCATAGAGGGCTATGGTGAAAAAGGAAATATGCTCAGATGAAATCTGGAAAGAAGCTTTCTGAAAAACTGCTTAGTGTTCTGTTAATTCATCTCACAGAGTTACATCTGTATTTCGTGGATTTCTTTGCTAGCCTTATTTCTGTGGAATCTGAGAACAGATATTTCGGATCCCTTTGAAGACTATAGGGCCAAAGGAAATATCCTCCGATAACAAAGAGAAAGAAGCTTTCTGAGAAACTTCTTTGTGTTCCGTGAAATCATCTCACAAAGTTACAGCTTTCCCGTCGAGAAGCCTTTCGCTAACACAGTTCTTGTGGAATTGGCAAAGTGATATTTTGAAGCCCATAGAGGGCTATAGTGAAAAAGGAAATATCCTCAGATGAAATCTGGAAGGAAGCTTTCTCAGAAATTGCTTAGAGTTCTGTTAATTCATCTCACAGAGTTACATCTGTATTTCGTGGATCTCTTTGCTAGCCTTATTTCTGTGATATCTGAGAACAGATATTTCGGATCCCTTTGAAGACTATAGGGCCAAAAGAAATATCCTCCGATAACAAAGAGAAAGAAGCGTTCTGAGAAACTTCTTTGTGTTCTGTGAAATCATCTCACAGAGTTACAGTCTTTCCCTCAAGAAGCCTTTCGCTAAGACAGTTCTTGTGGAATTGGCAAAGTGATATTTGCAACCCATAGAGGGCTATGGTGAAAAAGGAAATATCCTCAGATGAAATCTGGAAAGAAACTTTGTGAGAAACTGCTTAGTGTTCTGTTAATTCATCTCACAGAGTTACATCTGTATTTCGTGGATCTCTTTGCTAGACTTATTTCTGTGGAATCTGAGAACAGATATT
The DNA here is from genome assembly GCF_049350105.2 of Macaca mulatta. Classification (NCBI taxonomy): domain Eukaryota; kingdom Metazoa; phylum Chordata; class Mammalia; order Primates; family Cercopithecidae; genus Macaca; species Macaca mulatta. Next base: position 27,754,325 of record NC_133420.1, read on the forward strand.
TCGGATCCCTTTGAAGACTATAAGGCCAAAGGAAATATCCTCCGATAACAAAGAGAAAGAAGCTTTCTGAGAAACTTCTTTGTGTTCTGTGAAATCATCTCACAGAGTTACAGCTTTCCCCTCAAGAAACCTTTTGCTAAGACAGTTCTTGAGGAAATGGCAAAGTGATATTTGGAAGCCCATAGAGGGCTATGGTGAAAAAGGAAATATCCTCAGATGAAATCTGGGAAGAAGCTTTCTGAGAAACTGCTTAGTGTTCTGTTAATTCATCTCACAGAGTTACATCTGTATTTCGTGGATCTCTTTGCTAGCCTTATTTCTGTGGAATCTGAGAACAGATATTTCGGATCCCTTTGAAGACTATAGGGCCAAAGGAAATATCGTCCGATAACAAAGAGAAAGAAGCTTTCTGAGAAACTTGTTTGTGTTCTGTGAAATCATCTCACAGAGTTACAGCTTTCCCCTCAAGAAGCCTTTCGCTAAGATAGTTCTTGTGGAATTGGCAAAGTGATATTTGGAAGCCCATACAGGGCTATGGTGAAAAAGGAAATATCCTCAGATGAAATCTGGAAAGAAGCTTTCTGAGAAACTGCTTAGTGTTCTTTTAATTCATCTCACAGAGTTACATCTGTATTTCGTGGATGTCTTTGCTATCCTTATTTCTGTGGAATCTGAGAACAGATATTTCGGATCCCATGAATACTATAGGCCAAAGGAAATATCCTCCGATAACAAAGAGAAAGAAGCTTTCTGAGAAACTTCTTTGTGTTCTGTGAAATCATCTCACAGAGTTACAGCTTTCCCCTCTAGAAGACTTTCGCTAAGACAGTTCTTGTGGATTTGGCAAAGTGATATTGGGAAGCCCAAAGAGGGCTATGGTGAAATAGGAAATATCCTCAGATGAAATCTGGAAAGAAGCTTTCTGAGACATTGCTTAGTGTTCTGTTAATTCATCTCACAGAGTTACATCTGTATTTCGTGGATCTCTTTGCTAGCCTTATTTCTGTGGAATCTGAGAACAGATATTTAGGATCCCTTTGAAGACAATAGGGCCAAAGGAAATATCCTCCGATAACAAAGAGAAAGAAGCTTTCTGAGAAACTTCTTTCTGTTCTGTGAAACCATCTCACAGAGTTACAGCTTTCCCCTCAAGAAGCCTTTCACTATGACAGTTCTTGTGGAATTCGCAAAGTGTTATTTGGAAGCCCATAGCGGGCTATGGTGAAAAAGGAAATATCCTCAGATGAAATCTGGAAAGAAGCTTTCTGAGAAACTGCTTAGTGTTCTGTTAATTCATCTCACAGAGTTACATCTGTATTTCGTGGATGTCTTTGCTATCCTTATTTCTGTGGAATCTGAGAACAGATATTTCGGATCCCTTTGAAGACTATAGGCCAAAGGAAATATCCTCCGATAACAAAGAGAAAGAAGCTTTCTGAGAAACTTCTTTGTGTTCTATGAAATCATCTCACAGAGTTACAGCTTTCCCCTCTAGAAGACTTTCGCTAAGACATTTCTTGTGGATTTGGCAAAGTGATATTGGGAAGCCCATAGAGGGCTATGGTGAAAAAGGAAATATCCTCAGATGAAATCTGGAAGGAAGCTTTCTGAGAAACTGCTTAGTGTTCTATGAATTCATCTCACAGAGTTACATCTGTATTTCGTGGATCTCTTTGCTAGGCTTATTTCTGTGGAATCTGAGAACAGATATTTCAGATCCCTTTGAAGAATATAGGGCCAAAGGAAATATCCGCCGATAACAAAGAGAAAGAAGCTTTCTGAGAAACTGCTTTGTGTTCTGTGAAATCATCTCACAGAGTTACAGCTTTCCCCTCAAGAAGCCTTTCGCTATGACAGTTCTTGTGGAATTGGCAAAGTGATATTTGGAAGCCCATAGAGGGCTAAGTTAAAAAAGGAAATATCCTCAGATGAAATCTGGAAAGAAGCTTTCTGAGAAACTGCTTAGTGTTCTGTGAATTCATCTCACAGAGTTACATCTGTATTTCGTGGATCTCTTTGCTAGCCTTATTTCTGGGGAATCTGAGAACAGATATTTCGGATCCCTTTGGAGACTATAGGACCAAAGGAAATATCCTCCGATAACAAAGAGAAAGAAGCTTTCTGAGAAACTTCTTTGTGTTCTGTGAAATCATCTCACAGAGTTACAGCTTTCCCCTCTAGAAGACTTTCGCTAAGACAGTTCTTGTGGAATTGGCAAAGTGATATTGGGAAGCCCATAGAGGTCTATGGTGAAAAAGGAAATATCCTCAGATGAAATCTGGAAAGAAGCTTTCTGAGACATTGCTTAGTGTTCTGTTAATTCATGTCACAGAGTTACATCTGTATTTCGTGGATCTCTTTGCTAGCCTTATTTCTGTGGAATCTGAGAACAGATATTTAGGATCCCTTTGAAGACAATAGGGCCAAAGGAAATATCCTCCGATAACAAAGAGAAAGAAGCTTTCTGAGAAACTTCTTTGTGTTCTGTGAAATCATCTCACAGAGTTACAGCTTTCCCCTCAAGAAGCCTTTCGCTATGACAGTTCTTGTGGAATTCGCAAAGTGTTATTTGGAAGCCCATAGAGGGCTATGGTGAAAAAGGAAATATCCTCAGATGAAATCTGGAAAGAAGCTTTCTGAGAAACTGCTTAGTGTTCTGTGAATTCATCTCAAAGAGTTACATCTGTATTTCGTGGATCTCTTTGCTAGCCTTATTTCTGTGGAATCTGAGAACAGATATTTCGGATTCCTTTGAAGACTATAGGGCCAAAGGAAATATCCTCCGATAACAAAGAGAAAGAAGCTTTCTGAGAAACTTCTTTGTGTTCCGTGAAATCATCTCACAGAGTTACAGCTTTCCCCTCAAGAAGCCTTTCGCTAAGACAGTTCTTGTGGAATTGGCAAAGTGATATTTGGAAGCCCATAGCCGGCTACGGTGAAAAAGGAAATATCCTCAGATGAAATCTGGAAAGCAGCTTTCTGAGAAACTGCTTAGTGTTCTGTTAATTCATCTCACAGAGTTACATCTGTATTTCGTGGATCTCTTTGCTAGCCTTATTTCTGGGGAATCTGAGAACAGATATTTCGGATCCCTTTGGAGACTATAGGGCCAAAGGAAATATCCTCCGATAACAAAGAGGAAGAAGCTTTCTGAGAAACTTCTTTGTGTTCTGTGAAATAATCTCACAGTGTTACAGCTTTCCCCACAAGAAGACTTTCGCTAAGATAGTTCTTGTGACAAAGTGATATTGGGAAGCCCATAGAGGGCTATGGTGAAAAAGGAAATATCCTCAGATGAAATCTGGAATAAAGCTTTCTGAGAAACTGCTTAGTGTTCTGTGAATTCAACTCACAGAGTTACATCGGCATTTCGTGGATCTTTTTGCTAGCCTTATTTCTGTGGAATCTGAGAACAGATATTTCGGATCCCTTTGAAGACTATAGGGCCAAAGGAAATATTCTCCGAGAGCAAAGGGAAAGAAGCTTTCTGAGAAACGTATTTGTGTTCTGTGAAATCATGTCACAGAGTTACAGCTTTCCCCTCAAGAAGCCTTTCGCTAAGACAGTTCTTGTGGAATTGGCAAAGTGATATTTGGAAGCCCATAGAGGGCTATGGTGAAAAAGGAAATATCCTCAGATGAAATCTGGAAAGAAGCTTTCTGAGAAACTGCTTAGTGTTCTGTTAATTCATCTCACAGAATTACATCTGTATGTCGTGGATCTCTTTGCTAGCCTTATTTCTGGGGAATCTGAGAACAGATATTTCGGATCCCTTTGGAGACTATAGGGCCAAAGGAAATATCCTCCGATAACAAAGAGAAAGAAGCTTTCTGAGAAACTTCTTTGTGTTATGTGAAATCATCTCACAGAGTTACAGCTTTCCCCTCAAGAAGCCTTTCGCTAAGACAGTTCTTGTGTAATTGGCAAAGTAATATTTGGAAGCCCATACAGGGCTATGGTGTAAAAGGAAATATCCTCCGATGAAATCTGGAAAGAAGCTTTCTGAGAAACTGCTTAGTGTTCTGTTAATTCATCTCACAGAGTTACATCTGTATTTCGTGGTTGTCTTTGCTAGCCTTATTTCTGTGGAATGTGAGAACCGATATTTCGGATCCCTTTGAAGACTATAGGGCCAAAGGAAATATCCTCCGAGAAAAAAGAGAAAGAAGCTTTCTGAGAAACTTCTTTGTGTTCTGTGAAATCATCTCACAGAGTTACAGCTTTCCCCTCAAGAAGCCTTTCGCTAAGACAATTGTTGTGGAATTGGCAAAGTTTTATTTGGAAGCCTTTAGAGGGCTATGGTGAAAAAGGAAATATCCTCAGATGAAATCTGGAAAGAAACTTTGTGAGAAACTGCTTAGTGTTCTGTTAATTCATCTCACAGAGTTACATCTGTATTTCGTGGATCTCTTTGCTACCCTTATTTCTGTGGAATCTGAGAACACATATTTCGGATTCCTTTGAAGACTATAGGGCCAAAGGAAATATCCTCCGATAACAAAGAGAAAGAAGCTTTCTGAGAAACTTCTTTGTGTTCTGTGAAATCATCTCACAGAGTTACAGCTTTCCCCTCTAGAAGCCTTTGGCTAAGACAGTTCTTGTGCAATTGGCAAAGTGATATTTGGAAGCCCATAGAGGGCTATGGTGAAAAAGGAAATATCCTCAGATGAAATCTGGAAAGAAGCTTTCTGAAAAACTGCTTAGTGTTCTGTTAATTCATCTCACAGAGTTACATCTGTATTTCGTGGATTTCTTTGCTAGCCTTATTTCTGTGATATCTGAGAACAGATATTTCGGATCCCTTTGAAGAATATAGGGCCAAAAGAAATATCCTCCGATAACAAAGAGAAAGAAGCGTTCTGAGAAACTTCTTTGTGTTCTGTGAAATCATCTCACAGAGGTACAGTCTTTCCCTCAAGAAGCCTTTCGCTAAGACAGTTCTTGTGGAATTGGCAAAGTGATATTTGCAACCCATAGAGGGCTATGGTGAAAAAGGAAATATCCTCAGATGAAATCTGGAAAGAAGCTTTCTGAGAAACTGCTTAGTGTTCTGTTAATTCATCTCACAGAGTTACATCTGTATTTCGTGGATCTCTTTGCTAGCCTTATTTCTGTGGAATCTGAGAACAGATATTTCGGATCCCTTTGAAGACTATAGGGCCAAAGGAAATATCGTCCGATAACAAAGAGAAAGAAGCTTTCTGAGAAACTTGTTTGTGTTCTGTGAAATCATCTCACAGAGTTACAGCTTTCCCCTCAAGAAGCCTTTCGCTAAGATAGTTCTTGTGGAATTGGCAAAGTGATATTTGGAAGCCCATACAGGGCTATGGTGAAAAAGGAAATATCCTCAGATGAAATCTGGAAAGAAGCTTTCTGAGAAACTGCTTAGTGTTCTTTTAATTCATCTCACAGAGTTACATCTGTATTTCGTGGATGTCTTTGCTATCCTTATTTCTGTGGAATCTGAGAACAGATATTTCGGATCCCTTTGAATACTATAGGCCAAAGGAAATATCCTCCGATAACAAAGAGAAAGAAGCTTACTGAAACTTCTTTGTGTTCTGTGAAATCATCTCACAGAGTTACAGCTTTCCCCTCAAGAAGCCTTTCGCTAAGACAGTTCTTGTGGATTTGGCAAAGTGATATTGGGAAGCCCAAAGAGGGCTATGGTGAAATAGGAAATATCCTCAGATGAAATCTGGAAAGAAGCTTTCTGAGAAACTGCTTAGTGTTCTATGAATTCATCTCACAGAGTTACATCTGTATTTCGTGGATCTCTTTGCTAGCCTTATTTCTGTGGAATCTGAGAACAGATATTTCAGATCCCTTTGAAGTCTATAGGGCCAAAGGAAATATCCTCCGATAACAAAGAGAAAGAAGCTTTCTGAGAAACTGCTTTGTGTTCTGTGAAATCATCTCACAGAGTTACAGCTTTCCCCTCAAGAAGCCTTTCGCTAAGACAGTTCTTGTGGAATTGGCAAAGTGATATTTGGAAGCCCATAGAGGGCTATGGTGAAAAAGGAAATATCCTCAGATGAAATCTGGAAAGAAGCTTTCTGAGAAACTGATTAGTGTTCTGTTAATTCATCTCACAGAGTTACATCTGTATTTCGTGGATCTCTTTGCTAACCTTATTTCTGGGGAATCTGAGAACAGATATTTCGGATCCCTTTGGAGACTATAGGACCAAAGGAAATATCCTCCGATAACAAAGAGAAAGAAGCTTTCTGAGAAACTTCTTTGTGTTCTGTGAAATCATCTCACAGAGTTACAGCTTTCCCCTGTAGAAGACTTTTGCTAAGACAGTTCTTGTGGAATTGGCAAAGTGATATTTGGAAGCCCATAGAGGGCTATGGTGAAAAAGGAAATATCCTCAGATGAAATCTGGAAAGAAGCTTTCTGAGAAACTGCTTAGTGTTCTGTGAATTCAACTCACAGAATTACATCTGTATGTCGTGGATCTCTTTGCTAGCCTTATTTCTGGGGAATCTGAGAACAGATATTTCGGATCCCTTTGGAGACTATAGGGCCAAAGGAAATATCCTCCGATAACAAAGAGAAAGAAGCTTTCTGAGAAACTTCTTTGTGTTCTGTGAAATCATCTCACAGAGTTACAGCTTTCCCCTCAAGAAGCCTTTCGCTAAGACAGTTCTTGTGGAATTGGCAAAGTAATATTTGGAAGCCCCTACAGGGCTATGGTGAAAAAGGAAATATCCTCACATGAAATCTGGAAAGAAGCTTTCTGAGAAACTGCTTAGTGTTCTGTTAATTCATCTCACAGAGTTACATCTGTATTTCGTGGTTGTCTTTGCTAGCCTTATTTCTGTGGAATGTGAGAACCGATATTTCGGATCCCTTTGAAGACTATAGGACCAAAGGAAATATCCTCCGATAACAAAGAGAAAGAAGCTTTCTGAGAAACTTCTTTGTGTTCTGTGAAATCATCTCACAGAGTTACAGCTTTCCCCTCTAGAAGACTTTCCCTAAGACAGTTCTTGTGGAATTGGCAAAGTGATATTGGGAAGCCCATAGAGGGCTATGGTGAAAAAGGAAATATCCTCAGATGAAATCTGGAAAGAAGCTTTCTGAGAAACTGCTTAGTGTTCTGTGAATTCATCTCACAGAGTTACATCTGTATTTCGTGGATCTCTTTGCTAGCCTTATTTCTGTGGAATCTGAGAACAGATATTTCGGATCCCTTTGAAGACTATAGGGCCAAAGGAAATATTCTCCGATAGCAAAGAGAAAGGAGCTTTCTGAGAAACTTCTTTGTGTTCTGTGAAATCATCTCACAGAGTTACAGCTTTCCCCTCAAGAAGCCTTTCGCTAAGACAGTTCTTGTGGAATTGGCAAAGTGATATTTGGAAGCCCATAGAAGGCTATGGTGAAAAAGGAAATATCCTCCGATGAAATCTGGAAAGAAGCTTTCTGAGAAACTGCTTAGTTTTCTGTTATTTCATCTCACAGAGTTACATCTGTATTTCGTGGTTGTCTTTGCCAGCCTTATTTCTGTGGAATGTGAGAACCGACATTTCAGATCCCTTTGAAGACTATAGGGCCAAAGAAAATATCCTCCGATAACAAAGAGAAAGAAGCTTTCTGAGAAACGTCCTTGTGTTCTGTGAAATCATCTCACAGAGTTACAGCTTTCCCCTCAAGAAGCCTTTCGCTAAGACAGTTCTTGTGGAATTGCCAAAGTGATATTTGGAAGCCCATACAGGGCTATGGTGAAAAAGGAAATATCCTCCGATGAAATCTGGAAAGAAGGTTTCTGAGAAACTGCGTAGTGATCTGTTAATTCATCTCAAAGAGTTACATCTGTATTTCGTGGTTGTCTTTGCTAGCCTTATTTCTGTGGAATCTGAGAACAGATATTTCGGATCCCTTTGAAGACTATAGGGCCAAAGGAAATATCCTCCGATAACAAAGACAAAGAAGCTTTCTGAGAAACTTCTTTGTGTTCTGTGAAATCAACTCACAGAGTTACAGATTTCCCCTCTAGAAGAATTTCGCTAAGACAGTTCTTGTGGAATTGGCTAAGTGATATTGGGAAGCCCATAGAGGGCTATGGTGAAAAAGGAAATATCCTCAGATGAAATCTGGAAAGAAGCTTTCTGAGAAACTGCTTAGTGTTCTGTGAATTCATCTCACAGAGTTACATCTGTATTTCGTGGATCTCTTTGCTAACCTTATTTCTCTGGAATCTGAGAACAGATATTTCGGATCCCTTTGAAGATTATAGGGCCAAAGTAAATATCCTGCGATAACAAAGAGAAAGAAGCTTTCTGAGAAACTTCTTTGTGTTCTGTGAAATCATATCACAGAGTTACAGCTTTCCCCTCAAGAAGCCTATCGCTAAGACAGTTCTTGTGGAATTGGCAAAGAGATATATGGATGCCCATAGAGGGTTAAGGTGAAAAAAGAAATATCCTCGGATGAAATCTGGAAAGAAGCTTTCTGAGAAACTGCTTAGTGTTCTGTTAATTCATCTCACAGAGTTACATCTGTATTTCGTGGATCTCTTTGCTAGCCTTATTTTTTTGGAATCTGAGAACAGATATTTCGGATCCCTTTGAAGACTATAGGGCCAAAGGAAATATCCTCCGATTACAAAGAGAAAGAAGCTTTCTGAGAAACTTCTTTGTGTTCTGTGAAATCATCTCACAGAGTTACAGCTTTCCCCTCAAGAAGCCTTTCGCTAAGACAGTTCTTGTGGAATTGGCAAAGTGATATTTGGAAGCCCATAGAGGGCTATGGTGAAAAAGGAAATATCCTCAGATGAAATCTGGAAAGAAGCTTTCTGAGAAACTGCTGAGTGTTCTGTTAATTCATCTCACAGAGTTACATCTGTATTTCGTGGATCTCTTTGCTAGACTTATTTCTGTGGAATCTGAGAACAGATATTTCCGATCCCCTTGAAGACTATAGGGCCAAAGGAAATATCCTCTGATAACAAAGAGAAAGAAGCTTTCTGAGAAACTTCTTTGTGTTCTGGGAAATCATCTCACAGAGTTACAGCTTTCCCCTCAAGAAGCCTTTCGCTAAGACAGTTCTTGTGGAATTGGCAAAGTGATATTTGGAAGCCCATAGAGGGCTATGGTGAAAAAGGAAATATCCTCAGATGAAATCTGGAAAGAAGCTTTCTGAGAAACTGCTGAGTGTTCTGTTAATTCATCTCACAGAGTTACATCTGTATTTCGTGGATCTCTTTGCTAGCCTTATTTCTGGGGAATCTGAGAACAGATATTTCGGATCCCATTGAAGACTATAGGGGCAAAGGAAATATCCTCCGATAACAAAGAGAAAGAAGCTTTTGAGAAACTTCTTTGTGTTGTGTAAAATCATCTCACAGATTTACAGCTTTCCCCTCAAGAAGTTTTTCGCTAAGACAGTTCTTGTGGAATTGGCAAAGCGATATTTGGAAGCCCGTAGAGGGCAATGGTGAAAAAGGAAATATCCTCAGATGAAATCTGGAAAGAAGCTTTCTGAGAAACTGCTTAGTGTTCTGTTAATTCATCTCACAGAGTTACATCTGTATTTCGTGGATCTCTTTGCTAGCCTTATTTCTGTGGAATCTGAGAACAGATATTTCGGATCCCATTGAGGACTATAGGGCCAAAGGAAATAATCTCCGATAACAAAGAGAAGGAAGCTTTCTGAGAAACTTCTTTGTGTTCCCTGAAATTATCTCACAGAGGTACAGCTTTCCCCTCAAGAAGCCTTTCGCTAAGACAGTTCTTGTGGAATTGGCAAAGTGATATTTGGAAGCCCATAGAGGGCTATGGTGAAAAAGGAAATATCTTCAGATGAAATCTGGAAACAGCTTTCTGAGAAACTGCTTAGTGTTCTGTTAATTCATCTCACAGAGTTACATCTGTATTTCGTGGATCTCTTTGCTAGCCTTATTTCTGTGGAATCTGAGAACAGATATTTCGGATCCCATTGAAGACTATAGAGCTAAAGGAAATATCCTCGGATAACAAAGAGAAAGAAGCTTTCTGAGAAACTTCTTTGTGTTCTGTGAAATCATCTCACAGTGTTACAGCTTTCCCCTCAAGAAGCATTTCGCTAAGACAGTTCTTGTGGAATTGGCAGAGTGATATTTCGAAGCCCATAGAGGGCTACGGTGAAAAAGGAAATATCCTCAGTTGAAATCTGGAAAGAAGATTTCTGAGAAACTGCTGAGTGTTCTGTTAATTCATCTCACAGAGTTACATCTGTATTTCGTGGATCTCTTTGCTAGCCTTATTTCTGTGGAATCGGAGAACAGATATTTCAGATCCCATTGAAGACTATAGGGCCAAAGGAAATATCCTCCGATAACAAAGAGAAAGAAGCTTTCTGAGAAACTTCTTTGTGTTCTGTGAAATCATCTCACAGAGTTACAGCTTTCCCCTCAAGAAGCCTTTCGCTAAGACAGTTCTTGTGGAATTGGCAAAGCGATATTTGGAAGCCCTTAGAGGGCTATGGTGAAAAAGGAAATATCCTCAGATGAAATCCGGAAAGAAGCTTTCTGAGAAACTGCTTAGTGTTCTGTTAATTCATCTCACAGAGTTACATCTGTATTTCGTGGATCTCTTTGCTAGCCTTATTTCTTTGGAATCTGAGAACAGATATTTCGGATCCCTTTAAAGACTATAGGGCCAAAGGAAATATCCTCCGATAACAAAGAGAAAGAAGCTTTCTGAGAAACTTCTTGGTGTTCTGTGAAATCATCTCACAGAGTTACAGCTTTCCCCTCAAGAAGCCTTTCGCTAAGACAGTTCTTGTGGAATTGGCAAAGTGATATTTGGAAGCCCATATAGGGCTATGGGGAAAAAGGAAATATCCTCAGATGAAATCTGGAAAGAAGCTTTCTGAGAAACTGCTGAGTGTTCTGTTAATTCATCTCACAGAGTTACATCTGTATTTCGTGGATCTCTTTGCTGGCCTTATTTCTGTGGAATCTGAAAACAGATATTTCGGATCCCCTTGAAGACTATAGGGCCAAAGGAAATATGCTCTGATAACAAAGAGAAAGAAGCTTTCTGAGAAACTTCTTTGTGTTCTGGGAAATCATCTCACAGAGTTACAGCTTTCCCCTCAAGAAGCCTTTCGCTAAGACAGTTCTTGTGGAATTGGCAAAGTGATATTTGGAAGCCCATAGAGGGCTATGGTGAAAAAGGAAATATCCTCAGATGAAATCTGGAAAGAAGCTTTCTGAGAAACTGCTGAGTGTTCTGTTAATTCATCTCACAGAGTTACATCTGTATTTCGTGGATCTCTTTGCTAGCCTTATTTCTGTGGAATCTGAGAACAGATATTTCGGATCCCATTGAAGACTATAGGGGCAATGGAAATATCCTCCGATAACAAAGAGAAAGAAGCTTTTGAGAAACTTCTTTGTGTTGTGTGAAATCATCTCACAGAGTTACAGCTTTCCCCTCAAGAAGTTTTTCGCTAAGACAGTTCTTGTGGAATTGGCAAAGCGATATTTGGAAGCCCATAGAGGGCTATGGTGAAAAAGGAAATATCCTCAGATGAAATCTGGAAAGAAGCTTTCTGAGAAACTGCTTAGTGTTCTGTTAATTCATCTCACAGAGTTACATCTGTATTTCGTGGATCTCTTTGCTAGCCTTATTTCTTTGGAATCTGAGAACAGATATTTCGGATCCCTTTCAAGACTATAGGGCCAAAGGAAATATCCTCCGAGAACAAAGAGAAAGAAGCTTTCTGAGAAACTTCTTTGTGTTCTGTGAAATCATCTCACAGAGTTACAGCTTTACCCTCAAGAAGCCTTTCGCTAAGACAGTTCTTGTGGAATTCGCAAAGTGATATTTGGAAGCCCATAGAGGGCTACGGTGAAAAAGGAAATATCCTCAGATGAAATCTGGAAAGAAGATTTCTGAGAAACTGCTGAGAGTTCTGTTAATTCATCTCACAGAGTTACATCTGTATTTCGTGGATCTCTTTGCTAGCCTTATTTCTGTGGAATCGGAGAACAGATATTTCAGATCCCATTGAAGACTATAGGGCCAAAGGAAATATCCTCCGATAACAAAGAGAAAGAAGCTTTCTGAGAAACTTCTTTGTGTTCTGTGAAATCATCTCACAGAGTTACAGCTTTTCCCTCAAGAAATCTTTCGCTAAGACAGTTCTCTTGGAATTGGCAAAGCGATATTTGGAAGCCCGTAGAGGGCTATGGTGAAAAAGGAAATATCCTCAGATGAAATCTGGAAAGAAGCTTTCTGAGAAACTGCTGAGTGTTCTGTTAATTCATCTCACAGAGTTACATCTGTATTTCGTGGATCTCTTTCATAGCCTTATTTCTGTGGAATCGGAGAACAGATATTTCGGATCCCATTGAAGACTATAGGGCCAAAGGAAATATCCTCCGATAACAAAGAGAAAGAAGCTTTCTGAGAAACTTCTTTGTGTTCTGTGAAATCATCTCACAGAGTTACAGCTTTCCCCTCAAGAAGCCTTTCGCTAAGACAGTTCTTGTGGAATTGGAAAAGCGATATTTGGAAGCCCATAGAGGGCTATGGTGAAAAAGGAAATATCCTCAGATGAAATCTGGAAAGAAGCTTTCTGAGAAACTGCTTAGTGTTCTGTTAATTCATCTCACAGAGTTACATCTGTATTTCTTGGATCTCTTTGCTAGCCTTATTTCTTTGGAATCTGAGAACAGATATTTCGGATCCCATTGAAGACTATAGGGCCAAAGGAAATATCCTCCGATAACAAAGAGAAAGAAGCTTTCTGAGAAACTTCTTTGTGTTCTGTGAAATCATCTCACAGAGTTACAGCTTTCCCCTCAAGAAGCCTTTCGCTAAGACAGTTCTTGTGGAATTCGCAAAGTGATATTTGGAAGCCCATAGAGGGCTACGGTGAAAAAGGAAATATCCTCAGATGAAATCTGGAAAGAAGATTTCTGAGAAACTGCTGAGAGTTCTGTTAATTCATCTCACAGAGTTACATCTGTATTTCGTGGATCTCTTTGCTAGCCTTATTTCTGTGGAATCGGAGAACAGATATTTCAGATCCCATTGAAGACTATAGGGCCAAAGGAAATATCCTCCGATAACAAAGAGAAAGAAGCTTTCTGAGAAACTTCTTTGTGTTCTGTGAAATCATCTCACAGAGTTACAGCTTTTCCCTCAAGAAATCTTTTGCTAAGACAGTTCTCTTGGAATTGGCAAAGCGATATTTGGAAGCCCGTAGAGGGCTATGGTGAAAAAGGAAATATCCTCAGATGAAATCTGGAAAGAAGCTTTCTGAGAAACTGCTGAGTGTTCTGTTAATTCATCTCACAGAGTTACATCTGTATTTCGTGGATCTCTTTCATAGCCTTATTTCTGTGGAATCGGAGAACAGATATTTCGGATCCCATTGAAGACTATAGGGCCAAAGGAAATATCCTCCGATAACAAAGAGAAAGAAGCTTTCTGAGAAACTTCTTTGTGTTCTGTGAAATCATCTCACAGAGTTACAGCTTTCCCCTCAAGAAGCCTTTCGCTAAGACAGTTCTTGTGGAATTGGAAAAGCGATATTTGGAAGCCCATAGAGGGCTATGGTGAAAAAGGAAATATCCTCAGATGAAATCTGGAAAGAAGCTTTCTGAGAAACTGCTTAGTGTTCTGTTAATTCATCTCACAGAGTTACATCTGTATTTCTTGGATCTCTTTGCTAGCCTTACTTCTTTGGAATCTGAGAACAGATATTTCGGATCCCATTGAAGACTATAGGGCCAAAGGAAATATCCTCCGATAACAAAGAGAAAGAAGCTTTCTGAGAAACTTCTTTGTGTTCTGTGAAATCATCACACAGAGTTACAGCTTTACCCTCAAGAAGCCTTTCGCTAAGACAGTTCTTGTGGAATTGGCAAAGTCATATTTGGAAGCCCATAGAGGGCTATGGTGAAAAAGGAAATATCCTCAGATGAAATCTGGAAAGAGCTTTCTGAGAAACTGCTGAGTGTTCTGTTAATTCATCTCACAGAGTTACATCTGTATTTCGTGGATCTCTTTGCTAGCCTTATTTCTATGGAATCTGAGAACAGATATTTCGGATCCCATTGAAGACTATAGGGCCAAAGGAAATATCCTCGGATAACAAAGAGAAAGAAGCTTTCTGAGAAATTTCTTTGTGTTCTCTAAAATCATCTCACAGAGTTACAGCTTTAACTAGAAGAAGCCTTTTGCTAAGACAGTTCTTGTGGAATTGGCAATGTGATATTTGGAAGCCCATAGAGGGCTATGGTGAAAAAGGAAATATCCTCAGATGAAATCTGGAAAGAAGATTTCTGAGAAACTGCTGAGTGTTCTGTTAATTCATCTCACAGAGTTACATCTGTATTTCGTGGATCTCTTTGCTAGCCTTATTTCTGTGGAATCGGAGAACAGATATTTCGGATCCCTTTGAAGACTATAGGGCCAAAGGAAATATCCTCCGATAACAAAGAGAAAGAAGCTTTCTGAGAAACTTCTTTTTGTTCTGTGAAATCATCTCACAGAGTTACAGCTTTCCCCTCAAGAAGCCTTTCGCTAAGACAGTTCTTGTGGAATTGGCAAAGCGATATTTGGAAGCCCATAGAGGGCTATGGTGAAAAAGGAAATATCCTCAGATGAAATCCGGAAAGAAGCTTTCTGAGAAACTGCTTAGTGTTCTGTTAATTCATCTCACAGAGTTACATCTGTATTTCGTGGATCTCTTTGCTAGCCTTATTTCTTTGGAATCTGAGAACAGATATTTCGGATCCCTTTAAAGACTATAGGGCCAAAGGAAATATCCTCCGATAACAAAGAGAAAGAAGCTTTCTGAGAAACTTCTTGGTGTTCTGTGAAATCATCTCACAGAGTTACAGCTTTCCCCTCAAGAAGCCTTTCGCTAAGACAGTTCTTGTGGAATTGGCAAAGTGATATTTGGAAGCCCATAAAGGGCTATGGGGAAAAAGGAAATATCCTCAGATGAAATCTGGAAAGAAGCTTTCTGAGAAACTGCTGAGTGTTCTGTTAATTCATCTCACAGAGTTACATCTGTATTTCGTGGATCTCTTTGCTGGCCTTATTTCTGTGGAATCTGAAAACAGATATTTCGGATCCCCTTGAAGACTATAGGGCCAAAGGAAATATGCTCTGATAACAAAGAGAAAGAAGCTTTCTGAGAAACTTCTTTGTGTTCTGGGAAATCATCTCACAGAGTTACAGCTTTCCCCTCAAGAAGCCTTTCGCTAAGACAGTTCTTGTGGAATTGGCAAAGTGATATTTGGAAGCCCATAGAGGGCTATGGTGAAAAAGGAAATATCCTCAGATGAAATCTGGAAAGAAGCTTTCTGAGAAACTGCTGAGTGTTCTGTTAATTCATCTCACAGAGTTACATCTGTATTTCGTGGATCTCTTTGCTAGCCTTATTTCTGTGGAATCTGAGAACAGATATTTCGGATCCCATTGAAGACTATAGGGGCAATGGAAATATCCTCCGATAACAAAGAGAAAGAAGCTTTTGAGAAACTTCTTTGTGTTGTGTGAAATCATCTCACAGAGTTACAGCTTTCCCCTCAAGAAGTTTTTCGCTAAGACAGTTCTTGTGGAATTGGCAAAGCGATATTTGGAAGCCCATAGAGGGCTATGGTGAAAAAGGAAATATCCTCAGATGAAATCTGGAAAGAAGCTTTCTGAGAAACTGCTTAGTGTTCTGTTAATTCATCTCACAGAGTTACATCTGTATTTCGTGGATCTCTTTGCTAGCCTTATTTCTTTGGAATCTGAGAACAGATATTTCGGATCCCTTTGAAGACTATAGGGCCAAAGGAAATATCCTCCGAGAACAAAGAGAAAGAAGCTTTCTGAGAAACTTCTTTGTGTTCTGTGAAATCATCTCACAGAGTTACAGCTTTCCCCTCAAGAAGCCTTTCGCTAAGACAGTTCTTGTGGAATTCGCAAAGTGATATTTGGAAGCCCATAGAGGGCTACGGTGAAAAAGGAAATATCCTCAGATGAAATCTGGAAAGAAGATTTCTGAGAAACTGCTGAGAGTTCTGTTAATTCATCTCACAGAGTTACATCTGTATTTCGTGGATCTCTTTGCTAGCCTTATTGCTGTGGAATCGGAGAACAGATATTTCAGATCCCATTGAAGACTATAGGGCCAAAGGAAATATCCTCCGATAACAAAGAGAAAGAAGCTTTCTGAGAAACTTCTTTGTGTTCTGTGAAATCATCTCACAGAGTTACAGCTTTTCCCTCAAGAAATCTTTCGCTAAGACAGTTCTCTTGGAATTGGCAAAGCGATATTTGGAAGCCCGTAGAGGGCTAGGGTGAAAAAGGAAATATCCTCAGATGAAATCTGGAAAGAAGCTTTCTGAGAAACTGCTTAGTGTTCTGTTAATTCATCTCACAGAATTACATCTGTATTTCGTGGATCTCTTTGCTAGCCTTATTTCTGTGGAATCTGAGAACAGATATTTCGGATGCCATTGAAGACTATAGGGCCAAAGGAAATATCCTCCGATAACAAAGAGAAAGAAGCTTTCTGAGAAACTTCTTTGTGTTCTGTGAAATCATCTCACAGAGTTACAGCTTTCCCCTCAAGAAGCCTTTCGCTAAGACAGTTCTTGTGGAATTGGCAAAGTGATATTTGAACGCCCCTAGAGGGCTATGGTGAAAAAGGAAATATCCTCAGATGAAATCTGGAAAGAAGCTTTCTGAGAAACTCCTTAGTGTTCTGTTAATTCTTCTCACAGAGTTACATCTGTATGTCGTGCATCTCTTTGCTAGCCTTATTTCTGTGGAATCTGAGAACAGATATTTCGGATCCCATTGAAGACTATAGGGCCAAAGGAAATATCCTCCGATAACAAAGAGAAAGAAGCTTTCTGAGAAACTTCTTTGTGTTCTGTGAAATCATCTCACAGAGTTACAGCTTTTCCCTCAAGGAGCCTTTCGCTAAGACAGTTTTCGTGGAATTGGCAAAGTGATATTTGGAAGCCCATAGAGGGCTATGGTGAAAAAGGAAATATCCTCAGATGAAATCTAGAAAGAAGCTTTCTGAGAAACTGCTTAGTGTTCTGTTAATTCATCTCACAGAGTTACATCTGTATTTCGTGGATCTCTTTGCTAGCCTTATTTCTGTGTTATCTGAGAACAGAAATTTCGGATCCCTTTGAAGACTATAGGGCCAAAGGATATATCCTCCGATAACAAAGAGAAAGAAGCTTTCTGAGAAACTTCTTTGTGCTCTGTGAAATCATCTCACAGAGTTACAACTTTCCCCTCAAGAAGCCTTTTGCTAAGACAGTTCTTGTGCAATTGGCAAAGCGATATTTGGAAGCCCATAGAGGGCTAAGGTGAAAAAGGAAATATCCTCAGATGAAATCTGGAAAGAAGCTTTCTGAGAAACTGCTTAGTGTTCTGTTAATTCATCTCACAGAGTTACATCTGTATTTCGTGGATCTCTTTGCTAGCCTTATTTCTTTGGAATCTGAGAACAGATATTTCGGATCCCATTGAAGACTATAGGGCCAAAGGAAATATCCTCCGATAACAAAGAGAAAGAAGCTTTCTGAGAAACTTCTTTGTGTTCTGTGAAATCATGTCACAGAGTTACAGCTTTCCCCTCAAGAAGCCTTTCGCTAAGACAGTTCTTGTGGAATTGGCAAAGTGATATTTGGAAGCCCATAGAGGGCTATGGTGAAAAAGGAAATATCCTCAGATGAAGTCTGGAAAGAAGCTTTCTGTGAAACTGCTTAGTGTTCTGTTAATTCTTCTCACAGAGTTATAACTGTATTTCGTGGATCTCTTTGCTAGCCTTATTTCTGTGGCATCTGAGAACAGATATTTCGGATCCCATTGAGGACTATAGGGCCAAAGGAAATAATCTCCGATAACAAAGAGAAGGAAGCTTTCTGAGAAACTTCTTTGTGTTCTGTGAAATCATCTCACAGAGTTACAGCTTTCCCCTCAAGAAGCCTTTCGCTAAGACAGTTCTTGTGGAATTGGCAAAGTGATATTTGGAAGCCCATAGAGGGCTATGGTGAAAAAGGAAATATCCTCAGATGAAATCTGGAAAGAAGATTTCTGAGAAACTGCTTAGTGTTCTGTTAATTCATCTCACAGAGTTACATCTGTATTTCGTGGATCTCTTTGCTAGCCTTATTTCTGTGGAATCGGAGAACAGATATTTCGGATCCCATTGAAGACTATAGGGCCAAAGGAAATATCCTCCGATAACAAAGAGAAAGAAGCTTTCTGAGAAACTTCTTTGTGTTCTCTGAAATCATCTCACAGAGTTACAGCTTTCCCCTCAAGAAGCCTTTCGCTAAGACAGTTCTTGTGGAATTGGAAAAGCGATATTTGGAAGCCCATAGAGGGCTATGGTGAAAAAGGAAATATCCTCAGATGAAATCTGGAAAGAAGCTTTCTGAGAAACTGCTTAGTGTTCTGTTAATTCATCTCACAGAGTTACATCTGTATTTCGTGGATCTCTTTGCTAGCCTTATTTCTTTGGAATCTGAGAACAGATATTTCGGATCCCATTGAAGACTATAGGGCCAAAGGAAATATCCTCCGATTACAAAGAGAAAGAAGCTTTCTGAGAAACTTCTTTGTGTTCTGTGAAATCATCTCACAGAGTTACAGCTTTACCCTCAAGAAGCCTTTCGCTAAGACAGTTCTTGTGGAATTGGCAAAGTCATATTTGGAAGCCCATAGAGGGCTATGGTGAAAAAGGAAATATCCTCAGATGAAATCTGGAAAGAGCTTTCTGAGAAACTGCTGAGTGTTCTGTTAATTCATCTCACAGAGTTACATCTGTATTTCGTGGATCTCTTTGCTAGCCTTATTTCTGTGGAATCTGAGAACAGATATTTCGGATCCCATTGAAGATTATAGGGCCAAAGGAAATATCCTCGGATAACAAAGAGAAAGAAGCTTTCTGAGAAATTTCTTTGTGTTCTCTAAAATCATCTCACAGAGTTACAGCTTTCCCCTCAAGAAGCCTTTTGCTAAGACAGTTCTTGTGGAATTGGCAAAGTGATATTTGGAAGCCCATAGAGGGCTATGGTGAAAAAGGAAATATCCTCAGATGAAATCTGGAAAGAAGATTTCTGAGAAACTGCTGAGTGTTCTGTTAATTCATCTCACAGAGTTACATTTGTATTTCGTGGATCTCTTTCCTAGCCTTATTTCTGTGGAATCGGAGAACAGATATTTCGGATCCCATTGAAGACTATAGGGCCAAAGGAAATATCCTCCGAGAACAAAGAGAAAGAAGCTTTCTGAGAAACTTCTTTGTGTTCTGTGAAATCATCTCACAGAGTTACAGCTTTCCCCTCAAGAAGCCTTTCGCTAAGACAGTTCTTGTGGAATTGGAAAAGCGATATTTGGAAGCCCATAGAGGGCTATGGTGAAAAAGGAAATATCCTCAGATGAAATCTGAAAAGAAGCTTTCTGAGAAACTGCTTAGTGTTCTGTTAATTCATCTCACAGAGTTACATCTGTATTTCTTGGATCTCTTTGCTAGCCTTATTTCTTTGGAATCTGAGAACAGATATTTCGGATCCCATTGAAGACTATAGGGCCAAAGGAAATATCCTCCGATAACAAAGAGAAAGAAGCTTTCTGAGAAACTTCTTTGTGTTCTGTGAAATCATCTCACAGAGTTACAGCTTTACCCTCAAGAAGCCTTTCGCTAAGACAGTTCTTGTGGATTTGGCAAAGTCATATTTGGAAGCCCATAGAGGGCTATGGTGAAAAAGGAAATATCCTCAGATGAAATCTGGAAAGAGCTTTCTGAGAAACTGCTGAGTGTTCTGTTAATTCATCTCACAGAGTTACATCTGTATTTCGTGGATCTCTTTGCTAGCCTTATTTCTATGGAATCTGAGAACAGATATTTCGGATCCCATTGAAGACTATAGGGCCAAAGGAAATATCCTCGGATAACAAAGAGAAAGAAGCTTTCTGAGAAATTTCTTTGTGTTCTCTAAAATCATCTCACAGAGTTACAGCTTTCCCCTCAAGAAGCCTTTTGCTAAGACAGTTCTTGTGGAATTGGCAATGTGATATTTGGAAGCCCATAGAGGGCTATGGTGAAAAAGGAAATATCCTCAGATGAAATCTGGAAAGAAGATTTCTGAGAAACTGCTGAGTGTTCTGTTAATTCATCTCACAGAGTTACATCTGTATTTCGTGGATCTCTTTGCTAGCCTTATTTCTGTGGAATCGGAGTACAGATATTTCGGATCCCTTTGAAGACTATAGGGCCAAAGGAAATATCCTCCGATAACAAAGAGAAAGAAGCTTTCTGAGAAACTTCTTTGTGTTCTGTGAAATCATCTCACAGAGTTACAGCTTTCCCCTCAAGAAGCCTTTCGCTAAGACAGTTCTTGTGGAATTGGCAAAGCTATATTTGGAAGCCCGTAGAGGGCTATGGTGAAAAAGGAAATATCCTCAGATGAAATCTGGAAAGAAGCTTTCTGAGAAACTGCTGAGTGTTCTGTTAATTCATCTCACAGAGTTACATCTGTATTTCGTGGATCTCTTTGCTAGCCTTATTTCTGTGGAATCTGAGAACAGATATTTCGGATCCCATTGAAGACTATAGGGGCAATGGAAATATCCTCCGATAACAAAGAGAAAGAAGCTTTTGAGAAACTTCTTTGTGTTGTGTGAAATCATCTCACAGAGTTACAGCTTTCCCCTCAAGAAGTTTTTCGCTAAGACAGTTCTTGTGGAATTGGCAAAGCGATATTTGGAAGCCCATAGAGGGCTATGGTGAAAAAGGAAATATCCTCAGATGAAATCTGGAAAGAAGCTTTCTGAGAAACTGCTTAGTGTTCTGTTAATTCATCTCACAGAGTTACATCTGTATTTCGTGGATCTCTTTGCTAGCCTTATTTCTTTGGAATCTGAGAACAGATATTTCGGATCCCTTTGAAGACTATAGGACCAAAGGAAATATCCTCCGAGAACAAAGAGAAAGAAGCTTTCTGAGAAACTTCTTTGTGTTCTGTGAAATCATCTCACAGAGTTACAGCTTTCCCCTCAAGAAGCCTTTCGCTAAGACAGTTCTTGTGGAATTCGCAAAGTGATATTTGGAAGCCCATAGAGGGCTACGGTGAAAAAGGAAATATCCTCAGATGAAATCTGGAAAGAAGATTTCTGAGAAACTGCTGAGAGTTCTGTTAATTCATCTCACAGAGTTACATCTGTATTTCGTGGATCTCTTTGCTAGCCTTATTTCTGTGGAATCGGAGAACAGATATTTCAGATCCCATTGAAGACTATAGGGCCAAAGGAAATATCCTCCGATAACAAAGAGAAAGAAGCTTTCTGAGAAACTTCTTTGTGTTCTGTGAAATCATCTCACAGAGTTACAGCTTTTCCCTCAAGAAATCTTTCGCTAAGACAGTTCTCTTGGAATTGGCAAAGCGATATTTGGAAGCCCGTAGAGGGCTAGGGTGAAAAAGGAAATATCCTCAGATGAAATCTGGAAAGAAGCTTTCTGAGAAACTGCTTAGTGTTCTGTTAATTCATCTCACAGAATTACATCTGTATTTCGTGGATCTCTTTGCTAGCCTTATTTCTGTGGAATCTGAGAACAGATATTTCGGATGCCATTGAAGACTATAGGGCCAAAGGAAATATCCTCCGATAACAAAGAGAAAGAAGCTTTCTGAGAAACTTCTTTGTGTTCTGTGAAATCATCTCAGAGAGTTACAGCTTTCCCCTCAAGAAGCCTTTCGCTAAGACAGTTCTTGTGGAATTGGCAAAGTGATATTTGAACGCCCCTAGAGGGCTATGGTGAAAAAGGAAATATCCTCAGATGAAATCTTGAAAGAAGCTTTCTGAGAAACTCCTTAGTGTTCTGTTAATTCTTCTCACAGAGTTACATCTGTATGTCGTGGATCTCTTTGCTAGCCTTATTTCTGTGGAATCTGAGAACAGATATTTCGGATCCCATTGAAGACTATAGGGCCAAAGGAAATATCCTCCGATAACAAAGAGAAAGAAGCTTTCTGAGAAACTTCTTTGTGTTCTGTGAAATCATCTCACAGAGTTACAGCTTTTCCCTCAAGGAGCCTTTCGCTAAGACAGTTTTCGTGGAATTGGCAAAGTGATATTTGGAAGCCCATAGAGGGCTATGGTGAAAAAGGAAATATCCTCAGATGAAATCTAGAAAGAAGCTTTCTGAGAAACTGCTTAGTGTTCTGTTAATTCATCTCACAGAGTTACATCTGTATTTCGTGGATCTCTTTGCTAGCCTTATTTCTGTGTTATCTGAGAACAGAAATTTCGGATCCCTTTGAAGACTATAGGGCCAAAGGATATATCCTCCGATAACAAAGAGAAAGAAGCTTTCTGAGAAACTTCTTTGTGCTCTGTGAAATCATCTCACAGAGTTACAACTTTCCCCTCAAGAAGCCTTTTGCTAAGACAGTTCTTGTGGAATTGGCAAAGCGATATTTGGAAGCCCATAGAGGGCTAAGGTGAAAAAGGAAATATCCTCAGATGAAATCTGGAAAGAAGCTTTCTGAGAAACTGCTTAGTGTTCTGTTAATTCATCTCACAGAGTTACATCTGTATTTCGTGGATCTCTTTGCTAGCCTTATTTCTTTGGAATCTGAGAACAGATATTTCGGATCCCATTGAAGACTATAGGGCCAAAGGAAATATCCTCCGATAACAAAGAGAAAGAAGCTTTCTGAGAAACTTCTTTGTGTTCTGTGAAATCATGTCACAGAGTTACAGCTTTCCCCTCAAGAAGCCTTTCGCTAAGACAGTTCTTGTGGAATTGGCAAAGTGATATTTGGAAGCCCATAGAGGGCTATGGTGAAAAAGGAAATATCCTCAGATGAAATCTGGAAAGAAGCTTTCTGTGAAACTGCTTAGTGTTCTGTTAATTCTTCTCACAGAGTTATAACTGTATTTCCTGGATCTCTTTGCTAGCCTTATTTCTGTGGCATCTGAGAACAGATATTTCGGATCCCATTGAGGACTATAGGGCCAAAGGAAATAATCTCCGATAACAAAGAGAAGGAAGCTTTCTGAGAAACTTCTTTGTGTTCTGTGAAATCATCTCACAGAGTTACAGCTTTCCGCTCAAGAAGCCTTTCGCTAAGACAGTTCTTGTGGAATTGGCAAAGTGATATTTGGAAGCCCATAGAGGGCTATGGTGAAAAAGGAAATATCCTCAGATGAAATCTGGAAGGAAGCTTTCTGAGAAACTGCTGAGTGTTCTGTTAATTCATCTCACAGAGTTACATCTGTATGTCGTGGATCTCTTTGCTAGCCTTATTTCTGTGGAATCTGAGAACAGATATTTCGGATCCAATTGAAGGCTATAGGGCCAAAGGAAATATCCTCCGATAACAAAGAGAAAGAAGCATTCTGAGAAACTTCTTTGTGTTCTGTGAAATCATCTCACAGAGTTACAGCTTTTCCCTCAAGGAGCTTTTCGCTAAGAAAGTTTTCGTGGAATTGGCAAAGTGATATTTGGAAGCCCATAGAGGGCTATGGTGAAAACGGAAATATCCTCAGATGAAATCTAGAAAGAAGCTTTCTGAGAAACTGCTTAGTGTTCTGTTAATTCATCTCACAGAGTTACATCTGTATTTCGTGGATCTCTTTGCTAGACTTATTTCTGTGTTATCTGAGAACAGAAATTTCGGATCCCTTTGAAGACTATAGGGCCAAAGGATATATCCTCCGATAACAAAGAGAAAGAAGCTTTCTGAGAAACTTCTTTGTGCTCTGTGAAATCATCTCACAGAGTTACAACTTTCCCCTCAAGAAGCCTTTCGCTAAGACAGTTCTTGTGGAATTGGCAAAGCGATATTTGGAAGCCCATAGAGGGCTATGGTGAAAAAGGAAATATCCTCAGATGAAATCTGGAAAGAAGCTTTCTGAGAAACTGCTTAGTGTTCTGTTAATTCATCTCACAGAGTTACATCTGTATTTCGTGGATCTCTTTGCTAGCCTTATTTCTGTGGAATCTGAGAACAGATATTTCGGATCCCATTGAAGACTATAGGGCCAAAGGAAATATCCTCCGATAACAAAGAGAAAGAAGCTTTCTGAGAAACTTCTTTGTGTTCTGTGAAATCATGTCACAGAGTTACAGCTTTCCCCTCAAGAAGCCTTTCGCTAAGACAGTTCTTGTGGAATTGGCAAAGTGATATTTGGAAGCCCCTAGAGGGCTATGGTGAAAAAGGAAATATCCTCCGATGAAATCTGGAAAGAAGCTTTCTGTGAAACTGCTTAGTGTTCTGTTAATTCTTCTCACAGAGTTATATCTGTATTTCGTGGATCTCTTGCTAGCCTTATTTCTGTGGCATCTGAGAACAGATATTTCGGATCCCATTGAGGACTATAGGGCCAAAGGAAATAATCTCCGATAACAAAGAGAAGGAAGCTTTCTGAGAAACTTCTTTGTGTTCTGTGAAATCATCTCACAGAGTTACAGCTTTACTCTCAAGAAGCCTTTCGCTAAGACAGTTCTTGTGGAATTGGCAAAGTGATATTTGGAAGCCCATAGAGGGCTATGGTGAAAAAGGAAATATCCTCAGATGAAATGTGGAAAGAGCTTTCTGAGAAACTGCTGAGTGTTCTGTTAATTCATCTCACAGAGTTACATCTGTATTTCGTGGATCTCTTTGCTAGCCTTATTTCTGTGGAATCTGAGAACAGATATTTCGGAT
Source organism: Macaca mulatta (assembly GCF_049350105.2). NCBI lineage: Eukaryota > Metazoa > Chordata > Mammalia > Primates > Cercopithecidae > Macaca > Macaca mulatta. The sequence continues at coordinate 27,779,004 of NC_133420.1, forward strand.
CCCATTGAAGACTATAGGGCCAAAGGAAATATCCTCGGATAACAAAGAGAAAGAAGCTTTCTGAGAAATTTCTTTGTGTTCTCTAAAATCATCTCACAGAGTTACAGCTTTCCCCTCAAGAAGCCTTTCGCTAAGACAGTTCTTGTGGAATTGGCAAAGTGATATTTGGAAGCCCATAGAGGGCTATGGTGAAAAAGGAAATATCCTCAGATGAAATCTGGAAAGAAGATTTCTGAGAAACTGCTGAGTGTTCTGTTAATTCATCTCACAGAGTTACATCTGTATTTCGTGGATCTCTTTCATAGCCTTATTTCTGTGGAATCGGAGAACAGATATTTCGGATCCCATTAAAGACTATAGGGCCAAAGGAAATATCCTCCGATAACAAAGAGAAAGAAGCTTTCTGAGAAACTTCTTTGTGTTCTGTGAAATCATCTCACAGAGTTACAGCTTTCCCCTCAAGAAGCCTTTCGCTAAGACAGTTCTTGTGGAATTGGAAAAGCGATATTTGGAAGCCCATAGAGGGCTATGGTGAAAAAGGAAATATCCTCAGATGAAATCTGGAAAGAAGCTTTCTGAGAAACTGCTTAGTGTTCTGTTAATTCATCTCACAGAGTTACATCTGTATTTCTTGGATCTCTTTGCTAGCCTTATTTCTTTGGAATCTGAGAACAGATATTTCGGATCCCATTGAAGACTATAGGGCCAAAGGAAATATCCTCCGATAACAAAGAGAAAGAAGCTTTCTGAGAAACTTCTTTGTGTTCTGTGAAATCATCTCACAGAGTTACAGCTTTACCCTCAAGAAGCCTTTCGCTAAGACAGTTCTTGTGGAATTGGCAAAGTCATATTTGGAAGCCCATAGAGGGCTATGGTGAAAAAGGAAATATCCTCAGATGAAATCTGGAAAGAGCTTTCTGAGAAACTGCTGAGTGTTCTGTTAATTCATCTCACAGAGTTACATCTGTATTTCGTGGATCTCTTTGCTAGCCTTATTTCTATGGAATCTGAGAACAGATATTTCGGATCCCATTGAAGACTATAGGGCCAAAGGAAATATCCTCGGATAACAAAGAGAAAGAAACTTTCTGAGAAATTTCTTTGTGTTCTCTAAAATCATCTCACAGAGTTACAGCTTTCCCCTCAAGAAGCCTTTTGCTAAGACAGTTCTTGTGGAATTGGCAATGTGATATTTGGAAGCCCATAGAGGGCTATGGTGAAAAAGGAAATATCCTCAGATGAAATCTGGAAAGAAGATTTCTGAGAAACTGCTGAGTGTTCTGTTAATTCATCTCACAGAGTTACATCTGTATTTCGTGGATCTCTTTGCTAGCCTTATTTCTGTGGAATCGGAGAACAGATATTTCGGATCCCTTTGAAGACTATAGGGCCAAAGGAAATATCCTCCGATAACAAAGAGAAAGAAGCTTTCTGAGAAACTTCTTTTTGTTCTGTGAAATCATCTCACAGAGTTACAGCTTTCCCCTCAAGAAGCCTTTCGCTAAGACAGTTCTTGTGGAATTGGCAAAGCGATATTTGGAAGCCCATAGAGGGCTATGGTGAAAAAGGAAATATCCTCAGATAAAATCCGGAAAGAAGCTTTCTGAGAAACTGCTTAGTGTTCTGTTAATTCATCTCACAGAGTTACATCTGTATTTCGTGGATCTCTTTGCTAGCCTTATTTCTTTGGAATCTGAGAACAGATATTTCGGATCCCTTTAAAGACTATAGGGCCAAAGGAAATATCCTCCGATAACAAAGAGAAAGAAGCTTTCTGAGAAACTTCTTGGTGTTCTGTGAAATCATCTCACAGAGTTACAGCTTTCCCCTCAAGAAGCCTTTCGCTAAGACAGTTCTTGTGGAATTGGCAAAGTGATATTTGGAAGCCCATATAGGGCTATGGGGAAAAAGGAAATATCCTCAGATGAAATCTGGAAAGAAGCTTTCTGAGAAACTGCTGAGTGTTCTGTTAATTCATCTCACAGAGTTACATCTGTATTTCGTGGATCTCTTTGCTAGACTTATTTCTGTGGAATCTGAAAACAGATATTTCGGATCCCCTTGAAGACTATAGGGCCAAAGGAAATATGCTCTGATAACAAAGAGAAAGAAGCTTTCTGAGAAACTTCTTTGTGTTCTGGGAAATCATCTCACAGAGTTACAGCTTTCCCCTCAAGAAGCCTTTCGCTAAGACAGTTCTTGTGGAATTGGCAAAGTGATATTTGGAAGCCCATAGAGGGCTATGGTGAAAAAGGAAATATCCTCAGATGAAATCTGGAAAGAAGCTTTCTGAGAAACTGCTGAGTGTTCTGTTAATTCATCTCACAGAGTTACATCTGTATTTCGTGGATCTCTTTGCTAGCCTTATTTCTGTGGAATCTGAGAACAGATATTTCGGATCCCATTGAAGACTATAGGGGCAATGGAAATATCCTCCGATAACAAAGAGAAAGAAGCTTTTGAGAAACTTCTTTGTGTTGTGTGAAATCATCTCACAGAGTTACAGCTTTCCCCTCAAGAAGTTTTTCGCTAAGACAGTTCTTGTGGAATTGGCAAAGCGATATTTGGAAGCCCATAGAGGGCTATGGTGAAAAAGGAAATATCCTCAGATGAAATCTGGAAAGAAGCTTTCTGAGAAACTGCTTAGTGTTCTGTTAATTCATCTCACAGAGTTACATCTGTATTTCGTGGATCTCTTTGCTAGCCTTATTTCTTTGGAATCTGAGAACAGATATTTCGGATCCCTTTGAAGATTATAGGGCCAAAGGAAATATCCTCCGATAACAAAGAGAAAGAAGCTTTCTGAGAAACTTCTTTGTGTTCTGTGAAATCATCTCACAGAGTTACAGCTTTCCCCTCAAGAAGCCTTTCGCTAAGACAGTTCTTGTGGAATTCGCAAAGTGATATTTGGAAGCCCATAGAGGGCTACGGTGAAAAAGGAAATATCCTCAGATGAAATCTGGAAAGAAGATTTCTGAGAAACTGCTGAGAGTTCTGTTAATTCATCTCACAGAGTTACATCTGTATTTCGTGGATCTCTTTGCTAGCCTTATTTCTGTGGAATCGGAGAACAGATATTTCAGATCCCATTGAAGACTATAGGGCCAAAGGAAATATCCTCCGATAACAAAGAGAAAGAAGCTTTCTGAGAAACTTCTTTGTGTTCTGTGAAATCATCTCACAGAGTTACAGCTTTTCCCTCAAGAAATCTTTCGCTAAGACAGTTCTCTTGGAATAGGCAAAGCGATATTTGGAAGCCCGTAGAGGGCTATGGTGAAAAAGGAAATATCCTCAGATGAAATCTGGAAAGAAGCCTTCTGAGAAACTGCTTAGTGTTCTGTTAATTCATCTCACAGAATTACATCTGTATTTCGTGGATCTCTTTGCTAGCCTTATTTCTGTGGAATCTGAGAACAGATATTTCGGATGCCATTGAAGACTATAGGGCCAAAGGAAATATCCTCCGATAACAAAGAGAAAGAAGCTTTCTGAGAAACTTCTTTGTGTTCTGTGAAATCATCTCACAGAGTTACAGCTTTCCCCTCAAGAAGCCTTTCGCTAAGACAGGTCCTGTGGAATTGGCAAAGTGATATTTGAACGCCCCTAGAGGGCTATGGTGAAAAAGGAAATATCCTCAGATGAAATCTGGAAAGAAGCTTTCTGAGAAACTCCTTAGTGTTCTGTTAATTCTTCTCACAGAGTTACATCTGTATGTCGTGGATCTCTTTGCTAGCCTTATTTCTGTGGAATCTGAGAACAGATATTTCGGATCCCATTGAAGACTATAGGGCCAAAGGAAATATCCTCCGATAACAAAGAGAAAGAAGCTTTCTGAGAAACTTCTTTGTGTTCTGTGAAATCATCTCACAGAGTTACAGCTTTTCCCTCAAGGAGCCTTTCGCTAAGACAGTTTTCGTGGAATTGGCAAAGTGATATTTGGAAGCCCATAGAGGGCTATGGTGAAAAAGGAAATATCCTCAGATGAAATCTAGAAAGAAGCTTTCTGAGAAACTGCTTAGTGTTCTGTTAATTCATCTCACAGAGTTACATCTGTATTTCGTGGATCTCTTTGCTAGCCTTATTTCTGTGTTATCTGAGAACAGAAATTTCGGATCCCTTTGAAGACTATAGGGCCAAAGGATATATCCTCCGATAACAAAGAGAAAGAAGCTTTCTGAGAAACTTCTTTGTGCTCTGTGAAATCATCTCACAGAGTTACAACTTTCCCCTCAAGAAGCCTTTTGCTAAGACAGTTCTTGTGGAATTGGCAAAGCGATATTTGGAAGCCCATAGAGGGCTAAGGTGAAAAAGGAAATATCCTCAGATGAAATCTGGAAAGAAGCTTTCTGAGAAACTGCTTAGTGTTCTGTTAATTCATCTCACAGAGTTACATCTGTATTTCGTGGATCTCTTTGCTAGCCTTATTTCTTTGGAATCTGAGAACAGATATTTCGGATCCCATTGAAGACTATAGGGCCAAAGGAAATATCCTCCGACAACAAAGAGAAAGAAGCTTTCTGAGAAACTTCTTTGTGTTCTGTGAAATCATGTCACAGAGTTACAGCTTTCCCCTCAAGAAGCCTTTCGCTAAGACAGTTCTTGTGGAATTGGCAAAGTGATATTTGGAAGCCCATAGAGGGCTATGGTGAAAAAGGAAATATCCTCAGATGAAATCTGGAAAGAAGCTTTCTGTGAAACTGCTTAGTGTTCTGTTAATTCTTCTCACAGAGTTATAACTGTATTTCGTGGATCTCTTTGCTAGCCTTATTTCTGTGGCATCTGAGAACAGATATTTCGGATCCCATTGAGGACTATAGGGCCAAAGGAAATAATCTCCGATAACAAAGAGAAGGAAGCTTTCTGAGAAACTTCTTTGTGTTCTGTGAAATCATCTCACAGAGTTACAGCTTTCCCCTCAAGAAGCCTTTCGCTAAGACAGTTCTTGTGGAATTGGCAAAGTGATATTTGGAAGCCCATAGAGGGCTATGGTGAAAAAGGAAATATCCTCAGATGAAATCTGGAAAGAAGATTTCTGAGAAACTGCTTAGTGTTCTGTTAATTCATCTCACAGAGTTACATCTGTATTTCGTGGATCTCTTTGCTAGCCTTATTTCTGTGGAATCGGAGAACAGATATTTCGGATCCCATTGAAGACTATAGGGCCAAAGGAAATATCCTCCGATAACAAAGAGAAAGAAGCTTTCTGAGAAACTTCTTTGTGTTCTCTGAAATCATCTCACAGAGTTACACCTTTCCCCTCAAGAAGCCTTTCGCTAAGACAGTTCTTGTGGAATTGGAAAAGCGATATTTGGAAGCCCATAGAGGGCTATGGTGAAAAAGGAAATATCCTCAGATGAAATCTGGAAAGAAGCTTTCTGAGAAACTGCTTAGTGTTCTGTTAATTCATCTCACAGAGTTACATCTGTATTTCGTGGATCTCTTTGCTAGCCTTATTTCTTTGGAATCTGAGAACAGATATTTCGGATCCCATTGAAGACTATAGGGCCAAAGGAAATATCCTCCGATAACAAAGAGAAAGAAGCTTTCTGAGAAACTTCTTTGTGTTCTGTGAAATCATCTCACAGAGTTACAGCTTTATCCTCAAGAAGCCTTTCGCTAAGACAGTTCTTGTGGAATTGGCAAAGTCATATTTGGAAGCCCATAGAGGGCTATGGTGAAAAAGGAAATATCCTCAGATGAAATCTGGAAAGAGCTTTCTGAGAAACTGCTGAGTGTTCTGTTAATTCATCTCACAGAGTTACATCTGTATTTCGTGGATCTCTTTGCTAGCCTTATTTCTGTGGAATCTGAGAACAGATTTTTCGGATCCCATTGAAGATTATAGGGCCAAAGGAAATATCCTCGGATAACAAAGAGAAAGAAGCTTTCTGAGAAATTTCTTTGTGTTCTCTAAAATCATCTCACAGAGTTACAGCTTTCCCCTCAAGAAGCCTTTTGCTAAGACAGTTCTTGTGGAATTGGCAAAGTGATATTTGGAAGCCCATAGAGGGCTATGGTGAAAAAGGAAATATCCTCAGATGAAATCTGGAAAGAAGATTTCTGAGAAACTGCTGAGTGTTCTGTTAATTCATCTCACAGAGTTACATTTGTATTTCGTGGATCTCTTTCCTAGCCTTATTTCTGTGGAATCGGAGAACAGATATTTCGGATCCCATTGAAGACTATAGGGCCAAAGGAAATATCCTCCGAGAACAAAGAGAAAGAAGCTTTCTGAGAAACTTCTTTGTGTTCTGTGAAATCATCTCACAGAGTTACAGCTTTCCCCTCAAGAAGCCTTTCGCTAAGACAGTTCTTGTGGAATTGGAAAAGCGATATTTGGAAGACCATAGAGGGCTATGGTGAAAAAGGAAATATCCTCAGATGAAATCTGGAAAGAAGCTTTCTGAGAAACTGCTTAGTGTTCTGTTAATTCATCTCACAGAGTTACATCTGTATTTCTTGGATCTCTTTGCTAGCCTTATTTCTTTGGAATCTGAGAACAGATATTTCGGATCCCATTGAAGACTATAGGGCCAAAGGAAATATCCTCCGATAACAAAGAGAAAGAAGCTTTCTGAGAAACTTCTTTGTGTTCTGTGAAATCATCTCACAGAGTTACAGCTTTACCCTCAAGAAGCCTTTCGCTAAGACAGTTCTTGTGGATTTGGCAAAGTCATATTTGGAAGCCCATAGAGGGCTATGGTGAAAAAGGAAATATCCTCAGATGAAATCTGGAAAGAGCTTTCTGAGAAACTGCTGAGTGTTCTGTTAATTCATCTCACAGAGTTACATCTGTATTTCGTGGATCTCTTTGCTAGCCTTATTTCTATGGAATCTGAGAACAGATATTTCGGATCCCATTGAAGACTATAGGGCCAAAGGAAATATCCTCGGATAACAAAGAGAAAGAAGCTTTCTGAGAAATTTCTTTGTGTTCTCTAAAATCATCTCACAGAGTTACAGCTTTCCCCTCAAGAAGCCTTTTGCTAAGACAGTTCTTGTGGAATTGGCAATGTGATATTTGGAAGCCCATAGAGGGCTATGGTGAAAAAGGAAATATCCTCAGATGAAATCTGGAAAGAAGATTTCTGAGAAACTGCTGAGTGTTCTGTTAATTCAACTCACAGAGTTACATCTGTATTTCGTGGATCTCTTTGCTAGCCTTATTTCTGTGGAATCGGAGTACAGATATTTCGGATCCCTTTGAAGACTATAGGGCCAAAGGAAATATCCTCCGATAACAAAGAGAAAGAAGCTTTCTGAGAAACTTCTTTGTGTTCTGTGAAATCATCTCACAGAGTTACAGCTTTCCCCTCAAGAAGCCTTTCGCTAAGACAGTTCTTGTGGAATTGGCAAAGCTATATTTGGAAGCCCGTAGAGGGCTATGGTGAAAAAGGAAATATCCTCAGATTAAATCTGGAAAGAAGCTTTCTGAGAAACTGCTGAGTGTTCTGTTAATTCATCTCACAGAGTTACATCTGTATTTCGTGGATCTCTTTGCTAGCCTTATTTCTGTGGAATCTGAGAACAGATATTTCGGATCCCATTGAAGACTATAGGGGCAATGGAAATATCCTCCGATAACAAAGAGAAAGAAGCTTTTGAGAAACTTCTTTGTGTTGTGTGAAATCATCTCACAGAGTTACAGCTTTCCCCTCAAGAAGTTTTTCGCTAAGACAGTTCTTGTGGAATTGGCAAAGCGATATTTGGAAGCCCATAGAGGGCTATGGTGAAAAAGGAAATATCCTCAGATGAAATCTGGAAAGAAGCTTTCTGAGAAACTGCTTAGTGTTCTGTTAATTCATCTCACAGAGTTACATCTGTATTTCGTGGATCTCTTTGCTAGCCTTATTTCTTTGGAATCTGAGAACAGATATTTCGGATCCCTTTGAAGACTATAGGGCCAAAGGAAATATCCTCCGAGAACAAAGAGAAAGAAGCTTTCTGAGAAACTTCTTTGTGTTCTGTGAAATCATCTCACAGAGTTACAGCTTTCCCCTCAAGAAGCCTTTCGCTAAGACAGTTCTTGTGGAATTCGCAAAGTGATATTTGGAAGCCCATAGAGGGCTACGGTGAAAAAGGAAATATCCTCAGATGAAATCTGGAAAGAAGATATCTGAGAAACTGCTGAGAGTTCTGTTAATTCATCTCACAGAGTTACATCTGTATTTCGTGGATCTCTTTGCTAGCCTTATTTCTGTGGAATCGGAGAACAGATATTTCAGATCCCATTGAAGACTATAGGGCCAAAGGAAATATCCTCCGATAACAAAGAGAAAGAAGCTTTCTGAGAAACTTCTTTGTGTTCTGTGAAATCATCTCACAGAGTTACAGCTTTTCCCTCAAGAAATCTTTCGCTAAGACAGTTCTCTTGGAATTGGCAAAGCGATATTTGGAAGCCCGTAGAGGGCTAGGGTGAAAAAGGAAATATCCTCAGATGAAATCTGGAAAGAAGCTTTCTGAGAAACTGCTTAGTGTTCTGTTAATTCATCTCACAGAATTACATCTGTATTTCGTGGATCTCTTTGCTAGCCTTATTTCTGTGGAATCTGAGAACAGATATTTCGGATGCCATTGAAGACTATAGGGCCAAAGGAAATATCCTCCGATAACAAAGAGAAAGAAGCTTTCTGAGAAACTTCTTTGTGTTCTGTGAAATCATCTCACAGAGTTACAGCTTTCCCCTCAAGAAGCCTTTCGCTAAGACAGTTCTTGTGGAATTGGCAAAGTGATATTTGAACGCCCCTAGAGGGCTATGGTGAAAAAGGAAATATCCTCAGATGAAATCTGGAAAGAAGCTTTCTGAGAAACTCCTTAGTGTTCTGTTAATTCTTCTCACAGAGTTACATCTGTATGTCGTGGATCTCTTTGCTAGCCTTATTTCTGTGGAATCTGAGAACAGATATTTCGGATCCCATTGAAGACTATAGGGCCAAAGGAAATATCCTCCGATAACAAAGAGAAAGAAGCTTTCTGAGAAACTTCTTTGTGTTCTGTGAAATCATCTCACAGAGTTACAGCTTTTCCCTCAAGGAGCCTTTCGCTAAGACAGTTTTCGTGGAATTGGCAAAGTGATATTTGGAAGCCCATAGAGGGCTATGGTGAAAAAGGAAATATCCTCAGATGAAATCTAGAAAGAAGCTTTCTGAGAAACTGCTTAGTGTTCTGTTAATTCATCTCACAGAGTTACATCTGTATTTCGTGGATCTCTTTGCTAGCCTTATTTCTGTGTTATCTGAGAACAGAAATTTCGGATCCCTTTGAAGACTATAGGGCCAAAGGATATATCCTCCGATAACAAAGAGAAAGAAGCTTTCTGAGAAACTTCTTTGTGCTCTGTGAAATCATCTCACAGAGTTACAACTTTCCCCTCAAGAAGCCTTTTGCTAAGACAGTTCTTGTGGAATTGGCAAAGCGATATTTGGAAGCCCATAGAGGGCTAAGGTGAAAAAGGAAATATCCTCAGATGAAATCTGGAAAGAAGCTTTCAGAGAAACTGCTTAGTGTTCTGTTAATTCATCTCACAGAGTTACATCTGTATTTCGTGGATCTCTTTGCTAGCCTTATTTCTTTGGAATCTGAGAACAGATATTTCGGATCCCATTGAAGACTATAGGGCCAAAGGAAATATCCTCCGATAACAAAGAGAAAGAAGCTTTCTGAGAAACTTCTTTGTGTTCTGTGAAATCATGTCACAGAGTTACAGCTTTCCCCTCAAGAAGCCTTTCGCTAAGACAGTTCTTGTGGAATTGGCAAAGTGATATTTGGAAGCCCATAGAGGGCTATGGTGAAAAAGGAAATATCCTCAGATGAAATCTGGAAAGAAGCTTTCTGTGAAACTGCTTAGTGTTCTGTTAATTCTTCTCACAGAGTTATAACTGTATTTCGTGGATCTCTTTGCTAGCCTTATTTCTGTGGCATCTGAGAACAGATATTTCGGATCCCATTGAGGACTATAGGGCCAAAGGAAATAATCTCCGATAACAAAGAGAAGGAAGCTTTCTGAGAAACTTCTTTGTGTTCTGTGAAATCATCTCACAGAGTTACAGCTTTCCCCTCAAGAAGCCTTTCGCTAAGACAGTTCTTGTGGAATTGGCAAAGTGATATTTGGAAGCCCATAGAGGGCTATGGTGAAAAAGGAAATATCCTCAGATGAAATCTGGAAAGAAGATTTCTGAGAAACTGCTTAGTGTTCTGTTAATTCATCTCACAGAGTTACATCTGTATTTCGTGGATCTCTTTGCTAGCCTTATTTCTGTGGAATCGGAGAACAGATATTTCGGATCCCATTGAAGACTATAGGGCCAAAGGAAATATCCTCCGATAACAAAGAGAAAGAAGCTTTCTGAGAAACTTCTTTGTGTTCTCTGAAATCATCTCTCAGAGTTACAGCTTTACCCTCAAGAAGCCTTTCGCTAAGACAGTTCTTGTGGAATTGGCAAAGTCATATTTGGAAGCCCATAGAGGGCTATGGTGAAAAAGGAAATATCCTCAGATGAAATCTGGAAAGAGCTTTCTGAGAAACTGCTGAGTGTTCTGTTAATTCATCTCAAAGAGTTACATCTGTATTTCGTGGATCTCTTTGCTAGACTTATTTCTGTGGAATCTGAGAACAGATATTTCTGATCCCATTGAAGATTATAGGGCCAAAGGAAATATCCTCGGATAACAAAGAGAAAGAAGCTTTCTGAGAAATTTCTTTGTGTTCTCTAAAATCATCTCACAGAGTTACAGCTTTCCCCTCAAGAAGCCTTTTGCTAAGACAGTTCTTGTGGAATTGGCAAAGTGATATTTGGAAGCCCATAGAGGGCTATGGTGAAAAAGGAAATATCCTCAGATGAAATCTGGAAAGAAGATTTCTGAGAAACTGCTGAGTGTTCTGTTAATTCATCTCACAGAGTTACATCTGTATTTCATGGATCTCTTTCCTAGCCTTATTTCTGTGGAATCGGAGAACAGATATTTCGGATCCCATTGAAGACTATAGGGCCAAAGGAAATATCCTCCGATAACAAAGAGAAAGAAGCTTTCTGAGAAACTTCTTTGTGTTCTGTGAAATCATCTCACAGAGTTACAGCTTTCCCCTCAAGAAGCCTTTCGCTAAGACAGTTCTTGTGGAATTGGAAAAGCGATATTTGGAAGCCCATAGAGGGCTATGGTGAAAAAGGAAATATCCTCAGATGAAATCTGGAAAGAAGCTTTCTGAGAAACTGCTTAGTGTTCTGTTAATTCATCTCACAGAGTTACATCTGTATTTCTTGGATCTCTTTGCTAGCCTTATTTCTTTGGAATCTGAGAACAGATATTTCGGATCCCATTGAAGACTATAGGGCCAAAGGAAATATCCTCCGATAACAAAGAGAAAGAAGCTTTCTGAGAAACTTCTTTGTGTTCTGTGAAATCATCTCACAGAGTTACAGCTTTACCCTCAAGAAGCCTTTCGCTAAGACAGTTCTTGTGGATTTGGCAAAGTCATATTTGGAAGCCCATAGAGGGCTATGGTGAAAAAGGAAATATCCTCAGATGAAATCTGGAAAGAAGCTTTCTGTGAAACTGCTTAGTGTTCTGTTAATTCTTCTCACAGAGTTACATCTGTATTTCGTGGATCTCTTTGCTAGCCTTATTTCTGTGTTATCTGAGAACAGAAATTTCGGATCCCTTTGAAGACTATAGGGCCAAAGGATATATCCTCCGATAACAAAGAGAAAGAAGCTTTCTGAGAAACTTCTTTGTGCTCTGTGAAATCATCTCACAGAGTTACAACTTTCCCCTCAGGAAGCCTTTTGCTAAGACAGTTCTTGTGGAATTGGCAAAGCGATATTTGGAAGCCCATAGAGGGCTAAGGTGAAAAAGGAAATATCCTCAGATGAAATCTGGAAGGAAGCTTTCTGAGAATCTGCTGAGTGTTCTGTTAATTCATCTCACAGAGTTACATCTGTATTTCGTGGATCTCTTTGCTAGCCTTATTTCTTTGGAATCTGAGAACAGATATTTCGGATCCCATTGAAGACTATAGGGCCAAAGGAAATATCCTCCGATAACAAAGAGAAAAAAGCTTTCTGAGAAACTTCTTTGTGTTCTGTGAAATCATGTCACAGAGTTACAGCTTTCCCCTCAAGAAGCCTTTCGCTAAGACAGTTCTTGTGGAATTGGCAAAGTGATATTTGGAAGCCCATAGAGGGCTATGGTGAAAAAGGAAATATCCTCAGATGAAATCTGGAAAGAAGCTTTCTGTGAAACTGCTTAGTGTTCTGTTAATTCTTCTCACAGAGTTATATCTGTATTTCGTGGATCTCTTTGCTAGCCTTATTTCTGTGGCATCTGAGAACAGATATTTCGGATCCCATTGAGGACTATAGGGCCAAAGGAAAGAATCTCCGATAACAAAGAGAAGGAAGCTTTCTGAGAAACTTCTTTGTGTTCTGTGAAATCATCTCACAGAGTTACAGCTTTCCCCTCAAGAAGCCTTTCGCTAAGACAGTTCTTGTGGAATTGGCAAAGTGATATTTGGAAGCCCATAGAGGGCTATGGTGAAAAAGGAAATATCCTCAGATGAAATCTGGAAAGAAGATTTCTGAGAAACTGCTTACTGTTCTGTTAATTCATCTCACAGAGTTACATCTGTATTTCGTGGATCTCTTTGCTAGCCTTATTTCTGTGGAATCGGAGAACAGATATTTCGGATCCCATTGAAGACTATAGGGCCAAAGGAAATATCCTCCGATAACAAAGAGAAAGAAGCTTTCTGAGAAACTTCTTTGTGTTCTCTGAAATCATCTCACAGAGTTACAGCTTTCCCCTCAAGAAGCCTTTCGCTAAGACAGTTCTTGTGGAATTGGAAAAGCGATATTTGGAAGCCCATAGAGGGCTATGGTGAAAAAGGAAATATCCTCAGATGAAATCTGGAAAGAAGATTTCTGAGAAACTGCTGAGTGTTCTGTTAATTCATCTCACAGAGTTACATCTGTATTTCGTGGATCTCTTTGCTAGCCTTATTTCTGTGGAATCGGAGTACAGATATTTCGGATCCCTTTGAAGACTATAGGGCCAAAGGAAATATCCTCCGATAACAAAGAGAAAGAAGCTTTCTGAGAAACTTCTTGGTGTTCTGTGAAATCATGTCACAGAGTTACAGCTTTCCCCTCAAGAAGCCTTTCGCTAAGACAGTTCTTGTGGAATTGGCAAAGTGATATTTGGAAGCCCATATAGGGCTATGGGGAAAAAGGAAATATCCTCAGATGAAATCTGGAAAGAAGCTTTCTGAGAAACTGCTGAGTGTTCTGTTAATTCATCTCACAGAGTTACATCTGTATTTCGTGGATCTCTTTGCTAGACTTATTTCTGTGGAATCTGAGAACAGATATTTCGGATCCCCTTGAAGACTATAGGGCCAAAGGAAATATCCTCTGATAACAAAGAGAAAGAAGCTTTCTGAGAAACTTCTTTGTGTTCTGGGAAATCATCTCACAGAGTTACAGCTTTCCCCTCAAGAAGCCTTTCGCTAAGACAGTTCTTGTGGAATTGGCAAAGTGATATTTGGAAGCCCGTAGAGGGCTATGGTGAAAAAGGAAATATCCTCAGATGAAATCTGGAAAGAAGCTTTCTGAGAAACTGCTGAGTGTTCTGTTAATTCATCTCACAGAGTTACATCTGTATTTCGTGGATCTCTTTGATAGCCTTATTTCTGTGGAATCTGAGAACAGATATTTCGGATCCCATTGAAGACTATAGGGGCAATGGAAATATCCTCCGATAACAAAGAGAAAGAAGCTTTTGAGAAACTTCTTTGTGTTGTGTGAAATCATCTCACAGAGTTACAGCTTTCCCCTCAAGAAGTTTTTCGCTAAGACAGTTCTTGTGGAATTGGCAAAGCGATATTTGGAAGCCCATAGAGGGCTATGGTGAAAAAGGAAATATCCTCAGATGAAATCTGGAAAGAAGCTTTCTGAGAAACTGCTTAGTGTTCTGTTAATTCATCTCACAGAGTTACATCTGTATTTCGTGGATCTCTTTGCTAGCCTTATTTCTTTGGAATCTGAGAACAGATATTTCGGATCCCTTTGAAGACTATAGGGCCAAAGGAAATATCCTCCGAGAACAAAGAGAAAGAAGCTTTCTGAGAAACTTCTTTGTGTTCTGTGAAATCATCTCACAGAGTTACAGCTTTCCCCTCAAGAAGCCTTTCGCTAAGACAGTTCTTGTGGAATTCGCAAAGTGATATTTGGAAGCCCATAGAGGGCTATGGTGAAAAAGGAAATATCCTCAGATGAAATCTGGAAAGAAGATTTCTGAGAAACTGCTGAGTGTTCTGTTAATTCATCTCACAGAGTTACATCTGTATTTCGTGGATCTCTTTGCTAGCCTTATTTCTGTGGAATCGGAGAACAGATATTTCAGATCCCATTGAAGACTATAGGGCCAAAGGAAATATCCTCCGATAACAAAGAGAAAGAAGCTTTCTGAGAAACTTCTTTGTGTTCTGTGAAATCATCTCACAGAGTTACAGCTTTTCCCTCAAGAAATCTTTCGCTAAGACAGTTCTCTTGGAATTGGCAAAGCGATATTTGGAAGCCCGTAGAGGGCTAGGGTGAAAAAGTAAATATCCTCAGATGAAATCTGGAAAGAAGCTTTCTGAGAAACTGCTTAGTGTTCTGTTAATTCATCTCACAGAATTACATCTGTATTTCGTGGATCTCTTTGCTAGCCTTATTTCTGTGTAATCTGAGAACAGATATTTCGGATGCCATTGAAGACTATAGGGCCAAAGGAAATATCCTCCGATAACAAAGAGAAAGAAGCTTTCTGAGAAACTTCTTTGTGTTCTGTGAAATCATCTCACAGAGTTACAGCTTTCTCCTCAAGAAGCCTTTCGCTAAGACAGTTCTTGTGTAATTGGCAAAGTGATATTTGGAAGCCCATAGAGGGCTATGGGGAAAAAGGAAATATGCTCAGATGAAATCTGGAAAGAAGCTTTCTGTGAAACTGCTTAGTGTTCTCTTAATTCATCTCACAGAGTTACATCTGTATTTCGTGGATCTCTTTGCTAGCCTTATTTCTGTGGAATCTGAGAACAGATATTTCGGATCCCTTTGAAGACTATAGGACCAAAGGAAATATCCTCCAATAACAAAGAGAAAGAAGCTTTCTGAGAAACTTCTTTGTGCTCTGTGAAATCATCTCACAGAGTTACAGCTTTCCCCTCAAGAAGCCTTTCGCTAAGACAGTTCTTGTGGAATTGGCAAAGTGATATTTGAACGCCCCTAGAGGGCTATGGTGAAAAAGGAAATATCCTCAGATGAAATCTGGAAAGAAGCTTTCTGAGAAACTCCTTAGTGTTCTGTTAATTCTTCTCACAGAGTTACATCTGTATGTCGTGGATCTCTTTGCTAGCCTTATTTCTGTGGAATCTGAGAACAGATATTTCGGATCCCATTGAAGACTATAGGGCCAAAGGAAATATCCTCCGATAACAAAGAGAAAGAAGCTTTCTGAGAAACTTCTTTGTGTTCTGTGAAATCATGTCACAGAGTTACAGCTTTCCCCTCAAGAAGCCTTTCGCTAAGACAGTTCTTGTGGAATTGGCAAAGTGATATTTGGAAGCCCATAGAGGGCTATGGTGAAAAAGGAAATATCCTCAGATGAAATCTGGAAAGAAGCTTTCTGTGAAACTGCTTAGTGTTCTGTTAATTCTTCTCACAGAGTTATATCTGTATTTCGTGGATCTCTTTGCTAGCCTTATTTCTGTGGCATCTGAGAACAGATATTTCGGATCCCATTGAGGACTATAGGGCCAAAGGAAAGAATCTCCGATAACAAAGAGAAGGAAGCTTTCTGAGAAACTTCTTTGTGTTCTGTGAAATCAACTCACAGAGTTACAGCTTTCCCCTCAAGAAGCCTTTCGCTAAGACAGTTCTTGTGGAATTGGCAAAGTGATATTTGGAAGCCCATAGAGGGCTATGGTGAAAAAGGAAATATCCTCAGATGAAATCTGGAAAGAAGATTTCTGAGAAACTGCTTACTGTTCTGTTAATTCATCTCACAGAGTTACATCTGTATTTCGTGGATCTCTTTGCTAGCCTTATTTCTGTGGAATCGGAGAACAGATATTTCGGATCCCATTGAAGACTATAGGGCCAAAGGAAATATCCTCCGATAACAAAGAGAAAGAAGCTTTCTGAGAAACTTCTTTGTGTTCTCTGAAATCATCTCACAGAGTTACAGCTTTCCCCTCAAGAAGCCTTTCGCTTAGACAGTTCTTGTGGAATTGGAAAAGCGATATTTGGAAGCCCATAGAGGGCTATGGTGAAAAAGGAAATATCCTCAGATGAAATCTGGAAAGAAGCTTTCTGAGAAACTGCTTAGTGTTCTGTTAATTCATCTCACAGAGTTACATCTGTATTTCGTGGATCTCTTTGCTAGCCTTATTTCTTTGGAATCTGAGAACAGATATTTCGGATCCCATTGAAGACTATAGGGCCAAAGGAAATATCCTCCGATAACAAGGAGAAAGAAGCTTTCTGAGAAACTTCTTTGTGTTCTGTGAAATCATCTCACAGAGTTACAGCTTTACCCTCAAGAAGCCTTTCGCTAAGACAGTTCTTGTGGAATTGGCAAAGTCATATTTGGAAGCCCATAGAGGGCTATGGTGAAAAAGGAAATATCCTCAGATGAAATCTGGAAAGAGCTTTCTGAGAAACTGCTGAGTGTTCTGTTAATTCATCTCACAGAGTTACATCTGTATTTCGTGGATCTCTTTGCTAGCCTTATTTCTGTGGAATCTGAGAACAGATATTTCGGATCCCATTGAAGACTATAGGGCCAAAGGAAATATCCTCGGATAACAAAGAGAAAGAAGCTTTCTGAGAAATTTCTTTGTGTTCTCTAAAATCATCTCACAGAGTTACAGCTTTCCCCTCAAGAAGCCTTTCGCTAAGACAGTTCTTGTGTAATTGGCAATGTGATATTTGGAAGCCCATAGAGGGCTATGGGGAAAAAGGAAATATGCTCAGATGAAATCTGGAAAGAAGCTTTCTGTGAAACTGCTTAGTGTTCTCTTAATTCATCTCACAGAGTTACATCTGTATTTCGTGGATCTCTTTGCTAGCCTTATTTCTGTGGAATCTGAGAACAGATATTTCGGATCCCTTTGAAGACTATAGGACCAAAGGAAATATCCTCCGATAACAAAGGGAAAGAAGCTTTCTGAGAAACTTCTTTGTGTTCTGTGAAATCATCTCACAGAGTTACAGCTTTCCCCTCAAGAAGCCTTTCGCTAAGACAGTTCTTGTGGAATTGGCAAAGTGATATTTGAACGCCCCTAGAGGGCTATGGTGAAAAAGGAAATATCCTCAGATGAAATCTGGAAAGAAGCTTTCTGAGAAACTCCTTAGTGTTCTGTTAATTCTTCTCACAGAGTTACATCTGTATGTCGTGGATCTCTTTGCTAGCCTTATTTCTGTGGAATCTGAGAACAGATATTTCGGATCCCATTG
Organism: Macaca mulatta; assembly: GCF_049350105.2. Classification (NCBI taxonomy): domain Eukaryota; kingdom Metazoa; phylum Chordata; class Mammalia; order Primates; family Cercopithecidae; genus Macaca; species Macaca mulatta. The sequence goes on from NC_133420.1 coordinate 27,796,496, forward strand.
AAGACTATAGGGCCAAAGGAAATATCCTCCGATAACAAAGAGAAAGAAGCTTTCTGAGAAACTTCTTTGTGTTCTGTGAAATCATCTCACAGAGTTACAGCTTTTCCCTCAAGGAGCCTTTCGCTAAGACAGTTTTCGTGGAATTGGCAAAGTGATATTTGGAAGCCCATAGAGGGCTATGGTGAAAAAGGAAATATCCTCAGATGAAATCTAGAAAGAAGCTTTCTGAGAAACTGCTTAGTGTTCTGTTAATTCATCTCACAGAGTTACATCTGTATTTCGTGGATCTCTTTGCTAGCCTTATTTCTGTGTTATCTGAGAACAGAAATTTCGGATTCCTTTGAAGACTATAGGGCCAAAGGATATATCCTCCGATAACAAAGAGAAAGAAGCTTTCTGAGAAACTTCTTTGTGCTCTGTGAAATCATCTGACAGAGTTACAACTTTCCCCTCAAGAAGCCTTTTGCTAAGACAGTTCTTGTGGAATTGACCAAGCGATATTTGGAAGCCCGTAGAGGGCTAAGGTGAAAAAGGAAATATCCTCAGATGAAATCTGGAAAGAAGCTTTCTGAGAAACTGCTTAGTGTTCTGTTAATTCATCTCACAGAGTTACATCTGTATTTCGTGGATCTCTTTGCTAGCCTTATTTCTTTGGAATCTGAGAACAGATATTTCGGATCCCATTGAAGACTATAGGGCCAAAGGAAATATCCTCCGATAACAAAGAGAAAGAAGCTTTCTGAGAAACTTCTTTGTGTTCTGTGAAATCATCTCACAGAGTTACAGCATTCCCCTCAAGAAGCCTTTCGCTAAGACAGTTCTTGTGGAATTGGAAAAGCGATATTTGGAAGCCCATAGAGGGCTATGGTGAAAAAGGAAATATCCTCAGATGAAATCTGGAAAGAAGCTTTCTGAGAAACTGCTTAGTGTTCTGTAAATTCATCTCACAGAGTTACATCTGTATTTCGTGGTTCTCTTTGCTAGCCTTATTTCTTTGGAATCTGAGAACAGATATTTCGGATCCCATTGAAGACTATAGGGCCAAAGGAAATATCCTCCGATAACAAAGAGAAAGAAGCTTTCTGAGAAACTTCTTTGTGTTCTGTGAAATCATCTCACAGAGTTACAGCTTTCCCCTCAAGAAGCCTTTCGCTAAGACAGTTCTTGTGGAATTGGCAAAGTGATATTTGGAAGCCCATAGAGGGCTATGGTGAAAAAGGAAATATCCTCAGATGAAATCTGGAAAGAAGCTTTCTGAGAAACTGCTTAGTGTTCTGTTAATTCATCTCACAGAGTTACATCTGTATTTCTTGGATCTCTTTGCTAGCCTTATTTCTTTGGAATCTGAGAACAGATATTTCGGATCCCTTTGAAGACTATAGGGCCAAAGGAAATATCCTCCGAGAACAAAGAGAAAGAAGCTTTCTGAGAAACTTCTTTGTGTTCTGTGAAATCATCTCACAGAGTTACAGCTTTCCCCTCAAGAAGCCTTTCGCTAAGACAGTTCTTGTGGAATTCGCAAAGTGATATTTGGAAGCCCATAGAGGGCTATGGTGAAAAAGGAAATATCCTCAGATGAAATCTGGAAAGAAGATTTCTGAGAAACTGCTGAGTGTTCTGTTAATTCATCTCACAGAGTTACATCTGTATTTCGTGGATCTCTTTGCTAGCCTTATTTCTGTGGAATCGGAGAACAGATATTTCAGATCCCATTGAAGACTATAGGGCCAAAGGAAATATCCTCCGATAACAAAGAGAAAGAAGCTTTCTGAGAAACTTCTTTGTGTTCTGTGAAATCATCTCACAGAGTTACAGCTTTTCCCTCAAGAAATCTTTCGCTAAGACAGTTCTCTTGGAATTGGCAAAGCGATATTTGGAAGCCCGTAGAGGGCTAGGGTGAAAAAGGAAATATCCTCAGATGAAATCTGGAAAGAAGCTTTCTGAGAAACTGCTTAGTGTTCTGTTAATTCATCTCACAGAGTTACATCTGTATTTCGTGGATCTCTTTGCTAGCCTTATTTCTGTGGAATCTGAGAACAGATATTTCGGATCCCATTGAAGACTATAGGGCCATAGGAAATATCCTCCGATAACAAAGAGAAAGAAGCTTTCTGAGAAACTTCTTTGTGTTCTGTGAAATCATCTCACAGAGTTACAGCTTTCCCCTCAAGAAGCCTTTCGCTAAGACAGTTCTTGTGGAATTGGCAAAGTGATATTTGGAAGCCCATAGAGTGCTATGGTGAAAAAGGAAATATCCTCAGATGAAATCTGGAAAGAAGCTTTCTGAGAAACTGCTTAGTGTTCTGTTAATTCATCTCACAGAATTACATCTGTATTTCGTGGATCTCTTTGCTAGCCTTATTTCTGTGGAATCTGAGAACAGATATTTCGGATGCCATTGAAGACTATAGGGCCAAAGGAAATATCCTCCGATAACAAAGAGAAAGAAGCTTTCTGAGAAACTTCTTTGTGTTCTGTGAAATCATCTCACAGAGTTACAGCTTTCCCCTCAAGAAGCCTTTCGCTAAGACAGTTCTTGTGTAATTGGCAAAGTGATATTTGGAAGCCCATAGAGGGCTATAGGGAAAATGGAAATATGCTCAGATGAAATCTGGAAAGAAGCTTTCTGTGAAACTGCTTAGTGTTCTCTTAATTCATCTCACAGAGTTACATCTGTATTTCGTGGATCTATTTGCTAGCCTTATTTCTGTGGAATCTGAGAACAGATATTTCGGATCCCTTTGAAGACTATAGGGCCAAAGGAAATATCCTCCGATAACAAAGAGAAAGAAGCTTTCTGAGAAACTTCTTTGTGTTCTGTGAAATCATCTCACAGAGTTACAGCTTTCCCGTCAAGAAGCCTTTCGCTAAGACAGTTCTTGTGGAATTGGCAAAGTGATATTTGAACGCCGCTAGAGGGCTATGGTGAAAAAGGAAATATCCTCAGATGAAATCTGGAAAGAAGCTTTCTGAGAAACTCCTTAGTGTTCTGTTAATTCTTCTCACAGAGTTACATCTGTATTTCGTGGATCTCTTTGCTAGCCTTATTTCTGTGGAATCTGAGAACAGATATTTCGGATCCCATTGAGGACTATAGGGCCAAAGGAAATAATCTCCGATAAGCAGGAGAAGGAAGCTTTCTGAGAAACTTCTTTGTGTTCTGTGAAATCATCTCACAGAGTTACAGCTTTCCCCTCAAGAAGCCTTTCGCTAAGACAGTTCTTGTGGAATTGGCAAAGTGATATTTGGAAGCCCATAGAGGGCTATGGTGAAAAAGGAAATATCCTCAGATGAAATCTGGAAGGAAGCTTTCTGAGAAACTGCTGAGTGTTCTGTTAATTCATCTCACAGAGTTACATCTGTATGTCGTGGATCTCTTTGCTGGCCTTTTTTCTGTGGAATCTGAGAACAGATATTTCGGATCCAATTGAAGACTATAGGGCCAAAGGAAATATCCTCCGATAACAAAGAGAAAGAAGCTTTCTGAGAAACTTCTTTGTGTTCTGTGAAATCATCTCACAGAGTTACAGCTTTTCCCTCAAGGAGCCTTTCGCTAAGACAGTTTTCGTGGAATTGGCAAAGTGATATTTGGAAGCCCATAGAGGGCTATGGTGAAAAAGGAAATATCCTCAGATGAAATCTAGAAAGAAGCTTTCTGAGAAGCTGCTTAGTGTTCTGTTAATTCATCTCACAGAGTTACATCTGTATGTCGTGGATCTCTTTGCTAGCCTTATTTCTGTGGAATCGGAGAACAGATATTTCGGATCCCATTGAAGACTATAGGGCCAAAGGAAATATCCTCCGATAACAAAGAGAAAGTATAATAATAATAAATAAATTAAAAAAAAAAAAAAAACAAAAACAAAAACAAAAAAAAAAAAAAAAAAAAAAAGAAGCTTTCTGAGAAACTTCTTTGTGTTCTCTGAAATCATCTCACAGAGTTACAGCTTTCCCCTCAAGAAGCCTTTCGCTAAGACAGTTCTTGTGGAATTGGAAAAGCGATATTGGGAAGCCCATAGAGGGCTATGGTGAAAAAGGAAATATCCTCACATGAAATCTGGAAAGAAGCTTTCTCAGAAACTGCTTAGTGTTCTGCTAATTCATCTCACAGAGTTACATCTGTATTTCGTGGTTCTCTTTGCTAGCCTTATTTCTTTGGAATCTGAGAACAGATATTTCGGATCCCATTGAAGACTATAGGGCCAAAGGAAATATCCTCCGAGAACAAAGAGAAAGAAGCTTTCTGAGAAACTTCTTTGTGTTCTGTGAAATCATCTCACAGAGTTACAGCTTTCCCCTCAAGAAGCCTTTTGCTAAGACAGTTCTTGTGGAATTGGCAAAGTCATATTTGGAAGCCCATAGAGGGCTATGGTGAAAAAGGAAATATCCTCAGATGAAATCTGGAAAGAGCTTTCTGAGAAACTGCTGAGTGTTCTGTTAATTCATGTCACAGAGTTACATCTGTATTTCGTGGATCTCTTTGCTAGCCTCATTTCTGTGGAATCTGAGAACAGATATTTCGCATCCCATTGAAGACTATAGGGCCAAAGGAAATTTCCTCGGATAACAAAGAGAAAGAAGCTTTCTGAGAAATTTCTTTGCGTTCTCTAAAATCATCTCACAGAGTTACAGCTTTCCCCTCAAGAAGCCTTTTGCTAAGACAGTTCTTGTGGAATTGGCAAAGTGATATTTGGAAGCCCATAGAGGGCTATGGTGAAAAAGGAAATATCCTCAGATGAAATCTGGAAGGAAGATTTCTGAGAAACTGCTGAGTGTTCTGTTAATTCATCTCACAGAGTTACATCTGTATTTCGTGGATCTCTTTCCTAGCCTTATTTCTGTGGAATCGGAGAACAGATATTTCGGATCCCATTGAAGACTATAGGGCCAAAGGAAATATCCTCCGATAACAAAGAGAAAGAAGCTTTCTGAGAAACTTCTTTGTGTTCTCTGAAATCATCTCACAGAGTTACAGCTTTCCCCTCAAGAAGCCTTTCGCTAAGACAGTTCTTGTGGAATTGGAAAAGCGATATTTGGAAGCCCATAGAGGGCTATGGTGAAAAAGGAAATATCCTCAGATGAAATCTGGAAAGAAGCTTTCTGAGAAACTCCTTAGTGTTCTGTTAATTCTTCTCACAGAGTTACATCTGTATGTCGTGGATCTCTTTGCTAGCCTTATTTCTGTGGAATCTGAGAACAGATATTTCGGATCCCATTGAAGACTATAGGGCCAAAGGAAATATCCTCCGATAACAAAGAGAAAGAAGCTTTCTGAGAAACTTCTTTGTGTTCTGTGAAATCATCTCACAGAGTTACAGCTTTTCCCTCAAGGAGCCTTTCGCTAAGACAGTTTTCGTGGAATTGGCAAAGTGATATTTGGAAGCCCATAGAGGGCTATGGTGAAAAAGGAAATATCCTCAGATGAAATCTAGAAAGAAGCTTTCTGAGAAACTGCTTAGTGTTCTGTTAATTCATCTCACAGAGTTACATCTGTATTTCGTGGATCTCTTTGCTAGCCTTATTTCTGTGTTATCTGAGAACAGAAATTTCGGATCCCTTTGAAGACTATAGGGCCAAAGGAAATATCCTCCGATAACAAAGAGAAAGAAGCTTTCTGAGAAACTTCTTTGTGCTCTGTGAAATCATCTGACAGAGTTACAACTTTCCCCTCAAGAAGCCTTTTGCTAAGACAGTTCTTGTGGAATTGACCAAGCGATATTTGGAAGCCCATAGAGGGCTAAGGTGAAAAAGGAAATATCCTCAGATGAAATCTGGAAAGAAGCTTTCTGAGAAACTGCTTAGTGTTCTGTTAATTCATCTCACAGAGTTACATCTGTATTTCGTGGATCTCTTTGCTAGCCTTATTTCTTTGGAATCTGAGAACAGATATTTCGGATCCCATTGAAGACTATAGGGCCAAAGGAAATATCCTCCGATAACAAAGAGAAAGAAGCTTTCTGAGAAACTTCTTTGTGTTCTGTGAAATCATCTCACAGAGTTACAGCATTCCCCTCAAGAAGCCTTTCGCTAAGACAGTTCTTGTGGAATTGGAAAAGCGATATTTGGAAGCCCATAGAGGGCTATGGTGAAAAAGGAAATATCCTCAGATGAAATCTGGAAAGAAGCTTTCTGAGAAACTGCTTAGTGTTCTGTAAATTCATCTCACAGAGTTACATCTGTATTTCGTGGTTCTCTTTGCTAGCCTTATTTCTTTGGAATCTGAGAACAGATATTTCGGATCCCATTGAAGACTATAGGGCCAAAGGAAATATCCTCCGATAACAAAGAGAAAGAAGCTTTCTGAGAAACTTCTTTGTGTTCTGTGAAATCATCTCACAGAGTTACAGCTTTCCCCTCAAGAAGCCTTTCGCTAAGACAGTTCTTGTGGAATTGGCAAAGTGATATTTGGAAGCCCATAGAGGGCTATGGTGAAAAAGGAAATATCCTCAGATGAAATCTGGAAAGAAGCTTTCTGAGAAACTGCTTAGTGTTCTGTTAATTCATCTCACAGAGTTACATCTGTATTTCTTGGATCTCTTTGCTAGCCTTATTTCTTTGGAATCTGAGAACAGATATTTCGGATCCCTTTGAAGACTATAGGGCCAAAGGAAATATCCTCCAAGAACAAAGAGAAAGAAGCTTTCTGAGAAACTTCTTTGTGTTCTGTGAAATCATCTCACAGAGTTACAGCTTTCCCCTCAAGAAGCCTTTCGCTAAGACAGTTCTTGTGGAATTCGCAAAGTGATATTTGGAAGCCCATAGAGGGCTATGGTGAAAAAGGAAATATCCTCAGATGAAATCTGGAAAGAAGATTTCTGAGAAACTGCTGAGTGTTCTGTTAATTCATCTCACAGAGTTACATCTGTATTTCGTGGATCTCTTTGCTAGCCTTATTTCTGTGGAATCGGAGAACAGATATTTCAGATCCCATTGAAGACTATAGGGCCAAAGGAAATATCCTCCGATAAGAAAGAGAAAGAAGCTTTCTGAGAAACTTCTTTGTGTTCTGTGAAATCATCTCACAGAGTTACAGCTTTTCCCTCAAGAAATCTTTCGCTAAGACAGTTCTCTTGGAATTGGCAAAGCGATATTTGGAAGCCCGTAGAGGGCTAGGGTGAAAAAGGAAATATCCTCAGATGAAATCTGGAAAGAAGCTTTCTGAGAAACTGCTTAGTGTTCTGTTAATTCATCTCACAGAGTTACATCTGTATTTCGTGGATCTCTTTGCTAGCCTTATTTCTGTGGAATCTGAGAACAGATATTTCGGATCCCATTGAAGACTATAGGGCCATAGGAAATATCCTCCGATAACAAAGAGAAAGAAGCTTTCTGAGAAACTTCTTGGTGTTCTGTGAAATCATCTCACAGAGTTACAGCTTTCCCCTCAAGAAGCCTTTCGCTAAGACAGTTCTTGTGGAATTGGCAAAGTGATATTTGGAAGCCCATATAGGGCTATGGGGAAAAAGGAAATATCCTCAGATGAAATCTGGAAAGAAGCTTTCTGAGAAACTGCTGAGTGTTCTGTTAATTCATCTCACAGAGTTACATCTGTATTTCGTGGATCTCTTTGCTAGACTTATTTCTGTGGAATCTGAGAACAGATATTTCGGATCCCCTTGAAGACTATAGGGCCAAAGGAAATATCCTCTGATAACAAAGAGAAAGAAGCTTTCTGAGAAACTTCTTTGTGTTCTGGGAAATCATCTCACAGAGTTACAGCTTTCCCCTCAAGAAGCCTTTCGCTAAGACAGTTCTTGTGGAATTGGCAAAGTGATATTTGGAAGCCCGTAGAGGGCTATGGTGAAAAAGGAAATATCCTCAGATGAAATCTGGAAAGAAGCTTTCTGAGAAACTGCTGAGTGTTCTGTTAATTCATCTCACAGAGTTACATCTGTATTTCGTGGATCTCTTTGATAGCCTTATTTCTGTGGAATCTGAGAACAGATATTTCGGATCCCATTGAAGACTATAGGGGCAATGGAAATATCCTCCGATAACAAAGAGAAAGAAGCTTTTGAGAAACTTCTTTGTGTTGTGTGAAATCATCTCACAGAGTTACAGCTTTCCCCTCAAGAAGTTTTTCGCTAAGACAGTTCTTGTGGAATTGGCAAAGCGATATTTGGAAGCCCATAGAGGGCTATGGTGAAAAAGGAAATATCCTCAGATGAAATCTGGAAAGAAGCTTTCTGAGAAACTGCTTAGTGTTCTGTTAATTCATCTCACAGAGTTACATCTGTATTTCGTGGATCTCTTTGCTAGCCTTATTTCTTTGGAATCTGAGAACAGATATTTCGGATCCCTTTGAAGACTATAGGGCCAAAGGAAATATCCTCCGAGAAGAAAGAGAAAGAAGCTTTCTGAGAAACTTCTTTGTGTTCTGTGAAATCATCTCACAGAGTTACAGCTTTCCCCTCAAGAAGCCTTTCGCTAAGACAGTTCTTGTGGAATTCGCAAAGTGATATTTGGAAGCCCATAGAGGGCTATGGTGAAAAAGGAAATATCCTCAGATGAAATCTGGAAAGAAGATTTCTGAGAAACTGCTGAGTGTTCTGTTAATTCATCTCACAGAGTTACATCTGTATTTCGTGGATCTCTTTGCTAGCCTTATTTCTGTGGAATCGGAGAACAGATATTTCAGATCCCATTGAAGACTATAGGGCCAAAGGAAATATCCTCCGATAACAAAGAGAAAGAAGCTTTCTGAGAAACTTCTTTGTGTTCTGTGAAATCATCTCACAGAGTTACAGCTTTTCCCTCAAGAAATCTTTCGCTAAGACAGTTCTCTTGGAATTGGCAAAGCGATATTTGGAAGCCCGTAGAGGGCTAGGGTGAAAAAGTAAATATCCTCAGATGAAATCTGGAAAGAAGCTTTCTGAGAAACTGCTTAGTGTTCTGTTAATTCATCTCACAGAATTACATCTGTATTTCGTGGATCTCTTTGCTAGCCTTATTTCTGTGTAATCTGAGAACAGATATTTCGGATGCCATTGAAGACTATAGGGCCAAAGGAAATATCCTCCGATAACAAAGAGAAAGAAGCTTTCTGAGAAACTTCTTTGTGTTCTGTGAAATCATCTCACAGAGTTACAGCTTTCTCCTCAAGAAGCCTTTCGCTAAGACAGTTCTTGTGTAATTGGCAAAGTGATATTTGGAAGCCCATAGAGGGCTATGGGGAAAAAGGAAATATGCTCAGATGAAATCTGGAAAGAAGCTTTCTGTGAAACTGCTTAGTGTTCTCTTAATTCATCTCACAGAGTTACATCTGTATTTCGTGGATCTCTTTGCTAGCCTTATTTCTGTGGAATCTGAGAAGAGATATTTCGGATCCCTTTGAAGACTATAGGACCAAAGGAAATATCCTCCGATAACAAAGAGAAAGAAGCTTTCTGAGAAACTTCTTTGTGTTCTGTGAAATCATCTCACAGAGTTACAGCTTTCCCCTCAAGAAGCCTTTCGCTAAGACAGTTCTTGTGGAATTGGCAAAGTGATATTTGAACGCCCCTAGAGGGCTATGGTGAAAAAGGAAATATCCTCAGATGAAATCTGGAAAGAAGCTTTCTGAGAAACTCCTTAGTGTTCTGTTAATTCTTCTCACAGAGTTACATCTGTATGTCGTGGATCTCTTTGCTAGCCTTATTTCTGTGGAATCTGAGAACAGATATTTCGGATCCCATTGAAGACTATAGGGCCAAAGGAAATATCCTCCGATAACAAAGAGAAAGAAGCTTTCTGAGAAACTTCTTTGTGTTCTGTGAAATCATGTCACAGAGTTACAGCTTTCCCCTCAAGAAGCCTTTCGCTAAGACAGTTCTTGTGGAATTGGCAAAGTGATATTTGGAATCCCATAGAGGGCTATGGTGAAAAAGGAAATATCCTCAGATGAAATCTGGAAAGAAGCTTTCTGTGAAACTGCTTAGTGTTCTGTTAATTCTTCTCACAGAGTTATATCTGTATTTCGTGGATCTCTTTGCTAGCCTTATTTCTGTGGCATCTGAGAACAGATATTTCGGATCCCATTGAGGACTATAGGGCCAAAGGAAAGAATCTCCGATAACAAAGAGAAGGAAGCTTTCTGAGAAACTTCTTTGTGTTCTGTGAAATCATCTCACAGAGTTACAGCTTTCCCCTCAAGAAGCCTTTCGCTAAGACAGTTCTTGTGGAATTGGCAAAGTGATATTTGGAAGCCCATAGAGGGCTATGGTGAAAAAGGAAATATCCTCAGATGAAATCTGGAAAGAAGATTTCTGAGAAACTGCTAAGTGTTCTGTTAATTCATCTCACAGAGTTACATCTGTATGTCGTGGATCTCTTTGCTAGCCTTATTTCTGTGGAATCGGAGAACAGATATTTCGGATCCCATTGAAGACTATAGGGCCAAAGGAAATATCCTCCGATAACAAAGAGAAAGTATAATAATAATAAATAAATTAAAAACAAAAACAAAAACAAAAACAAAACAAAAAAAAAAAAAAAAAAAAAAAGAAGCTTTCTGAGAAACTTCTTTGTGTTCTCTGAAATCATCTCACAGAGTTACAGCTTTCCCCTCAAGAAGCCTTTCGCTAAGACAGTTCTTGTGGAATTGGAAAAGCGATAATGGGAAGCCCATAGAGGGCTATGGTGAAAAAGGAAATATCCTCACATGAAATCTGGAAAGAAGCTTTCTCAGAAACTGCTTAGTGTTCTGCTAATTCATCTCACAGAGTTACATCTGTATTTCGTGGTTCTCTTTGCTAGCCTTATTTCTTTGGAATCTGAGAACAGATATTTCGGATCCCATTGAAGACTATAGGGCCAAAGGAAATATCCTCCGAGAACAAAGAGAAAGAAGCTTTCTGAGAAACTTCTTTGTGTTCTGTGAAATCATCTCACAGAGTTACAGCTTTCCCCTCAAGAAGCCTTTCGCTAAGACAGTTCTTGTGGAATTGGCAAAGTCATATTTGGAAGCCCATAGAGGGCTATGGTGAAAAAGGAAATATCCTCAGATGAAATCTGGAAAGAGCTTTCTGAGAAACTGCTGAGTGTTCTGTTAATTCATGTCACAGAGTTACATCTGTATTTCGTGGATCTCTTTGCTAGCCTCATTTCTGTGGAATCTGAGAACAGATATTTCGCATCCCATTGAAGACTATAGGGCCAAAGGAAATTTCCTCGGATAACAAAGAGAAAGAAGCTTTCTGAGAAATTTCTTTGCGTTCTCTAAAATCATCTCACAGAGTTACAGCTTTCCCCTCAAGAAGCCTTTTGCTAAGACAGTTCTTGTGGAATTGGCAAAGTGATATTTGGAAGCCCATAGAGGGCTAAGGTGAAAAAGGAAATATCCTCAGATGAAATCTGGAAAGAAGCTTTCTGAGAATCTGCTGAGTGTTCTGTTAATTCATCTCACAGAGTTACATCTGTATTTCGTGGATCTCTTTGCTAGCCTTATTTCTTTGGAATCTGAGAACAGATATTTCGGATCCCATTGAAGACTATAGGGCCAAAGGAAATATCCTCCGATAACAAAGAGAAAGAAGCTTTCTGAGAAACTTCTTTGTGTTCTGTGAAATCATGTCACAGAGTTTCAGCTTTCCCCTCAAGAAGCCTTTCGCTAAGACAGTTCTTGTGGAATTGGCAAAGTGATATTTGGAAGCCCATAGAGGGCTATGGTGAAAAAGGAAATATCCTCAGATGAAATCTGGAAAGAAGCTTTCTGTGAAACTGCTTAGTGTTCTGTTAATTCTTCTCACAGAGTTATATCTGTATTTCTTGGATCTCTTTGCTAGCCTTATTTCTGTGGCATCTGAGAACAGATATTTCGGATCCCATTGAGGACTATAGGGCCAAAGGAAAGAATCTCCGATAACAAAGAGAAGGAAGCTTTCTGAGAAACTTCTTTGTGTTCTGTGAAATCATCTCACAGAGTTACAGCTTTCCCCTCAAGAAGCCTTTCGCTAAGACAGTTCTTGTGGAATTGGCAAAGTGATATTTGGAAGCCCATAGAGGGCTATGGTGAAAAAGGAAATATCCTCAGATGAAATCTGGAAAGAAGATTTCTGAGAAACTGCTAAGTGTTCTGTTAATTCATCTCACAGAGTTACATCTGTATGTCGTGGATCTCTTTGCTAGCCTTATTTCTGTGGAATCGGAGAACAGATATTTCGGATCCCATTGAAGACTATAGGGCCAAAGGAAATATCCTCCGATAACAAAGAGAAAGTATAAAAATAATAAATAAATTAAAAAAAAAAACAAAAACAAAAACAAAAACAAAAAAAAAAAAAAAAAAAAGAAGCTTTCTGAGAAACTTCTTTGTGTTCTCTGAAATCATCTCACAGAGTTACAGCTTTCCCCTCAAGAAGCCTTTCGCTAAGACAGTTCTTGTGGAATTGGAAAAGCGATAATGGGAAGCCCATAGAGGGCTATGGTGAAAAAGGAAATATCCTCACATGAAATCTGGAAAGAAGCTTTCTCAGAAACTGCTTAGTGTTCTGCTAATTCATCTCACAGAGTTACATCTGTATTTCGTGGTTCTCTTTGCTAGCCTTATTTCTTTGGAATCTGAGAACAGATATTTCGGATCCCATTGAAGACTATAGGGCCAAAGGAAATATCCTCCGAGAACAAAGAGAAAGAAGCTTTCTGAGAAACTTCTTTGTGTTCTGTGAAATCATCTCACAGAGTTACAGCTTTCCCCTCAAGAAGCCTTTCGCTAAGCCAGTTCTTGTGGAATTGGCAAAGTCATATTTGGAAGCCCATAGAGGGCTATGGTGAAAAAGGAAATATCCTCAGATGAAATCTGGAAAGAGCTTTCTGAGAAACTGCTGAGTGTTCTGTTAATTCATGTCACAGAGTTACATCTGTATTTCGTGGATCTCTTTGCTAGCCTCATTTCTGTGGAATCTGAGAACAGATATTTCGCATCCCATTGAAGACTATAGGGCCAAAGGAAATTTCCTCGGATAACAAAGAGAAAGAAGCTTTCTGAGAAATTTCTTTGCGTTCTCTAAAATCATCTCACAGAGTTACAGCTTTCCCCTCAAGAAGCCTTTTGCTAAGACAGTTCTTGTGGAATTGGCAAAGTGATATTTGGAAGCCCATAGAGGGCTATGGTGAAAAAGGAAATATCCTCAGATGAAATCTGGAAGGAAGATTTCTGAGAAACTGCTGAGTGTTCTGTTAATTCATCTCACAGAGTTACATCTGTATTTCGTGGATCTCTTTCCTAGCCTTATTTCTGTGGAATCTGAGAACAGATATTTCGGATCCCATTGAAGACTATAGGGCCAAAGGAAATATACTCCGATAACAAAGAGAAAGAAGCTTTCTGAGAAACTTCTTTGTGTTCTCTGAAATCATCTCACAGAGTTACAGCTTTCCCCTCAAGAAGCCTTTCGCTAAGACAGTTCTTGTGGAATTGGAAAAGCGATATTTGGAAGCCCATAGAGGGCTATGGTGAAAAAGGAAATATCCTCAGATGAAATCTGGAAAGAAGCTTTCTGAGAAACTCCTTAGTGTTCTGTTAATTCTTCTCACAGAGTTACATCTGTATGTCGTGGATCTCTTTGCTAGCCTTATTTCTGTGGAATCTGAGAACAGATATTTCGGATCCCATTGAAGACTATAGGGCCAAAGGAAATATCCTCCGATAACAAAGAGAAAGAAGCTTTCTGAGAAACTTCTTTGTGTTCTGTGAAGTCATCTCACAGAGTTACAGCTTTTCCCTCAAGGAGCCTTTCGCTAAGACAGTTTTCGTGGAATTGGCAAAGTGATATTTGGAAGCCCATAGAGGGCTATGGTGAAAAAGGAAATATCCTCAGATGAAATCTAGAAAGAAGCTTTCTGAGAAACTGCTTAGTGTTCTGTTAATTCATCTCACAGAGTTACATCTGTATTTCGTGGATCTCTTTGCTAGCCTTATTTCTGTGTTATCTGAGAACAGAAATTTCGGATCCCTTTGAAGACTATAGGGCCAAAGGATATATCCTCCGATAACAAAGAGAAAGAAGCTTTCTGAGAAACTTCTTTGTGCTCTGTGAAATCATCTGACAGAGTTACAACTTTCCCCTCAAGAAGCCTTTTGCTAAGACAGTTCTTGTGGAATTGACCAAGCGATATTTGGAAGCCCATAGAGGGCTAAGGTGAAAAAGGAAATATCCTCAGATGAAATCTGGAAAGAAGCTTCTGAGAAACTGCTTAGTGTTCTGTTAATTCATCTCACAGAGTTACATCTGTATTTCGTGGATCTCTTTGCTAGCCTTATTTCTTTGGAATCTGAGAACAGATATTTCGGATCCCATTGAAGACTATAGGGCCAAAGGAAATATCCTCCGATAACAAAGAGAAAGAAGCTTTCTGAGAAACTTCTTTGTGTTCTGTGAAATCATCTCACAGAGTTACAGCATTCCCCTCAAGAAGCCTTTCGCTAAGACAGTTCTTGTGGAATTGGAAAAGCGATATTTGGAAGCCCATAGAGGGCTATGGTGAAAAAGGAAATATCCTCAGATGAAATCTGGAAAGAAGCTTTCTGAGAAACTGCTTAGTGTTCTGTAAATTCATCTCACAGAGTTACATCTGTATTTCGTGGTTCTCTTTGCTAGCCTTATTTCTTTGGAATCTGAGAACAGATATTTCGGATCCCATTGAAGACTATAGGGCCAAAGGAAATATCCTCCGATAACAAAGAGAAAGAAGCTTTCTGAGAAACTTCTTTGTGTTCTGTGAAATCATCTCACAGAGTTACAGCTTTCCCCTCAAGAAGCCTTTCGCTAAGACAGTTCTTGTGGAATTGGCAAAGTGATATTTGGAAGCCCATAGAGGGCTATGGTGAAAAAGGAAATATCCTCAGATGAAATCTGGAAAGAAGCTTTCTGAGAAACTGCTTAGTGTTCTGTTAATTCATCTCACAGAGTTACATCTGTATTTCTTGGATCTCTTTGCTAGCCTTATTTCTTTGGAATCTGAGAACAGATATTTCGGATCCCTTTGAAGACTATAGGGCCAAAGGAAATATCCTCCGAGAACAAAGAGAAAGAAGCTTTCTGAGAAACTTCTTTGTGTTCTGTGAAATCATCTCACAGAGTTACAGCTTTCCCCTCAAGAAGCCTTTCGCTAAGACAGTTCTTGTGGAATTCGCAAAGTGATATTTGGAAGCCCATAGAGGGCTATGGTGAAAAAGGAAATATCCTCAGATGAAATCTGGAAAGAAGATTTCTGAGAAACTGCTGAGTGTTCTGTTAATTCATCTCACAGAGTTACATCTGTATTTCGTGGATCTCTTTGCTAGCCTTATTTCTGTGGAATCGGAGAACAGATATTTCAGATCCCATTGAAGACTATAGGGCCAAAGGAAATATCCTCCGATAACAAAGAGAAAGAAGCTTTCTGAGAAACTTCTTTGTGTTCTGTGAAATCATCTCACAGAGTTACAGCTTTTCCCTCAAGAAATCTTTCGCTAAGACAGTTCTCTTGGAATTGGCAAAGCGATATTTGGAAGCCCGTAGAGGGCTAGGGTGAAAAAGGAAATATCCTCAGATGAAATCTGGAAAGAAGCTTTCTGAGAAACTGCTTAGTGTTCTGTTAATTCATCTCACAGAGTTACATCTGTATTTCGTGGATCTCTTTGCTAGCCTTATTTCTGTGGAATCTGAGAACAGATATTTCGGATCCCATTGAAGACTATAGGGCCATAGGAAATATCCTCCGATAACAAAGAGAAAGAAGCTTTCTGAGAAACTTCTTTGTGTTCTGTGAAATCATCTCACAGAGTTACAGCTTTCCCCTCAAGAAGCCTTTCGCTAAGACAGTTCTTGTGGAATTGGCAAAGTGATATTTGGAAGCCCATAGAGTGCTATGGTGAAAAAGGAAATATCCTCAGATGAAATCTGGAAAGAAGCTTTCTGAGAAACTGCTTAGTGTTCTGTTAATTCATCTCACAGAATTACATCTGTATTTCGTGGATCTCTTTGCTAGCCTTATTTCTGTGGAATCTGAGAACAGATATTTCGGATGCCATTGAAGACTATAGGGCCAAAGGAAATATCCTCCGATAACAAAGAGAAAGAAGCTTTCTGAGAAACTTCTTTGTGTTCTGTGAAATCATCTCACAGAGTTACAGCTTTCCCCTCAAGAAGCCTTTCGATAAGACAGTTCTTGTGGAATTGGCAAAGTGATATTTGGAAGCCCATAGAGGGCTATGGTGAAAAAGGAAATATCCTCAGATGAAATCTGGAAAGAAGATTTCTGAGAAACTGCTAAGTGTTCTGTTAATTCATCTCACAGAGTTACATCTGTATGTCGTGGATCTCTTTGCTAGCCTTATTTCTGTGGAATCGGAGAACAGATATTTCGGATCCCATTGAAGACTATAGGGCCAAAGGAAATATCCTCCGATAACAAAGAGAAAGTATAATAATAATAAATAAATTAAAAAAAAAAACAAAAACAAAAACAAAAACAAAAAAAAAAAAAAAAAAAAAAGAAGCTTTCTGAGAAACTTCTTTGTGTTCTCTGAAATCATCTCACAGAGTTACAGCTTTCCCCTCAAGAAGCCTTTCGCTAAGACAGTTCTTGTGGAATTGGAAAAGCGATAATGGGAAGCCCATAGAGGGCTATGGTGAAAAAGGAAATATCCTCACATGAAATCTGGAAAGAAGCTTTCTCAGAAACTGCTTAGTGTTCTGCTAATTCATCTCACAGAGTTACATCTGTATTTCGTGGTTCTCTTTGCTAGCCTTATTTCTTTGGAATCTGAGAACAGATATTTCGGATCCCATTGAAGACTATAGGGCCAAAGGAAATATCCTCCGAGAACAAAGAGAAAGAAGCTTTCTGAGAAACTTCTTTGTGTTCTGTGAAATCATCTCACAGAGTTACAGCTTTCCCCTCAAGAAGCCTTTCGCTAAGACAGTTCTTGTGGAATTGGCAAAGTCATATTTGGAAGCCCATAGAGGGCTATGGTGAAAAAGGAAATATCCTCAGATGAAATCTGGAAAGAAGCTTTCTGTGAAACTGCTTAGTGTTCTGTTAATTCTTCTCACAGAGTTATATCTGTATTTCGTGGATCTCTTTGCTAGCCTTATTTCTGTGGCATCTGAGAACAGATATTTCGGATCCCATTGAGGACTATAGGGCCAAAGGAAAGAATCTCCGATAACAAAGAGAAGGAAGCTTTCTGAGAAACTTCTTTGTGTTCTGTGAAATCATCTCACAGAGTTACAGCTTTCCCCTCAAGAAGCCTTTCGCTAAGACAGTTCTTGTGGAATTGGCAAAGTGATATTTGGAAGCCCATAGAGGGCTATGGTGAAAAAGGAAATATCCTCAGATGAAATCTGGAAAGAAGATTTCTGAGAAACTGCTAAGTGTTCTGTTAATTCATCTCACAGAGTTACATCTGTATGTCGTGGATCTCTTTGCTAGCCTTATTTCTGTGGAATCGGAGAACAGATATTTCGGATCCCATTGAAGACTATAGGGCCAAAGGAAATATCCTCCGATAACAAAGAGAAAGTATAATAATAATAAATAAATTAAAAAAAAAAACAAAAACAAAAACAAAAAAACAAAAAAAAAAAAAAAAAAAAAGAAGCTTTCTGAGAAACTTCTTTGTGTTCTCTGAAATCATCTCACAGAGTTACAGCTTTCCCCTCAAGAAGCCTTTCGCTAAGACAGTTCTTGTGGAATTGGAAAAGCGATAATGGGAAGCCCATAGAGGGCTATGGTGAAAAAGGAAATATCCTCACATGAAATCTGGAAAGAAGCTTTCTCAGAAACTGCTTAGTGTTCTGCTAATTCATCTCACAGAGTTACATCTGTATTTCGTGGTTCTCTTTGCTAGCCTTATTTCTTTGGAATCTGAGAACAGATATTTCGGATCCCATTGAAGACTATAGGGCCAAAGGAAATATCCTCCGAGAACAAAGAGAAAGAAGCTTTCTGAGAAACTTCTTTGTGTTCTGTGAAATCATCTCACAGAGTTACAGCTTTCCCCTCAAGAAGCCTTTCGCTAAGACAGTTCTTGTGGAATTGGCAAAGTCATATTTGGAAGCCCTTAGAGGGCTATGGTGAAAAAGGAAATATCCTCAGATGAAATCTGGAAAGAGCTTTCTGAGAAACTGCTGAGTGTTCTGTTAATTCATGTCACAGAGTTACATCTGTATTTCGTGGATCTCTTTGCTAGCCTCATTTCTGTGGAATCTGAGAACAGATATTTCGCATCCCATTGAAGACTATAGGGCCAAAGGAAATTTCCTCGGATAACAAAGAGAAAGAAGCTTTCTGAGAAATTTCTTTGCGTTCTCTAAAATCATCTCACAGAGTTACAGCTTTCCCCTCAAGAAGCCTTTTGCTAAGACAGTTCTTGTGGAATTGGCAAAGTGATATTTGGAAGCCCCTAGAGGGCTATGGTGAAAAAGGAAATATCCTCAGATGAAATCTGGAAGGAAGATTTCTGAGAAACTGCTGAGTGTTCTGTTAATTCATCTCACAGAGTTACATCTGTATTTCGTGGATCTCTTTCCTAGCCTTATTTCTGTGGAATCTGAGAACAGATATTTCGGATCCCATTGAAGACTATAGGGCCAAAGGAAATATCCTCCGATAACAAAGAGAAAGAAGCTTTCTGAGAAACTTCTTTGTGTTCTCTGAAATCATCTCACAGAGTTACAGCTTTCCCCTCAAGAAGCCTTTCGCTAAGACAGTTCTTGTGGAATTGGAAAAGCGATATTTGGAAGCCCTTAGAGGGCTATGGTGAAAAAGGAAATATCCTCAGATGAAATCTGGAAAGAAGCTTTCTGAGAAACTCCTTAGTGTTCTGTTAATTCTTCTCACAGAGTTACATCTGTATGTCGTGGATCTCTTTGCTAGCCTTATTTCTGTGGAATCTGAGAACAGATATTTCGGATCCCATTGAAGACTATAGGGCCAAAGGAAATATCCTCCGATAACAAAGAGAAAGAAGCTTTCTGAGAAACTTCTTTGTGTTCTGTGAAGTCATCTCACAGAGTTACAGCTTTTCCCTCAAGGAGCCTTTCGCTAAGACAGTTTTCGTGGAATTGGCAAAGTGATATTTGGAAGCCCATAGAGGGCTATGGTTAAAAAGGAAATATCCTCAGATGAAATCTAGAAAGAAGCTTTCTGAGAAACTGCTTAGTGTTCTGTTAATTCATCTCACAGAGTTACATCTGTATTTCGTGGATCTCTTTGCTAGCCTTATTTCTGTGTTATCTGAGAACAGAAATTTCGGATCCCTTTGAAGACTATAGGGCCAAAGGATATATCCTCCGATAACAAAGAGAAAGAAGCTTTCTGAGAAACTTCTTTGTGCTCTGTGAAATCATCTGACAGAGTTACAACTTTCCCCTCAAGAAGCCTTTTGCTAAGACAGTTCTTGTGGAATTGACCAAGCGATATTTGGAAGCCCATAGAGGGCTAAGGTGAAAAAGGAAATATCCTCAGATGAAATCTGGAAAGAAGCTTTGTGAGAAACTGCTTAGTGTTCTGTTAATTCATCTCACAGAGTTACATCTGTATTTCGTGGATCTCTTTGCTAGCCTTATTTCTTTGGAATCTGAGAACAGATATTTCGGATCCCATTGAAGACTATAGGGCCAAAGGAAATATCCTCCGATAACAAAGAGAAAGAAGCTTTCTGAGAAACTTCTTTGTGTTCTGTGAAATCATCTCACAGAGTTACAGCATTCCCCTCAAGAAGCCTTTCGCTAAGACAGTTCTTGTGGAATTGGAAAAGCGATATTTGGAAGCCCATAGAGGGCTATGGTGAAAAAGGAAATATCCTCAGATGAAATCTGGAAAGAAGCTTTCTGAGAAACTGCTTAGTGTTCTGTAAATTCATCTCACAGAGTTACATCTGTATTTCGTGGTTCTCTTTGCTAGCCTTATTTCTTTGGAATCTGAGAACAGATATTTCGGATCCCATTGAAGACTATAGGGCCAAAGGAAATATCCTCCGATAACAAAGAGAAAGAAGCTTTCTGAGAAACTTCTTTGTGTTCTGTGAAATCATCTCACAGAGTTACAGCTTTCCCCTCAAGAAGCCTTTCGCTAAGACAGTTCTTGTGGAATTGGCAAAGTGATATTTGGAAGCCCATAGAGGGCTATGGTGAAAAAGGAAATATCCTCAGATGAAATCTGGAAAGAAGCTTTCTGAGAAACTGCTTAGTGTTCTGTTAATTCATCTCACAGAGTTACATCTGTATTTCTTGGATCTCTTTGCTAGCCTTATTTCTTTGGAATCTGAGAACAGATATTTCGGATCCCTTTGAAGACTATAGGGCCAAAGGAAATATCCTCCGAGAACAAAGAGAAAGAAGCTTTCTGAGAAACTTCTTTGTGTTCTGTGAAATCATCTCACAGAGTTACAGCTTTCCCCTCAAGAAGCCTTTCGCTAAGACAGTTCTTGTGGAATTCGCAAAGTGATATTTGGAAGCCCATAGAGGGCTATGGTGAAAAAGGAAATATCCTCAGATGAAATCTGGAAAGAAGATTTCTGAGAAACTGCTGAGTGTTCTGTTAATTCATCTCACAGAGTTACATCTGTATTTCGTGGATCTCTTTGCTAGCCTTATTTCTGTGGAATCGGAGAACAGATATTTCAGATCCCATTGAAGACTATAGGGCCAAAGGAAATATCCTCCGATAACAAAGAGAAAGAAGCTTTCTGAGAAACTTCTTTGTGTTCTGTGAAATCATCTCACAGAGTTACAGCTTTTCCCTCAAGAAATCTTTCGCTAAGACAGTTCTCTTGGAATTGGCAAAGCGATATTTGGAAGCCCGTAGAGGGCTAGGGTGAAAAAGGAAATATCCTCAGATGAAATCTGGAAAGAAGCTTTCTGAGAAACTGCTTAGTGTTCTGTTAATTCATCTCACAGAGTTACATCTGTATTTCGTGGATCTCTTTGCTAGCCTTATTTCTGTGGAATCTGAGAACAGATATTTCGGATCCCATTGAAGACTATAGGGCCATAGGAAATATCCTCCGATAACAAAGAGAAAGAAGCTTTCTGAGAAACTTCTTTGTGTTCTGTGAAATCATCTCACAGAGTTACAGCTTTCCCCTCAAGAAGCCTTTCGCTAAGACAGTTCTTGTGGAATTGGCAAAGTGATATTTGGAAGCCCATAGAGTGCTATGGTGAAAAAGGAAATATCCTCAGATGAAATCTGGAAAGAAGCTTTCTGAGAAACTGCTTAGTGTTCTGTTAATTCATCTCACAGAATTACATCTGTATTTCGTGGATCTCTTTGCTAGCCTTATTTCTGTGGAATCTGAGAACAGATATTTCGGATGCCATTGAAGACTATAGGGCCAAAGGAAATATCCTCCGATAACAAAGAGAAAGTATAATAATAATAAATAAATTAAAAACAAAAACAAAAACAAAAACAAAAACAAAAACAAAAAAAAAAAAAAAAAAAAAGAAGCTTTCTGAGAAACTTCTTTGTGTTCTCTGAAATCATCTCACAGAGTTACAGCTTTCCCCTCAAGAAGCCTTTCGCTAAGACAGTTCTTGTGGAATTGGAAAAGCGATATTGGGAAGCCCATAGAGGGCTATGGTGAAAAAGGAAATATCCTCACATGAAATCTGGAAAGAAGCTTTCTGAGAAACTGCTTAGTGTTCTGCTAATTCATCTCACAGAGTTACATCTGTATTTCGTGGTTCTCTTTGCTAGCCTTATTTCTTTGGAATCTGAGAACAGATATTTCGGATCCCATTGAAGACTATAGGGCCAAAGGAAATATCCTCCGAGAACAAAGAGAAAGAAGCTTTCTGAGAAACTTCTTTGTGTTCTGTGAAATCATCTCACAGAGTTACAGCTTTCCCCTCAAGAAGCCTTTCGCTAAGACAGTTCTTGTGGAATTGGCAAAGTCATATTTGGAAGCCCATAGAGGGCTATGGTGAAAAAGGAAATATCCTCAGATGAAATCTGGAAAGAGCTTTCTGAGAAACTGCTGAGTGTTCTGTTAATTCATGTCACAGAGTTACATCTGTATTTCGTGGATCTCTTTGCTAGCCTCATTTCTGTGGAATCTGAGAACAGATATTTCGCATCCCATTGAAGACTATAGGGCCAAAGGAAATTTCCTCGGATAACAAAGAGAAAGAAGC
Source organism: Macaca mulatta (assembly GCF_049350105.2). Lineage (NCBI taxonomy): Eukaryota > Metazoa > Chordata > Mammalia > Primates > Cercopithecidae > Macaca > Macaca mulatta. Next base: position 27,818,596 of record NC_133420.1, read on the forward strand.
TTTCTGAGAAATTTCTTTGTGTTCTCTAAAATCATCTCCCAGAGTTACAGCTTTCCCCTCAAGAATCCTTTTGCTAAGACAGTTCTTGTGGAATTGGCAAAGTGATATTTGGAAGCCCATAGAGGGCTATGGTGAAAAAGGAAATATCCTCAGATGAAATCTGGAAAGAAGCTTTCTGAGAAACTGCTTAGTGTTCTGTTAATTCATCTCACAGAGTTACATCTGTATTTCGTGGATCTCTTTGCTAGCCTTATTTCTGTGGAATCTGAGAACAGATATTTCGGATCCCTTTGAAGACTATAGGGCCAAAGAAATATTCTCCGATAGCAAAGAGAAAGAAGCTTTCTGAGAAACTTCTTTGTGTTCTGTGAAATCATCTCACAGAGTTACAGCTTTCCCCTCAAGAAGCCTTTCGCTAAGACAGTTCTTGTGGAATTGGCAAAGTGATATTTGGAAGCCCATAGAGGGCTATGGTGAAAAAGGATATATCCTCAGATGAAATCTGGAAAGAAGCTTTCTGAGAAACTGCTTAGTGTTCTGTTAATTCATCTCACAGAGTTACATCTGTATTTCGTGGATCTCTTTGCTAGCCTTATTTCTTTGGAATCTGAGAACAGATATTTCGGATCCCTTTGAAGACTATAGGGCCAAAGGAAATATCCTCCGAGAAAAAAGAGAAAGAAGCTTTCTGAGAAACTTCTTTGTGTTCTGTGAAATCATCTCACAGAGTTACAGCTTTCCCCTCAAGAAGCCTTTCGCTAAGACAGTTCTTGTGGAATTCGCAAAGTGATATTTGGAAGCCCATAGAGGGCTATGGTGAAAAAGGAAATATCCTCAGATGAAATCTGGAAAGAAGATTTCTGAGAAACTGCTGAGTGTTCTGTTAATTCATCTCACAGAGTTACATCTGTATTTCGTGGATCTCTTTGCTAGCCTTATTTCTGTGGAATCAGAGAACAGATATTTCAGATCCCATTGAAGACTATAGGGCCAAAGGAAATATCCTCCGATAACAAAGAGAAAGAAGCTTTCTGAGAAACTTCTTTGTGTTCTGTGAAATCATCTCACAGAGTTACAGCTTTCCCCTCAAGAAGCCTTTCGCTAAGACAGTTCTTGTGGAATTGGCAAAGTGATATTTGAACGCCCCTAGAGGGCTATGGTGAAAAAGGAAATATCCTCAGATGAAATCTGGAAAGAAGCTTTCTGAGAAACTCCTTAGTGTTCTGTTAATTCTTCTCACAGAGTTACATCTGTATTTCGTGGATCTCTTTGCTAGCCTTATTTCTGTGGAATCTGAGAACAGATATTTCGGATCCCATTGAGGACTATAGGGCCAAAGAAAATAATCTCCGATAACAAGGAGAAGGAAGCTTTCTGAGAAACTTCTTTGTGTTCTGTGAAATCATCTCACAGAGTTACAGCTTTCCGCTCAAGAAGCCTTTCGCTAAGACAGTTCTTGTGGAATTGGCAAAGTGATATTTGGAAGCCCATAGAGGGATATGGTGAAAAAGGAAATATCCTCAGATGAAATCTGGAAGGAAGCTTTCTGAGAAACTGCTGAGTGTTCTGTTAATTCATCTCACAGAGTTACATGTGTATGTCGTGGATCTCTTTGCTAGCCTTATTTCTGTGGAATCTGAGAACAGATATTTCGGATCCAATTGAAGACTATAGGGCCAAAGGAAATATCCTCCGATAACAAAGAGAAAGAATCTTTCTGAGAAACTTCTTTGTGTTCTGTGAAATCATCTCACAGAGTTACAGCTTTTCCCTCAAGGAGCCTTTCGCTAAGACAGTTTTCGTGGAATTGGCAAAGTGATATTTGGAAGCCCATAGAGGGCTATGGTGAAAAAGGAAATATCCTCAGATGAAATCTAGAAAGAAGCTTTCTGAGAAACTGCTTAGTGTTCTGTTAATTCATCTCACAGAGTTACATCTGTATTTCGTGGATCTCTTTGCTAGCCTTATTTCTGTGTTATCTGAGAACAGAAATTTCGGATCCCTTTGAAGACTATAGGGCCAAAGGATATATCCTCCGAGAACAAAGAGAAAGAAGCTTTCTGAGAAACTTCTTTGTGCTCTGTGAAATCATCTCACAGAGTTACAACTTTCCCCTCAAGAAGCCTTTCGCTAAGACAGTTCTTGTGGAATTGGCAAAGCGATATTTGGAAGCCCATAGAGGGCTATGGTGAAAAAGGAAATATGCTCAGATGAAATCTGGAAAGAAGCTTTCTGTGAAACTGCTTAGTGTTCTCTTAATTCATCTCACAGAGTTACATCTGTATTTCGTGGATCTATTTGCTAGCCTTATTTCTGTGGAATCTGAGAACAGATATTTCGGATCCCTTTGAAGACTATAGGGCCAAAGGAAATATCCTCCGATAACAAAGAGAAAGAAGCTTTCTGAGAAACTTCTTTGTGTTCTGTGAAATCATCTCACAGAGTTACAGCTTTCCCCTCAAGAAGCCTTTCGCTAAGACAGTTCTTGTGGAATTGGCAAAGTGATATTTGAACGCCCCGAGAGGGCTATGGTGAAAAAGGAAATATCCTCAGATGAAATCTGGAAAGAAGTTTCTGAGAAACTCCTTAGTGTTCTGTTAATTCTTCTCACAGAGTTACATCTGTATTTCGTGGATCTCTTTGCTAGCCTTATTTCTGTGGAATCTGAGAACAGATATTTCGGATCCCATTGAGGACTATAGGGCCAAAGGAAATAATCTCCGATAACAAGGAGAAGGAAGCTTTCTGAGAAACTTCTTTGTGTTCTGTGAAATCATCTCATAGAGTTACAGCTTTCCGCTCAAGAAGCCTTTCGCTAAGATAGTTCTTGTGGAATTGGCAAAGTGATATTTGGAAGCCCATAGAGGGCTATGGTGAAAAAGGAAATATCCTCAGATGAAATCTGGAAGGAAGCTTTTTGAGAAACTGCTGAGTGTTCTGTTAATTCATCTCACAGAGTTACATGTGTATGTCGTGGATCTCTTTGCTAGCCTTATTTCTGTGGAATCTGAGAACAGATATTTCGGATCCAATTGAAGACTATAGGGCCAAAGGAAATATCCTCCGATAGCAAAGAGAAAGAAGCTTTCTGAGAAACTTCTTTGTGTTCTGTGAAATCATCTCACAGAGTTACAGCTGTTCCCTCAAGGAGCCTTTCGCTAAGACAGTTTTCGTGGAATTGGCAAAGTGATATTTGGAAGCCCATAGAGGGCTATGGTGAAAAAGGAAATATCCTCAGATGAAATCTAGAAAGAAGCTTTCTGAGAAACTGCTTAGTGTTCTGTTAATTCATCTCACAGAGTTACATCTGTATTTCGTGGATCTCTTTGCTAGCCTTATTTCTGTGTTATCTGAGAACAGAAATTTCGGATCCCTTTGAAGACTATAGGGCCAAAGGATATATCCTCCGAGAACAAAGAGAAAGAAGCTTTCTGAGAAACTTCTTTGTGCTCTGTGAAATCATCTCACAGAGTTACAACTTTCCCCTAAAGAAGCCTTTCGCTAAGACAGTTCTTGTGGAATTGGCAAAGCGATATTTGGAAGCCCATAGAGGGCTATGGTGAAAAAGGAAATATCCTCAGATGAAATCTGGAAAGAAGCTTTCTGAGAAACTCCTTAGTGTTCTGTTAATTCTTCTCACAGAGTTACATCTGTATTTCGTGGATCTCTTTGCTAGCCTTATTTCTGTGGAATCTGAGAACAGATATTTCGGATCCCATTGAGGACTATAGGGCCAAAGGAAATAATCTCCGATAACAAGGAGAAGGAAGCTTTCTGAGAAACTTCTTTGTGTTCTGTGAAATCATCTCACAGAGTTACAGCTTTCCGCTCAAGAAGCCTTTCGCTAAGACAGTTCTTGTGGAATTGGCAAAGTGATATTTGGAAGCCCATAGAGGGCTATGGTGAAAAAGGAATTATCCTCAGATGAAATCTGGAAGGAAGCTTTTTGAGAAACTGCTGAGTGTTCTGTTAATTCATCTCACAGAGTTACATCTGTATGTCGTGGATCTCTTTGCTAGCCTTATTTCTGTGGAATCTGAGAACAGATATTTCGGATCCAATTGAAGACTATAGGGCCAAAGGAAATATCCTCCGATAACAAAGAGAAAGAAGCTTTCTGAGAAACTTCTTTGTGTTCTGTGAAATCATCTCACAGAGTTACAGCTTTTCCCTCAAGGAGCCTTTCGCTAAGAGAGTTTTCGTGGAATTGGCAAAGTGATATTTGGAAGCCCATAGAGGGCTATGGTGAAAAAGGAAATATCCTCAGATGAAATCTAGAAAGAAGCTTTCTGAGAAACTGCTTAGTGTTCTGTTAATTTATCTCACAGAGTTACATCTGTATGTCGTGGATCTCTTTGCTAGCCTTATTTCTGTGGAATCGGAGAACAGATATTTCGGATCCCATTGAAGACTATAGGGCCAAAGGAAATATCCTCCGATAACAAAGAGAAAGAAGCTTTCTGAGAAACTTCTTTGTGTTCCCTGAAATCATGTCACAGAGTTACAGCTTTCCCCTCAAGAAGCCTTTCGCTAAGACAGTTCTTGTGGAATTGGAAAAGCGATATTTGGAAGCCCATAGAGGGCTATGGTGAAAAAGGAAATATCCTCAGATGAAATCTGGAAAGAAGATTTCTGAGAAACTGCTTAGTGTTCTGTTAATTCATCTCACAGAGTTACATCTGTATTTCGTGGTTCTCTTTGCTAGCCTTATTTCTTTGGAATCTGAGAACAGATATTTCGGATCCCATTGAAGACTATAGGGCCAAAGGAAATATCCTCCGAGAACAAAGAGAAAGAAGCTTTCTGAGAAACTTCTTTGTGTTCTGTGAAATCATCTCACAGAGTTACAGCTTTACCCTCAAGAAGCCTTTCGCTAAGACAGTTCTTGTGGAATTGGCAAAGTCATATTTGGAAGCCCATAGAGGGCTATGGTGAAAAAGGAAATATCCTCAGATGAAATCTGGAAAGAGCTTTCTGAGAAACTGCTGAGTGTTCTGTTAATTCATGTCACAGAGTTACATCTGTATTTCGTGGATCTCTTTGCTAGCCTTATTTCTGTGGAATCTGAGAACAGATATTTCGGATCCCATTGAAGACTATAGGGCCAAAGGAAATATCCTCGGATAACAAAGAGAAAGAAGCTTTCTGAGAAATTTCTTTGTGTTCTCTAAAATCATCTCACAGAGTTACAGCTTTCCCCTCAAGAAGCCTTTTGCTAAGACGGTTCTTGTGGAATTGGCAAAGTGATATTTGGAAGCCCATAGAGGGCTATGGTGAAAAAGGAAATATCCTCAGATGAAATCTGGAAAGAAGATTTCTGAGAAACTGCTGAGTGTTCTGTTAATTCATCTCACAGAGTTACATCTGTATTTCGTGGATCTCTTTCCTAGCCTTATTTCTGTGGAATCGGAGAACAGATATTTCGGATCCCATTGAAGACTATAGGGCCAAAGGAAATATCCTCCGATAACAAAGAGAAAGAAGCTTTCTGAGAAACTTCTTTGTGTTCTGTGAAATCATCTCACAGAGTTACAGCTTTCCCCTCAAGAAGCCTTTCGCTAAGACAGTTCTTGTGGAATTGGAAAAGCGATATTTGGAAGCCCATAGAGGGCTATGGTGAAAAAGGAAATATCCTCAGATGAAATCTGGAAGGAAGCTTTCTGAGAAACTGCTTAGTGTTCTGTTAATTCATCTCACAGAGTTACATCTGTATTTCGTGGATCTCTTTGCTAGCCTTATTTCTGTGGAATCTGAGAACAGATATTTCGGATCCCTTTGAAGACTATAGGGCCAAAGGAAATATTCTCCGATAGCAAAGAGAAAGAAGCTTTCTGAGAAACTTCTTTGTGTTCTGTGAAATCATCTCACAGAGTTACAGCTTTCCTCTCAAGAAGCCTTTCGCTAAGACAGTTCTTGTGGAATTGGCAAAGTGATATTTGGAAGCCCATAGAGGGCTATGGTGAAAAAGGAAATATCCTCAGATGAAATCTGGAAAGAAGCTTTCTGAGAAACTGCTTAGTGTTATGTTAATTCATCTCACAGAGTTACATCTGTATTTCGTGGATCTCTTTGCTAGCCTTATTTCTGTGGAATCTGAGAACAGATATTTCGGATCCCTTGGAAGACTATAGGGCCAAAGGAAATATCCTCCGAGAACAAAGAGAAAGAAGCTTTCTGAGAAACTTCTTTGTGTTCTGTGAAATCATCTCACAGAGTTACAGCTTTCCCCTCAAGAAGCCTTTCGCTAAGACAGTTCTTGTGGAATTCGCAAAGTGATATTTGGAAGCCCATAGAGGGCTATGGTGAAAAAGGAAATATCCTCAGATGAAATCTGGAAAGAAGTTTTCTGAGAAACTGCTGAGTGTTCTGTTAATTCATCTCACAGAGTTACATCTGTATTTCGTGGATCTCTTTGCTAGCCTTAATTCTGTGGAATCGGAGAACAGATATTTCAGATCCCATTGAAGACTATAGGGCCAAAGGAAATATCCTCCGATAACAAAGAGAAAGAAGCTTTCTGAGAAACTTCTTTGTGTTCTGTGAAATCATCTCACAGAGTTACAGCTTTTCCCTCAAGAAATCTTTCGCTAAGACAGTTCTCTTGGAATTGGCAAAGCGATATTTGGAAGCCCGTAGAGGGCTAGGGTGAAAAAGGAAATATCCTCAGATGAAATCTGGAAAGAAGCTTTCTGTGAAACTGCTTAGTGTTCTCTTAATTCATCTCACAGAGTTACATCTGTATTTCGTGGATCTCTTTGCTAGCCTTATTTCTGTGGAATCTGAGAACAGATATTTCGGATCCCTTTGAAGACTATAGGGCCAAAGGAAATATCCTCCGATAACAAAGAGAAAGAAGCTTTCTGAGAAACTTCTTTGTGTTCTGTGAAATCATCTCACAGAGTTACAGCTTTCCCCTCAAGAAGCCTTTCGCTAAGACAGTTCTTGTGGAATTGGCAAAGTGATATTTGAACGCCCCGAGAGGGCTATGGTGAAAAAGGAAATATCCTCAGATGAAATCTGGAAAGAAGCTTTCTGAGAAACTCCTTAGTGTTCTGTTAATTCTTCTCACAGAGTTACATCTGTATTTCGTTGATCTCTTTGCTAGCCTTATTTCTGTGGAATCTGAGAACAGATATTTCGGATCCCATTGAGGACTATAGGGCCAAAGGAAATAATCTCCGATAACAAGGAGAAGGAAGCTTTCTGAGAAACTTCTTTGTGTTCTGTGAAATCATCTCACAGAGTTACAGCTTTCCGCTCAAGAAGCCTTTCGCTAAGACAGTTCTTGTGGAATTGGCAAAGTGATATTTGGAAGCCCATAGAGGGCTATGGTGAAAAAGGAAATATCCTCAGATGAAATCTGGAAGGAAGCTTTCTGAGAAACTGCTGAGTGTTCTGTTAATTCATCTCACAGAGTTACATCTGTATGTCGTCGATCTCTTTGCTAGCCTTATTTCTGTGGAATCTGAGAACAGATATTTCGGATCCAATTGAAGACTATAGTGCCAAAGGAAATATCCTCCGTTAACAAAGAGAAAGAAGCTTTCTGAGAAACTTCTTTGTGTTCTGTGAAATCATCTCACAGAGTTACAGCTTTTCCCTCAAGGAGCCTTTCGCTAAGACAGTTTTCGTGGAATTGGCAAAGTGATATTTGGAAGCCCATAGAGGGCTATGGTGAAAAAGGAAGTATCCTCAGATGAAATCTAGAAAGAAGCTTTCTGAGAAACTGCTTAGTGTTCTGTTAATTCATCTCACAGAGTTACATCTGTATTTCGTGGATCTCTTTGCTAGCCTTATTTCTGTGTTATCTGAGAACAGAAATTTCGGATCCCTTTGAAGACTATAGGGCCAAAGGATATATCCTCCGAGAACAAAGAGAAAGAAGCTTTCTGAGAAACTTCTTTGTGCTCTGTGAAATCATCTCACAGAGTTACAACTTTCCCCTCAAGAAGCCTTTCGCTAAGACAGTTCCTGTGGAATTGGCAAAGCGATATTTGGAAGCCCTTAGAGGGCTACGGTGAAAAAGGAAATATCCTCAGATGAAATCTGGAAAGAAGCTTTCTGAGAAACTGCTTAGTGTTCTGTTAATTCATCTCACAGAGTTACATCTGTATTTCGTGGATCTCTTTGCTAGCCTTATTTCTTTGGAATCTGAGAACAGATATTTCGGATCCCTTTGAAGACTATAGGGCCAAAGGAAATATCCTCCGATAACAAAGAGAAAGAAGCTTTCTGAGAAACTTCTTTGTGTTCTGTGAAATCATGTCACAGAGTTACAGCTTTCCCCTCAAGAAGCCTTTCGCTAAGACAGTTCTTGTGGAATTGGCAAAGTGTATTTGGAAGCCCATAGAGGGCTATGGTGAAAAAGGAAATATCCACAGATGAAATCTGGAAAGAAGCTTTCTGAGAAACTCCTTAGTGTTCCGTTAATTCTTCTCACAGAGTTATATCTGTATTTCGTGGATCTCTTTGCTAGCCTTATTTCTGTGGCATCTGAGAACAGATATTTCGGATCCCATTGAGGACTATAGGGCCAAAGGAAATAATCTCCGATAACAAAGAGAAGGAAGCTTTCTGAGAAACTTCTTTGTGTTCTGTGAAATCATCTCACAGAGTTACAGCTTTCCCCTCAAGAAGCCTTTCGCTAAGACAGTTCTTGTGGAATTGGCAAAGTGATATTTGGAAGCCCATAGAGGGCTATGGTGAAAAAGGAAATATCCTCACATGAAATCTGGAAAGAAGCTTTCTGAGAAACTGCTTAGTGTTCTGTTAATTCATCTCACAGAGTTACATCTGTATTTCGTGGATCTCTTTGCTAGCCTTATTTCTGTGGAATCTGAGAACAGATATTTCGGATCCCTTGGAAGACTATAGGGCCAAAGGAAATATCCTCCGAGAACAAAGAGAAAGAAGCTTTCTGAGAAACTTCTTTGTGTTCTGTGAAATCATCTCACAGAGTTACAGCTTTCCCCTCAAGAAGCCTTTCGCTAAGACAGTTCTTGTGGAATTCGCAAAGTGATATTTGGAAGCCCATAGAGGGCTATGGTGAAAAAGGAAATATCCTCAGATGAAATCTGGAAAGAAGTTTTCTGAGAAACTGCTGAGTGTTCTGTTAATTCATCTCACAGAGTTACATCTGTATTTCGTGGATCTCTTTGCTAGCCTTATTTCTGTGGAATCGGAGAACAGATATTTCAGATCCCATTGAAGACTATAGGGCCAAAGGAAATATCCTCCGATAACAAAGAGAAAGAAGCTTTCTGAGAAACTTCTTTGTGTTCTGTGAAATCATCTCACAGAGTTACAGCTTTTCCCTCAAGAAATCTTTCGCTAAGACAGTTCTCTTGGAATTGGCAAAGCGATATTTGGAAGCCCGTAGAGGGCTAGGGTGAAAAAGGAAATATCCTCAGATGAAATCTGGAAAGAAGCTTTCTGTGAAACTGCTTAGTGTTCTCTTAATTCATCTCACAGAGTTACATCTGTATTTCGTGGATCTCTTTGCTAGCCTTATTTCTGTGGAATCTGAGAACAGATATTTCGGATCCCTTTGAAGACTATAGGGCCAAAGGAAATATCCTCCGATAACAAAGAGAAAGAAGCTTTCTGAGAAACTTCTTTGTGTTCTGTGAAATCATCTCACAGAGTTACAGCTTTCCCCTCAAGAAGCCTTTCGCTAAGACAGTTCTTGTGGAATTGGCAAAGTGATATTTGAACGCCCCGAGAGGGCTATGGTGAAAAAGGAAATATCCTCAGATGAAATCTGGAAAGAAGCTTTCTGAGAAACTCCTTAGTGTTCTGTTAACTCTTCTCACAGAGTTACATCTGTATTTCGTGGATCTCTTTGCTAGCCTTATTTCTGTGGAATCTGAGAACAGATATTTCGGATCCCATTGAGGACTATAGGGCCAAAGGAAATAATCTCCGATAACAAGGAGAAGGAAGCTTTCTGAGAAACTTCTTTGTGTTCTGGGAAATCATCTCACAGAGTTACAGCTTTCCGCTCAAGAAGCCTTTCGCTAAGACAGTTCTTGTGGAATTGGCAAAGTGATATTTGGAAGCCCATAGAGGGCTATGGTGAAAAAGGAAATATCCTCAGATGAAATCTGGAAGGAAGCTTTCTGAGAAACTGCTGAGTGTTCTGTTAATTCATCTCACAGAGTTACATCTGTATGTCGTGGATCTCTTTGCTAGCCTTATTTCTGTGGAATCTGAGAACAGATATTTCGGATCCAATTGAAGACTATAGTGCCAAAGGAAATATCCTCCGTTAACAAAGAGAATGAAGCTTTCTGAGAAACTTCTTTGTGTTCTGTGAAATCATCTCACAGAGTTACAGCTTTTCCCTCAAGGAGCCTTTCGCTAAGACAGTTTTCGTGGAATTGGCAAAGTGATATTTGGAAGCCCATAGAGGGCTATGGTGAAAAAGGAAATATCCTCAGATGAAATCTAGAAAGAAGCTTTCTGAGAAACTGCTTAGTGTTCTGTTAATTCATCTCACAGAGTTACATCTGTATTTCGTGGATCCCTTGCTAGCCTTATTTCTGTGTTATCTGAGAACAGAAATTTCGAATCCCTTTGAAGACTATAGGGCCAAAGGATATATCCTCCGAGAACAAAGAGAAAGAAGCTTTCTGAGAAACTTCTTTGTGCTCTGTGAAATCATCTCACAGAGTTACAACTTTCCCCTCAAGAAGCCTTTCGCTAAGACAGTTTTTGTGGAATTGGCAAAGCGATATTTGGAAGCCCTTAGAGGGCTACGGTGAAAAAGGAAATATCCTCAGATGAAATCTGGAAAGAAGCTTTCTGAGAAACTGCTTAGTGTTCTGTTAATTCATCTCACAGAGTTACATCTGTATTTCGTGGATCTCTTTGCTAGCCTTATTTCTTTGGAATCTGAGAACAGATATTTCGGATCCCTTTGAAGACTATAGGGCCAAAGGAAATATCCTCCGATAACAAAGAGAAAGAAGCTTTCTGAGAAACTTCTTTGTGTTCTGTGAAATCATGTCACAGAGTTACAGCTTTCCCCTCAAGAAGCCTTTCGCTAAGACAGTTCTTGTGGAATTGGCAAAGTGTATTTGGAAGCCCATAGAGGGCTATGGTGAAAAAGGAAATATCCACAGATGAAATCTGGAAAGAAGCTTTCTGAGAAACTCCTTAGTGTTCCGTTAATTCTTCTCACAGAGTTATATCTGTATTTCGTGGATCTCTTTGCTAGCCTTATTTCTGTGGCATCGGAGAACAGATATTTCGGATCCCATTGAGGACTATAGGGCCAAAGGAAATAATCTCCGATAACAAAGAGAAGGAAGCTTTCTGAGAAACTTCTTTGTGTTCTGTGAAATCATCTCACAGAGTTACAGCTTTCCCCTCAAGAAGCCTTTCGCTAAGACAGTTCTTGTGGAATTGGCAAAGTGATATTTGGAAGCCCATAGAGGGCTATGGTGAAAAAGGAAATATCCTCAGATGAAATCTGGAAAGAAGATTTCTGAGAAACTGCTTAGTGTTCTGTTAATTCATCTCACAGAGTTACATCTGTATTTCGAGGATCTCTTTGCTAGCCTTATTTCTGTGGAATCTGAGAACAGATATTTCGGATCCCTTTGAAGACTATAGGGCCAAAGGAAATATCCTCCGATAACAAAGAGAAAGAAGCTTTCTGAGAAACTTCTTTGTGTTCTCTGAAATCATCTCACAGAGTTACAGCTTTCCCCTCAAGAAGCCTTTCGCTAAGACAGTTCTTGTGGAATTGGAAAAGCGATATTTGGAAGCCCATAGAGGGCTATGGTGAAAAAGGAAATATCCTCAGCTGAAATCTGGAAAGAAGCTTTCTGAGAAACTGCTTAGTGTTCTGTTAATTCATCTCACAGAGTTACATCTGTATTTGGTGGTTCTCTTTGCTAGCCTTATTTCTTTGGAATCTGAGAACAGATATTTCGGATCCCATTGAAGACTAAAGGGCCAAAGGAAATATCCTCCGATAACAAAGAGAAAGAAGCTTTCTGAGAAAACTCTTTGTGTTCTGTGAAATCATCTCACAGAGTTACAGCTTTACCCTCAAGAAGCCTTTCGCTAAGACAGTTCTTGTGGAATTGGCAAAGTCATATTTGGAAGCCCATAGAGGGCTATGGTGAAAAAGGAAATATCCTCAGATGAAATCTGGAAAGAGCTTTCTGAGAAACTGCTGAGTGTTCTGTTAATTCATGTCACAGAGTTACATCTGTATTTCGTGGATCTCTTTGCTAGCCTTATTTCTGTGGAATCTGAGAACAGATATTTCGGATCCCTTTGAAGACTATAGGGCCAAAGGAAATATCCTCGGATAACAAAGAGAAAGAAGCTTTCTGAGAAATTTCCTTGTGTTCTCTAAAATCATCTCACAGAGTTACAGCTTTCCCCTCAAGAAGCCTTTTGCTAAGACAGTTCTTGTGGAATTGGCAAAGTGATATTTGGAAGCCCATAGAGGGCTATGGTGAAAAAGGAAATATCCTCAGATGAAATCTGGAAAGAAGATTTCTGAGAAACTGCTGAGTGTTCTGTTAATTCATCTCACAGAGTTACATCTGTATTTCGTGGATCTCTTTCCTAGCCTTATTTCTGTGGAATCGGAGAACAGATATTTCGGATCCCGTTGAAGACTATAGGGCCAAAGGAAATATCCTCCGATAACAAAGAGAAAGAAGCTTTCTGAGAAACTTCTTTGTGTTCTGTGAAATCATGTCACAGAGTTACAGCTTTCCCCTCAAGAAGCCTTTCGCTAAGACAGTTCTTGTGGAATTGGCAAAGTGATATTTGGAAGCCCATAGAGGGCTATGGTGAAAAAGGAAATATCCACAGATTAAATCCGGAAAGAAGCTTTCTGTGAAACTGCTTAGTGTTCCGTTAATTCTTCTCACAGAGTTACATCTGTATTTCGTGGATCTCTTTGCTAGCCTTATTTCTTTGGAATCTGAGAACAGATATTTCGGATCCCTTTGAAGACTATAGGGCCAAAGGAAATATCCTCCGATAACAAAGAGAAAGAAGCTTTCTGAGAAACTTCTTGGTGTTCTGTGAAATCATCTCACAGAGTTACAGCTTTCCCCTCAAGAAGCCTTTCGCTAAGACAGTTCTTGTGGAATTGGCAAAGTAATATTTGGAAGCCCATAGAGGGCTATGGGGAAAAAGGAAATATCCTCAGATGAAATCTGGAAAGAAGCTTTCTGAGAAACTGCTGAGTGTTCTGTTAATTCATCTCACAGAGTTACATCTGTATTTCGTGGATCTCTTTGCTAGCCTTATTTCTTTGGAATCTGAGAACAGATGTTTCGGATCCCATTGAAGACTATAGGGCCAAAGGAAATATCCTCCGATAACAAAGAGAAAGAAGCTTTCTGAGAAACTTCTTTGTGTTCTGTGAAATCATCTCACAGAGTTACAGCTTTCCCCTCAAGAAGCCTTTCGCTAAGACAGTTCTTGTGTAATTGGCAAAGTGATATTTGGAAGCCCATAGAGGGCTATGGTGAAAAAGGAAATATCCTCAGATGAAATCTGGAAAGAAGCTTTCTGTGAAACTGCTTAGTGTTCTGTTAATTCATCTCACAGAGTTACATCTGTATTTCGTGGATCTCTTTGCTAGCCTTATTTCTGTGGAATCTGAGAACAGATATTTCGGATCCCTTTGAAGACTATAGGGCCAAAGGAAATATTCTCCGATAGCAAAGAGAAAGAAGCTTTCTGAGAAACTTCTTTGTGTTCTCTGAAATCATCTCACAGAGTTACAGCTTTCCCCTCAAGAAGCCTTTCGCTAAGACAGTTCTTGTGGAATTGGGAAAGTGATATTTGGAAGCCCATAGAGGGCTATGGTGAAAAAGGAAATATCCTCAGCTGAAATCTGGAAAGAAGCTTTCTGAGAAACTGCTTAGTGTTCTGTTAATTCATCTCACAGAGTTACATCTGTATTTCGTGGATCTCTTTTCTAGCCTTATTTCTTTGGAATCTGAGAACAGATATTTCGGATCCCTTTGAAGACTATAGGGCCAAAGGAAATATCCTCCGAGAACAAAGAGAAAGAAGCTTTCTGAGAAACTTCTTTGTGTTCTGTGAAATCATCTCACAGAGTTACAGCTTTCCCCTCAAGAAGCCTTTCGCTAAGACAGTTCTTGTGGAATTCGCAAAGTGATATTTGGAAGCCCATAGAGGGCTATGGTGAAAAAGGAAATATCCTCAGATGAAATCTGGAAAGAAGATTTCTGAGAAACTGCTGAGTGTTCTGTTAATTCATCTCACAGAGTTACATCTGTATTTCGTGGATCTCTTTGCTAGCCTTATTTCTGTGGAATCGGAGAACAGATATTTCAGATCCCATTGAAGACTATAGGGCCAAAGGAAATATCCTCCGATAACAAAGAGAAAGAAGCTTTCTGAGAAACTTCTTTGTGTTCTGTGAAATCATCTCACAGAGTTACAGCTTTTCCCTCAAGAAATCTTTCGCTAAGACAGTTCTCTTGGAATTGGCAAAGCGATATTTGGAAGACCGTAGAGGGCTAGGGTGAAAAAGGAAATATCCTCAGATGAAATCTGGAAAGAAGCTTTCTGTGAAACTGCTTAGTGTTCTCTTAATTCATCTCACAGAGTTACATCTGTATTTCGTGGATCTCTTTGCTAGCCTTATTTCTGTGGAATCTGAGAACAGATATTTCGGATCCCTTTGAAGACTATAGGGCCAAAGGAAATATCCTCCGATAACAAAGAGAAAGAAGCTTTTTGAGAAACTTCTTTGTGTTCTGTGAAATCATCTCACAGAGTTACAGCTTTTCCCTCAAGGAGCCTTTCGCTAAGACAGTTTTCGTGGAATTGGCAAAGTGATATTTGGAAGCCCATAGAGGTCTATGGTGAAAAAGGAAATATCCTCAGATGAAATCTAGAAAGAAGCTTTCTGAGAAACTGCTTAGTGTTCTGTTAATTCATCTCACAGAGTTACATCTGTATTTCGTGGATCTCTTTGCTAGCCTTATTTCTGTGTTATCTGAGAATAGAAATTTCGGATCCCTTTGAAGACTATAGGGCCAAAGGATATATCCTCCGAGAACAAAGAGAAAGAAGCTTTCTGAGAAACTTCTTTGTGCTCTGTGAAATCATCTCACAGAGTTACAACTTTCCCCTCAAGAAGCCTTTCGCTAAGACAGTTCTTGTGGAATTGGCAAAGCGATATTTGGAAGCCCATAGAGGGCTATGGTGAAAAAGGAAATATCCTCAGATGAAATCTGGAAAGAAGCTTTCTGAGAAACTGCTTAGTGTTCTGTTAATTCATCTCACAGAGTTACATCTGTATTTCGTGGATCTCTTTGCTAGCCTTATTTCTTTGGAATCTGAGAACAGATATTTCGGGTCCCATTGAAGACTATAGGGCCAAAGGAAATATCCTCCGATAACAAAGAGAAAGAAGCTTTCTGAGAAACTCCTTTGTGTTCTGTGAAATCATGTCACAGAGTTACAGCTTTCCCCTCAAGAAGCCTTTCGCTAAGACAGTTCTTGTGGAATTGGCAAAGTGATATTTGGAAGCCCATAGAGGGCTATGGTGAAAAAGGAAATATCCACAGATGAAATCTGGAAAGAAGCTTTCTGTGAAACTGCTTAGTGTTCCGTTAATTCTTCTCACAGAGTTATATCTGTATTTCGTGGATCTCTTTGCTAGCCTTATTTCTGTGGCATCTGAGAACAGATATTTCGGATCCCATTGAGGACTATAGGGCCAAAGGAAATAATCTCCGATAACAAAGGGAAGGAAGCTTTCTGAGAAACTTCTTTGTGTTCTGTGAAATCATCTCACAGAGTTACAGCTTTCCCCTCAAGAAGCCTTTCGCTAAGACAGTTCTTGTGGAATTGGCAAAGTGATACTTGGAAGCCCATATAGGGCTATGGTGAAAAAGGAAATATCCTCAGATGAAATCTGGAAAGAAGATTTCTGAGAAACTGCTTAGTGTTCTGTTAATTCATCTCACAGAGTTACATCTGTATTTCGTGGATCTCTTTGCTAGCCTTATTTCTGTGGAATCGGAGAACAGATATTTCGGATCCCTTTGAAGACTATAGGGCCAAAGGAAATATCCTCCGATAACAAAGAGAAAGAAGCTTTCTGAGAAACTTCTTTGTGTTCTCTGAAATCATCTCACAGAGTTACAGCTTTCCCCTCAAGAAGACTTTCGCTAAGACAGTTCTTTTGGAATTGGAAAAGCGATATTTGGAAGCCCATAGAGGGCTATGGTGAAAAAGGAAATATCCTCAGCTGAAATCTGGAAAGAAGCTTTCTGAGAAACTGCTTAGTGTTCTGTTAATTCATCTCACAGAGTTACATCTGTATTTCGTGGTTCTCTTTGCTAGCCTTATTTCTTTGGAATCTTAGAACAGATATTTCGGATCCCATTGAAGACTATAGGGCCAAAGGAAATATCCTCCGATAACAAAGAGAAAGAAGCTTTCTGAGAAAATTCTTTGTGTTCTGTGAAATCATCTCACAGAGTTACAGCTTTACCCTCAAGAAGCCTTTCGCTAAGACAGTTCTTGTGGAATTGGCAAAGTCATATTTGGAAGCCCATAGAGGGCTATGGTGAAAAAGGAAATATCCTCAGATGAAATCTGGAAAGAGCTTTCTGAGAAACTGCTGAGTGTTCTGTTAATTCATGTCACAGAGTTACATCTGTATTTCGTGGATCTCTTTGCTAGCCTTATTTCTGTGGAATCTGAGAACAGATATTTCGGATCCCATTGAAGACTATATGGCCAAAGGAAATATCCTCGGATAACAAAGAGAAAGAAGCTTTCTGAGAAATTTCTTTGTGTTCTCTAAAATCATCTCACAGAGTTACAGCTTTCCCCTCAAGAAGCCTTTTGCTAAGACAGTTCTTGTGGAATTGGCAAAGTGATATTTGGAAGCCCATAGAGGGCTATGGTGAAAAAGGAAATATCCTCAGATGAAATCTGGAAAGAAGATTTCTGAGAAACTGCTGAGTGTTCTGTTAATTCATCTCACAGAGTTACATCTGTATTTCGTGGATCTCTTTCCTAGCCTTATTTCTGTGGAATCGGAGAACAGATATTTCGGATCCCATTGAAGACTATAGGGCCAAAGGAAATATCCTCCGATAACAAAGAGAAAGAAGCTTTCTGAGAAACTTCTTTGTGTTCTGTGAAATCATCTCACAGAGTTACAGCTTTCCCCTCAAGAAGCCTTTCGCTAAGACAGTTCTTGTGGAATTGGCAAAGTGATATTTGGAAGCCCATAGAGGGCTATGGTGAAAAAGGAAATATCCTCAGATGAAATCTGGAAGGAAGCTTTCTGAGAAACTGCTGAGTGTTCTGTTAATTCATCTCACAGAGTTACATCTGTATGTCGTCGATCTCTTTGCTAGCCTTATTTCTGTGGAATCTGAGAACAGATATTTCGGATCCAATTGAAGACTATAGTGCCAAAGGAAATATCCTCCGTTAACAAAGAGAAAGAAGCTTTCTGAGAAACTTCTTTGTGTTCTGTGAAATCATCTCACAGAGTTACAGCTTTTCCCTCAAGGAGCCTTTCGCTAAGACAGTTTTCGTGGAATTGGCAAAGTGATATTTGGAAGCCCATAGAGGGCTATGGTGAAAAAGGAAGTATCCTCAGATGAAATCTAGAAAGAAGCTTTCTGAGAAACTGCTTAGTGTTCTGTTAATTCATCTCACAGAGTTACATCTGTATTTCGTGGATCTCTTTGCTAGCCTTATTTCTGTGTTATCTGAGAACAGAAATTTCGGATCCCTTTGAAGACTATAGGGCCAAAGGATATATCCTCCGAGAACAAAGAGAAAGAAGCTTTCTGAGAAACTTCTTTGTGCTCTGTGAAATCATCTCACAGAGTTACAACTTTCCCCTCAAGAAGCCTTTCGCTAAGACAGTTCCTGTGGAATTGGCAAAGCGATATTTGGAAGCCCTTAGAGGGCTACGGTGAAAAAGGAAATATCCTCAGATGAAATCTGGAAAGAAGCTTTCTGAGAAACTGCTTAGTGTTCTGTTAATTCATCTCACAGAGTTACATCTGTATTTCGTGGATCTCTTTGCTAGCCTTATTTCTTTGGAATCTGAGAACAGATATTTCGGATCCCTTTGAAGACTATAGGGCCAAAGGAAATATCCTCCGATAACAAAGAGAAAGAAGCTTTCTGAGAAACTTCTTTGTGTTCTGTGAAATCATGTCACAGAGTTACAGCTTTCCCCTCAAGAAGCCTTTCGCTAAGACAGTTCTTGTGGAATTGGCAAAGTGTATTTGGAAGCCCATAGAGGGCTATGGTGAAAAAGGAAATATCCACAGATGAAATCTGGAAAGAAGCTTTCTGAGAAACTCCTTAGTGTTCCGTTAATTCTTCTCACAGAGTTATATCTGTATTTCGTGGATCTCTTTGCTAGCCTTATTTCTGTGGCATCTGAGAACAGATATTTCGGATCCCATTGAGGACTATAGGGCCAAAGGAAATAATCTCCGATAACAAAGAGAAGGAAGCTTTCTGAGAAACTTCTTTGTGTTCTGTGAAATCATCTCACAGAGTTACAGCTTTCCCCTCAAGAAGCCTTTCGCTAAGACAGTTCTTGTGGAATTGGCAAAGTGATATTTGGAAGCCCATAGAGGGCTATGGTGAAAAAGGAAATATCCTCACATGAAATCTGGAAAGAAGCTTTCTGAGAAACTGCTTAGTGTTCTGTTAATTCATCTCACAGAGTTACATCTGTATTTCGTGGATCTCTTTGCTAGCCTTATTTCTGTGGAATCTGAGAACAGATATTTCGGATCCCTTGGAAGACTATAGGGCCAAAGGAAATATCCTCCGAGAACAAAGAGAAAGAAGCTTTCTGAGAAACTTCTTTGTGTTCTGTGAAATCATCTCACAGAGTTACAGCTTTCCCCTCAAGAAGCCTTTCGCTAAGACAGTTCTTGTGGAATTCGCAAAGTGATATTTGGAAGCCCATAGAGGGCTATGGTGAAAAAGGAAATATCCTCAGATGAAATCTGGAAAGAAGTTTTCTGAGAAACTGCTGAGTGTTCTGTTAATTCATCTCACAGAGTTACATCTGTATTTCGTGGATCTCTTTGCTAGCCTTATTTCTGTGGAATCGGAGAACAGATATTTCAGATCCCATTGAAGACTATAGGGCCAAAGGAAATATCCTCCGATAACAAAGAGAAAGAAGCTTTCTGAGAAACTTCTTTGTGTTCTGTGAAATCATCTCACAGAGTTACAGCTTTTCCCTCAAGAAATCTTTCGCTAAGACAGTTCTCTTGGAATTGGCAAAGCGATATTTGGAAGCCCGTAGAGGGCTAGGGTGAAAAAGGAAATATCCTCAGATGAAATCTGGAAAGAAGCTTTCTGTGAAACTGCTTAGTGTTCTCTTAATTCATCTCACAGAGTTACATCTGTATTTCGTGGATCTCTTTGCTAGCCTTATTTCTGTGGAATCTGAGAACAGATATTTCGGATCCCTTTGAAGACTATAGGGCCAAAGGAAATATCCTCCGATAACAAAGAGAAAGAAGCTTTCTGAGAAACTTCTTTGTGTTCTGTGAAATCATCTCACAGAGTTACAGCTTTCCCCTCAAGAAGCCTTTCGCTAAGACAGTTCTTGTGGAATTGGCAAAGTGATATTTGAACGCCCCGAGAGGGCTATGGTGAAAAAGGAAATATCCTCAGATGAAATCTGGAAAGAAGCTTTCTGAGAAACTCCTTAGTGTTCTGTTAACTCTTCTCACAGAGTTACATCTGTATTTCGTGGATCTCTTTGCTAGCCTTATTTCTGTGGAATCTGAGAACAGATATTTCGGATCCCATTGAGGACTATAGGGCCAAAGGAAATAATCTCCGATAACAAGGAGAAGGAAGCTTTCTGAGAAACTTCTTTGTGTTCTGGGAAATCATCTCACAGAGTTACAGCTTTCCGCTCAAGAAGCCTTTCGCTAAGACAGTTCTTGTGGAATTGGCAAAGTGATATTTGGAAGCCCATAGAGGGCTATGGTGAAAAAGGAAATATCCTCAGATGAAATCTGGAAGGAAGCTTTCTGAGAAACTGCTGAGTGTTCTGTTAATTCATCTCACAGAGTTACATCTGTATGTCGTGGATCTCTTTGCTAGCCTTATTTCTGTGGAATCTGAGAACAGATATTTCGGATCCAATTGAAGACTATAGTGCCAAAGGAAATATCCTCCGTTAACAAAGAGAAAGAAGCTTTCTGAGAAACTTCTTTGTGTTCTGTGAAATCATCTCACAGAGTTACAGCTTTTCCCTCAAGGAGCCTTTCGCTAAGACAGTTTTCGTGGAATTGGCAAAGTGATATTTGGAAGCCCATAGAGGGCTATGGTGAAAAAGGAAATATCCTCAGATGAAATCTAGAAAGAAGCTTTCTGAGAAACTGCTTAGTGTTCTGTTAATTCATCTCACAGAGTTACATCTGTATTTCGTGGATCCCTTGCTAGCCTTATTTCTGTGTTATCTGAGAACAGAAATTTCGAATCCCTTTGAAGACTATAGGGCCAAAGGATATATCCTCCGAGAACAAAGAGAAAGAAGCTTTCTGAGAAACTTCTTTGTGCTCTGTGAAATCATCTCACAGAGTTACAACTTTCCCCTCAAGAAGCCTTTCGCTAAGACAGTTTTTGTGGAATTGGCAAAGCGATATTTGGAAGCCCTTAGAGGGCTACGGTGAAAAAGGAAATATCCTCAGATGAAATCTGGAAAGAAGCTTTCTGAGAAACTGCTTAGTGTTCTGTTAATTCATCTCACAGAGTTACATCTGTATTTCGTGGATCTCTTTGCTAGCCTTATTTCTTTGGAATCTGAGAACAGATATTTCGGATCCCTTTGAAGACTATAGGGCCAAAGGAAATATCCTCCGATAACAAAGAGAAAGAAGCTTTCTGAGAAACTTCTTTGTGTTCTGTGAAATCATGTCACAGAGTTACAGCTTTCCCCTCAAGAAGCCTTTCGCTAAGACAGTTCTTGTGGAATTGGCAAAGTGTATTTGGAAGCCCATAGAGGGCTATGGTGAAAAAGGAAATATCCACAGATGAAATCTGGAAAGAAGCTTTCTGAGAAACTCCTTAGTGTTCCGTTAATTCTTCTCACAGAGTTATATCTGTATTTCGTGGATCTCTTTGCTAGCCTTATTTCTGTGGCATCGGAGAACAGATATTTCGGATCCCATTGAGGACTATAGGGCCAAAGGAAATAATCTCCGATAACAAAGAGAAGGAAGCTTTCTGAGAAACTTCTTTGTGTTCTGTGAAATCATCTCACAGAGTTACAGCTTTCCCCTCAAGAAGCCTTTCGCTAAGACAGTTCTTGTGGAATTGGCAAAGTGATATTTGGAAGCCCATAGAGGGCTATGGTGAAAAAGGAAATATCCTCAGATGAAATCTGGAAAGAAGATTTCTGAGAAACTGCTTAGTGTTCTGTTAATTCATCTCACAGAGTTACATCTGTATTTCGTGGATCTCTTTGCTAGCCTTATTTCTGTGGAATCTGAGAACAGATATTTCGGATCCCTTTGAAGACTATAGGGCCAAAGGAAATATCCTCCGATAACAAAGAGAAAGAAGCTTTCTGAGAAACTTCTTTGTGTTCTCTGAAATCATCTCACAGAGTTACAGCTTTCCCCTCAAGAAGCCTTTCGCTAAGACAGTTCTTGTGGAATTGGAAAAGCGATATTTGGAAGCCCATAGAGGGCTATGGTGAAAAAGGAAATATCCTCAGCTGAAATCTGGAAAGAAGCTTTCTGAGAAACTGCTTAGTGTTCTGTTAATTCATCTCACAGAGTTACATCTGTATTTGGTGGTTCTCTTTGCTAGCCTTATTTCTTTGGAATCTGAGAACAGATATTTCGGATCCCATTGAAGACTAAAGGGCCAAAGGAAATATCCTCCGATAACAAAGAGAAAGAAGCTTTCTGAGAAAACTCTTTGTGTTCTGTGAAATCATCTCACAGAGTTACAGCTTTACCCTCAAGAAGCCTTTCGCTAAGACAGTTCTTGTGGAATTGGCAAAGTCATATTTGGAAGCCCATAGAGGGCTATGGTGAAAAAGGAAATATCCTCAGATGAAATCTGGAAAGAGCTTTCTGAGAAACTGCTGAGTGTTCTGTTAATTCATGTCACAGAGTTACATCTGTATTTCGTGGATCTCTTTGCTAGCCTTATTTCTGTGGAATCTGAGAACAGATATTTCGGATCCCTTTGAAGACTATAGGGCCAAAGGAAATATCCTCGGATAACAAAGAGAAAGAAGCTTTCTGAGAAATTTCCTTGTGTTCTCTAAAATCATCTCACAGAGTTACAGCTTTCCCCTCAAGAAGCCTTTTGCTAAGACAGTTCTTGTGGAATTGGCAAAGTGATATTTGGAAGCCCATAGAGGGCTATGGTGAAAAAGGAAATATCCTCAGATGAAATCTGGAAAGAAGATTTCTGAGAAACTGCTGAGTGTTCTGTTAATTCATCTCACAGAGTTACATCTGTATTTCGTGGATCTCTTTCCTAGCCTTATTTCTGTGGAATCGGAGAACAGATATTTCGGATCCCGTTGAAGACTATAGGGCCAAAGGAAATATCCTCCGATAACAAAGAGAAAGAAGCTTTCTGAGAAACTTCTTTGTGTTCTGTGAAATCATGTCACAGAGTTACAGCTTTCCCCTCAAGAAGCCTTTCGCTAAGACAGTTCTTGTGGAATTGGCAAAGTGATATTTGGAAGCCCATAGAGGGCTATGGTGAAAAAGGAAATATCCACAGATTAAATCCGGAAAGAAGCTTTCTGTGAAACTGCTTAGTGTTCCGTTAATTCTTCTCACAGAGTTACATCTGTATTTCGTGGATCTCTTTGCTAGCCTTATTTCTTTGGAATCTGAGAACAGATATTTCGGATCCCTTTGAAGACTATAGGGCCAAAGGAAATATCCTCCGATAACAAAGAGAAAGAAGCTTTCTGAGAAACTTCTTGGTGTTCTGTGAAATCATCTCACAGAGTTACAGCTTTCCCCTCAAGAAGCCTTTCGCTAAGACAGTTCTTGTGGAATTGGCAAAGTAATATTTGGAAGCCCATAGAGGGCTATGGGGAAAAAGGAAATATCCTCAGATGAAATCTGGAAAGAAGCTTTCTGAGAAACTGCTGAGTGTTCTGTTAATTCATCTCACAGAGTTACATCTGTATTTCGTGGATCTCTTTGCTAGCCTTATTTCTTTGGAATCTGAGAACAGATGTTTCGGATCCCATTGAAGACTATAGGGCCAAAGGAAATATCCTCTGAGAACAAAGAGAAAGAAGCTTTCTGAGAAACTTCTTTGTGTTCTGTGAAATCATCTCACAGAGTTACAGCTTTCCCCTCAAGAAGCCTTTCGCTAAGACAGTTCTTGTGTAATTGGCAAAGTGATATTTGGAAGCCCATAGAGGGCTATGGTGAAAAAGGAAATATCCTCAGATGAAATCTGGAAAGAAGCTTTCTGTGAAACTGCTTAGTGTTCTGTTAATTCATCTCACAGAGTTACATCTGTATTTCGTGGATCTCTTTGCTAGCCTTATTTCTGTGGAATCTGAGAACAGATATTTCGGATCCCTTTGAAGACTATAGGGCCAAAGGAAATATTCTCCGATAGCAAAGAGAAAGAAGCTTTCTGAGAAACTTCTTTGTGTTCTCTGAAATCATCTCACAGAGTTACAGCTTTCCCCTCAAGAAGCCTTTCGCTAAGACAGTTCTTGTGGAATTGGGAAAGTGATATTTGGAAGCCCATAGAGGGCTATGGTGAAAAAGGAAATATCCTCAGCTGAAATCTGGAAAGAAGCTTTCTGAGAAACTGCTTAGTGTTCTGTTAATTCATCTCACAGAGTTACATCTGTATTTCGTGGATCTCTTTTCTAGCCTTATTTCTTTGGAATCTGAGAACAGATATTTCGGATCCCTTTGAAGACTATAGGGCCAAAGGAAATATCCTCCGAGAACAAAGAGAAAGAAGCTTTCTGAGAAACTTCTTTGTGTTCTGTGAAATCATCTCACAGAGTTACAGCTTTCCCCTCAAGAAGCCTTTCGCTAAGACAGTTCTTGTGGAATTCGCAAAGTGATATTTGGAAGCCCATAGAGGGCTATGGTGAAAAAGGAAATATCCTCAGATGAAATCTGGAAAGAAGATTTCTGAGAAACTGCTGAGTGTTCTGTTAATTCATCTCACAGAGTTACATCTGTATTTCGTGGATCTCTTTGCTAGCCTTATTTCTGTGGAATCGGAGAACAGATATTTCAGATCCCATTGAAGACTATAGGGCCAAAGGAAATATCCTCCGATAACAAAGAGAAAGAAGCTTTCTGAGAAACTTCTTTGTGTTCTGTGAAATCATCTCACAGAGTTACAGCTTTTCCCTCAAGAAATCTTTCGCTAAGACAGTTCTCTTGGAATTGGCAAAGCGATATTTGGAAGACCGTAGAGGGCTAGGGTGAAAAAGGAAATATCCTCAGATGAAATCTGGAAAGAAGCTTTCTGTGAAACTGCTTAGTGTTCTCTTAATTCATCTCACAGAGTTACATCTGTATTTCGTGGATCTCTTTGCTAGCCTTATTTCTGTGGAATCTGAGAACAGATATTTCGGATCCCTTTGAAGACTATAGGGCCAAAGGAAATATCCTCCGATAACAAAGAGAAAGAAGCTTTTTGAGAAACTTCTTTGTGTTCTGTGAAATCATCTCACAGAGTTACAGCTTTTCCCTCAAGGAGCCTTTCGCTAAGACAGTTTTCGTGGAATTGGCAAAGTGATATTTGGAAGCCCATAGAGGTCTATGGTGAAAAAGGAAATATCCTCAGATGAAATCTAGAAAGAAGCTTTCTGAGAAACTGCTTAGTGTTCTGTTAATTCATCTCACAGAGTTACATCTGTATTTCGTGGATCTCTTTGCTAGCCTTATTTCTGTGTTATCTGAGAATAGAAATTTCGGATCCCTTTGAAGACTATAGGGCCAAAGGATATATCCTCCGAGAACAAAGAGAAAGAAGCTTTCTGAGAAACTTCTTTGTGCTCTGTGAAATCATCTCACAGAGTTACAACTTTCCCCTCAAGAAGCCTTTCGCTAAGACAGTTCTTGTGGAATTGGCAAAGCGATATTTGGAAGCCCATAGAGGGCTATGGTGAAAAAGGAAATATCCTCAGATGAAATCTGGAAAGAAGCTTTCTGAGAAACTGCTTAGTGTTCTGTTAATTCATCTCACAGAGTTACATCTGTATTTCGTGGAT
This sequence comes from Macaca mulatta, assembly GCF_049350105.2. Classification (NCBI taxonomy): domain Eukaryota; kingdom Metazoa; phylum Chordata; class Mammalia; order Primates; family Cercopithecidae; genus Macaca; species Macaca mulatta. Next base: position 27,843,860 of record NC_133420.1, read on the forward strand.
CTCTTTGCTAGCCTTATTTCTTTGGAATCTGAGAACAGATATTTCGGGTCCCATTGAAGACTATAGGGCCAAAGGAAATATCCTCCGATAACAAAGAGAAAGAAGCTTTCTGAGAAACTCCTTTGTGTTCTGTGAAATCATGTCACAGAGTTACAGCTTTCCCCTCAAGAAGCCTTTCGCTAAGACAGTTCTTGTGGAATTGGCAAAGTGATATTTGGAAGCCCATAGAGGGCTATGGTGAAAAAGGAAATATCCACAGATGAAATCTGGAAAGAAGCTTTCTGTGAAACTGCTTAGTGTTCCGTTAATTCTTCTCACAGAGTTATATCTGTATTTCGTGGATCTCTTTGCTAGCCTTATTTCTGTGGCATCTGAGAACAGATATTTCGGATCCCATTGAGGACTATAGGGCCAAAGGAAATAATCTCCGATAACAAAGGGAAGGAAGCTTTCTGAGAAACTTCTTTGTGTTCTGTGAAATCATCTCACAGAGTTACAGCTTTCCCCTCAAGAAGCCTTTCGCTAAGACAGTTCTTGTGGAATTGGCAAAGTGATATTTGGAAGCCCATATAGGGCTATGGTGAAAAAGGAAATATCCTCAGATGAAATCTGGAAAGAAGATTTCTGAGAAACTGCTTAGTGTTCTGTTAATTCATCTCACAGAGTTACATCTGTATTTCGTGGATCTCTTTGCTAGCCTTATTTCTGTGGAATCGGAGAACAGATATTTCGGATCCCTTTGAAGACTATAGGGCCAAAGGAAATATCCTCCGATAACAAAGAGAAAGAAGCTTTCTGAGAAACTTCTTTGTGTTCTCTGAAATCATCTCACAGAGTTACAGCTTTCCCCTCAAGAAGACTTTCGCTAAGACAGTTCTTTTGGAATTGGAAAAGCGATATTTGGAAGCCCATAGAGGGCTATGGTGAAAAAGGAAATATCCTCAGCTGAAATCTGGAAAGAAGCTTTCTGAGAAACTGCTTAGTGTTGTGTTAATTCATCTCACAGAGTTACATCTGTATTTCGTGGTTCTCTTTGCTAGCCTTATTTCTTTGGAATCTTAGAACAGATATTTCGGATCCCATTGAAGACTATAGGGCCAAAGGAAATATCCTCCGATAACAAAGAGAAAGAAGCTTTCTGAGAAAATTCTTTGTGTTCTGTGAAATCATCTCACAGAGTTACAGCTTTACCCTCAAGAAGCCTTTCGCTAAGACAGTTCTTGTGGAATTGGCAAAGTCATATTTGGAAGCCCATAGAGGGCTATGGTGAAAAAGGAAATATCCTCAGATGAAATCTGGAAAGAGCTTTCTGAGAAACTGCTGAGTGTTCTGTTAATTCATGTCACAGAGTTACATCTGTATTTCGTGGATCTCTTTGCTAGCCTTATTTCTGTGGAATCTGAGAACAGATATTTCGGATCCCATTGAAGACTATATGGCCAAAGGAAATATCCTCGGATAACAAAGAGAAAGAAGCTTTCTGAGAAATTTCTTTGTGTTCTCTAAAATCATCTCACAGAGTTACAGCTTTCCCCTCAAGAAGCCTTTTGCTAAGACAGTTCTTGTGGAATTGGCAAAGTGATATTTGGAAGCCCATAGAGGGCTATGGTGAAAAAGGAAATATCCTCAGATGAAATCTGGAAAGAAGATTTCTGAGAAACTGCTGAGTGTTCTGTTAATTCATCTCACAGAGTTACATCTGTATTTCGTGGATCTCTTTCCTAGCCTTATTTCTGTGGAATCGGAGAACAGATATTTCGGATCCCATTGAAGACTATAGGGCCAAAGGAAATATCCTCCGATAACAAAGAGAAAGAAGCTTTCTGAGAAACTTCTTTGTGTTCTGTGAAATCATCTCACAGAGTTACAGCTTTCCCCTCAAGAAGCCTTTCGCTAAGACAGTTCTTGTGGAATTGGCAAAGTGATATTTGGAAGCCCATAGAGGGCTATGGTGAAAAAGGAAATATCCTCAGATGAAATCCGGAAAGAAGCTTTCTGAGAAACTGCTTAGTGTTCTGTTAATTCATCTCACAGAGTTACATCTGTATTTCGTGGATCTCTTTGCTAGCCTTATTTCTTTGGAATGTGAGAACAGATATTTCGGATCCCTTTGAAGACTATAGGGCCAAAGGAAATATCCTCCGATAACAAAGAGAAAGAAGCTTTCTGAGAAACTTCTTGGTGTTCTGTGAAATCATCTCACAGAGTTACAGCTTTCCCCTCAAGAAGCCTTTCGCTAAGACAGTTCTTGTGGAATTGGCAAAGTAATATTTGGAAGCCCATAGAGGGCTATGGGGAAAAAGGAAATATCCTCAGATGAAATCTGGAAAGAAGCTTTCTGAGAAACTGCTGAGTGTTCTGTTAATTCATCTCACAGAGTTACATCTGTATTTCGTGGATCTCTTTGCTAGACTTATTTCTGTGGAATCTGAGAACAGATATTTCGGATCCCCTTGAAGACTATAGGGCCAAAGGAAATATCCTCTGATAACAAAGAGAAAGAAGCTTTCTGAGAAACTTCTTTGTGTTCTGGGAAATCATCTCACAGAGTTACAGCTTTCCCCTCAAGAAGCCTTTCGCTAAGACAGTTCTTGTGGAATTGGCAAAGTGATATTTGGAAGCCCGTAGAGGGCTATGGTGAAAAAGGAAATATCCTCAGATGAAATCTGGAAAGAAGCTTTCTGAGAAACTGCTGAGTGTTCTGTTAATTCATCTCACAGAGTTACATCTGTATTTCGTGGATCTCTTTGCTAGCCTTATTTCTGTGGAATCTGAGAACAGATATTTCGGATCCCATTGAAGACTATAGGGGCAATGGAAATATCCTCCGATAACAAAGAGAAAGAAGCTTTTGAGAAACTTCTTTGTGTTGTGTGAAATCATCTCACAGAGTTACAGCTTTCCCCTCAAGAAGTTTTTCGCTAAGACAGTTCTTGTGGAATTGGCAAAGCGATATTTGGAAGCCCATAGAGGGCTATGGTGAAAAAGGAAATATCCTCAGATGAAATCTGGAAAGAAGCTTTCTGAGAAACTGCTTAGTGTTCTGTTAATTCATCTCACAGAGTTACATCTGTATTTCGTGGATCTCTTTGCTAGCCTTATTTCTGTGGAATCTGAGAACAGATATTTCGGATCCCATTGAAGACTATAGGGGCAAAGGAAATATCCTCCGATAAAAAAGAGAAAGAAGCTTTCTTAGAAACTTCTTTGTGTTCTGTGAAATCATCTTACAGAGTTACAGCTTTCCCCTCAAGAAACCTTTCGCTAAGACAGTTCTTGTGGAATTGGCAAAGCGATATTTGGAAGCCCATTGAGGGCTAACGTGAAAAAGGAAATATCCTCAGATGAAATTTGGAAAGAAGCTTTCTGTGAAACTCCTTAGTGTTCTGTTAATTCATCTCACAGAGTTACATCTGTATTTCGTGGATCTCTTTGCTAGCCTTATTTCTGTGGAATCTGAGAACAGATATTTCGGATCCCATTGAAGACTATAGGGGCAATGGAAATATCCTCCGATAACAAAGAGAAAGAAGCTTTTGAGAAACTTCTTTGTGTTGTGTGAAATCATCTCACAGAGTTACAGCTTTCCCCTCAAGAAGTTTTTCGCTAAGACAGTTCTTGTGGAATTGGCAAAGCGATATTTGGAAGCCCATAGAGGGCTATGGTGAAAAAGGAAATATCCTCAGATGAAATCTGGAAAGAAGCTTTCTGAGAAACTGCTTAGTGTTCTGTTAATTCATCTCACAGAGTTACATCTGTATTTCGTGGATCTCTTTGCTAGCCTTATTTCTGTGGAATCTGAGAACAGATATTTCGGATCCCATTGAAGACTATAGGGGCAAAGGAAATATCCTCCGATAAAAAAGAGAAAGAAGCTTTCTTAGAAACTTCTTTGTGTTCTGTGAAATCATCTTACAGAGTTACAGCTTTCCCCTCAAGAAACCTTTCGCTAAGACAGTTCTTGTGGAATTGGCAAAGCGATATTTGGAAGCCCATTGAGGGCTAACGTGAAAAAGGAAATATCCTCAGATGAAATTTGGAAAGAAGCTTTCTGTGAAACTCCTTAGTGTTCTGTTAATTCATCTCACAGAGTTACATCTGTATTTCGTGGATCTCTTTGCTAGCCTTATTTCTGTGGAATCTGAGAACAGATATTTCGGATCCCATTGAAGACAATAGGGCCAAAGGAAATATCCTCCGATAACAAAGAGAAAGAAGCTTTCTGAGAAACTTCTTTGTGTTCTGTGAAATCATCTCACAGAGTTACAGCTTTCCCCTCAAGAAGCCTTTCGCTAAGACAGTTCTTGTGGAATTGGCAAAGTGATATTTGGAAGCCCATAGAGGGCGTTGGTGAAAAAGGAAATATCCTCAGATGAAATCTGGAAGGAAGCTTTCTGAGAAACTGCCGAGTGTTCTGTTAATTCATCTCAGAGAATTACATCTGTATTTCTTGGATCTCTTTTCTAGCCTTATTTCTGTGGAATCTGAGAACAGATATTTCGGATGGAATTGAAGACTATAGGGCCAAAGGAAATATCCTCCGTTAACAAAGAGAAAGAAGCTTTCTGAGAAACTTCTTTGTGTTCTGTGAAATCATCTCACAGAGTTACAGCTTTTCCCTCAAGGAGCCTTTCGCTAAGACAGTTTTCGTGGAATTGGCAAAGTGATATTTGGAAGCCCATAGAGGGCTATGGTGAAAAAGGAAATATCCTAAGATGAAATCTAGAAAGAAGCTTTCTGAGAAACTGCTTAGTGTTCTGTTAATTCATCTCACAGAGTTACATCTGTATTTCGTGGATCTCTTTGCTAGCCTTATTTCTGTGTTATCTGAGAACAGAAATTTCGGATCCCTTTGAAGACTATAGGGCCAAAGGATATATCCTCCGAGAACAAAGAGAAAGAAGCTTTCTGAGAAACTTCTTTGTGCTCTGTGAAATCATCTCACAGAGTTACAACTTTTCCCTCAAGAAGCCTTTCGCTAAGACAGTTCTTGTGGAATTGGCAAAGCGATATTTGGAAGCCCATAGAGGGCTATGGTGAAAAAGGAAATATCCTCAGATGAAATCTGGAAAGAAGCTTTCTGAGAAACTGCTTAGTGTTCTGTTAATTCATCTCACAGAGTTACATCTGTATTTCGTGGATCTCTTTGCTAGCCTTATTTCTTTGGAATCTGAGAACAGATATTTCGGATCCCATTGAAGACTATAGGGCCAAAGGAAATATCCTCCGATAACAAAGAGAAAGAAGCTTTCTGAGAAACTTCTTTGTGTTCTGTGAAATCATGTCACAGAGTTACAGCTTTCCCCTCAAGAAGCCTTTCGCTAAGACAGTTCTTGTGGAATTGGCAAAGTGATATTTGGAAGCCCATAGAGGGCTATGGTGAAAAAGGAAATATCCACAGATGAAATCTGGAAAGAAGCTTTCTGTGAAACTGCTTAGTGTTCCGTTAATTCTTCTCACAGAGTTATATCTGTATTTCGTGGATCTCTTTGCTAGCCTTATTTCTGTGGCATCTGAGAACAGATATTTCGGATCCCATTGAGGACTATAGGGCCAAAGGAAATAATCTCCGATAACAAAGAGAAGGAAGATTTCTGAGAAACTTCTTTGTGTTCTGTGAAATCATCTCACAGAGTTACAGCTTTCCCCTCAAGAAGCCTTTCGCTAAGACAGTTCTTGTGGAATTGGCAAAGTGATATTTGGAAGCCCATAGAGGGCTATGGTGAAAAAGGAAATATCCTCAGATGAAATCTGGAAAGAAGATTTCTGAGAAACTGCTTAGTGTTCTGTTAATTCATCTCACAGAGTTACATCTGTATTTCGTGGATCTCTTTGCTAGCCTTATTTCTGTGGAATCGGAGAACAGATATTTCGGATCCCATTGAAGACTATAGGGCCAAAGGAAATATCCTCCGATAACAAAGAGAAAGAAGCTTTCTGAGAAACTTCTTTGTGTTCTCTGAAATCATCTCACAGAGTTACAGCTTTCCCCTCAAGAAGCCTTTCGCTAAGACAGTTCTTGTGGAATTGGAAAAGCGATATTTGGAAGCCCATAGAGGGCTATGGTGAAAAAGGAAATATCCTCAGCTGAAATCTGGAAAGAAGCTTTCTGAGAAACTGCTTAGTGTTCTGTTAATTCATCTCACAGAGTTATATCTGTATTTCGTGGTTCTCTTTGCTAGCCTTATTTCTTTGGAATCTGAGAACAGATATTTCGGATCCCATTGAAGACTATAGGGCCAAAGGAAATATCCTCCGATAACAAAGAGAAGGAAGCTTTCTGAGAAAGTTCTTTGTGTTCTGTGAAATCATCTCACAGAGTTACAGCTTTACCCTCAAGAAGCCTTTCGCTAAGACAGTTCTTGTGGAATTGGCAAAGTCATATTTGGAAGCCCATAGAAGGCTATGGTGAAAAAGGAAATATCCTCAGATGAAATCTGGAAAGAGCTTTCTGAGAAACTGCTGAGTGTTCTGTTAATTCATGTCACAGAGTTACATCTGTATTTCGTGGATCTCTTTGCTAGCCTTATTTCTGTGGAATCTGAGAACAGATATTTCGGATCCCATTGAAGACTATAGGGCCAAAGGAAATATCCTCCGCTAACAAAGAGAAAGAAGCTTTCTGAGAAACTTCTTTGTGTTCTGTGAAATCATCTCACAGAGTTACAGCTTTCCCCTCAAGAAGCCTTTCGCTAAGTCAGTTCTTGTGGAATTGGCAAAGCGATATTTGGAAGCCCATAGAGGGCTATGGTGAAAAAGGAAATATCCTCAGATGAAATCCGGAAAGAAGCTTTCTGAGAAACTGCTTAGTGTTCTGTTAATTCATCTCACAGAGTTACATCTGTATTTCGTGGATCTCTTTGCTAGCCTTATTTCTTTGGAATGTGAGAACAGATATTTCGGATCCCTTTGAAGACTATAGGGCCAAAGGAAATATCCTCCGATAACAAAGAGAAAGAAGCTTTCTGAGAAACTTCTTTGTGTTCTGTGAAATCATCTCACAGAGTTACAGCTTTCCCCTCAAGAAGCCTTTCGCTAAGACAGTTCTTGTGGAATTGGCAAAGCGATATTTGGAAGCCCATAGAGGGCTATGGTGAAAAAGGAAATATCCTCAGATGAAATCCGGAAAGAAGCTTTCTGAGAAACTGCTTAGTGTTCTGTTAATTCATCTCACAGAGTTACATCTGTATTTCGTGGATCTCTTTGCTAGCCTTATTTCTTTGGAATGTGAGAACAGATATTTCGGATCCCTTTGAAGACTATAGGGCCAAAGGAAATATCCTCCGATAACAAAGAGAAAGAAGCTTTCTGAGAAACTTCTTGGTGTTCTGTGAAATCATCTCACAGAGTTACAGCTTTCCCCTCAAGAAGCCTTTCGCTAAGACAGTTCTTGTGGAATTGGCAAAGTAATATTTGGAAGCCCATAGAGGGCTATGGGGAAAAAGGAAATATCCTCAGATGAAATCTGGAAAGAAGCTTTCTGAGAAACTGCTGAGTGTTCTGTTAATTCATCTCACAGAGTTACATCTGTATTTCGTGGATCTCTTTGCTAGACTTATTTCTGTGGAATCTGAGAACAGATATTTCGGATCCCCTTGAAGACTATAGGGCCAAAGGAAATATCCTCCGATAACAAAGAGAAAGAAGCTTTCTGAGAAACTTCTTTGTGTTCTGGGAAATCATCTCACAGAGTTACAGCTTTCCCCTCAAGAAGCCTTTCGCTAAGACAGTTCTTGTGGAATTGGCAAAGTGATATTTGGAAGCCCATGCAGGGCTATGGTGAAAAAGGAAATATCCTCAGATGAAATCTGGAAAGAAGCTTTCTGAGAAACTGCTGAGTGTTCTGTTAATTCATCTCACAGAGTTACATCTGTATTTTGTGGATCTCTTTGCTAGCCTTATTTCTGTGGAATCTGAGAACAGATATTTCGGATCCCATTGAAGACTATAGGGGCAATGGAAATATCCTCTGATAACAAAGAGAAAGAAGCTTTTGAGAAACTTCTTTGTGTTGTGTGAAATCATCTCACAGAGTTACAGCTTTCCCCTCAAGAAGTTTTTCGCTAAGACAGTTCTTGTGGAATTGGCAAAGCGATATTTGGAAGCCCATAGAGGGCTATGGTGAAAAAGGAAATATCCTCAGATGAAATCTGGAAAGAAGCTTTCTGAGAAACTGCTTAGTGTTCTGTTAATTCATCTCACAGAGTTACATCTGTATTTCGTGGATCTCTTTGCTAGCCTTATTTCTTTGGAATCTGAGAACAGATATTTCGGATCCCTTTGAAGACTATAGGGCCAAAGGAAATATCCTCCGAGAACAAAGAGAAAGAAGCTTTCTGAGAAACTTCTTTGTGTTCTGTGAAATCATCTCACAAGAGTTACAGCTTTCCCCTCAAGAAGCCTTTCGCTAAGACAGTTCTTGTGGAATTCGCAAAGTGATATTTGGAAGCCCATAGAGGGATATGGTGAAAAAGGAAATATCCTCAGATGAAATCTGGAAGGAAGCTTTCTGAGAAACTTCTTTGTGTTCTGTGAAATCATCTCACAGAGTTACAGCTTTTCCCTCAAGAAATCTTTCGCTAAGACAGTTCTCTTGGAATTGGCAAAGCGATATTTGGAAGCCCGTAGAGGGCTAGGGTGAAAAAGGAAATATCCTCAGATGAAATCTGGAAAGAAGCTTTCTGAGAAACTGCTTAGTGTTCTGTTAATTCATCTCACAGAGTTACATCTGTATTTCGTGGATCTCTTTGCTAGCCTTATTTCTGTGGAATCTGAGAACAGATATTTCGGATCCCTTTGAAGACTATAGGGCCAAAGGAAATATCCTCCGATAACAAAGAGAAAGAAGCTTTCTGAGAAACTTCTTTGTGTTCTGTGAAATCATCTCACAGAGTTACAGCTTTCCCCTCCAGAAGCCTTTCGCTAAGACAGTTCTTGTGGAATTGGCAAAGTGATATTTGGAAGCCCATAGAGTGCTATGGTGAAAAAGGAAATATCCTCAGATGAAATCTGGAAAGAAGCTTTCTGAGAAACTGCTTAGTGTTCTGTTAATTCATCTCACAGAATTACATCTGTATTTCGTGGATCTCTTTGCTAGCCTTATTTCTGTGGAATCTGAGAACAGATATTTCGGATGCCATTGAAGACTATAGGGCCAGAGGAAATATCCTCCGATAACAAAGAGAAAGAAGCTTTCTGAGAAACTTCTTTGTGTTCTGTGAAATCATCTCACAGAGTTACAGCTTTCCCCTCAAGAAGCCTTTCGCTAAGACAGTTCTTGTGTAATTGGCAAAGTGATATTTGGAAGCCCATGGAGGGCTATGGGGAAAAAGGAAATATGCTCAGATGAAATCTGGAAAGAAGCTTTCTGTGAAACTGCTTAGTGTTCTCTTAATTCATCTCACAGAGTTACATCTGTATTTCGTGGATCTCTTTGCTAGCCTTATTTCTGTGGAATCTGAGAACAGATATTTCGGATACCTTTGAAGACTATAGGGCCAAAGGAAATATCCTCCGATAACAAAGAGAAAGAAGCTTTCTGAGAAACTTCTTTGTGTTCTGTGAAATCATCTCACAGAGTTACAGCTTTCCCCTCAAGAAGCCTTTCGCTAAGACAGTTCTTGTGGAATTGGCAAAGTGATATTTGAACACCCCTAGAGGGCTATGGTGAAAAAGGAAATATCCTCAGATGAAATCTGGAAAGAAGCTTTCTGAGAAACTCCTTAGTGTTCTGTTAATTCTTCTCACAGAGTTACATCTGTATTTCGTGGATCTCTTTGCTAGCCTTATTTCTGTGGAATCTGAGAACAGATATTTCGGATCCCATTGAGGACTATAGGGCCAAAGGAAATAATCTCCGATAACAAGGAGAAGGAAGCTTTCTGAGAAACTTCTTTGTGTTCTGTGAAATCATCTCACAGAGTTACAGCTTTCCGCTCAAGAAGCCTTTCGCTAAGACAGTTCTTGTGGAATTGGCAAAGTGATATTTGGAAGCCCATAGAGGGCTATGGTGAAAAAGGAAATATCCTCAGATGAAATCTGGAAGGAAGCTTTCTGAGAAACTGCTGAGTGTTCTGTTAATTCATCTCACAGAGTTACATCTGTATTTCGTGGATCTCTTTGCTAGCCTTATTTCTGTGGAACCTGAGAACAGATATTTCGGATCCTATTGAAGACTATAGGGCCAAAGGAAATATCCTCCGATAACAAAGAGAAAGAAGCTTTCTGAGAAACTTCTTTGTGTTCTGTGAAATCATCTCACAGAGTTACAGCTTTCCCCTCAAGAAGCCTTTCGCTAAGACAGTTCTTGTGGAATTGGCAAAGTGATATTTGGAAGCCCATAGAGGGCTAGGGTGAAAAAGGAAATATCCTCAGATGAAATCTGGAAAGAAGCTTTCTGAGAAACTGCTTAGTGTTCTGTTAATTCATCTCACAGAGTTACATCTGTATTTCGTGGATCTCTTTGCTAGCCTTATTTCTGTGGAATCTGAGAACAGATATTTCGGATCCCATTGAGGACTATAGGGCCAAAGGAAATAATCTCCGATAACAAAGAGAAGGAAGCTTTCTGAGAAACTTCTTTGTGTTCTCTGAAATTATCACACAGAGGTACAGCTTTCCCCTCAAGAAGCCTTTCGCTAAGACAGTTCTTGTGGAATTGGCAAAGTGATATTTGGAAGCCCATAGAGGGCTATGGTGAAAAAGGAAATATCTTCAGATGAAATCTGGAAACAGCTTTCTGAGAAACTGCTGAGTGTTCTGTTAATTCATCTCACAGAGTTACATCTGTATTTCGTGGATCTCTTTGCTAGCCTTATTTCTGTGGAATCTGAGAACAGATATTTCGGATCCCATTGAAGACTATAGAGCCAAAGGAAATATCCTCGGATAACAAAGAGAAAGAAGCTTTCTGAGAAACTTCTTTGTGTTCTGTGAAATCATCTCACAGAGTTACAGCTTTCCCCTCAAGAAGCCTTTCGCTAAGACAGTTCTTGTGGAATTGGCAAAGTGATATTTGGAAGCCCATAGAGGGCTATGGTGAAAAAGGAAATATCCTCAGATGAAATCTGGAAGGAAGCTTTCTGAGAAACTGCTGAGTGTTCTGTTAATTCATCTCACAGAGTTGCATCTGTATTTCGTGGATCTCTTTGCTAGCCTTATTTCTGTGGAACCTGAGAACAGATATTTCGGATCCCATTGAAGACTATAGGGCCAAAGGAAATATCCTCCGATAACAAAGAGAAAGAAGCTTTCTGAGAAACTTCTTTGTGTTCTGTGAAATCATCTCACAGAGTTACAGCTTTTCCCTCAAGGATCCTTTCGCTAAGACAGTTTTCGTGGAATTGGCAAAGTGATATTTCGAAGCCCATAGAGGGCTATGGTGAAAAAGGAAATATCCTCAGATGAAATCTGGAAAGAAGCTTTCTGAGAAACTGCTTAGTGTTCTGTTAATTCATCTCACAGAGTTACATCTCTATTTCGGGGATCTCTTTGCTAGCCTTATTTCTGTGTTATCTGAGAACAGAAATTTCGGATCCCTTTGAAGACTATAGGGCCAAAGGATATATCCTCCGATAACAAAGAGAAAGAAGCTTTCTGAGAAACTTCTTTGTGCTCTGTGAAATCATCTCACAGAGTTACAACTTTCCCCTCAAGAAGCCTTCGCTAAGACAGTTCTTGTGGAATTGGCAAAGCGATATTTGGAAGCCCATAGAGGGCTATGGTGAAAAAGGAAATATCCTCAGATGAAATCTGGAAAGAAGCTTTCTGAGAAACTGCTTAGTGTTCTGTTAATTCATCTCACAGAGTTACATCTGTATTTCGTGGATCTCTTTGCTAGCCTTATTTCTGTGGAATCGGAGAACAGATATTTCGGATCCCTTTGAAGACTATAGGGCCAAAGGAAATATCCTCCGATAACAAAGAGAAAGAAGCTTTCTGAGAAACTTCTTTGTGTTCTGTGAAATCATCTCACAGAGTTACAGCTTTACCCTCAAGAAGCCTTTCGCTAAGACAGTTCTTGTGGAATTGGCAAACTCATATTTGGAAGCCCATAGAGGGCTATGGTGAAAAAGGAAATATCCTCAGATGAAATCTGGAAAGAAGCTTTCTGTGAAACTGCTTAGTGTTCTGTTAATTCATCTCACAGAGTTACGTCTGTATTTCGTGGATCTCTTTGCTAGCCTTATTTCTTTGGAATCTGAGAACAGATATTTCGGATCCCTTTGAAGACTATAGGGCCAAAGGAAATGTCCTCCGATAACAAAGAGAAAGAAGCTTTCTGAGAAACTTCTTTGTGTTCTGTGAAATCATCTCACAGAGTTACAGCTTTCCCCTCAAGAATCCTTTCGCTAAGACAGTTCTTGTGGAATTGGCAAAGTGATATTTGGAAGCCCATAGAGGGCTATGGTGAAAAAGGAAATATCCTCAGATAAAATCTGGAAGGAAGCTTTCTGAGAAACTGCTGAGTGTTCTGTTAATTCATCTCACAGAATTACATCTGTATTTCGTGGATCTCTTTGCTAGCCTTATTTCTGTGGAACCTGAGAACAGATATTTCGGATCCCATTGAAGACTATAGGGCCAAAGGAAATATCCTCCGATAACAAAGAGAAAGAAGCTTTCTGAGAAACTTCTTTGTGTTCTGTGAAATCATCTCACAGAGTTACAGCTTTCCCCTCAAGAAGCCTTTCGCTAAGACAGTTCTTGTGGAATTGGCAAAGTGATATTTGGAAGCCCATAGAGGGTTCTGGTGAAAAAGGAAATATCCTCAGATGAAATCTGGAAAGAAGCTTTCTGAGAAACTGCTTAGTGTTCTGTTAATTCATCTCACAGAGTTACATCTGTATTTCGTGGATCTCTTTGCTAGCCTTATTTCTGTGGAATCTGAGAACAGATATTTCGGATCCCATTGAAGACTATAGGGGCAAAGGAAATTTCCTCCGATAACAAAGAGAAAGAAGCTTTCTGAGAAACTTCTTTGTGTTCTGTGAAATCATCTCACAGAGTTACAGCTTTCCCCTCAAGAAGCCTTTCGCTAAGACAGTTCTTGGGGAATTGGCAAAGTGATATTTGGAAGCCCATAGAGGGCTATGGTGAAAAAGGAAATATCCTCAGATGAAATCTGGAAAGAAGCTTTCTGAGAAACTGCTTAGTGTTCTGTTAATTCTTCTCACAGAGTTACATCTGTATTTCGTGGATCTCTTTGCTAGCCTTATTTCTGTGGCATCTGAGATCAGATATTTCGGATCCCATTGAGGACTATAGGGCCAAAGGAAATAATCTCCGATAACAAAGAGAAGGAAGCTTTCTGAGAAACTTCTTTGTGTTCTGTGAAATCATCTCACAGAGTCACAGCTTTCCCCTCAAGAAGCCTTTCGCTAAGACAGTTCTTGTGGAATTGGCAAAGTGATATTTGGAAGTCCATAGAGGGCTATGGTGTAAAAGGAAATATCCTCAGATGAAATCTGGAAAGAGCTTTCTGAGAAACTGCTGAGTGTTCTGTTAATTCATCTCACAGAGTTACATCTGTATTTCGTGGATCTCTTTGCTAGCCTTATTTCTGAGGAATCTGAGAACAGATATTTCAGATCCCATTGAAGACTATAGGGCCAAGGAAATATCCTCCGATAACAAAGAGAAAGAAGCTTTCTGAGAAACTTCTTTGTGTTCTGTGAAATCATCTCACAGAGTTACAGCTTCCCCTCAAGAAGCCTTTCGCTAAGACAGTTCTTGTGGAATTGGCAAAGTGATATTTGGAAGCCCATAGAGGGCTATGGTGAAAAAGGAAATATCCTCAGATGAAATCTGGAAAGAGCTTTCTGAGAAACTGCTGAGTGTTCTGTTAATTCATCTCACAGAATTACATCTGTATTTCGTGGATCTCTTTGCTAGCCTTATTTCTGTGGAATCTGAGAACAGATATTTCGGATCCCATTGAAGACTATAGGGCCAAAGGAAATATCCTCCGATAACAAAGAGAAAGAAGCTTTCTGAGAAACTTCTTTGTGTTCTGTGAAATCATCTCACAGAGTTACAGCTTTCCCCTCAAGAAGCCTTTCGCTAAGACCGTTCTTGTGGAATTGGCAAAGTGATATTTGGAAGCCCATAGAGGGTTCTGGTGAAAAAGGAAATATCCTCAGATGAAATCTGGAAAGAAGCTTTCTGAGAAACTGCTTAGTGTTCTGTTAATTCATCTCACAGAGTTACATCTGTATTTCGTGGATCTCTTTGCTAGCCTTATTTCTGTGGAATCTGAGAACAGATATTTCGGATCCCATTGAAGACTATAGGGGCAAAGGAAATATCCTCCGATAACAAAGAGAAAGAAGCTTTCTGAGAAACTTCTTTGTGTTCTGTGAAATCATCTCACAGAGTTACAGCTTTCCCCTCAAGAAGCCTTTCGCTAAGACAGTTCTTGGGGAATTGGCAAAGTGATATTTGGAAGCCCATAGAGGGCTATGGTGAAAAAGGAAATATCCTCAGATGAAATCTGGAAAGAAGCTTTCTGAGAAACTGCTTAGTGTTCTGTTAATTCTTCTCACAGAGTTACATCTGTATTTCGTGGATCTCTTTGCTAGCCTTATTTCTGTGGCATCTGAGATCAGATATTTCGGATCCCATTGAGGACTATAGGGCCAAAGGAAATAATCTCCGATAACAAAGAGAAGGAAGCTTTCTGAGAAACTTCTTTGTGTTCTGTGAAATCATCTCACAGAGTCACAGCTTTCCCCTCAAGAAGCCTTTCGCTAAGACAGTTCTTGTGGAATTGGCAAAGTGATATTTGGAAGTCCATAGAGGGCTATGGTGTAAAAGGAAATATCCTCAGATGAAATCTGGAAAGAGCTTTCTGAGAAACTGCTGAGTGTTCTGTTAATTCATCTCACAGAGTTACATCTGTATTTCGTGGATCTCTTTGCTAGCCTTATTTCTGAGGAATCTGAGAACAGATATTTCAGATCCCATTGAAGACTATAGGGCCAAGGAAATATCCTCCGATAACAAAGAGAAAGAAGCTTTCTGAGAAACTTCTTTGTGTTCTGTGAAATCATCTCACAGAGTTACAGCTTCCCCTCAAGAAGCCTTTCGCTAAGACAGTTCTTGTGGAATTGGCAAAGTGATATTTGGAAGCCCATAGAGGGCTATGGTGAAAAAGGAAATATCCTCAGATGAAATCTGGAAAGAGCTTTCTGAGAAACTGCTGAGTGTTCTGTTAATTCATCTCACAGAATTACATCTGTATTTCGTGGATCTCTTTGCTAGCCTTATTTCTGTGGAATCTGAGAACAGATATTTCGGATCCCATTGAAGACTATAGGGCCAAAGGAAATATCCTCCGATAACAAAGAGAAAGAAGCTTTCTGAGAAACTTCTTTGTGTTCTGTGAAATTATCTCACAGAGTTACAGCTTTCCCCTCAAGAAGCCTTTCGCTAAGACAGTTCTTGTGGAATTGGCAAAGTGATATTTGGAAGCCCCTAGAGGGCTATGGTGAAAAAGGAAATATCCTCAGATGAAATCTGGAAAGAAGCTTTCTGAGAAACTGCTTAGTGTTCTTTTAATTCATCTCACAGAGTTACATCTGTATTTCGTGGATCTCTTTGCTAGTCTTATTTCTGTGGAATCGGAGAACAGATATTTTGGATCCCATTTAGGACTATATGGCCAAAGGAAATAATCTCCGATAACAAAGAGAAGGAAGCTTTCTGAGAAACTTCTTTGTGTTCTGTGAAATCATCTCACAGAGTTACAGCTTTCCCCTCAAGAAGCCTTTCGCTAAGACAGTTCTTGTGGAATTGGCAAAGTGATATTTGGAAGCCCAAAGAGGGCTATGGTGAAAAAGGAAATATCCTCAGATGAAATCTGGAAAGAGCTTTCTGAGAAACTGCTGAGTGTTCTGTTAATTCATCTCACAGAGTTACATCTGTATTTCGTGGATCTCTTTGCTAGCCTTATTTCTGTGGAATCTGAGAACAGATATTTCGGATCCCATTGAAGACTATAGGGCCAAAGGAAATATCCTCGGATAACAAAGAGAAAGAAGCTTTCTGAGAAATTTCTTTGTGTTCTCTGAAATCATCTCACAGAGTTACAGCTTTCCCCTCAAGAAGCCTTTCGCTAAGACACTTCTTGTGGAACTGGCAAAGTGATATTTGGAAGCCCATAGAGGGCTATGGGGAAAAAGGAAATATCCTCAGATGAAATCTGGAAAGAAGCTTTCTGTGAAACTGCTTAGTGTTCTGTTAATTCATGTCACAGAGTTACATGTGTATTTCGTTGATCTCTTTGCTAGACTTATTTCTGTGGAATCGGAGAACAGATATTTCGGATCCCATTGAGGACTATAGGGCCAAAGGAAATATCCTCCGATAACAAAGAGAAAGAAGCTTTCTGAGAAACTTCTTTGTGTTCTGTGAAATCATCTCACAGAGTTACAGCTTTCCCCTCAGGAAGCCTTTCGCTAAGACAGTTCTTGTGGAATTGGCAAAGTGATATTTGGAAGCCCTTAGAGGGCTATGGTGAAAAAGGAAATATCCTCAGATGAAATCTGGAAAGAAGCTTTCTGAGAAACTGCTTAGTGTTCTGTTAATTCACCTCACAGAGTTACATCTGTATTTCGTGGATCTCTTTGCTAGCCTTATTTCTTTGGAATCTGAGAACAGATATTTCCGATCCCATTGAAGACTATAGGGCCAAAGGAAATATCCTCCGATAACAAAGAGAAAGAAGATTTCTGAGAAACTTCTTTGTGTTCTGTGAAATCATCTCACAGAGTTACAGCTTACCCCTCAAGAAGCCTTTCGCTAAGACAGTTCTTGTGGAATTGGCAAAGTGATATTTGGAAGCCCATAGAGGGCTATGGTGAAAAAGGAAATATCCTCAGATGAAATCTGGAAAGAAGCTTTCTGAGAAACTGCTTAGTCTTCTGTTAATTCATCTCACAGAGTTACATCTGTATTTCGTGGATCTCTTTGCTAGCCTTATTTCTGTGGAATCTGAGAACAGATATTTCGGATCCCATTGAAGACTATGGGGCCAAAGGAAATTTCCTCCGATAACAAAGAGAAAGAAGCTTTCTGAGAAACTACTTTGTGTTCTGTGAAATCATCTCACAGAGTTACAGCTTTCCCCTCAAGAAGCCTTTCGCTAAGACAGTTCTTGTGGAATTGGCAAAGTGATATTTGGAAGCCCATAGAGGGCTACGGTGAAAAAGGAAATATCCTCAGATGAAATCTGGAAGGAAGCTTTCTGAGAAACTGCTGAGTGTTCTGTTAATTCATCTCACAGAGTTACATCTGTATTTCGTGGATCTCTTTGCTAGCCTTATTTCTGTGGAATCTGAGAACAGATATTTCGGATCCCCTTGAAGACTATAGGGCCAAAGGAAATATCCTCCGATAACAAAGAGAAAGAAGCTTTCTGAGAAACTTCTTTGTGTTCTGTGAAATCATCTCACAGAGTTACAGCTTTCCCCTCAAGAAGCCTTTCGCTAAGACAGTTCTTGTGGAATTGGCAAAGTGATATTTGGAAGCCCCTAGAGGGCTATGGTGAAAAAGGAAATATCCTCAGATGAAATCTGGAAAGAAGCTTTCTGAGAAACTGCTTAGTGTTCTGTTAATTCATCTCACAGAGTTACATCTGTATTTCGTGGATCTCTTTGCTAGCCTTATTTCTGTGGAATCTGAGAACAGATATTTCGGATCCCATTGAAGACTATAGGGCCAAAGGAAATTTCCTCCGATAACAAAGAGAAAGAAGCTTTCTGAGAAACTTCTTTGTGTTCTGTGAAATCATCTCACAGAGTTACCGCTTTCCCCTCAAGAAGCCTTTCGCTAAGACAGTTCTTGGGGAATTGGCAAAGTGATATTTGGAAGCCCATAGAGGGCTATGGGGAAAAAGGAAATATCCTCATATGAAATCTGGAAAGAAGCTTTCTGAGAAACTGCTTAGTGTTCTGTTAATTCGTGTCACAGAGTTACATCTGTATTTCGTGGATCTCTTTGCTAGACTTATTTCTGTGGAATCTGAGAACAGATATTTCGTATCCCATTGAGGACTATAGGGCCAAAGGAAATAATCTCCGATAACAAAGAGAAGGAAGCTTTCTGAGAAACTTCTTTGTGTTCTGTGAAATCATCTCACAGAGTCACAGCTTTCCCCTCAAGACGCCTTTCGCTAAGACAGTTCTTGTGGAATTGGCAAAGTGATATTTGGAAGCCCATAGAGGGCTATGGTGAAAAAGGAAATATCCTCAGATGAAATCTGGAAAGAGCTTTTGAGAAACTGCTGAGTGTTCTGTTAATTCATCTCACAGAGTTACATCTGTATTTCGTGGATCTCTTTGCTAGCCTTATTTCTGTGGAATCTGAGAACAGATATTTCAGATCCCATTGAAGACTACAGGGCCAAAGGAAATATCCTCTGATAACAAAGAGAAAGAAGCTTTCTGAGAAACTTCTTTGTGTTCTGTGAAATCATCTCACAGAGTTACAGCTTTCCCCTCAAGAAGCCTTTCGCTAAGACACTTCTTGTGGAACTGGCAAAGTGATATTTGGAAGCCCATAGAGGGCTATGGGGAAAAAGGAAATATCCTCAGATGAAATCTGGAAAGAAGCTTTCTGTGAAACTGCTTAGTGTTCTGTTAATTCATGTCACAGAGTTACATGTGTATTTCGTTGATCTCTTTGCTAGACTTATTTCTGTGGAATCGGAGAACAGATATTTCGGATCCCATTGAGGACTATAGGGCCAAAGGAAATATCCTCCGATAACAAAGAGAAAGAAGTTTTCTGAGAAACTTCTTTGTGTTCTGTGAAATCATCTCACAGAGTTACAGCTTTCCCCTCAGGAAGCCTTTCGCTAAGACAGTTCTTGTGGAATTGGCAAAGTGATATTTGGAAGCCCTTAGAGGGCTATGGTGAAAAAGGAAATATCCTCAGATGAAATCTGGAAAGAAGCTTTCTGAGAAACTGCTTAGTGTTCTGTTAATTCACCTCACAGAGTTACATCTGTATTTCGTGGATCTCTTTGCTAGCCTTATTTCTTTGGAATCTGAGAACAGATATTTCCGATCCCATTGAAGACTATAGGGCCAAAGGAAATATCCTCCGAGAACAAAGAGAAAGAAGATTTCTGAGAAACTTCTTTGTGTTCTGTGAAATCATCTCACAGAGTTACAGCTTACCCCTCAAGAAGCCTTTCGCTAAGACAGTTCTTGTGGAATTGGCAAAGTGATATTTGGAAGCCCATAGAGGGCTATGGTGAAAAAGGAAATATCCTCAGATGAAATCTGGAAAGAAGCTTTCTGAGAAACTGCTTAGTCTTCTGTTAATTCATCTCACAGAGTTACATCTGTATTTCGTGGATCTCTTTGCTAGCCTTATTTCTGTGGAATCTGAGAACAGATATTTCGGATCCCATTGAAGACTATGGGGCCAAAGGAAATTTCCTCCGATAACAAAGAGAAAGAAGCTTTCTGAGAAACTACTTTGTGTTCTGTGAAATCATCTCACAGAGTTACAGCTTTCCCCTCAAGAAGCCTTTCGCTAAGACAGTTCTTGTGGAATTGTCAAAGTGATATTTGGAAGCCCATAGAGGGCTACGGTGAAAAAGGAAATATCCTCAGATGAAATCTGGAAGGAAGCTTTCTGAGAAACTGCTGAGTGTTCTGTTAATTCATCTCACAGAGTTACATCTGTATTTCGTGGATCTCTTTGCTAGCCTTATTTCTGTGGAATCTGAGAACAGATATTTCGGATCCCCTTGAAGACTATAGGGCCAAAGGAAATATCCTCCGATAACAAAGAGAAAGAAGCTTTCTGAGAAACTTCTTTGTGTTCTGTGAAATCATCTCACAGAGTTACAGCTTTCCCCTCAAGAAGCCTTTCGCTAAGACAGTTCTTGTGGAATTGGCAAAGTGATATTTGGAAGCCCCTAGAGGGCTATGGTGAAAAAGGAAATATCCTCAGATGAAATCTGGAAAGAAGCTTTCTGAGAAACTGCTTAGTGTTCTGTTAATTCATCTCACAGAGTTACATCTGTATTTCGTGGATCTCTTTGCTAGCCTTATTTCTGTGGAATCTGAGAACAGATATTTCGGATCCCATTGAAGACTATAGGGCCAAAGGAAATTTCCTCCGATAACAAAGAGAAAGAAGCTTTCTGAGAAACTTCTTTGTGTTCTGTGAAATCATCTCACAGAGTTACCGCTTTCCCCTCAAGAAGCCTTTCGCTAAGACAGTTCTTGGGGAATTGGCAAAGTGATATTTGGAAGCCCATAGAGGGCTATGGGGAAAAAGGAAATATCCTCATATGAAATCTGGAAAGAAGCTTTCTGAGAAACTGCTTAGTGTTCTGTTAATTCGTGTCACAGAGTTACATCTGTATTTCGTGGATCTCTTTGCTAGACTTATTTCTGTGGAATCTGAGAACAGATATTTCGTATCCCATTGAGGACTATAGGGCCAAAGGAAATAATCTCCGATAACAAAGAGAAGGAAGCTTTCTGAGAAACTTCTTTGTGTTCTGTGAAATCATCTCACAGAGTCACAGCTTTCCCCTCAAGACGCCTTTCGCTAAGACAGTTCTTGTGGAATTGGCAAAGTGATATTTGGAAGCCCATAGAGGGCTATGGTGAAAAAGGAAATATCCTCAGATGAAATCTGGAAAGAGCTTTTGAGAAACTGCTGAGTGTTCTGTTAATTCATCTCACAGAGTTACATCTGTATTTCGTGGATCTCTTTGCTAGCCTTATTTCTGTGGAATCTGAGAACAGATATTTCAGATCCCATTGAAGACTACAGGGCCAAAGGAAATATCCTCTGATAACAAAGAGAAAGAAGCTTTCTGAGAAACTTCTTTGTGTTCTGTGAAATCATCTCACAGAGTTACAGCTTTCCCCTCAAGAAGCCTTTCGCTAAGACAGTTCTTGTGGAATTGGCAAAGTGATATTTGGAAGCCCATAGAGGGCTACGGTGAAAAAGGAAATATCCTCAGATGAAATCTCGAAAGAAGCTTTCTGAGAAATTGCTTAGTGTTCTGTTAATTCATCTCACAGAGTTACATCTGTATTTCGTGGATCTCTTTGCTAGCCTTATTTCTTTGGAGTCTGAGAACAGATATTTCAGATCCCTTTGAAGACTACAGGGCCAAAGGAAATATCCTCCGATAACAAAGAGAAAGAAGCTTTCTGAGAAACTTCTTTGTGTTCTGTGAAATCATCTCACAGAGTTACAGCTTTCCCCTCAAGAAGCCTTTCGCTAAGACACTTCTTGTGGAATTGGCAAAGTGATATTTGGAAGCCCATAGAGGGCTATGGTGAAAAAGGAAATATCCTCAGATGAAATCTGGAAAGAAGCTTTCTGAGAAACTGCTGAGTGTTCTGTTAATTCATCTCACAGAATTTCATCTGTATTTCGTGGATCTCTTTGCTAGCCTTATTTCTGTGGAATCTGAGAACAGATATTTCGGATCCCATTGAAGACTACAGGGCCAAAGGAAATATCCTCCGATAACAAAGAGAAAGAAGCTTTCTGAGAAACTTCTTTGTGCTCTGTGAAATCATCTCACAGAGTTACAGCTTTCCCCTCAAGAAGCCTTTCGCTAAGACAGTTCTTGTGGAATTGGCAAAGTGATATTTGGAAGCCCATAGAGGGCTATGGTGAAAAAGGAAATATCCTCAGATGAAATCTCGAAAGAAGCTTTCTGAGAAACTGCTTAGTGTTCTGTTAATTCATCTCACAGAGTTACATCTCTATTTCGTGGATCTCTTTGCTAGCCTTATTTCTTTGGAGTCTGAGACCAGATATTTCGGATCCCTTTGAAGACTATAGGGCCAAAGGAAATATCCTCCGATAACAAAGAGAAAGAAGCTTTCTGAGAAACTTCTTGGTGTTCTGTGAAATCAGCTCACAGAGTTACAGCTTTCCCCTCAAGAAGCCTTTCGCTAAGACAGTTCTTGTGGAATTGGCAAAGTGATATTTGGAAGCCCATAGAGGGCTATGGTGAAAAAGGAAATATCCTCAGATGAAATCTGGAAAGAGCTTTCTGAGAAACTGCTGAGTGTTCTGTTAATTCATCTCACAGAATTACATCTGTATTTCGTGGATCTCTTTGCTAGCCTTATTTCTGTGGAATCTGAGAACAGATATTTCGGATCCCATTGAAGACTATAGGGCCAAAGGAAATATCCTCCGATAACAAAGAGAAAGAAGCTTTCTGAGAAACTTCTTTGTGTTCTGTGAAATCATCTCACAGAGTTACAGCTTTCCCCTCAAGAAGCCTTTCGCTAAGACAGTTCTTGTGGAATTGGCAAAGTGATATTTGGAAGCCCCTAGAGGGCTATGGTGAAAAAGGAAATATCCTCAGATGAAATCTGGAAAGAAGCTTTCTGAGAAACTGCTTAGTGTTCTTGTAATTCATCTCACAGAGTTACATCTGTATTTCGTGCATCTCTTTGCTAGCCTTATTTCTCTGGAATCGGAGAACAGATATTTCGGATCCCATTGAGGACTATAGGGCCAAAGGAAATAATCTCCGATAACAAAGAGAAGGAAGCTTTCTGAGAAACTTCTTTGTGTTCTGTGAAATCATCTCACAGAGTTACAGCTTTCCCCTCAAGAAGCCTTTCGCTAAGACAGTTCTTGTGGAATTGGCAAAGTGATATTTGGAAGCCCAAAGAGGGCTATGGTGAAAAAGGAAATATCCTCAGATGAAATCTGGAAAGAGCTTTCTGAGAAACTGCTGAGTGTTCTGTTAATTCATCTCACAGAGTTACATCTGTATTTTGTGGATCTCTTTGCTAGCCTTATTTCTGTGGAATCTGAGAACAGATATTTCGGATCCCATTGAAGACTATAGGGCCAAAGGAAATATCCTCGGATAACAAAGAGAAAGAAGCTTTCTGAGAAATTTCTTTGTGTTCTCTGAAATCATCTCACAGAGTTACAGCTTTCCCCTCAAGAAGCCTTTCGCTAAGACACTTCTTGTGGAACTGGCAAAGTGATATTTGGAAGCCCATAGAGGGGTATGGGGAAAAAGGAAATATCCTCAGATGAAATCTGGAAAGAAGCTTTCTGTGAAACTGCTTAGTGTTCTGTTAATTCATGTCACAGAGTTACATGTGTATTTCGTTGATCTCTTTGCTAGACTTATTTCTGTGGAATCTGAAAACAGATATTTCGGATCCCTTTGAAGACTATAGGGCCAAAGGAAATATCCTCCGATAACAAAGAGAAAGAAGCTTACTGAGAAACTTCTTTGTGTTCTGTGAAATAATCTCACAGAGTTACAGCTTTCCCCTCAAGAAGCCTTTCACTAAGACTGTTCTTGTGGAATTGGCAAAGTGATATTTGGACGCCCCTAGAGGGCTAAGGTGAAAAAGGAAATATCCTCAGACGAAATCTGGAAAGAAGCTTTCTGAGAAACTGCTTAGTGTTCTGTTAATTCTTCTCACAGAGTTACATCTGTATTTCGTGGATCTCTTTGCTAGCCTTATTTCTGTGGAATCTGAGAACAGATATTTCGGATCCCATTGAAGACTATAGGGCCAAAGGAAATTTCCTCCGATAACAAAGAGAAAGAAGCTTTCTGAGAAACTTCTTTGTGTTCTGTGAAATCATCTCACAGAGTTACCGCTTTCCCCTCAAGAAGCCTTTCGCTAAGACAGTTCTTGGGGAATTGGCAAAGTGATATTTGGAAGCCCATAGAGGGCTATGGGGAAAAAGGAAATATCCTCATATGAAATCTGGAAAGAAGCTTTCTGAGAAACTGCTTAGTGTTCTGTTAATTCGTGTCACAGAGTTACATCTGTATTTCGTGGATCTCTTTGCTAGACTTATTTCTGTGGAATCTGAGAACAGATATTTCGTATCCCATTGAGGACTATAGGGCCAAAGGAAATAATCTCCGATAACAAAGAGAAGGAAGCTTTCTGAGAAACTTCTTTGTGTTCTGTGAAATCATCTCACAGAGTCACAGCTTTCCCCTCAAGACGCCTTTCGCTAAGACAGTTCTTGTGGAATTGGCAAAGTGATATTTGGAAGCCCATAGAGGGCTATGGTGAAAAAGGAAATATCCTCAGATGAAATCTGGAAAGAGCTTTTGAGAAACTGCTGAGTGTTCTGTTAATTCATCTCACAGAGTTACATCTGTATTTCGTGGATCTCTTTGCTAGCCTTATTTCTGTGGAATCTGAGAACAGATATTTCAGATCCCATTGAAGACTACAGGGCCAAAGGAAATATCCTCTGATAACAAAGAGAAAGAAGCTTTCTGAGAAACTTCTTTGTGTTCTGTGAAATCATCTCACAGAGTTACAGCTTTCCCCTCAAGAAGCCTTTCGCTAAGACAGTTCTTGTGGAATTGGCAAAGTGATATTTGGAAGCCCATAGAGGGCTACGGTGAAAAAGGAAATATCCTCAGATGAAATCTCGAAAGAAGCTTTCTGAGAAATTGCTTAGTGTTCTGTTAATTCATCTCACAGAGTTACATCTGTATTTCGTGGATCTCTTTGCTAGCCTTATTTCTTTGGAGTCTGAGAACAGATATTTCAGATCCCTTTGAAGACTACAGGGCCAAAGGAAATATCCTCCGATAACAAAGAGAAAGAAGCTTTCTGAGAAACTTCTTTGTGTTCTGTGAAATCATCTCACAGAGTTACAGCTTTCCCCTCAAGAAGCCTTTCGCTAAGACACTTCTTGTGGAATTGGCAAAGTGATATTTGGAAGCCCATAGAGGGCTATGGTGAAAAAGGAAATATCCTCAGATGAAATCTGGAAAGAAGCTTTCTGAGAAACTGCTGAGTGTTCTGTTAATTCATCTCACAGAATTTCATCTGTATTTCGTGGATCTCTTTGCTAGCCTTATTTCTGTGGAATCTGAGAACAGATATTTCGGATCCCATTGAAGACTACAGGGCCAAAGGAAATATCCTCCGATAACAAAGAGAAAGAAGCTTTCTGAGAAACTTCTTTGTGCTCTGTGAAATCATCTCACAGAGTTACAGCTTTCCCCTCAAGAAGCCTTTCGCTAAGACAGTTCTTGTGGAATTGGCAAAGTGATATTTGGAAGCCCATAGAGGGCTATGGTGAAAAAGGAAATATCCTCAGATGAAATCTCGAAAGAAGCTTTCTGAGAAACTGCTTAGTGTTCTGTTAATTCATCTCACAGAGTTACATCTCTATTTCGTGGATCTCTTTGCTAGCCTTATTTCTTTGGAGTCTGAGACCAGATATTTCGGATCCCTTTGAAGACTATAGGGCCAAAGGAAATATCCTCCGATAACAAAGAGAAAGAAGCTTTCTGAGAAACTTCTTGGTGTTCTGTGAAATCAGCTCACAGAGTTACAGCTTTCCCCTCAAGAAGCCTTTCGCTAAGACAGTTCTTGTGGAATTGGCAAAGTGATATTTGGAAGCCCATAGAGGGCTATGGTGAAAAAGGAAATATCCTCAGATGAAATCTGGAAAGAGCTTTCTGAGAAACTGCTGAGTGTTCTGTTAATTCATCTCACAGAATTACATCTGTATTTCGTGGATCTCTTTGCTAGCCTTATTTCTGTGGAATCTGAGAACAGATATTTCGGATCCCATTGAAGACTATAGGGCCAAAGGAAATATCCTCCGATAACAAAGAGAAAGAAGCTTTCTGAGAAACTTCTTTGTGTTCTGTGAAATCATCTCACAGAGTTACAGCTTTCCCCTCAAGAAGCCTTTCGCTAAGACAGTTCTTGTGGAATTGGCAAAGTGATATTTGGAAGCCCCTAGAGGGCTATGGTGAAAAAGGAAATATCCTCAGATGAAATCTGGAAAGAAGCTTTCTGAGAAACTGCTTAGTGTTCTTGTAATTCATCTCACAGAGTTACATCTGTATTTCGTGCATCTCTTTGCTAGCCTTATTTCTCTGGAATCGGAGAACAGATATTTCGGATCCCATTGAGGACTATAGGGCCAAAGGAAATAATCTCCGATAACAAAGAGAAGGAAGCTTTCTGAGAAACTTCTTTGTGTTCTGTGAAATCATCTCACAGAGTTACAGCTTTCCCCTCAAGAAGCCTTTCGCTAAGACAGTTCTTGTGGAATTGGCAAAGTGATATTTGGAAGCCCAAAGAGGGCTATGGTGAAAAAGGAAATATCCTCAGATGAAATCTGGAAAGAGCTTTCTGAGAAACTGCTGAGTGTTCTGTTAATTCATCTCACAGAGTTACATCTGTATTTTGTGGATCTCTTTGCTAGCCTTATTTCTGTGGAATCTGAGAACAGATATTTCGGATCCCATTGAAGACTATAGGGCCAAAGGAAATATCCTCGGATAACAAAGAGAAAGAAGCTTTCTGAGAAATTTCTTTGTGTTCTCTGAAATCATCTCACAGAGTTACAGCTTTCCCCTCAAGAAGCCTTTCGCTAAGACACTTCTTGTGGAACTGGCAAAGTGATATTTGGAAGCCCATAGAGGGGTATGGGGAAAAAGGAAATATCCTCAGATGAAATCTGGAAAGAAGCTTTCTGTGAAACTGCTTAGTGTTCTGTTAATTCATGTCACAGAGTTACATGTGTATTTCGTTGATCTCTTTGCTAGACTTATTTCTGTGGAATCTGAAAACAGATATTTCGGATCCCTTTGAAGACTATAGGGCCAAAGGAAATATCCTCCGATAACAAAGAGAAAGAAGCTTACTGAGAAACTTCTTTGTGTTCTGTGAAATAATCTCACAGAGTTACAGCTTTCCCCTCAAGAAGCCTTTCACTAAGACTGTTCTTGTGGAATTGGCAAAGTGATATTTGGACGCCCCTAGAGGGCTAAGGTGAAAAAGGAAATATCCTCAGACGAAATCTGGAAAGAAGCTTTCTGAGAAACTGCTTAGTGTTCTGTTAATTCTTCTCACAGAGTTACATCTGTATTTCGTGGATCTCTTTGCTAGCCTTATTTCTGTGGAATCTGAGAACAGATATTTCGGATCCCATTGAAGACTATAGGGCCAAAGGAAATTTCCTCCGATAACAAAGAGAAAGAAGCTTTCTGAGAAACTTCTTTGTGTTCTGTGAAATCATCTCACAGAGTTACCGCTTTCCCCTCAAGAAGCCTTTCGCTAAGACAGTTCTTGGGGAATTGGCAAAGTGATATTTGGAAGCCCATAGAGGGCTATGGGGAAAAAGGAAATATCCTCATATGAAATCTGGAAAGAAGCTTTCTGAGAAACTGCTTAGTGTTCTGTTAATTCGTGTCACAGAGTTACATCTGTATTTCGTGGATCTCTTTGCTAGACTTATTTCTGTGGAATCTGAGAACAGATATTTCGTATCCCATTGAGGACTATAGGGCCAAAGGAAATAATCTCCGATAACAAAGAGAAGGAAGCTTTCTGAGAAACTTCTTTGTGTTCTGTGAAATCATCTCACAGAGTCACAGCTTTCCCCTCAAGACGCCTTTCGCTAAGACAGTTCTTGTGGAATTGGCAAAGTGATATTTGGGAGCCCATAGAGGGCTATGGTGAAAAAGGAAATATCCTCAGATGAAATCTGGAAAGAGCTTTTGAGAAACTGCTGAGTGTTCTGTTAATTCATCTCACAGAGTTACATCTGTATTTCGTGGATCTCTTTGCTAGCCTTATTTCTGTGGAATCTGAGAACAGATATTTCAGATCCCATTGAAGACTACAGGGCCAAAGGAAATATCCTCTGATAACAAAGAGAAAGAAGCTTTCTGAGAAACTTCTTTGTGTTCTGTGAAATCATCTCACAGAGTTACAGCTTTCCCCTCAAGAAGCCTTTCGCTAAGACAGTTCTTGTGGAATTGGCAAAGTGATATTTGGAAGCCCATAGAGGGCTACGGTGAAAAAGGAAATATCCTCAGATGAAATCTCGAAAGAAGCTTTCTGAGAAATTGCTTAGTGTTCTGTTAATTCATCTCACAGAGTTACATCTGTATTTCGTGGATCTCTTTGCTAGCCTTATTTCTTTGGAGTCTGAGAACAGATATTTCAGATCCCTTTGAAGACTATAGGGCCAAAGGAAATATCCTCCGATAACAAAGAGAAAGAAGCTTTCTGAGAAACTTCTTTGTGTTCTGTGAAATCATCTCACAGAGTTACAGCTTTCCCCTCAAGAAGCCTTTCGCTAAGACACTTCTTGTGGAATTGGCAAAGTGATATTTGGAAGCCCATAGAGGGATATGGTGAAAAAGGAAATATCCTCAGATGAAATCTGGAAAGAAGCTTTCTGAGAAACTGCTGAGTGTTCCGTTAATTCATCTCACAGAATTTCATCTGTATTTCGTGGATCTCTTTGCTAGCCTTATTTCTGTGGAATCTGAGAACAGATATTTCGGATCCCATTGAAGACTATAGGGCCAAAGGAAATATCCTCCGATAACAAAGAGAAAGAAGCTTTCTGAGAAACTTCTTTGTGCTCTGTGAAATCATCTCACAG
The DNA here is from genome assembly GCF_049350105.2 of Macaca mulatta. Classification (NCBI taxonomy): domain Eukaryota; kingdom Metazoa; phylum Chordata; class Mammalia; order Primates; family Cercopithecidae; genus Macaca; species Macaca mulatta. The sequence goes on from NC_133420.1 coordinate 27,872,279, forward strand.
AGTTACAGCTTTCCCCTCAAGAAGCCTTTCGCTAAGACAGTTCTTGTGGAATTCGCAAAGTGATATTTGGAAGCCCATAGAGGGCTATGGTGAAAAAGGAAATATCCTCAGATGAAATCTGGAAAGAGCTTTCTGAGAAACTGCTGAGTGTTCTGTTAATTCATCTCACAGAGTTACATCTGTATTTCGTGGATCTCTTTGCTAGTCTTATTTCTGTGGAATCTGAGAACAGATATTTCGGATCCCATTGAAGACTATAGTGCCAAAGGAAATATCCTCCGATAACAAAGAGAAAGAAGCTTTCTGAGAAACTTCTTTGTGTTCTGTGAAATCATCTCACAGAGTTACAGCTTTCCCCTCAAGAAGCCTTTCGCTAAGACAGTTCTTGTGGAATTGGCAAAGTGATATTTGGAAGCCCATAGAGGGCTATGGTGAAAAAGGAAATATCCTCAGATGAAATCTGGAAAGAAGCTTTCTGAGAAACTGCTTAGTCTTCTATTAATTCATCTCACAGAGTTACATCTGTATTTCGTGGATCTCTTTGCTAGCCTTATTTCTGTGGAATCTTAGAACAGATATTTCGGATCCCATTGAAGACTATGGGGCCAAAGGAAATTTCCTCCGATAACAAAGAGAAAGAAGCTTTCTGAGAAACTTCTTTGTGTTCTGTGAAATCATCTCACAGAGTTACAGCTTTCCCCTCAAGAAGCCTTTCGCTAAGACAGTTCTTGTGGAATTGGCAAAGTGATATTTGGAAGCCCATAGAGGGCTACGGTGAAAAAGGAAATATCCTCAGATGAAATCTGGAAGGAAGCTTTCTGAGAAACTGCTGAGTGTTCTGTTAATTCATCTCACAGAGTTACATCTGTATTTCGTGGATCTCTTTGCTAGCCTTATTTCTGTGGAATCTGAGAACAGATATTTCGGATCCCATTGAAGACTATAGGGCCAAAGGAAATATCCCCTGATAACAAAGAGAAAGAAGCTTTATGAGAAACTTCTTTGTGTTCTGTGAAATCATCTCACAGAGTTACAGCTTTCCCCTCAAGAAGCCTTTCGCTAAGACAGTTCTTGTGGAATTGGCAAAGTGATATTTGGAAGCCCCTAGAGAGCTATGGTGAAAAAGGAAATATCCTCAGATGAAATCTGGAAAGAAGCTTTCTGAGAAACTGCTTAGTGTTCTGTTAATTCATCTCACAGAGTTACATCTGTATTTCGTGGATCTCTTTGCTAGCCTTATTTCTGTGGAATCTGAGAACAGATATTTCGGATCCCATTGAAGACTATAGGGTCAAAGGAAATTTCCTCCGATAACAAAGAGAAAGAAGCTTTCTGAGAAACTTCTTTGTGTTCTGTGAAATCATCTCACAGAGTTACCGCTTTCCCCTCAAGAAGCCTTTCGCTAAGACAGTTCTTGGGGAATTGGCAAAGTGATATTTGGAAGCCCATAGAGGGCTATGGGGAAAAAGGAAATATCCTCATATGAAATCTGGAAAGAAGCTTTCTGAGAAACTGCTTAGTGTTCTGTTAATTCGTGTCACAGAGTTACATCTGTATTTCGTGGATCTCTTTGCTAGACTTATTTCTGTGGAATCTGAGAACAGATATTTCGGATCCCATTGAAGACTATAGTGCCAAAGGAAATATCCTCCGATAACAAAGAGAAAGAAGCTTACTGAGAAACTTTTTTGTGTTCTGTGAAATCATCTCACAGAGATACATCTTTCCCCTCAAGAAGCCTTTCGCTAAGACAGTTCTTGTGGAATTGGCAAAGTGATATTTGGACGCCCCTAGAGGACTATGGTGAAAAAGGAAATATCCTCAGATGAAATCTGGAAAGAAACTTTCTGAGAAACTGCTTAGTGTTCTGTTAATTCATCTCACAGAGTTACATCTGTATTTCGTGGATCTCTTTGCTAGCCTTATTTCTGTAGAATCGGAGAACAGATATTTCGGATCCCATTGAGGACTATAGGGCCAAAGGAAATAATCTCCGATAACAAAGAGAAGGAAGCTTTCTGAGAAACTTCTTTGTGTTCTGTGAAATCATCTCACAGAGTTACAGCTTTCCCCTCAAGAAGCCTTTCGCTAAGACAGTTCTTGTGGAATAAGCAAAGTGATATTTGGAAGCCCATAGAGGGCTATGGTGAAAAAGGAAATATCTTCAGATCAAATCTGGAAAGAGCTTTCTGAGAAACTGCTGAGTGTTATGTTAATTCATCTCACAGAGTTACATCTGTATTTCGTGGATTTCTTTGCTAGCCTTATTTCTGTGGAATCTGAGAACAGATATTTCGGATCCATTTGAAGACTATAGGCCAAAGGAAATATCCTCGGATAACAAAGAGAAAGAAGCTTTCTGAGAAATTTCTTTGTGTTGTCTGAAATCATCTCACAGAGTTACAGCTTTCCCCTCAAGAAGCCTTTCGCTAAGACAGTTCTTGTGGAATTGGCAAAGTGATATTTGGAGGCCCATAGAGGGCTATGGTGAAAAAGGAAATATCCTCAGATGAAATCTGGAAAGAAGATTTCTGAGAAACTGCTGAGTGTTCTGTTAATTCATCTCACAGAGTTACATCTGTATTTCGTGGATCTCTTTGCTAGCCTTATTTCTGTGGAATCGGAGAACAGATATTTCGGATCCCCTTGAAGACTATAAGGCCAAAGGAAATATCCTCCGATAATAAAGAGAAAGAAGCTTTCTGAGAAACTTCTTTGTGTTCTGTGAAATCATCTCACAGAGTTACAGCTTTCCCCTCAGGAAGCCTTTCGCTAAGACAGTTCTTGTGGAATTGGCAAAGTGATATTTGGAAGCCCTTAGAGGGCTATGGTGAAAAAGGAAATATCCTCAGATGAAATCTCGAAAGAAGCTTTCTGAGAAACTGCTTAGTGTTCTGTTAATTCACCTCAGAGAGTTACATCTGTATTTCGTGGATCTCTTTGCTAGCCTTATTTCTTTGGAATCTGAGAACAGATATTTCGGATCCCATTGAAGACTATAGGGCCAAAGGAAATATCCTCCGATAACAAAGAGAAAGAAGCTTTCTGAGAAACATCTTTGTGTTCTGTGAAATCATCTCACAGAGTTACAGCTTTCCCTTCAAGAAGCCTTTCGCTAAGACAGTTCTTGTGGAATTGGCAAAGTGATATTTGGAAGCTCATAGAGGGCTATGGTGAAAAAGGAAATATCCTCAGATGAAATCTGGAAAGAGCTTTCTGAGAAACTGCTGAGTGTTCTGTTAATTCATCTCACAGAGTTACATCTGTATTTCGTGGATCTCTTTGCTAGCCTTATTTCTGTGGAATCTGAGAACAGATATTTCGGATCCCATTGAAGACTATAGCGCCAAAGGAAATATCCTCCGATAACAAAGAGAAAGAAGCTTTCTGAGAAACTTCTTTGTGTTCTGTGAAATCATCTCACAGAGTTACAGTTTTCCCCTCAAGAAGCCTTTCGCTAAGACAATTCTTGTGGAATTGGCAAAGTGATATTTGGAAGCCCATAGAGGGCTACGGTGAAAAAGGAAATATCCTCAGATGAAATCTCGAAAGAAGCTTTCTGAGAAACTGCTTAGAGTTCTGTTAATTCATCTCACAGAGTTACATCTGTATTTCGTGGATCTCTTTGCTAGCCTTATTTCTGTGGAATCGGAGAACAGATATTTCGGATCCCATTGAGGACTATAGGGCCAAAGGAAATAATCTCCGATAACAAAGAGAAGGAAGCTTTCTAAGAAACTTCTTTGTGTTCTGTTAAATCATCTCACAGAGTTACAGCTTTACCCTCAAGAAGCCTTTCGCTAAGACAGTTCTTGTGGAATTGGCAAAGTGATATTTGGAAGCCCATAGAGGGCTATGGTGAAAAAGGAAATATCCTCAGATGAAATCTGGAAAGAGCTTTCTGAGTAACTGCTGAGTGTTCTGTTAATTCATCTCACAGATTTACATCTGTATTTCGTGGATATCGTTGCTAGCCTTATTTCTGTGGAATCTGAGAACAGATATTTCGGATCCCATTGAAGACTATAGGGCCAAAGGAAATATCCTCCGATAACAAAGAGAAAGAAGCTTTCTGAGAAACTTCTTTGTGTTCTGTGAAATCATCTCACAGAGTTACAGCTTTCCCCTCAAGAAGCCTTTCGCTAAGACAGTTCTTGTGGAATTGGCAAAGTGATATTTGGAAGCCCATAGAGGGCTATGGTGAAAAAGGAAATATCCTCAGATGAAATCTGGAAAGAGCTTTCTGAGAAACTGCTGAGTGTTCTGTTAATTCATCTCACAGAATTACATCTGTATTTCGTGGATCTCTTTGCTAGCCTTATTTCTGTGGAATCGGAGAACAGATATTTCGGATCCCATTGAGGACTATAGGGCCAAAGGAAATAATCTCTGATAACAAAGAGAAGGAAGCTTTCTGAGAAACTTCTTTGTGTTCCGTGAAATCATCTCACAGAGTTACAGCTTTACCCTCAAGAAGCCTTTCGCTAAGACAGTTCTTGTGGAATTGGCAAAGTGATATTTGGAAGCCCATAGAGGGCTATGGGGAAAAAGGAAATATCCTCAGATGAAATCTGGAAAGAAGATTTCTGAGAAACTGCTGAGTGTTCTGTTAATTCATCTCACAGAGTTACATCTGTATTTCGTGGATATCTTTGCTAGCCTTATTTCTGTGGAATCGGAGAACAGATATTTCGGATCCCATTGAGGACTATAGGGCCAAAGGAAATATCCTCCGATAACAAAGAGAAAGAAGCTTTCTGAGAAACTTCTTTGGGTTCTGTGAAATCATCTCACAGAGTTACAGCTTACCCCTCAAGAAGCCTTCCGCTAAGACAGTTCTTGTGGAATTGGCAAAGTGATATTTGGAAGCCCATAGAGGGCTATGGTGAAAAAGGAAATATCCTCAGATGAAATCTGGAAAGAAGCTTTCTGAGAAACTGCTTAGTCTTCTGTTAATTCATCTCACAGAGTTACATCTGTATTTCGTGGATCTCTTTGCTAGCCTTATTTCTGTGGAATCTGAGAAAAGATATTTCGGATCCCATTGAAGACTATGGGGCCAAAGGAAATTTCCTACGATAACAAAGAGAAAGAAGCTTTCTGAGAAACTTCTTTGTGTTCTGTGAAATCATCTCACAGAGTTACAGCTTTCCCCTCAAGAAGCCTTTCGCTAAGACAGTTCTTGTGGAATTGGCAAAGTGATATTTGGAAGCCCATAGAGGGCTACGATGAAAAAGGAAATATCCTCAGATGAAATCTGGAAGGAAGCTTTCTGAGAAACTGCTGGGTGTTCTGTTAATTCATCTCACAGAGTTACATCTGTATTTCGTGGATCTCTTTGCTAGCCTTATTTCTGTGGAATCTGAGAACAGATATTTCGGATCCCATTGAAGACTATAGGGCCAAAGGAAATATCCTCCGATAACAAAGAGAAAGAAGCTTTCTGAGAAACTTCTTTGTGTTCTGTGAAATCATCTCACAGAGTTACAGCTTTCCCCTCAAGAAGCCTTTCGCTAAGACAGTTCTTGTGGAATTGGCAAAGTGATATTTGGAAGCCCCTAGAGGGCTATGGTGAAAAAGGAAATATCCTCAGATGAAATCTGGAAAGAAGCTTTCTGAGAAACTGCTTAGTGTTCTGTTAATTCATCTCACAGAGTTACATCTGTATTTCGTGGATCTCTTTGCTAGCCTTATTTCTGTGGAATCTGAGAACAGATATTTCGGATCCCATTGAAGACTATAGGGCCAAAGGAAATAATCTCCGATAACAAAGAGAAGGAAGCTTTCTGAGAAACTTCTTTGTGTTCTGTGAAATCATCTCACAGAGTTACAGCTTTCCCCTCAAGAAGCCTTTCGCTAAGACAGTTCTTGTGGAATTGGCAAAGTGATATTTGGAGGCCCATAGAGGGCTATGGTGAAAAAGGAAATATCCTCAGATGAAATCTGGAAAGAAGATTTCGGAGAAACTGCTGAGTGTTCCGTTAATTCATCTCACAGAGTTACATCTGTATTTCGTGGATATCTTTGCTAGCCTTATTTCTGTGGAATCGGAGAACAGATATTTCGGATCCCATTGAGGACTATAGGGCCAAAGGAAATATCCTCCGATAACAAAGAGAAAGAAGCTTTCTGAGAAACTTCTTTGTGTTCTGTGAAATCATCTCACAGAGTTACAGCTTACCCCTCAAGAAGCCTTTCGCTAAGACAGTTCTTGTGGAATTGGCAAAGTGATATTTGGAAGCCCATGGAGGGCTATGGTGAAAAAGGAAATATCCTCAGATGAAATCTGGAAAGAAGCTTTCTGAGAAACTGCTTAGTCTTCTGTTAATTCATCTCACAGAGTTACATCTGTATTTCGTGGATCTCTTTGCTAGCCTTATTTCTGTGGAATCTGAGAACAGATATTTCGGATCCCATTGAAGACTATGGGGCCAAAGGAAATTTCCTACGATAACAAAGAGAAAGAAGCTTTCTGAGAAACTTCTTTGTGTTCTGTGAAATCATCTCACAGAGTTACAGCTTTCCCCTCAAGAAGCCTTTCGCTAAGACAGTTCTTGTGGAATTGGCAAAGTGATATTTGGAAGCCCATAGAGGGCTACGATGAAAAAGGAAATATCCTCAGATGAAATCTGGAAGGAAGCTTTCTGAGAAACTGCTGGGTGTTCTATGAATTCATCTCACAGAGTTACATCTGTATTTCGTGGATCTCTTTGCTAGCCTTATTTCTGTGGAATCTGAGAACAGATATTTCGGATCCCATTGAAGACTATAGGGCCAAAGGAAATATCCTCCGATAACAAAGAGAAAGAAGCTTTCTGAGAAACTTCTTTGTGTTCTGTGAAATCATCTCACAGAGTTACAGCTTTCCCCTCAAGAGGCCTTTCGCTAAGACAGTTCTTGTGGAATTGGCAAAGTGATATTTGGAAGCCCCTAGAGGGCTATGGTGAAAAAGGAAATATCCTCAGATGCAATCTGGAAAGAAGCTTTCTGAGAAACTGCTTAGTGTTCTGTTAATTCATCTCACAGAGTTACATCTGTATTTCGTGGATCTCTTTGCTAGCCTTATTTCTGTGGAATCTGAGAACAGATATTTCGGATCCCATTGAAGACTATAGGCCCAAAGGAAATAATCTCCGATAACAAAGAGAAGGAAGCTTTCTGAGAAACTTCTTTGTGTTCTGTGAAATCATCTCACAGAGTTACAGCTTTCCCCTCAAGAAGCCTTTCGCTAAGACAGTTCTTGTGGAATTGGCAAAGTGATATTTGGAGGCCCATAGAGGGCTATGGTGAAAAAGGAAATATCCTCAGATGAAATCTGGAAAGAAGATTTCTGAGAAACTGCTGAGTGTTCCGTTAATTCATCTCACAGAGTTACATCTGTATTTCGTGGATCTCTTTGCTAGCCTTATTTCTGTGGAATCGGAGAACAGATATTTCGGATCCCCTTGAAGACTATAAGGCCAAAGGAAATATCCTCCGATAATAAAGAGAAAGAAGCTTTCTGAGAAACTTCTTTGTGTTCTGTGAAATCATCTCACAGAGTTACAGCTTTCCCCTCAGGAAGCCTTTCGCTAAGACAGTTCTTGTGGAATTGGCAAAGTGATATTTGGAAGCCCATAGAGGGCTATGGTGAAAAAGGAAATATCCTCAGATGAAATCTGGAAAGAGCTTTCTGAGAAACTGCTGAGTGTTCTGTTAATTCATCTCACAGAGTTACATCTGTGTTTCGTGGATCTCTTTGCTAGCCTTATTTCTGTGGAATCTGAGAACAGATATTTCGGATCCCATTGAAGACTATAGCGCCAAAGGAAATATCCTCCGATAACAAAGAGAAAGAAGCTTTCTGAGAAACTTCTTTGTGTTCTGTGAAATCATCTCACAGAGTTACAGCTTTCCCCTCAAGAAGCCTTTCGCTAAGACAGTTCTTGTGGAATTGGCAAAGTGATATTTGGAAGCCCATAGAGGGCTACGGTGAAAAAGGAAATATCCTCAGATGAAATCTCGAAAGAAGCTTTCTGAGAAACTGCTTAGTGTTCTGTTAATTCATCTCACAGAGTTACATCTGTATTTCGTGGATCTCTTTGCTAGCCTTATTTCTGTGGAATCGGAGAACAGATATTTCGGATCCCATTGAGGACTATAGGGCCAAAGGAAATAATCTCCGATAACAAAGAGAATTAAGCTTTCTGAGAAACTTCTTTGTGTTCTGTGAAATCATCTCACAGAGTTACAGCTTTCCCCTCAAGAAGCCTTTCGCTAAGACAGTTCTTGTGGAATTGGCAAAGTGATATTTGGAAGCCCATAGAGGGCTATGGTGAAAAAGGAAATATCCTCGGATGAAATCTGGAAAGAGCTTTCTGAGAAACTGCTGAGTGTTCTGTTAATTCATCTCACAGAGTTACATCTGTATTTCGTGGATCTCTTTGCTAGCCTTATTTCTGTGGAATCTGAGAACAGATATTTCGGATCCCATTGAAGACAATAAGGCCAAAGGAAATATCCTCCGATAACAAAGAGAAAGAAGCTTTCTGAGAATCTTCTTTGTGTTCTGTGAAATCATCTCACAGAGTTACAGCTTTCCCCTCAAGAAGCCTTTCGCTAAGACAGTTCTTCTGGAATTGGCAAAGTGATATTTGGAAGCCCCTAGAGGGCTATGGTGAAAAAGGAAATATCCTCAGATGAAATCTGGAAAGAGCTTTCTGAGAAACTGCTGAGTGTTCTGTTAATTCATCTCACAGAATTACATCTGTATTTCGTGGATCTCTTTGCTGGCCTTATTTCTGTGGAATCGGAGAACAGATATTTCGGATCCCTTTGAGGACTATAGGGCCAAAGGAAATAATCTCCGATAACAAAGAGAAGGAAGCTTTCTGAGAAACTTCTTTGTGTTCTGGGAAATCATCTCACAGAGTTACAGCTTTACCCTCAAGAAGCCTTTCGCTAAGACAGGTCCTGTGGAATTGGCAAAGTGATATTTGGAAGCCCATAGAGGGCTATGGTGAAAAAGGAAATATCCTCAGATGAAATCTGGAAAGAAGATTTCTGAGAAACTGCTGAGTGTTCTGGTAATTCATCTCACAGAGTTACATCTGTATTTCGTGGATCTCTTTGCTAGCCTTATTTCTTTGGAATCTGAGAACAGACATTTCGGATCCCATTGAAGACTATAGGGCCAAAGGAAATATCCTCCGATAACAAAGAGAAAGAAGCTTTCTGAGAAACTTCCTTGTGTTCTGTGAAATCATCTCACCGAGTTACAGCTTACCCCTCAAGAAGCCTTTCGCTAAGACAGTTCTTGTGGAATTGGCAAAGTGATATTTGGAAGCCCATAGAGGGCTACGGTGAAAAAGGAAATATCCTCAGATGAAATCTGGAAAGAAGCTTTCTGAGAAACTGCTTAGTCTTCTGTTAATTCATCTCACAGAGTTACATCTGTATTTCGTGGATCTCTTTGCTAGCCTTATTTCTGTGGAATCTGAGAACAGATATTTCGGATCCCATTGAAGACTATGGGGCCAAAGGAAATTTCCTCGGATAACAAAGAGAAAGAAGCTTTCTGAGAAACTTCTTTGTGTTCTGTGAAATCATCTCACAGAGTTACAGCTTTCCCCTCAAGAAGCCTTTCGCTAAGACAGTTCTTGTGGAATTGGCAAAGTGATATTTGGGAGCCCATAGAGGGCTACGGTGAAAAAGGAAATATCCTCAGATGAAATCTGGAAGGAAGCTTTCTGAGAAACTGCTGAGTGTTCTGTTAATTCATCTCACAGAGTTACATCTGTATTTCGTGGATCTCTTTGATAGCCTTATTTCTGTGGAATCTGAGAACAGATATTTCGGATCCCATTGAAGACTATAGGGCCAAAGGAAATATCCTCCGATAACAAAGAGAAAGAAGCTTTCTGAGAAACTTCTTTGGGTTCTGTGAAATCATCTCACAGAGTTACAGCTTTCCCCTCAAGAAGCCTTTCGCTAAGACAGTTCTTGTGGAATTGGCAAAGTGATATTTGGAAGCCCCTAGAGGGCTATGGTGAAAAAGGAAATATCCTCAGATGAAATCTGGAAAGAAGCTTTCTGAGAAACTGCTTAGTGTTCTGTTAATTCATCTCACAGAGTTACATCTGTATTTCGTGGATCTCTTTGCTAGCCTTATTTCTGTGGAATCTGAGAACAGATATTTCGGATCCCTTTGAAGACTATAGGGCCAAAGGAAATTTCCTCCGATAACAAAGACAAAGAAGCTTTCTGAGAAACTTTTTTGTGTTCTGTGAAATCATCTCACAGAGTTACCGCTTTCCCCTCAAGAAGCCTTTCGCTAAGACAGTTCTTGGGGAATTGGCAAAGTGATATTTGGAGGCCCATAGAGGGCTATGGTGAAAAAGGAAATATCCTCAGATGAAATATGGAAAGAAGATTTCTGAGAAACTGCTGAGTGTTCTGTTAATTCATCTCACAGAGTTACATCTGTATTTCGTGGATCTCTTTGCTAGCCTTATTTCTGTGGAATCTGAGAACAGATATTTCGGATCCCCTTGAAGACTATAAGGCCAAAGGAAATATCCTCCGATAATAAAGAGAAAGAAGCTTTCTGAGAAACTTCTTTGTGTTCTGTGAAATCATCTCACAGAGTTACAGCTTTCCCCTCAGGAAGCCTTTCGCTAAGACAGTTCTTGTGGAATTGGCAAAGTGATATTTGGAAGACCTTAGAGGGCTATGGTGAAAAAGGAAATATCCTCAGATGAAATCTGGAAAGAAGCTTTCTGAGAATCTGCTTAGTGTTCTGTTAATTCACCTCACAGAGTTACATCTGTATTTCGTGGATCTCTTTGCTAGCCTTATTTCTTTGGAATCTGAGAACAGATATTTCGGATTCCTATGAAGACTATAGGGGCAAAGGAAATATCCTCCGATAACAAAGAGAAAGAAGCTTTCTGAGAAACTTCTTTGTGTTCTGTGAAATCATCTCACAGAGTTACAGCTTTCCCCTCAAGAAGCCTTTCGCTAAGACAGTTCTTGTGGAATTGGCAAAGTGATATTTGGAAGCCCATAGAGGGCTATGGTGAAAAAGGAAATATCCTCAGATGAAATCTGGAAAGAAGCTTTCTGAGAAACTGCTTAGTGTTCTGTTAATTCATCTCACAGAGTTACATCTGTATTTCGTGGATCTCTTTGCTAGCCTTATTTCTGTGGAATCTGAGAACAGATATTTCGGATCCCTTTGAAGACTATAGGGCCAAAGGAAATATCCTCCGATAACAAAGAGAAAGAAGCTTTCTGAGAAACTTCTTTGTGTTCTGTGAAATCATCTCACAGAGTTACAGCTTTCCCCTCAAGAAGCCTTTCGCTAAGACAGTTCTTGTGGAATTGGCAAAGTGATATTTGGAAGCCCATAGAGGGCTACGGTGAAAAAGGAAATATCCTCAGATGAAATCTCGAAAGAAGCTTTCTGAGAAACTGCTTAGTGTTCTGTTAATTCATCTCACAGAGTTACATCTGTATTTCGTGGATCTCTTTGGTAGCCTTATTTCTTTGGAGTCTGAGAACAGATATTGCGGATCCCTTTGAAGACTATAGGGCCAAAGGAAATATCCTCCGATAACAAAGAGAAAGAAGCTTTCTGAGAAACTTCTTTGTGTTCTGTGAAATCATCTCACAGAGTTACAGCTTTCCCCTCAAGAAGCCTTTCGCTAAGACAGTTCTTGTGGAATTGGCAAAGTGATATTTGGAAGCCCATAGAGGGCTATGGTGAAAAAGGAAATATCCTCAGATGAAATGTGGAAAGCAGATTTCTGAGAAACTGCTTAGTGTTCTGTTAGTTCATCTCACAGAGTTAAATCTGTATTTCGTGGATCTCTTTGCTAGCCTTATTTCTGTGGAATCTGAGAACAGATATTTCGGATTCCTATGAAGACAATAGGGGCAAAGGAAATATCCTCCGATAACAAAGAGGAAGAAGCTTTCTGAGAAACTTCTTTGTGTTCTGTGAAATCATCTCACAGAGTTACAGCTTTCCCCTCAAGAAGCCTTTCGCTAAGACAGTTCTTGTGGAATTGGCAAAGTGATATTTGAAAGCCCATAGAGGGCTATGGTGAAAAAGGAAATATCCTCAGATGAAATCTGGAAAGAAGGTTTCTGAGAAACTGCTTAGTGTTCTGTTAATTCATCTCACAGAGTTACATCTGTATTTCGTGGATCTCTTTGCTAGCCTTATTTCTGTGGAATCTGAGAACAGATATTTCGGATCCCATTGAAGACTATAGGGCCAAAGGAAATATCCTCCGATAACAAAGAGAAAGAAGCTTTCTGAGAAACTTCTTTGTGTTCTGTGAAATCATCTCACAGAGTTACAGCTTTCCCCTGAAGAAGCCTTTCGCTAAGACAGTTCTTGTGGAATTGGCAAAGTGATATTTGTAAGCCCATAGAGGGCTATGGGGAAAAAGGAAATATCCTCAGATGAAATCTGGAAAGAAGCTTTCTGTGAAACTGCTTAGTGTTCTGTTAATTCATCTCACACAGTTACATCTGTATTTCGTGGATCTCTTTGCTAGCCTTGTTTCTTTGGAATCTGAGAACAGATATTTCGGATCCCATTGAAGACTATAGGGCCAAAGGAAATATCCTCCGATAACAAAGAGAAAGAAGCTTTCTGAGAAACTTCTTTGTGTTCTGTGAAAACATCAAACAGAGTTACAGCTTTCCCCTCAAGAAGCCTTTCACTAAGACAGTTCTTGTGGAATTGGCAAAGTGATATTTGGAAGCCCATAGAGGGCTATGTTGAAAAAGGAAATATCCTCAGATGAAATCTGGAAAGAAGCTTTCTGAGAAACTGCTTAGTGTTCTGTTAATTCATCTCACAGAGTTACATCTGTATTTCGTGGATCTCTTTGCTAGCCTTATTTCTGTGGAATCTGAGAACAGATATTTCGGATCCCTTTGAAGACTATAGGGCCAAAGGAAATATCCTCCGATAACAAAGAGAAAGAAGCTTTCTGAGAAACTTCTTTGTGTTCTGTGAAATCATCTCACTGAGTTACAGCTTTCCCCTCAGGAAGCCTTTCGCTAAGACAGTTCCTGTGGAATTGGCAAAGTGATATTTCTAACCCCTAGAGGGCTATGGTGAAAAAGGAAATATCCTCAGATGATATCTGGAAGGAAGCTTTCTGAGAAACTGCTGAGTGTTCTGTTAATTCATCTCACAGAGTTACATCTGTATGTCGTGGATCTCTTTGCTAGCCTTATTTCTGTGGAATCTGAGAACAGATATTTCGGATCCTATTGAAGACTATAGGGCCAAAGGAAATATCCTCCGATAACAAAGAGAAAGAAGCTTACTGAGAAACTTCTTTGTGTTCTGTGAAATCATCTCACAGAGTTACAGCTTTCCCCTCAAGAAGCCTTTCGCTAAGACAGTTCTTGTGGAATTGGCAAAGTGATAGTTTGGAAGCCCATTGAGGGCTATGGTGAAAGAGGATATATCCTCAGATGAAATCTGGAAAGAAGCTTTCTGAGAAACTGCTGAGTGTTCTGTTAATTCATCTCACAGAGTTACATCTGTATTTCGTGGATCTCTTTGCTAGCCTTATTTCTGTGGAATCTGAGAACAGATATTTCGGATCCCTTTGAAGACTATAGGGCCAAAGGAAATATCCGCCGATAACAAAGAGAAAGAAGCTTTCTGAGAAACTTCTTTGTGTTCTGTGAAATCATCTCACAGAGTTACAGCTTTCCCCTCAAGAAGCCTTTCGCTAAGACAGTTCTTGTGGAATTGGCAAAGTGATATTTGGAAGCCCATAGAGGGCTATGGTGAAAAAGGAAATATCCTCAGATGAAATCTGGAAAGAAGCTTTCTGAGAAACTGATTAGTGTTCTGTTAATTCATCTCACAGAGTTACATCTGTATTTCGTGGATCTCTTTGCTAGCCTTATTTCTGTGGAATCTGAGAACAGATATTTCGGATCCCATTGAAGATCATAGGGGCAAAGGAAATATCCTCCGATAACAAAGAGAAAGAAGCTTTCAGAGAAACTTCTTTGTGTTCTGTGAAATCATCTCACAGAGTTACAGCTTTCCCCTCAAGAAGCATTTCGCTAAGACAGTTCTTGTGGAATTGGCAAAGTGATATTTGGAAGCCCATAGAGGGCTATGGTGAAAAAGGAAGTATCCTCAGATGAAATCTGGAAAGAAGCTTTCTGAGAAACTGCTTAGTGTTCTGTTAATTCATCTCACAGAGTTACATCTGTATTTCGTGGATCTCTTTGCTAGCCTTATTTCTGTGGAATCTGAGAACAGATATTTCGGATTACGTTGACGACTATAGGGCCAAAGGAAATATCCTCCGATAACAAAGAGAAAGAAGCTTTCTGAGAAACTTCTTTGTGTTCTGTGAAATCATCTCACAGAGTTACAGCTTTCCCCTCAAGAAGCCTTTCGCTAAGAAAGTTCTTGTGGAATTGGCAAAGTGATATTTGGAAGCCCATAGAGGGCTATGGTGAAAAATTAAATATCCTCACATGAAATCTGTAAAGAAGCTTCCTGAGAAACTGCTTAGTGTTCTGTTAATTCATCTCACAGAGTTACATCTGTATTTCGTGGATCTCTTTGCTAGCCTTATTTCTGTGGAATCGGAGAACAGATATTTCGGATCCCATTGAGGACTATAGGGCCAAAGGAAATATCCTCCGATAACAAAGAGAAAGAAGCTTTCTGAGAAACTTCTTTGTGTTCTGTGAAATCATCTCACAGAGTTACAGCTTTCCCCTCAGGAAGCCTTTCGCTAAGACAGTTCTTGTGGAATTGGCAAAGTGATATTTGGAAGCCGTTAGAGGGCTATGGTGAAAAAGGAAATATCCTCAGATGAAATCTGGAAAGAAGCTTTCTGAGAAACTGCTTAGTGTTCTGTTAATTCATCTCACAGAGTTACATCTGTATTTCGTGCATCTCTTTGCTAGCCTTAATTCTGTGGAATCTGAGAACAGATATTTCGGATCCCATTGAAGACTATGGGGCCAAAGGAAATTTCCTCCGATAACAAAGAGAAAGAAGCTTTCTGAGAAACTACTTTGTGTTCTGTGAAATCATCTCTCAGAGTTACAGCTTTCCCCTCAAGAAGCCTTTCGCTAAGACAGTTCTTGTGGAATTGGCAAAGTGATATTTGGAAGTCCATAGAGGGCTATGGTGAAAAAGGAAATATCCTCAGATGAAATCTGGAAGGAAGCTTTCTGAGAAACTGCTGAGTGTTCTGTTAATTCATCTCACAGAATTACATCTGTATTTCGTGGATCTCTTTGCTAGCCTTATTTCTGTGGGATCTGAGAACAGATATTTCGGATCCCATTGAAGACTATAGGGCCAAAGGAAACATCCTCCGATAACAAAGAGAAAGAAGCTTTCTGAGAAACTTCTTTGTGTTCTGTGAAATCATCTCACAGAGTTACAGGTTACCCTCAAGAAGCCCTTCGCTAAGACAGTTCTTGTGGAATTGGCAAAGTGATATTTGGAAGCCCCTAGAGGGCTATGGTGAAAAAGGAAATATCCTCAGATGAAATCTGGAAAGAAGCTTTCTGAGAAACTGCTTAGTGTTCTGTTAATTCATCTCACAGAGTTACATCTGTATTTCGTGGATCTCTTTGCTAGCCTTATTTCTGTGGAATCTGAGAACAGATATTTCGGATCCCATTGAAGACTATAGGGCCAAAGGAAATATCCTCCGATAACAAAGAGAAAGAAGCTTTCTGAGAAACTTCTTTGTGTTCTGTGAAATCATCTCAGAGAGTTACAGCTTTCCCCTGAAGAAGCCTTTCGCTAAGACAGTTCTTGTGGAATTGGCAAAGTGATATTTGGAAGCCCATAGAGGGCTATGGGGAAAAAGGAAATATCCTCAGATGAAATCTGGAAAGAAGCTTTCTGTGAAACTGCTTAGTGTTCTGTTAATTCATCTCACAGAGTTACATCTGTATTTCGTGGATCTCTTTGCTAGCCTTATTTCTTTGGAATCTGAAAACAGATATTTCCGATCCCATTGAAGACTATAGGGCCAAAGGAAATATCCTCCGATAACAAAGAGAAAGAAGCTTTCTGAGAAACTTCTTTGTGTTCTGTGAAATCATCTCAAAGAGTTTCAGCTTTCCCCTCAAGAAGCCTTTCGCTAAGACAGTTCTTGTGGAATTGGCAAAGTGATAGTTTGGAAGCCCATTGAGGGCTATGGTGAAAGAGGAAATATCCTCAGATGAAATCTGGAAAGAAGCTTTCTGAGAAACTGCTGAGTGTTCTGTTAATTCATCTGACAGAGTTACATCTGTATTTCGTGGATCTCTTTGCTAGCCTTATTTCTGTGGAATCTGAGAACAGATATTTCGGATCCCATTGAAGACTATAGGGCCAAAGGAAATATCCTCCGATAACAAAGAGAAAGAAGCTTTCTGAGAAACTTCTTTGTGTTCTGTGAAATCATCTCACAGAGTTACAGCTTTCCCCTCAAGAAGCCTTTCGCTAAGACAGTTCTTGTGTAATTGGCAAAGTGATATTTGGAAGCCCCTAGAGGGCTATGGTGAAAAAGGAAATATCCTCAGATGAAATCTGGAAAGAAGCTTTCTGAGAAACTGCTTAGTGTTCTGTTAATTCATCTCACAGAGTTACATCTGTATTTCGTGGATCTCTTTGCTAGCCTTATTTCTGTGGAATCTGAGAACAGATATTTCGGATCCCATTGAAGACGATAGGGGCAAAGGAAATATCCTCCGATAACAAAGAAAAAGAAGCTTTCTGAGAAACTTCTTTGTGTTCTGTGAAATCATCTCACAGAGTTACAGCTTTCCCCTCAAGAAGCCTTTCGCTAAGACAGTTCTTGTGGAATTGGCAAAGTGATATTTGGAAGCCCATAGAGGGCTATGGTGAAAAAGGAAATATCCTCAGATGAAATCTGGAAAGAAGCTTTCTGAGAAACTGCTTAGTGTTCTGTTAATTCATCTCACAGAGTTACATCTGTATTTCGTGGATCTCTTTGCTAGCCTTATTTCTGTGGAATCTCAGAACAGATATTTCGGATCCCATTGAAGACCATAGGGGCAAAGGAAATATCCTCCGATAACAAAGAGAAAGAAGCTTTCTGAGAAACTTCTTTGTGTTCTGTGAAATCATCTCACAGAGTTACAGCTTTCCCCTCAAGAAGCATTTCGCTAAGACAGTTCTTGTGGAATTGGCAAAGTGATATTTGGAAGCCCATAGAGGGCTATGGTGAAAAAGGAAGTATCCTCAGATGAAATCTGGAAAGAAGCTTTCTGAGAAACTGCTGAGTGTTCTGTCAACTCATCTCACAGAGTTACATCTGTATTTCGTGGATCTCTTTGCTAGCCTTATTTCTGTGGAATCTGAGAACAGATATTTCGGATTACTTTGAAGACTATAGGGCCAAAGGAAATATCCTCCGATAACAAAGAGAAAGAAGCTTTCTGAGAAACTTCTTTGTGTTCTGTGAAATCATCTCACAGAGTTACATCTTTCCCCTCAAGAAGCCTTTCGCTAAGAAAGTTCTTGTGGAATTGGCAAAGTGATATTTGGAAGCCCCTAGAGGGCTATGGTGAAAAATTAAATATCCTCACATGAAATCTGGAAAGAAGCTTCCTGAGAAACTGCTTAGTGTTCTGTTAATTCATCTCACAGAGTTACATCTGTATTTCGTGGATCTCTTTGCTAGCCTTATTTCTGTGGAATCTGAGAACAGATATTTCGGATCCCATTGAAGACTATAGGGCCAAAGGAAATATCCTCCGATAACAAAGAGAAAGAAGCTTTCTGAGAAACTTCTTTGTGTTCTGTGAAATCATCCCACAGAGTTACAGCTTTCCCATCAAGAAGCCTTTCGCTAAGACAGTTCTTGTGGAATTGGCAAAGTGATATTTGGAAGCCCTTAGAGGGCTATGGTGAAAAAGGAAATATCCTCAGATGAAATCTGGAAAGAAGCTTTCTGAGAAACTGCTTAGTGTTCTGTTAATTCATCTCACAGAGTTACATCTGTATTTCGTGGATCTCTTTGCTAGCCA
The DNA here is from genome assembly GCF_049350105.2 of Macaca mulatta. NCBI lineage: Eukaryota > Metazoa > Chordata > Mammalia > Primates > Cercopithecidae > Macaca > Macaca mulatta. Next base: position 27,890,315 of record NC_133420.1, read on the forward strand.
TATTTCCGTGGAATCTGAGAACAGATATTTCGGATCCCATTGAAGACTACAGGGCCAAAGGAAATATCCTCCGATAACAAAGAGAAAGAAACTTTCTGAGAAAATTCTTTGTGCTCTGTGAAATCATCTGACAGAGTTACAGCTTTCCCCTCAAGAAGCCTTTCGCTAAGACAGTTCTTGTGGAATTGGCAAAGTGATATTTGGAAGCCCTTAGAGGGCTATGGTGAAAAAGGAAATATCGTCAGATGAAATCTGGAAAGAAGCTTTCTGAGAAACTGCTTAGTGTTCTGTTAATTCATCTCACAGAGTTACATCTGTATTTCGTGGATCTCTTTGCTAGCCTTATTTCTTTGGAATCTGAGAACAGATATTTCGGATCCCTTTGAAGACTATAGGGCCAAAGGAAATATCCTCCGATAACAAAGAGAAAGAAGCTTTCTGAGAAACTTCTTTGTGTTCTGTGAAATCATCTCAGAGAGTTACAGCTTTCCCCTCAAGAAGCCTTTCGCTAAGACAGTTCTTGTGGAATTGGCAAAGTGATATTTGGAAGCCCATAGAGGGCTATGGTCAAAAAGGAAATATCCTCAGATGAAATCTGGAAAGAGGCTTTCTAAGAAACTGCTTAGTGTTCTGTTAATTCATCTCACAGAGTTACATCTGTATTTCGTGGATCTCTTTGCTAGCCTTATTTCTGTGGAATCTGAGAACAGATATTTCCGATCCCTTTGAAGACTATAGGGCCAAAGGAAATATCCTCCGATAACAAAGAGAAAGAAGCTTTCTGAGAAACTTGTTTGTGTTCTGTGAAATCATCTCACAGAGTTACAGCTTTCCCCTCAAGAAGCCTTTCGCTAAGACCGTTCTTGTGGAATTGGCATAGTGATATTTGGAAGCCCTTAGAGGGCTATGGTGAAAAAGGAAATATCCTCAGATGAAATCTGGAAAGAAGCTTTCTGAGAAACTGCTTAGTGTTCTGTTAATTCATCTCACAGAGTTACATCTGTATTTCGTGGATCTCTTTGCTAGCCTTATTTCTGTGGAATCTGAGAACAGATATTTCGGATCCCTTTGAGGACTATGGGGCCAAAGGAAATATCCTCCGATAACAAAGAGAAAGAAGCTTTCTGAGAAACTTCTTTGTGTTCTGTGAAATCATCTCACAGAGTTACAGCTTTCCCCTCAGGAAGCCTTTCGCTAAGACAGTTCTTGTGGAATTGGCAAAGTGATATTTGGAAGCCCTTAGAGGGCTATGGTGAAAAAGGAAATATCCTCAGATGAAATCTGGAAAGAAGCTTTCTGAGAAACTGCTGAGTGTTCTGTTAATTCATCTCACAGAATTACATCTGTATTTCGTGGATCTCTTTGCTAGCCTTATTTCTGTGGGATCTGAGAACAGATATTTCGGATCCCATTGAAGACTATAGGGCCAAAGGAAACATCCTCCGATAACAAAGAGAAAGAAGCTTTCTGAGAAACTTCTTTGTGTTCTGTGAAATCATCTCACAGAGTTACAGGTTACCCTCAAGAAGCCCTTCGCTAAGACAGTTCTTGTGGAATTGGCAAAGTGATATTTGGAAGCCCCTAGAGGGCTATGGTGAAAAAGGAAATATCCTCAGATGAAATCTGGAAAGAAGCTTTCTGAGAAACTGCTTAGTGTTCTGTTAATTCATCTCACAGAGTTACATCTGTATTTCGTGGATCTCTTTGCTAGCCTTATTTCTGTGGAATCTGAGAACAGATATTTCGGATCCCATTGAAGACTATAGGGCCAAAGGAAATATCCTCCGATAACAAAGAGAAAGAAGCTTTCTGAGAAACTTCTTTGTGTTCTGTGAAATCATCTCAGAGAGTTACAGCTTTCCCCTGAAGAAGCCTTTCGCTAAGACAGTTCTTGTGGAATTGGCAAAGTGATATTTGGAAGCCCATAGAGGGCTATGGGGAAAAAGGAAATATCCTCAGATGAAATCTGGAAAGAAGCTTTCTGTGAAACTGCTTAGTGTTCTGTTAATTCATCTCACAGAGTTACATCTGTATTTCGTGGATCTCTTTGCTAGCCTTATTTCTTTGGAATCTGAAAACAGATATTTCCGATCCCATTGAAGACTATAGGGCCAAAGGAAATATCCTCCGATAACAAAGAGAAAGAAGCTTTCTGAGAAACTTCTTTGTGTTCTGTGAAATCATCTCAAAGAGTTTCAGCTTTCCCCTCAAGAAGCCTTTCGCTAAGACAGTTCTTGTGGAATTGGCAAAGTGATAGTTTGGAAGCCCATTGAGGGCTATGGTGAAAGAGGAAATATCCTCAGATGAAATCTGGAAAGAAGCTTTCTGAGAAACTGCTGAGTGTTCTGTTAATTCATCTGACAGAGTTACATCTGTATTTCGTGGATCTCTTTGCTAGCCTTATTTCTGTGGAATCTGAGAACAGATATTTCGGATCCCATTGAAGACTATAGGGCCAAAGGAAATATCCTCCGATAACAAAGAGAAAGAAGCTTTCTGAGAAACTTCTTTGTGTTCTGTGAAATCATCTCACAGAGTTACAGCTTTCCCCTCAAGAAGCCTTTCGCTAAGACAGTTCTTGTGTAATTGGCAAAGTGATATTTGGAAGCCCCTAGAGGGCTATGGTGAAAAAGGAAATATCCTCAGATGAAATCTGGAAAGAAGCTTTCTGAGAAACTGCTTAGTGTTCTGTTAATTCATCTCACAGAGTTACATCTGTATTTCGTGGATCTCTTTGCTAGCCTTATTTCTGTGGAATCTGAGAACAGATATTTCGGATCCCATTGAAGACCATAGGGGCAAAGGAAATATCCTCCGATAACAAAGAAAAAGAAGCTTTCTGAGAAACTTCTTTGTGTTCTGTGAAATCATCTCACAGAGTTACAGCTTTCCCCTCAAGAAGCCTTTCGCTAAGACAGTTCTTGTGGAATTGGCAAAGTGATATTTGGAAGCCCATAGAGGGCTATGGTGAAAAAGGAAATATCCTCAGATGAAATCTGGAAAGAAGCTTTCTGAGAAACTGCTTAGTGTTCTGTTAATTCATCTCACAGAGTTACATCTGTATTTCGTGGATCTCTTTGCTAGCCTTATTTCTGTGGAATCTCAGAACAGATATTTCGGATCCCATTGAAGACCATAGGGGCAAAGGAAATATCCTCCGATAACAAAGAGAAAGAAGCTTTCTGAGAAACTTCTTTGTGTTCTGTGAAATCATCTCACAGAGTTACAGCTTTCCCCTCAAGAAGCATTTCGCTAAGACAGTTCTTGTGGAATTGGCAAAGTGATATTTGGAAGCCCATAGAGGGCTATGGTGAAAAAGGAAGTATCCTCAGATGAAATCTGGAAAGAAGCTTTCTGAGAAACTGCTGAGTGTTCTGTCAACTCATCTCACAGAGTTACATCTGTATTTCGTGGATCTCTTTGCTAGCCTTATTTCTGTGGAATCTGAGAACAGATATTTCGGATTACTTTGAAGACTATAGGGCCAAAGGAAATATCCTCCGATAACAAAGAGAAAGAAGCTTTCTGAGAAACTTCTTTGTGTTCTGTGAAATCATCTCACAGAGTTACATCTTTCCCCTCAAGAAGCCTTTCGCTAAGAAAGTTCTTGTGGAATTGGCAAAGTGATATTTGGAAGCCCCTAGAGGGCTATGGTGAAAAATTAAATATCCTCACATGAAATCTGGAAAGAAGCTTCCTGAGAAACTGCTTAGTGTTCTGTTAATTCATCTCACAGAGTTACATCTGTATTTCGTGGATCTCTTTGCTAGCCTTATTTCTGTGGAATCTGAGAACAGATATTTCGGATCCCATTGAAGACTATAGGGCCAAAGGAAATATCCTCCGATAACAAAGAGAAAGAAGCTTTCTGAGAAACTTCTTTGTGTTCTGTGAAATCATCCCACAGAGTTACAGCTTTCCCATCAAGAAGCCTTTCGCTAAGACAGTTCTTGTGGAATTGGCAAAGTGATATTTGGAAGCCCTTAGAGGGCTATGGTGAAAAAGGAAATATCCTCAGATGAAATCTGGAAAGAAGCTTTCTGAGAAACTGCTTAGTGTTCTGTTAATTCATCTCACAGAGTTACATCTGTATTTCGTGGATCTCTTTGCTAGCCATATTTCCGTGGAATCTGAGAACAGATATTTCGGATCCCATTGAAGACTACAGGGCCAAAGGAAATATCCTCCGATAACAAAGAGAAAGAAACTTTCTGAGAAAATTCTTTGTGCTCTGTGAAATCATCTGACAGAGTTACAGCTTTCCCCTCAAGAAGCCTTTCGCTAAGACAGTTCTTGTGGAATTGGCAAAGTGATATTTGGAAGCCCTTAGAGGGCTATGGTGAAAAAGGAAATATCGTCAGATGAAATCTGGAAAGAAGCTTTCTGAGAAACTGCTTAGTGTTCTGTTAATTCATCTCACAGAGTTACATCTGTATTTCGTGGATCTCTTTGCTAGCCTTATTTCTTTGGAATCTGAGAACAGATATTTCGGATCCCTTTGAAGACTATAGGGCCAAAGGAAATATCCTCCGATAACAAAGAGAAAGAAGCTTTCTGAGAAACTTCTTTGTGTTCTGTGAAATCATCTCAGAGAGTTACAGCTTTCCCCTCAAGAAGCCTTTCGCTAAGACAGTTCTTGTGGAATTGGCAAAGTGATATTTGGAAGCCCATAGAGGGCTATGGTCAAAAAGGAAATATCCTCAGATGAAATCTGGAAAGAGGCTTTCTAAGAAACTGCTTAGTGTTCTGTTAATTCATCTCACAGAGTTACATCTGTATTTCGTGGATCTCTTTGCTAGCCTTATTTCTGTGGAATCTGAGAACAGATATTTCCGATCCCTTTGAAGACTATAGGGCCAAAGGAAATATCCTCCGATAACAAAGAGAAAGAAGCTTTCTGAGAAACTTGTTTGTGTTCTGTGAAATCATCTCACAGAGTTACAGCTTTCCCCTCAAGAAGCCTTTCGCTAAGACCGTTCTTGTGGAATTGGCATAGTGATATTTGGAAGCCCTTAGAGGGCTATGGTGAAAAAGGAAATATCCTCAGATGAAATCTGGAAAGAAGCTTTCTGAGAAACTGCTTAGTGTTCTGTTAATTCATCTCACAGAGTTACATCTGTATTTCGTGGATCTCTTTGCTAGCCTTATTTCTGTGGAATCTGAGAACAGATATTTCGGATCCCTTTGAGGACTATGGGGCCAAAGGAAATATCCTCCGATAACAAAGAGAAAGAAGCTTTCTGAGAAACTTCTTTGTGTTCTGTGAAATCATCTCACAGAGTTACAGCTTTCCCCTCAGGAAGCCTTTCGCTAAGACAGTTCTTGTGGAATTGGCAAAGTGATATTTGGAAGCCCTTAGAGGGCTATGGTGAAAAAGGAAATATCCTCAGATGAAATCTGGAAAGAAGCTTTCTGAGAAACTGCTTAGTGTTCTGTTAATTCACCTCACAGAGTTACATCTGTATTTCGTGGATCTCTTTGCTAGCCTTATTTCTTTGGAATCTGAGAACAGATATTTCGGATCCCTTTGAAGACTATAGGGCCAAAGGAAATATCCTCCGATAACAAAGAGAAAGAAGCTTTCTGAGAAACTTCTTTGTGTTCTGTGAAATCATCTCACAGAGTTACAGCTTTCCTCTCAAGAAGCCTTTCGCTAAGACAGTTCTTGTGGAATTGGCAAAGTGATATTTGGAAGCCCCTAGAGGGCTATGGTGAAAAAGGAAATATCCTCAGATGAAATCTGGAAAGAAGCTTTCTGAGAAACTGCTTAGTGTTCTGTTAATTCATCTCACAGAGTTACATCTGTATTTCGTGGATCTCTTTGCTAGCCTTATTTCTGTGGAATCTGAGAACAGATATTTCGGATCCCATTGAAGACTATAGGGCCAAAGGAAATAATCTCCGATAACAAAGAGAAGGAAGCTTTCTGAGAAACTTCTTTGTGTTCTGTGAAATCATCTCACAGAGTTACAGCTTTCCCCTCAAGAAGCCTTTCGCTAAGACAGTTCTTGTGGAATTGGCAAAGTGATATTTGGAAGCCCATAGAGGGCTATGGTGAAAAAGGAAATATCCTCAGATGAAATCTGGAAAGAAGTTTTCTGAGAAACTGCTGAGTGTTCTGTTAATTCATCTCACAGAGTTACATCTGTATTTCGTGGATCTCTTTGCTAGCCTTATTTCTGTGGAATCTGAGAACAGATATTTCGGATTACTTTGAAGACTATAGGGCCAAAGGAAATATCCTCCGATAACAAAGAGAAAGAAGCTTTCTGAGAAACTTCTTTGTGTCTGTGAAATCATCCCACAGAGTTACAGCTTTCCCATCAAGAAGCCTTTCGCTAAGACAGTTCTTGTGGAATTGGCAAAGTGATATTTGGAAGCCCATAGAGGGCTATGGTGAAAAAGGAAATATCCTCAGATGAAATCTGGAAAGAAGCTTTCTGAGAAACTGCTTAGTGTTCTGTTAATTCATCTCACAGAGTTACATCTGTATTTCGTGGATCTCTTTGCTCGCCTTATATCTGTGGAATCTGAGAACAGATATTTCGGATCCCATTGAAGACTATAGGGCCAAAGGAAATATCCTCCGATAACAAAGAGAAAGAAGCTTTCTGAGAAACTTCTTTGTGCTCTGTGAAATCATCTCACAGAGTTACAGCTTTCCCCTCAAGAAGCCTTTCGCTAACACATTTCTTGTGGAATTGGCAAAGTGATATTTGGAAGCCCTTAGAGGGCTATGGTGAAAAAGGAAATATCGTCAGATGAAATCTGGAAAGAAACTTTCTGAGAAACTGCTTAGTGTTCTGTTAATTCATCTCATAGAGTTACATCTGTATTTCGTGGATCTCTTTGCTAGCCTTATTTCTGTGGAATCTGAGAACAGATATTTCGGATCCCTTTGAAGACTATAGGGCCAAAGGAAATATCCTCCGATAACAAGGAGAAAGAAGCTTTCTGAGAAACTTCTTTGTGTTCTGTGAAATCATCTCAGAGAGTTACAGCTTTCCCCTCAAGAAGGCTTTCGCTAAGACAGTTCTTGTGGAATTGGCAAAGTGGTATTTGGAAGCCCATAGAGGGCTATGGTGAAAAAGGAAATATCCTCAGATGAAATCTGGAAAGAAGCTTTCTGAGAAACTGCTTAGTGTTCTGTTAATTCATCTCACAGAGTTACATCTGTATTTCGTGGATCTCTTTGCTAGCCTTATTTCTGTGGAATCTGAGAACAGATATTTCCGATCCCTTTGAAGACTACAGGGCCAAAGGAAATATCCTCCGATAACAAAGAGAAAGAAGCTTTCTGAGAAACTTCTTTGTGTTCTGTGAAATCATCTCACAGAGTTACAGCTTTCCCCTCAAGAAGCCTTTCGCTAAGACCGTTCTTGTGGAATTGGCATAGTGATATTTGGAAGCCCTTAGAGGGCTATGGTGAAAAAGGAAATATCCTCAGATGAAATCTGGAAAGAAGCTTTCTGAGAAACTGCTTAGTGTTCTGTTAATTCATCTCACAGAGTTACATCTGTATTTCGTGGATCTCTTTGCTAGCCTTATTTCTGTGGAATCTGAGAACAGATATTTCGGATTCCTATGAAGACTATAGGGGCAAAGGAAATATCCTCCGATAAAAAAGAGAAAGAAGCTTTCTGAGAAACTTCTTTGTGTTCTGTGAAATCATCTCACAGAGTTACAGCTTTCCCCTCAAGAAGCATTTCGCTAAGACAGTTCTTGTGGAATTGGCAAAGTGATATTTGGAAGCCCATAGAGGGCTACGGTGAAAAAGGAAATATCCTCAGATGAAATCTCGAAAGAAGCTTTCTGAGAAACTGCTTAGTGTTCTGTTAATTCATCTCACAGAGTTACATCTGTATTTCGTGGATCTCTTTGCTAGCCTTATTTCTTTGGAGTCTGAGAACAGATATTTCGGATCCCTTTGAAGACTATAGGGCCAAAGGAAATATCCTCCGATAACAAAGAGAAAGAAGCTTTCTGAGAAACTTCTTTGTGTTCTGTGAAATCATCTCAGAGAGTTACAGCTTTTCCCTCAAGAAGCCTTTCGCTAAGACAGTTCTTGTGGAATTGGCAAAGTGATATTTGGAAGCCCATAGAGGGCTATCGTGAAAAAGGAAATATCCTCAGATGAAATCTGGAAGAGCTTTGTGAGAAACTGCTTAATGTTCTGTTAATTCATCTCACAGAGTTACATCTGTATTTCGTGGATCTCTTTGCTAGCCTTATTTCTGTGGAATATGAGAACAGATATTTCGGATCCCATTGAAGACTATAGGGCCAAGGGAAATATCCTCGGATAACAAAGAGAAAGAAGCTTTCTGAGAAATTTCTTTGAGTTCTCTGAAATCATCTCACAGAGTTACAGCTTTCCCCTCAAGAAGCCTTTCGCTAAGACAGTTCTTGTGGAATTGGCAAAGTGATATTTGGAAGCCCATAGAGGGCTATGGTGAAAAAGGAAATATCCTCAGATGAAATCTGGAAAGAAGATTTCTGAGAAACTGCTTAGTGTTCTGTTAGTTCATCTCACAGAGTTACATCTGTATTTCGTGGATCTCTTTGCTAGCCTTATTTCTGTGGAATCGGAGAACAGATATTTCGGATCCCATTGAGGACTATAGGGCCAAAGGAAATATCCTCCGATAACAAAGAGAAAGAAGCTTTCTGAGAAACTTCTTTGTGTTCTGTGAAATCATCTCACAGAGTTACAGCTTTCCCCTCAGGAAGCCTTTCGCTAAGACAGTTCTTGTGGAATTGGCAAAGTGATATTTGGAAGCCCTTAGAGGGCTATGGTGAAAAAGGAAATATCCTCAGATGAAATCTGGAAAGAAGCTTTCTGAGAAACTGCTTAGTGTTCTGTTAATTCACCTCACAGAGTTACATCTGTATTTCGTGGATCTCTTTGCTAGCCTTATTTCTGTGGAATCTGAGAACAGATATTTCGGATCCCTTTGAAGACTATAGGGCCAAAGGAAATATCCTCCGATAACAAAGAGAAAGAAGCTTTCTGAGAAACTTCTTTGTGTTCTGTGAAATCATCTCACAGAGTTACAGCTTACCCCTCAAGAAGCCTTTCGCTAAGACAGTTCTTGTGGAATTGGCAAAGTGATATTTGGAAGCCCATAGAGGGCTATGGTGAAAAAGGAAATATCCTCAGATGAAATCTGGAAAGAAGCTTTCTGAGAAACTGCTTAGTGTTCTGTTAATTCATCTCACAGAGTTACATCTGTATTTCGTGGATCTCTTTGCTAGCCTTATTTCTGTGGAATCTGAGAACAGATATTTCGGATCCCATTGAAGACTATGGGGCCAAAGGAAATTTTCTCCGATAACAAAGAGAAAGAAGCTTTCTGAGAAACTTCTTTGTGTTCTGTGAAATCATCTCACAGAGTTACAGCTTTCCCCTCAAGAAGCCTTTCGCTAAGACAGTTCTTGTGGAATTGGCAAAGTGATATTTGGAAGCCCATAGAGGGCTATGGTGAAAAAGGAAATATCCTCAGATGAAATCTGGAAAAAAGCTTTCTGAGAAACTGCTTAGTGTTCTGTTAATTCATCTCACAGAGTTACATCTGTATTTCGTGGATCTCTTTGCTAGCCTTATTTCTGTGGAATCTGAGAACAGATATTTCGGATCCCTTTGAAGACTATAGGGCCAAAGGAAATATCCTCCGATAACAAAGAGAAAGAAGCTTTCTGAGAAACTTCTTTGTGTTCAGTGAAATCATCTCACAGAGTTAGAGCTTTCCCCTCAAAAGCCTTTCGCTAAGACAATTCTTGTGGAATTGGCAAAGTGATATTTGGAAGCCCATAGAGGGCTATGGTGAAAAAGGAAATATCCTCAGATGAAATCTGGAAAGAAGCTTTCTGAGAAACTGCTTAGTGTTCTGTTAATTCATTTCACAGAGTTACATCTGTATTTCGTGGATCTCTTTGCTAGCCTTATTTCTTTGGAGTCTGAGAGCAGTAATTTCGGATCCCTTTGAAGACTATAGGTCCAAAGGAAATATCCTCCGATAACAAAGAGAAAGAAGCTTTCTGAGAAACTTCTTTGTGTTCTGTGAAATCATCTCAAAGAGTTACAGCTTACCCCTCAAGAAGCCTTTCGCTAAGACAGTTCTTGTGGAATTGGCAAAGTGATATTTGGAAGCCCATAGAGGGCTATGTTGAAAAAGGAAATGTCCTCAGATGAAATCTGGAAAGAAGCTTTCTGAGAAACTGCTTAGTGTTCTGTTAATTCATCTCACAGAGTTACATCTGTATTTCGTGGATCTCTTTGCTAGCCTTATTTCTGTGGAATCTGAGAACAGATATTTCGGATCCCATTGAAGACTAAGGGGCCAAAGGAAATTTTCTCGGATAACAAAGAGAAAGAAGGTTTCTGAGAAACTTCTTTGTGTTCTGTGAAATCATCTCACAGAGTTACAGCTTTCCCCTCAAGAAGCCTTTCGCTAAGACAGTTCTTGTGGAATTGGCAAAGTGATATTTGGAAGCCCATAGAGGGCTATGGTGAAAAAGGAAATATCCTCAGATGAAATCTGGAAAGAAGCTTTCTGAGAAACTGCTTAGTGTTCTGTTAATTCATCTCACAGAATTACATCTGTATTTCGTGGATCTCTTTGCTAGCCTTATTTCTGTGGAATCTGAGAACAGATATTTCGGATCCCTTTGAAGACTATAGGGCCAAAGGAAATATCCTCCGATAACAAAGAGAAAGAAGCTTTCTGAGAAACTTCTTTGTGTTCTGTGAAATCATCTCACAGAGTTACAGCTTTCCCCTCAAGAAGCCTTTCGCTAAGACAGTTCTTGTGGAATTGGCAAAGTGATATTTGGAAGCCCCTAGAGGGCTATGGTGAAAAAGGAAATATCCTCAGATGAAATCTGGAAAGAAGCTTTCTGAGAAACTGCTTAGTGTTCTGTTAATTCATCTCACAGAGTTACATCTGTATTTCGTGGATCTCTTTGCTAGACTTATTTCTGTGGAATCGGAGAACAGATATTTCGGATCCCATTGAGGACTACAGGGCCAAAGGAAATAATCTCCGATAACAAAGAGAAGGAAGCTTTCTGAGAAACTTCTTTGTGTTCTGTGAAATCATCTCACAGAGTTACAGCTTTACCCTCAAGAAGCCTTTCGCTAAGACAGTTCTTGTGGAATTGGCAAAGTGATATTTGGAAGCCCATGGAGGGCTATGGTGAAAAAGGAAATATCCTCAGATGAAATCTGGAAAGAGCTTTCTGAGAAACTGCTGAGTGTTCTGTTAATTCGTGTCACAGATTTACATCTGTATTTCGTGGATCTCTTTGCTAGACTTATTTCTGTGGAATCTGAGAACAGATATTTCGGATCCCTTTGAAGACTATAGGGCCAAAGGAAATATCCTCCGATAACAAAGAGAAAGAAGATTACTGAGAAACTTTTTGTGTTCTGTGAAATCATCTCACAGAGATACAGCTTTCCCCTCAAGAAGCCTTTCGCTAAGACAGTTCTTGTGGAATTGGCAAAGTGATATTTGGAAGCCCATAGAGGGCTATGGTGAAAAAGGAAATATCCTCAGATGAAATCTGGAAAGAAGCTTTCTGAGAAACTGCTTAGTGTTCTGTTAATTCATCTCACAGAGTTACATCTGTATTTCGTGGATCTCTTTGCTAGCCTTATTTCTGTGGAATCTGAGAACAGATATTTCGGATCCCATTGAAGACTGTAGGGCCAAAGGAAACATCCTCCGATAACAAAGAGAAAGAAGCTTTCTGAGAAACTTCTTTGTGTTCTGTGAAATCATCTCAGAGAGTTACAGCTTTCCCCTGAAGAAACCTTTCGCTAAGAGAGTTCTTGTGGAATTGGCAAAGTGATATTTTGAAGCCCATAGAGGGCTATGGTGAAAAAGGAAATATCCTCAGATGAAATCTGGAAAGAAGCTTTCTGTGAAACTGCTTAGTGTTCTGTTAATTCATCTCACAGAGTTACATCTGTATTTCGTGGATCTCTTTGCTAGCCTTATTTCTGTGGAATCTGAGAACAGATATTTCGGATTCCTATGAATACTATAGGGGCAAAGGAAATATCCTCCGATAACAAAGAGAAAGAAGCTTTCTGAGAAACTTCTTTGTGTTCTGTGAAATCATCTCAGAGTTACAGCTTTCCCCTCAAGAAGCATTTCGCTAAGACAGTTCTTGTGGAATTGGCAAAGTGATATTTGGAAGCCCATAGAGGGCTATGGTGAAAAAGGAAATATCCTCAGATGAAATCTGGAAAGAAGCTTTCTGAGAAACTGCTGAGTGTTCTGTTAATTCATCTCACAGAGTTACATCTGTATTTCGTGGATCTCTTTGCTAGACTTATTTCTGTGGAATCTGAGAACAGATATTTCGGATCCCTTTGAAGACTATAGGGCCAAAGGAAATATCCTCCGATAACAAAGAGAAAGAAGCTTTCTGAGAAACTTCTTTGTGTTCTGTGAAATCATCTCACAGAGTTACAGCTTTCCCCTCAAGAAGCCTTTCGCTAAGACAGTTCTTGTGGAATTGGCAAAGTGATATTTGGAAGCCCATAGAGGGCTACGGTGAAAAAGGAAATATCCTCAGATGAAATCTGGAAAGAAGCTTTCTGAGAAACTGCTTAGTGTTCTGTTAATTCATCTCACAGAGTTACATCTGTATTTCGGGGATCTCTTTGCTAGCCTTATTTCTTTGGAGTCTGAGAGCAGATATTTCGGATCCCTTTGAAGACTATAGGGCCAAAGGAAATATCCTCCGATAACAAAGAGAAAGAAGCTTTCTGAGAAACTTCTTTGTGTTCTGTGAAATCATCTCACAGAGTTACAGCTTTCCCGTCAAGAAGCCTTTCGCTAAGACAGTTCTTGTGGAATTGGCAAAGTGATATTTGGAAGCCCATAGAGGGCTATGGTGAAAAAGGAAATATCCTCAGATGAAATCTGGAAAGAAGCTTTCTGAGAAACTGCTGAGTGTTCTGTTAATTCATCTCACAGAGTTACATCTGTATTTCGTGGATCTCTTTGCTAGCCTTATTTCTGTGGAATCTGAGAACAGATATTTCGGATCCCATTGAAGACTATAGGGCCAAAGGAAATATCCTCCGATAACAAAGAAAAAGAAGCTTTCTGAGAAACTCCTTTGTGTTCTGTGAAATCATCTCACAGAGTTACAGCTTTCCCCTCAAGAAGCCTTTCGCTAAGACAGTTCTTGTGGAATTGGCAAAGTGATATTTGGAAGCCCCTAGAGGGCTATGGTGAAAAAGGAAATATCCTCAGATGAAATCTGGAAAGAAGCTTTCTGAGAAACTGCTAAGTGTTCTGTTAATTCATCACACAGAGTTACATCTGTATTTCGTGGATCTCTTTGCTAGCCTTATTTCTGTGGAATCGGAGAACAGATATTTCGGATCCCATTGAGGACTATAGGGCCAAAGGAAATAATCTCCGATAACAAAGAGAAGGAAGCTTTCTGAGAAACTTCTTTGTGTTCTGTGAAATCATCTCACAGAGTTACAGCTTTCCCCTCAAGAAGCCTTTCGCTAAGACAGTTCTTGTGGAATTGGCAAAGTGATATTTGGAAGCCCATAGAGGGCTATGTTGAAAAAGGAAATGTCCTCAGATGAAATCTGGAAAGAAGATTTCTGAGAAACTGCTGAGTGTTCTGTTAATTCTTCTCACAGAGTTACATCTGTATTTCGTGGATCTCTTTGCTAGCCTTATTTCTGTGGAATCTGAGAACAGATATTTCGGATCCCATTGAAGACAATGGGGCCAAAGGAAATTTCCTCCGATAACAAAGAGAAAGAAGCTTTCTGAGAAACTTCTTTGTGTTCTGTGAAATCATCTCACAGAGTTACAGCTTTCCCCTCAAGAAGCCTTTCGCTAAGACAGTTCTTGTGGAATTGGCAAAGTGATATTTGGTAGCCCCTAGAGGGCTGTGGTGAAAAAGGAAATATCCTCAGATGAAATCTGGAAAGAAGCTTTCTGAGAAACTGCTTAGTGTTCTGTTAATTCATCTCACAGAGTTACATCTGTATTTCGTGGATCTGTTTGCTAGCCTTATTTCTGTGGAATCGGAGAACAGATATTTCGGATCCCTTTGAAGACTATAGGGCCAAAGGAAATTTCCTCCGATAACAAAGAGAAAGAAGCTTTCTGAGAAACTTCTTTGTGTTCTGTGAAATCATCTCACAGAGTTACAGCTTTCCCCTCAAGAAGCCTTTCGCTAAGACAATTCTTGTGGAATTGGCAAAGTGATATTTGGAAGCCCATAGAGGGCTACGGGGAAAAAGGAAATATCCTCAGATGAAATCTGGAAAGAAGCTTTCTGAGAAACTGCTTAGTGTTCTGTTAATTCGTGTCACAGAGTTACATCTGTATTTCGTGGATCTCTTTGCTAGCCTTATTTCTGTGGAATCTGAGAACAGATATTTCGGATCCCTTTGAAGACTATAGGGCCAAAGGAAATATCCTCCGATAACAAAGAGAAAGAAGCTTTCTGAGAAACTTCTTTGTGTTCTGTGAAATCATCTCACAGAGTTACAGCTTTCCCCTCAAGAAGCCTTTCGCTAAGACAGTTCTTGTGGAATTGGCAAAGTGATATTTGGAAGCCCATAGAGGGCTATGGTGAAAAAGGAAATATCCTCAGATGAATTCTGGAAGGAAGCTTTCTGAGAAACTGCTTAGTGTTCTGTTAATTCATCTCACAGAGTTACATCGGTATTTCGTGGATCTCTTTGCTAGCCTTATTTCTGTGGAATCTGAGAACAGATATTTCGGATCCCATTGAAGACTATAGGGCCAAAGGAAATATCCTCCGATAACAAAGAGAAAGAAGCTTTCTGAGAAACTTCTTTGTGTTCTGTGAAATCATCTCACAGAGTTACAGCTTTCCCCTCAAGAAGCCGTTCGCTAAGACAGTTCTTGTGGAATTGGCAAAGTGATATTTGGAAGCCCATAGAGGGCTATGGTGAAAAAGGAAATATCCTCAGATGAAATATGGAAAGAAGCTTTCTGAGAAACTGCTGAGTGTTCTGTTAATTCATCTCACAGAGTTACATCTGTATTTCGTAGATCTCTTTGCTTGCCTTATTTCTCTGGAATCTGAGAACAGATATTTCGGATCCCATTGAAGACTATAGGACCAAAGGAAATATTCTCCGATAACAAAGAGAAAGAAGCTTTCTGAGAAACTTCTTTGTGTTCTGTGAAATCATCTCACAGAGTTACAGCTTTCCCCTCAAGAAGCCTTTCGCTAAGACAGTTCTTGTGGAATTGGCAAAGTGATATTTGGAAGCCCATAGAGGGCTATGGTGAAAAAGGAAATATCCTCAGATGAAATCTGGAAAGAAGCTTTCTGAGAAACTGCTTAGTGTTCTGTTAATTCATCTCACAGAGTTACATCTGTATTTCGTGGATCTCTTTGCTAGCCCTATTTCTGTGGAATCTGAGAAGAGATATTTCGGATCCCATTGAAGCCTATAGGGCCCAAGGAAATAATCTCCGATAACAAAGAGAAAGAAGCTTTCTGAGAAACTTCTTTGTGTTCTGTGAAATCATCTCACTGAATTACCGCTATCCCCTCAAGAAGCCTTTCGCTAAGACAGTTCTTGTGGAATTGGCAAAGTGATATTTGGAAGCCCATAGAGGGCTATGGTGAAAAAGGAATTATCCTCAGATGAAATCTGGAAAGAAGCTTTCTGAGAAACTGCTGAGTGGTCTGTTAATTCATCTCACAGTGTTACATCTGTATTTCGTGGATCTCTTTGCTAGCCTTATTTCTGTGGAATCTGAGAACAGATATTTCGGATCCCATTGAAGACTATAGGGCCAAAGGAAATATCCTCCGATAACAAAGAGAAAGAAGCTTTCTGAGAAACTACTTTGTGCTCTGTGAAATCATCTCACAGAGTTACAGCTTTCCCCTCAAGAAGTCTTTCGCTAAGACAGTTCTTGTGGAATTGGCAAAGTGATATTTGGAAGCCCATAGAGGGCTATGGTGAAAAAGGAAATATCCTCAGATGAATTCTGGAAGGAAGCTTTCTGAGAAACTGCTTAGTGTTCTGTTAATTCATCTCACAGAGTTACATCGGTATTTCGTGGATCTCTTTGCTAGCCTTATTTCTGTGGAATCTGAGAACAGATATTTCGGATCCCATTGAAGACTATAGGGCCAAAGGAAATATCCTCCGATAACAAAGAGAAAGAAGCTTTCTGAGAAACTTCTTTGTGTTCTGTGAAATCATCTCACAGAGTTACAGCTTTCCCCTCAAGAAGCCTTTCGCTAAGACAGTTCTTGTGGAATTGGCAAAGTGATAGTTTGGAAGCCCTTAGAGGGCTATGGTGAAAAAGGAAATATCCTCAGATGAAATCTGGAAAGAAGCTTTCTGAGAAACTGCTGAGTGTTCTGTTAATGCATCTCACAGAGTTACATCTGTATTTCGTGGATCTCTTTGCTAGCCTTATTTCTGTGGAATCTGAGAACAGATGTTTCGGATCCCATTGAAGACTATAGGGCCAAAGGAAATATCCTCCGATAACAAAGAGAAAGAAGCTTTCTGAGAAACTTCTTTGTGTTCTGTGAAATCATCTCACAGAGTTACAGCTTTCCCCTCAAGAAGCCTTTCGCTAAGACAGTTCTTGTGGAATTGGCAAAGTGATATTTGGAAGCCCATAGAGGGCTCTGGTGAAAAAGGAAATATCCTCAGATGAAATCTGGAAAGAAGCTTTCTGAGAAACTGCTTAGTGTTCTGTTAATTCATCTCACAGAGTTACATCTGTATTTCGTGGATCTCTTTGCTAGCCTTATTTCTTTGGAATCTGAGAACAGATATTTCGGATCCCTTTGAAGACTATAGGGCCAAAGGAAATATCCTCCGATAACAAAGAGAAAGAAGCTTTCTGAGAAACTTCTTTGTGTTCTGTGAAATCATCTCACAGAGTTACAGCTTTCCCCTCAAGAAGCCTTTCGCTAAGACAGTTCTTGTGGAATTGGCAAAGTGATAGTTTGGAAGCCCATAGAGGGCTATGGTGAAAAAGGAAATATCCTCAGATGAAATCTGGAAAGAAGCTTTCTGAGAAACTGCTGAGTGTTCTGTTAATTCATCTCACAGAGTTACATCTGTATTTCGTGGATCTCTTTGCTAGCCTTATTTCTGTGGAATCTGAGAACAGATATTTCGGATCCCATTGAAGACTATTGGGCCAAAGGAAATATCCTCCGATAACAAAGAGAAAGAAGCTTTCAGAGAAACTTCTTTGTGTTCTGTGAAATCATCTCACAGAGTTACAGCTTTCCCCTCAAGAAGCCTTTCGCTAAGACAGTTCTTGTGGAATTGGAAAAGTGATATTTGGAAGCCCATAGAGGGCTATGGTGAAAAAGGAAATATCCTCAGATGAAATGTGGAAAGAAGCTTTCTGAGAAACTGCTTAGTGTTCTGTTAATTCATCTCACAGAGTTACATCTGTATTTCGTGGATCTCTTTGCTAGCCTTATTTCTTTGGAATCTGAGAACAGATATTTCGGATCCCTTTGAAGACTATAGGGCCAAAGGAAATATCCTCCGATAACAAAGAGAAAGAAGCTTTCTGAGAAACTTCTTTGTGTTCTGTGAAATCATCTCACAGAGTTACAGCTTTCCCCTCAAGAAGCCTTTCGCTAAGACAGTTCTTGTGGAATTGGCAAAGTGATATTTGGAAGCCCATAGAGGGCTATGGTGAAAAAGGAAATATCCTCAGATGAAATCTCGAAAGAAGCTTTCTGAGAAACTGCTGAGTGTTCTGTTAATTCATCTTACAGAGTTACATCTGTATTTCGTGGATCTCTTTGCTAGCCTTATTTCTCTGGAATCTGAGAACAGATATTTCGGATCCCTTTGAAGACTATAGGGCCAAAGGAAATATCCTCCGATAACAAAGAGAAAGAAGCTTTCTGAGAAACTTCTTTGTGTTCTGTGAAATCATCTCACAGAGTTACAGCTTTCCCCTCAAGAAGCCTTTCGCTAAGACAGTTCTTGTGGAATTGGCAAAGTGATATTTGGAAGCCCATAGAGGGCTATGGTGAAAAAGGAAATATCCTCAGATGAAATGTGGAAAGAAGCTTTCTGAGAAACTGCTTAGTGTTCTGTTAATTCATCTCACAGAGTTACATCTGTATTTCGTGGATCTCTTTGCTAGCCTTATTTCTTTGGAATCTGAGAACAGATATTTCGGATCCCTTTGAAGACTATAGGGCCAAAGGAAATATCCTCCGATAACAAAGAGAAAGAAGCTTTCTGAGAAACTTCTTTGTGTTCTGTGAAATCATCTCACAGAGTTACAGCTTTCCCCTCAAGAAGCCTTTCGCTAAGACAGTTCTTGTGGAATTGGCAAAGTGATATTTGGAAGCCCATAGAGGGCTATGGTGAAAAAGGAAATATCCTCAGATGAAATCTCGAAAGAAGCTTTCTGAGAAACTGCTGAGTGTTCTGTTAATTCATCTTACAGAGTTACATCTGTATTTCGTGGATCTCTTTGCTAGCCTTATTTCTCTGGAATCTGAGAACAGATATTTCGGATCCCTTTGAAGACTATAGGGCCAAAGGAAATATCCTCCGATAACAAAGAGAAAGAAGCTTTCTGAGAAACTTCTTTGTGTTCTGTGAAATCATCTCACAGAGTTACAGCTTTCCCCTCAAGAAGCCTTTCGCTAAGACAGTTCTTGTGGAATTGGCAAAGTGATATTTGGAAGCCCATAGAGGGCTATGGTGAAAAAGGAAATATCCTCAGATGAAATCTGGAAAGAAGCTTTCTGAGAAACTGCTGAGTGTTCTGTTAATTCATCTCACAGAGTTACATCTGTATTTCGTGGATCTCTTTGCTTGCCTTATTTCTCTGGAATCTGAGAACAGATATTTCGGATCCCATTGAAGACTACAGGACCAAAGGAAATATCCTCCGATAACAAAGAGAAAGAAGCTTTCTGAGAAACTTCTTTGTGTTCTGTGAAATCATCTCACAGAGTTACAGCTTTCCCCTCAAGAAGCCTTTCGCTAAGACAGTTCTTGTGGAATAGGCAAAGTGATATTTGGAAGCCCATAGAGGGCTATGGTGAAAAAGGAAATATCCTCAGATGAAATCTGGAAAGAAGCTTTCTGAGAAACTGCTGAGTGTTCTGTTAATTCATCTCACAGAGTTACATCTGTATTTCGTGGATCTCTTTGCTTGCCTTATTTCTCTGGAATCTGAGAACAGATATTTCGGATCCCATTGAAGACTATAGGACCAAAGGAAATATCCTCCGATAACAAAGAGAAAGAAGCTTTCTGAGAAACTACTTTGTGTTCTGTGAAATCATCTCACAGAGTTACAGCTTTCCCCTCAAGAAGCCTTTCGCTAAGACAGTTCTTGTGGAATTGGCAAAGTGATATTTGGAAGCCCATAGAGGGCTATGGTGAAAAAGGAAATATCCTCAGATGAAATCTGGAAAGAAGCTTTCTGCGA
Source organism: Macaca mulatta (assembly GCF_049350105.2). Lineage (NCBI taxonomy): Eukaryota > Metazoa > Chordata > Mammalia > Primates > Cercopithecidae > Macaca > Macaca mulatta. The sequence goes on from NC_133420.1 coordinate 27,909,790, forward strand.
AACTGCTTAGTGTTCTGTTAATTCATCTCACAGAGTTACATCTGTATTTCGTGGATCACTTTGCTAGCCCTATTTCTGTGGAATCTGAGAAGAGATATTTCGGATCCCATTGAAGCCTATAGGGCCCAAGGAAATAATCTCCGATAAGAAAGAGAAAGAAGCTTTCTGAGAAACTTCTTTGTGTTCTGTGAAATCATCTCACTGAGTTACCGCTATCCCCTCAAGAAGCCTTTCGCTAAGACAGTTCTTGTGGAATTGGCAAAGTGATATTTGGAAGCCCATAGAGGGCTATGGTGAAAAAGGAAATATCCTCAGATGAATTCTGGAAGGAAGCTTTCTGAGAAACTGCTTAGTGTTCTGTTAATTCATCTCACAGAGGTACATCGGTATTTCGTGGATCTCTTTGCTAGCCTTATTTCTGTGGAATCTGAGAACAGATATTTCGGATCCCATTGAAGACTATAGGGCCAAAAGAAATATCCTCCGATAACAAAGAGAAAGAAGCTTTCTGAGAAACTTCTTTGTGTTCTGTGAAATCATCTCACAGAGTTACAGCTTTCCCCTCAAGAAGCCTTTCGCTAAGACAGTTCTTGTGGAATTGGCAAAGTGATAGTTTGGAAGCCCTTAGAGGGCTATGGTGAAAAAGGAAATATCCTCAGATGAAATCTGGAAAGAAGCTTTCTGAGAAACTGCTGAGTGTTCTGTTAATGCATCTCACAGTGTTACATCTGTATTTCGTGGATCTCTTTGCTAGCCTTATTTCTGTGGAATCTGAGAACAGATATTTCGGATCCCATTGAAGACTATTGGGCCAAAGGAAATATCCTCCGATAACAAAGAGAAAGAAGCTTTCTGAGAAACTTCTTTGTGTTCTGTGAAATCAACTCACAGAGTTACAGCTTTCCCCTCAAGAAGCCTTTCGCTAAGACAGTTCTTGTGGAATTGGCAAAGTGATATTTGGACGCCCATAGAGGGCTATGGTGAAAAAGGAAATATCCTCAGATGAAATGTGGAAAGAAGCTTTCTGAGAAACTGCTTAGTGTTCTGTTAATTCATCTCACAGAGTTACATCTGTATTTCGTGGATCTCTTTGCTAGCCTTATTTCTTTGGAATCTGAGAACAGATATTTCGGATCCCTTTGAAGACTATAGGGCCAAAGGAAATGTCCTCCAATAACAAAGAGAAAGAAGCTTTCTGAGAAACTTCTTTGTGTACTGTGAAATCATCTCACAGAGTTACAGCTTTCCCCTCAAGAAGCCTTTCGCTAAGACAGTTCTTGTGGAATTGGCAAAGTGATATTTGGAAGCCCATAGAGGGCTATGGTGAAAAAGGAAATATCCTCAGATGAAATCTCGAAAGAAGCTTTCTGAGAAACTGCTGAGTGTTCTGTTAATTCATCTTACAGAGTTACATCTGTATTTCGTGGATCTCTTTGCTAGCCTTATTTCTCTGGAATCTGAGAACAGATATTTCGGATCCCTTTGAAGACTATAGGGCCAAAGGAAATATCCTCCGATAACAAAGAGAAAGAAGCTTTCTGAGAAACTTCTTTGTGTTCTGTGAAATCATCTCACAGAGTTACAGCTTTCCCCTCAAGAAGCCTTTCGCTAAGACAGTTCTTGTGGAATTGGCAAAGTGATATTTGGAAGCCCATAGAGGGCTATGGTGAAAAAGGAAATATCCTCAGATGAAATCTGGAAAGAAGCTTTCTGAGAAACTGCTGAGTGTTCTGTTAATGCATCTCACAGAGTTACATCTGTATTTCGTGGATCTCTTTGCTAGCCTTATTTCTGTGGAATCTGAGAACAGATATTTCGGATCCCATTGAAGACTATAGGGCCAAAGGAAATATCCTCCGATAACAAAGAGAAAGAAGCTTTCTGAGAAACTTCTTTGTGTTCTGTGAAATCATCTCACAGAGTTACAGCTTTCCCCTCAAGAAGCCTTTCGCTAAGACAGTTCTTGTGGAATTGGCAAAGTGATATTTGGACGTCCATAGAGGGCTATGGTGAAAAAGGAAATATCCTCAGATGAAATGTGGAAAGAAGCTTTCTGAGAAACTGCTTAGTGTTCTGTTAATTCATCTCACAGAGTTACATCTGTATTTCGTGGATCTCTTTGCTAGCCTTATTTCTTTGGAATCTGAGAACAGATATTTCGGATCCCTTTGAAGACTATAGGGCCAAAGGAAATATCCTCCGATAACAAAGAGAAAGAAGCTTTCTGAGAAACTTCTTTGTGTTCTGTGAAATCATCTCACAGAGTTACAGCTTTCCCCTCAAGAAGCCTTTCGCTAAGACAGTTCTTGTGGAATTGGCAAAGTGATATTTGGAAGCCCATAGAGGGCTATGGTGAAAAAGGAAATATCCTCAGATGAAATCTGGAAAGAAGCTTTCTGAGAAACTGCTGAGTGTTCTGTTAATTCATCTTACAGAGTTACATCTGTATTTCGTGGATCTCTTTGCTAGCCTTATTTCTCTGGAATCTGAGAACAGATAATTCGGATCCCTTTGAAGACTATAGGGCCAAAGGAAATATCCTCCGATAACAAAGAGAAAGAAGCTTTCTGAGAAACTTCTTTGTGTTCTGTGAAATCATCTCACAGAGTTACAGCTTTCCCCTCAAGAAGCCTTTCGCTAAGACAGTTCTTGTGGAATTGGCAAAGTGATATTTGGAAGCCCATAGAGGGCTATGGTGAAAAAGGAAATATCCTCAGATGAAATCTGGAAAGAAGCTTTCTGAGAAACTGCTGAGTGTTCTGTTAATTCATCTCACAGAGTTACATCTGTATTTCGTGGATCTCTTTGCTAGCCTTATTTCTGTGGAATCTGAGAACAGATATTTCGGATCCCATTGAAGACTATAGGGCCAAAGGAAATATCCTCCGATAACAAAGAGAAAGAAGCTTTCAGAGAAACTTCTTTGTGTTCTGTGAAATCATCTCACAGAGTTACAGCTTTCCCCTCAAGAAGCCTTTCGTTAAGACAGTTCTTGTGGAATTGGCAAAGTGATATTTGGAAGCCCATAGAGGGCTATGGTGAAAAAGGAAATATCCTCAGATGAAATGTGGAAAGAAGCTTTCTGAGAAACTGCTTAGGGTTCTGTTAATTCATCTCACAGAGTTACATCTGTATTTCGTGGATCTCTTTGCTAGCCTTATTTCTTTGGAATCTGAGAACAGATATTTCGGATCCCTTTGAAGACTATAGGGCCAAAGGAAATATCCTCCGATAACAAAGAGAAAGAAGCTTTCTGAGAAACTTCTTTGTGTTCTGTGAAATCATCTCACAGAGTTACAGCTTTCCCCTCAAGAAGCCTTTCGCTAAGACAGTTCTTGTGGAATTGGCAAAGTGATATTTTGAAGCCCATAGAGGACTATGGTGAAAAAGGAAATATCCTCAGATGAAATCTCGAAAGAAGCTTTCTGAGAAACTGCTGAGTGTTCTGTTAATTCATCTTACAGAGTTACATCTGTATTTCGTGGATCTCTTTGCTAGCCTTATTTCTCTGGAATCTGAGAACAGATATTTCGGATCCCTTTGAAGACTATAGGGCCAAAGGAAATATCCTCCGATAACAAAGAGAAAGAAGCTTTCTGAGAAACTTCTTTGTGTTCTGTGAAATCATCTCACAGAGTTACAGCTTTCCCCTCAAGAAGCCTTTCGCTAAGACAGTTCTTGTGGAATTGGCAAAGTGATATTTGGAAGCCCATAGAGGGCTATGGTGAAAAAGGAAATATCCTCAGATGAAATCTGGAAAGAAGCTTTCTGAGAAACTGCTGAGTGTTCTGTTAATTCATCTCACAGAGTTACATCTGTATTTCGTGGATCTCTTTGCTTGCCTTATTTCTCTGGAATCTGAGAACAGATATTTCGGATCCCATTGAAGACTACAGGACCAAAGGAAATATCCTCCGATAACAAAGAGAAAGAAGCTTTCTGAGAAACTTCTTTGTGTTCTGTGAAATCATCTCACAGAGTTACAGCTTTCCCCTCAAGAAGCCTTTCGCTAAGACAGTTCTTGTGGAATTGGCAAAGTGATATTTGGAAGCCCATAGAGGGCTATGGTGAAAAAGGAAATATCCTCAGATGAAATCTGGAAAGAAGCTTTCTGAGAAACTGCTGAGTGTTCTGTTAATTCATCTCACAGAGTTACATCTGTATTTCGTGGATCTCTTTGCTTGCCTTATTTCTCTGGAATCTGAGAACAGATATTTCGGATCCCATTGAAGACTATAGGACCAAAGGAAATATCCTCCGATAACAAAGAGAAAGAAGCTTTCTGAGAAACTTCTTTGTGTTCTGTGAAATCATCTCACAGAGTTACAGCTTTCCCCTCAAGAAGCCTTTCGCTAAGACAGTTCTTGTGGAATTGGCAAAGTGATATTTGGAAGCCCATAGAGGGCTATGGTGAAAAAGGAAATATCCTCAGATGAAATCTGGAAAGAAGCTTTCTGCGAAACTGCTTAGTGTTCTGTTAATTCATCTCACAGAGTTACATCTGTATTTCGTGGATCTCTTTGCTAGCCCTATTTCTGTGGAATCTGAGAAGAGATATTTCGGATCCCATTGAAGCCTATAGGGCCCAAGGAAATAATCTCCGATAACAAAGAGAAAGAAGCTTTCTGAGAAACTTCTTTGTGTTCTGTGAAATCATCTCACTGAGTTACCGCTATCCCCTCAAGAAGCCTTTCGCTAAGACAGTTCTTGTGGAATTGGCAAAGTGATATTTGGAAGCCCATAGAGGGCTATGGGGAAAAAGGAATTATCCTCAGATGAAATCTGGAAAGAAGCTTTCTGAGAAACTGCTGAGTGTTCTGTTAATTCATCTCACAGTGTTAATCTGTATTTCGTGGATCTCTTTGCTAGCCTTATTTCTGTGGAATCTGAGAACAGATATTTCGGATCCCATTGAAGACTATAGGGCCAAAGGAAATATCCTCCGATAACAAAGAGATAGAAGCTTTCTGAGAAACTTCTTTGTGCTCTGTGAAATCATCTCACAGAGTTACAGCTTTCCCCTCAAGAAGCCTTTCGCTAAGACAGTTCTTGTGGAATTGGCAAAGTGATATTTGGAAGCCCATAGAGGGCTATGGTGAAAAAGGAAATATCCTCAGATGAATTCTGGAAGGAAGCTTTCTGAGAAACTGCTTAGTGTTCTGTTAATTCATCTCACAGAGTTACATCTGTATTTCGTGGATCTCTTTGCTAGCCTTATTTCTGTGGAATCTGAGAACAGATATTTTGGATCCCATTGAAGACTATAGGGCCAAAGGAAATATCCTCCGATAACAAAGAGAAAGAAGCTTTCTGAGAAACTTCTTTGTGTTCTGTGAAATCATCTCACAGAGTTACAGCTTTCCCCTCAAGAAGCCTTTCGCTAAGACAGTTCTTGTGGAATTGGCAAAGTGATATTTGGAAGCCCATAGAGGGCTATGGTGAAAAAGGAAATATCCTCAGATGAAATCTCGAAAGAAGCTTTCTGAGAAACTGCTGAGTGTTCTGTTAATTCGTCTTACAGAGTTACATCTGTATTTCGTGGATCTCTTTGCTAGCCTTATTTCTCTGGAATCTGAGAACAGATATTTCGGATCCCTTTGAAGACTATAGGGCCAAAGGAAATATCCTCCGATAACAAAGAGAAAGAAGCTTTCTGAGAAACTTCTTTGTGTTCTGTGAAATCTTCTCACAGAGTTACAGCTTTCCCCTCAAGAAGCCTTTCGCTAAGACAGTTCTTGTGGAATTGGCAAAGTGATATTTGGAAGCCCATAGAGGGCTATGGTGAAAAAGGAAATATCCTCAGATGAAATCTGGAAAGAAGCTTTCTGAGAAACTGCTGAGTGTTCTGTTAATTCATCTCACAGAGTTACATCTGTATTTCGTGGATCTCTTTGCTTGCCTTATTTCTCTGGAATCTGAGAACAGATATTTCGGATCCCTTTGAAGACTACAGGACCAAAGGAAATATCCTCCGATAACAAAGAGAAAGAAGCTTTCTGAGAAACTTCTTTGTGTTCTGTGAAATCATCTCACAGAGTTACAGCTTTCCCCTCAAGAAGCCTTTCGCTAAGACAGTTCTTGTGGAATTGGCAAAGTGATATTTGGAAGCCCATAGAGGGCTATGGTGAAAAAGGAAATATCCTCAGATGAAATCTGGAAAGAAGCTTTCTGAGAAACTGCTGAGTGTTCTGTTAATTCATCTCACAGAGTTACATCTGTATTTCGTGGATCTCTTTGCTTGCCTTATTTCTCTGGAATCTGAGAACAGATATTTCGGATCCCATTGAAGACTATAGGACCAAAGGAAATATCCTCCGATAACAAAGAGAAAGAAGCTTTCTGAGAAACTTCTTTGTGTTCTGTGAAATCATCTCACAGAGTTACAGCTTTCCCCTCAAGAAGCCTTTCGCTAAGACAGTTCTTGTGGAATTGGCAAAGTGATATTTGGAAGCCCATAGAGGGCTATGGTGAAAAAGGAAATATCCTCAGATGAAATCTGGAAAGAAGCTTTCTGCGAAACTGCTTAGTGTTCTGTTAATTCATCTCACAGAGTTACATCTGTATTTCGTGGATCTCTCTGCTAGCCTTATTTCTGTGGAATCTGAGAAGAGATATTTCGGATCCCATTGAAGCCTATAGGGCCCAAGGAAATAATCTCCGATAACAAAGAGAAAGAAGCTTTCTGAGAAACTTCTTTGTGTTCTGTGAAATCATCTCACTGAGTTACCGCTATCCCCTCAAGAAGCCTTTCGCTAAGACAGTTCTTGTGGAATTGGCAAAGTGATATTTGGAAGCCCATAGAGGGCTATGGGGAAAAAGGAATTATCCTCAGATGAAATCTGGAAAGAAGCTTTCTGAGAAACTGCTGAGTGTTCTGTTAATTCATCTCACAGAGTTACATCTGTATTTCGTGGATCTCTTTGCTAGCCTTATTTCTGTGGAATCTGAGAACAGATATTTCGGATCCCATTGAAGACTATAGGGCCAAAGGAAATATCCTCCGATAACAAAGAGAAAGAAGCTTTCTGAGAAACTTCTTTGTGTTCTGTGAAATCATCTCACAAAGTTACAGCTTTCCCCTCAGGAAGCCTTTCGCTAAGACAGTTGTTGTGGAATTGGCAAAGTGATATTTGGAAGCCCATAGAGGGCTATGGTGAAAAAGGAAATATCCTCAGATGAAATCTGGAAAGAAGCTTTCTGAGAAACTGCTTAGTGTTCTGTTAATTCATCTCACAGAGTTACATCTGTATTTCGTGGATCTCTTTGCTAGCCTTATTTCTGTGGAATCTGAGAACAGATATTTCGGATCCCTTTGAAGACTATAGGGCCAAAGGAAATATCCTCCGATAACAAAGAGAAAGAAGCTTTCTGAGAAACTTCTTTGTGATCTGTGAAATCATCTCACAGAGTTACAGCTTTCCCCTCAAGAAGCCTTTCGCTAAGACAGTTCTTGTGGAATTGGCAAAGTGATATTTGGAAGCCCATAGAGGGCTATGGTGAAAAAGGAAATATCCACAGATGAAATATGGAAAGAAGCTTTCTGAGAAACTGCTGAGTGTTCTGTTAATTCATCTCACAGAGTTACATCGGTATTTCGTGGATCTCTTTGCTAGCCTTATTTCTGTGGAATCTGAGAACAGATATTTTGGATCCCATTGAAGACTATAGGGCCAAAGGAAATATCCTCCGATAACAAAGAGAAAGAAGCTTTCTGAGAAACTTCTTTGTGTTCTGTGAAATCATCTCACAGAGTTACAGCTTTCCCCTCAAGAAGCCTTTCGCTAAGACAGTTCTTGTGGAATTGGCAAAGTGATATTTGGAAGCCCATAGAGGGCTATGGTGAAAAAGGAAATATCCTCAGATGAAATCTGGAAAGAAGATTTCTGAGAAACTGCTGAGTGTTCTGTTAATTCATCTCACAGAGTTACATCTGTATTTCGTGGATCTCTTTGCTAGCCTTATTTCTGTGGAATCGGAGAACAGATATTTCGGATCCCATTGAGGACTACAGGGCCAAAGGAAATAATCTCCGGTAACAAAGAGAAGGAAGCTTTCTGAGAAACTTCTTTGTGTTCTGTGAAATCATCTCACAGAGTTACAGCTTTACCCTCAAGAAGCCTTTCGCTAAGACAGTTCTTGTGGAATTGGCAAAGTGATATTTGGAAGCCCATAGAGGGCTATGGTGAAAAAGGAAATATCCTCAGATGAAATCTGGAAAGAGCTTTCTGAGAAACTGCTGAGTGTTCTGTTAATTCGTGTCACAGATTTACATCTGTATTTCGTGGATCTCTTTGCTAGACTTATTTCTGTGGAATCTGAGAACAGATATTTCGGATCCCTTTGAAGACTATAGGGCCAAAGGAAATATCCTCCGATAAGAAAGAGAAAGAAGCTTACTGAGAAACTTTTTTGTGTTCTGTGAAATCATCTCACAGAGATACAGCTTTCCCCTCAAGAAGCCTTTCGCTAAGACAGTTCTTGTGGAATTGGCAAAGTGATATTTGGAAGCCCATAGACGGCTATGGTGAAAAAGGAAATATCCTCAGATGAAATCTGGAAAGAAGCATTCTGAGAAACTGCTTAGTGTTCTGTTAATTCATCTCACAGAGTTACATCTGTATTTCGTGGATCTCTTTGCTAGCCTTATTTCTGTGGAATCTGAGAACAGATATTTCGGATCCAATTGAAGACTATAGGGCCAAAGGAAACATCCTCCGATAACAAAGAGAAAGAAGCTTTCTGAGAAACTTCTTTGTGTTCTGTGAAATCATCTCAGAGAGTTACAGCTTTCCCCTGAAGAAACCTTTCGCAAAGACAGTTCTTGTGGAATTGGCAAAGTGATATTTTGAAGCCCATAGAGGGCTATGGTGAAAAAGGAAATATCATCAGATGAAATCTGGAAAGAAGCTTTCTGTGAAACTGCTTAGTGTTCTGTTAATTCATCTCACAGAGTTACATCTGTATTTCTTGGATCTCTTTGCTAGCCTTATTTCTGTGGAATCTGAGAACAGATATTTCGGATTCCTATGAATACTATAGGGGCAAAGGAAATATCCTCCGATAACAAAGAGAAAGAAGCTTTCTGAGAAACTTCTTTGTGTTCTGTGAAATCATCTCAGAGTTACAGCTTTCCCCTCAAGAAGCCTTTCGCTAAGACAGTTCTTGTGGATTTGGCAAAGTGATATTTGGAAGCCCATAGAGGGCTACGGTGAAAAAGGAAATATCCTCAGATGAAATCTCGAAAGAAGCTTTCTGAGAAACTGCTTAGTGTTCTGTTAATTCATCTCACAGAGTTACATCTGTATTTCGGGGATCTCTTTGCTAGCCTTATTTCTTTGGAGTCTGAGAGCAGATATTTCGGATCCCTTTGAAGACTATAGGGCCAAAGGAAATATCCTCCGATAACAAAGAGAAAGAAGCTTTCTGAGAAACTTCTTTGTGTTCTGTGAAATCATCTTACAGAGTTACAGCTTTCCCCTCAAGAAGCCTTTCGCTAAGACAGTTCTTGTGGAATTGTCAAAGTGATATTTGGAAGCCCATAGAGGGCTATGGTGAAAAAGGAAATATCCTCAGATGAAATCTGGAAAGAAGCTTTCTGAGAAACTGCTGAGTGTTCTGTTAATTCATCTCACAGTGTTACATCTGTATTTCGTGGATCTCTTTGCTAGCCTTATTTCTGTGGAATCTGAGAACAGATATTTCGGATCCCATTGAAGACTATAGGGCCAAAGGAAATATCCTCCGATAACAAAGAGATAGAAGCTTTCTGAGAAACTTCTTTGTGCTCTGTGAAATCATCTCACAGAGTTACAGCTTTCCCCTCAAGAAGCCTTTCGCTAAGACAGTTCTTGTGGAATTGGCAAAGTGATATTTGGAAGCCCATAGAGGGCTATGGTGAAAAAGGAAATATCCTCAGATGAATTCTGGAAGGAAGCTTTCTGAGAAACTGCTGAGTGTTCTGTTAATTCATCTCACAGAGTTACATCTGTATTTCGTGGATCTCTTTGCTAGCCTTATTTCTGTGGAATCTGAGAACAGATATTTCGGATCCCATTGAAGACTATAGGGCCAAAGGAAATATCCTCCGATAACAAAGAGAAAGAAGCTTTCTGAGAAACTTCTTTGTGTTCTGTGAAATCATCTCACAGAGTTACAGCTTTCCCCTCAAGAAGCCTTTCGCTAAGACAGTTCTTGTGGAATTGGCAAAGTGATAGTTTGGAAGCCCTTAGAGGGCTATGGTGAAAAAGGAAATATCCTCAGATGAAATCTGGAAAGAAGCTTTCTGAGAAACTGCTGAGTGTTCTGTTAATGCATCTCACAGAGTTACATCTGTATTTCGTGGATCTGTTTGCGAGCCTTATTTCTGTGGAATCTGAGAACCGATATTTCGGATCCCATTGAAGACTATAGGGCCAAAGGAAATATCCTCCGATAACAAAGAGAAAGAAGCTTTCTGAGAAACTTCTTTGTGTTCTGTGAAATCATCTCACAGAGTTACAGCTTTCCCCTCAAGAAGCCTTTCGCTAAGACAGTTCTTGTGGAATTGGCAAAGTGATATTTGGACGCCCATAGAGGGCTATGGTGAAAAAGGAAATATCCTCAGATGAAATGTGGAAAGAAGCTTTCTGAGAAACTGCTTAGTGTTCTGTTAATTCATCTCACAGAGTTACATCTGTATTTCGTGGATCTCTTTGCTAGCCTTATTTCTTTGGAATCTGAGAACAGATATTTCGGATCCCTTTGAAGACTATAGGGCCAAAGGAAATATCCTCCGATAACAAAGAGAAAGAAGCTTTCTGAGAAACTTCTTTGTGTTCTGTGAAATCATCTCACAGAGTTACAGCTTTCCCCTCAAGAAGCCTTTCGCTAAGACAGTTCTTGTGGAATTGGCAAAGTGATATTTGGAAGCCCATAGAGGGCTATGTTGAAAAAGGAAATATCCTCAGATGAAATCTCGAAAGAAGCTTTCTGAGAAACTGCTGAGTGTTCTGTTAATTCATCTTACAGAGTTACATCTGTATTTCGTGGATCTCTTTGCTAGCCTTATTTCTCTGGAATCTGAGAACAGATATTTCGGATCCCTTTGAAGACTATAGGGCCAAAGGAAATATCCTCCGATAACAAAGAGAAAGAAGCTTTCTGAGAAACTTCTTTGTGTTCTGTGAAATCATCTCACAGAGTTACAGCTTTCCCCTCAAGAAGCCTTTCGCTAAGACAGTTCTTGTGGAATTGGCAAAGTGATATTTGGAAGCCCATAGAGGGCTATGGTGAAAAAGGAAATATCCTCAGATGAAATCTGGAAAGAAGCTTTCTGAGAAACTGCTGAGTGTTCTGTTAATTCATCTCACAGAGTTACATCTGTATTTCGTGGATCTCTTTGCTAGCCTTATTTCTGTGGAATCTGAGAACAGATATTTCGGATCCCATTGAAGACTATAGGGCCAAAGGAAATATCCTCCGATAACAAAGAGAAAGAAGCTTTCAGAGAAACTTCTTTGTGTTCTGTGAAATCATCTCACAGAGTTACAGCTTTCCCCTCAAGAAGCCTTTCGCTAAGACAGTTCTTGTGGAATTGGCAAAGTGATATTTGGAAGCCCATAGAGGGCTATGGTGAAAAAGGAAATATCCTCAGATGAAATGTGGAAAGAAGCTTTCTGAGAAACTGCTTAGTGTTCTGTTAATTCATCTCACAGAGTTACATCTGTATTTCGTGGATCTCTTTGCTAGCCTTATTTCTTTGGAATCTGAGAACAGATATTTCGGATCCCTTTGAAGACTATAGGGCCAAAGGAAATATCCTCCGATAACAAAGAGAAAGAAGCTTTCTGAGAAACTTCTTTGTGTTCTGTGAAATCATCTCACAGAGTTACAGCTTTCCCCTCAAGAAGCCTTTCGTTAAGACAGTTCTTGTGGAATTGGCAAAGTGATATTTGGAAGCCCATTGAGGGCTATGGTGAAAAAGGAAATATCCTCAGATGAAATCTCGAAAGAAGCTTTCTGAGAAACTGCTGAGTGTTCTGTTAATTCATCTTACAGAGTTACATCTGTATTTCGTGGATCTCTTTGCTAGCCTTATTTCTCTGGAATCTGAGAACAGATATTTCGGATCCCTTTGAAGACTATAGGGCCAAAGGAAATATCCTCCGATAACAAAGAGAAAGAAGCTTTCTGAGAAACTTCTTTGTGTTCTGTGAAATCATCTCACAGAGTTACAGCTTTCCCCTCAAGAAGCCTTTCGCTAAGACAGTTCTTGTGGAATTGGCAAAGTGATATTTGGAAGCCCATAGAGGGCTATGGTGAAAAAGGAAATATCCTCAGATGAAATCTGGAAAGAAGCTTTCTGAGAAACTGCTGAGTGTTCTGTTAATTCATCTCACAGAGTTACATCTGTATTTCGTGGATCTCTTTGCTTGCCTTATTTCTCTGGAATCTGAGAACAGATATTTCGGATCCCATTGAAGACTACAGGACCAAAGGAAATATCCTCCGATAACAAAGAGAAAGAAGCTTTCTGAGAAACTTCTTTGTGTTCTGTGAAATCATCTCACAGAGTTACAGCTTTCCCCTCAAGAAGCCTTTCGCTAAGACAGTTCTTGTGGAATTGGCAAAGTGATATTTGGAAGCCCATAGAGGGCTATGGTGAAAAAGGAAATATCCTCAGATGAAATCTGGAAAGAAGCTTTCTGAGAAACTGCTTAGTGTTCTGTTAATTCATCTCACAGAGTTACATCTGTATTTCGTGGATCTCTTTGCTTGCCTTATTTCTCTGGAATCTGAGAACAGATATTTCGGATCCCATTGAAGACTACAGGACCAAAGGAAATATCCTCCGATAACAAAGAGAAAGAAGCTTTCTGAGAAACTTCTTTGTGTTCTGTGAAATCATCTCACAGAGTTACAGCTTTCCCCTCAAGAAGCCTTTCGCTAAGACAGTTCTTGTGGAATAGGCAAAGTGATATTTGGAAGCCCATAGAGGGCTATGGTGAAAAAGGAAATATCCTCAGATGAAATCTGGAAAGAAGCTTTCTGAGAAACTGCTGAGTGTTCTGTTAATTCATCTCACAGAGTTACATCTGTATTTCGTGGATCTCTTTGCTTGCCTTATTTCTCTGGAATCTGAGAACAGATATTTCGGATCCCATTGAAGACTATAGGACCAAAGGAAATATCCTCCGATAACAAAGAGAAAGAAGCTTTCTGAGAAACTACTTTGTGTTCTGTGAAATCATCTCACAGAGTTACAGCTTTCCCCTCAAGAAGCCTTTCGCTAAGACAGTTCTTGTGGAATTGGCAAAGTGATATTTGGAAGCCCATAGAGGGCTATGGTGAAAAAGGAAATATCCTCAGATGAAATCTGGAAAGAAGCTTTCTGCGAAACTGCTTAGTGTTCTGTTAATTCATCTCACAGAGTTACATCTGTATTTCGTGGATCTCTTTGCTAGCCCTATTTCTGTGGAATCTGAGAAGAGATATTTCGGATCCCATTGAAGCCTATAGGGCCCAAGGAAATAATCTCCGATAACAAAGAGAAAGAAGCTTTCTGAGAAACTTCTTTGTGTTCTGTGAAATCATCTCACTGAGTTACCGCTATCCCCTCAAGAAGCCTTTCGCTAAGACAGTTCTTGTGGAATTGGCAAAGTGATATTTGGAAGCCCATAGAGGGCTATGGGGAAAAAGGAATTATCCTCAGATGAAATCTGGAAAGAAGCTTTCTGAGAAACTGCTGAGTGTTCTGTTAATTCATCTCACAGTGTTACATCTGTATTTCGTGGATCTCTTTGCTAGCCTTATTTCTGTGGAATCTGAGAACAGATATTTCGGATCCCATTGAAGACTATAGGGCCAAAGGAAATATCCTCCGATAACAAAGAGATAGAAGCTTTCTGAGAAACTTCTTTGTGCTCTGTGAAATCATCTCACAGAGTTACAGCTTTCCCCTCAAGAAGCCTTTCGCTAAGACAGTTCTTGTGGAATTGGCAAAGTGATATTTGGAAGCCCATAGAGGGCTATGGTGAAAAAGGAAATATCCTCAGATGAATTCTGGAAGGAAGCTTTCTGAGAAACTGCTTAGTGTTCTGTTAATTCATCTCACAGAGTTACATCGGTATTTCGTGGATCTCTTTGCTAGCCTTATTTCTGTGGAATCTGAGAACAGATATTTCGGATCCCATTGAAGACTATAGGGCCAAAGGAAATATCCTCCGATAACAAAGAGAAAGAAGCTTTCTGAGAAACTTCTTTGTGTTCTGTGAAATCATCTCACAGAGTTACAGCTTTCCCCTCAAGAAGCCTTTCGCTAAGACAGTTCTTGTGGAATTGGCAAAGTGATAGTTTGGAAGCCCTTAGAGGGCTATGGTGAAAAAGGAAATATCCTCAGATGAAATCTGGAAAGAAGCTTTCTGAGAAACTGCTGAGTGTTCTGTTAATGCATCTCACAGTGTTACATCTGTATTTCGTGGATCTCTTTGCTAGCCTTATTTCTGTGGAATCTGAGAACAGATATTTCGGATCCCATTGAAGACTATTGGGCCAAAGGAAATATCCTCCGATAACAAAGAGAAAGAAGCTTTCTGAGAAACTTCTTTGTGTTCTGTGAAATCAACTCACAGAGTTACAGCTTTCCCCTCAAGAAGCCTTTCGCTAAGACAGTTCTTGTGGAATTGGCAAAGTGATATTTGGACGCCCATAGAGGGCTATGGTGAAAAAGGAAATATCCTCAGATGAAATGTGGAAAGAAGCTTTCTGAGAAACTGCTTAGTGTTCTGTTAATTCATCTCACAGAGTTACATCTGTATTTCGTGGATCTCTTTGCTAGCCTTATTTCTTTGGAATCTGAGAACAGATATTTCGGATCCCTTTGAAGACTATAGGGCCAAAGGAAATGTCCTCCAATAACAAAGAGAAAGAAGCTTTCTGAGAAACTTCTTTGTGTACTGTGAAATCATCTCACAGAGTTACAGCTTTCCCCTCAAGAAGCCTTTCGCTAAGACAGTTCTTGTGGAATTGGCAAAGTGATATTTGGAAGCCCATAGAGGGCTATGGTGAAAAAGGAAATATCCTCAGATGAAATCTCGAAAGAAGCTTTCTGAGAAACTGCTGAGTGTTCTGTTAATTCATCTTACAGAGTTACATCTGTATTTCGTGGATCTCTTTGCTAGCCTTATTTCTCTGGAATCTGAGAACAGATATTTCGGATCCCTTTGAAGACTATAGGGCCAAAGGAAATATCCTCCGATAACAAAGAGAAAGAAGCTTTCTGAGAAACTTCTTTGTGTTCTGTGAAATCATCTCACAGAGTTACAGCTTTCCCCTCAAGAAGCCTTTCGCTAAGACAGTTCTTGTGGAATTGGCAAAGTGATATTTGGAAGCCCATAGAGGGCTATGGTGAAAAAGGAAATATCCTCAGATGAAATCTGGAAAGAAGCTTTCTGAGAAACTGCTGAGTGTTCTGTTAATGCATCTCACAGAGTTACATCTGTATTTCGTGGATCTCTTTGCTAGCCTTATTTCTGTGGAATCTGAGAACAGATATTTCGGATCCCATTGAAGACTATAGGGCCAAAGGAAATATCCTCCGATAACAAAGAGAAAGAAGCTTTCTGAGAAACTTCTTTGTGTTCTGTGAAATCATCTCACAGAGTTACAGCTTTCCCCTCAAGAAGCCTTTCGCTAAGACAGTTCTTGTGGAATTGGCAAAGTGATATTTGGACGTCCATAGAGGGCTATGGTGAAAAAGGAAATATCCTCAGATGAAATGTGGAAAGAAGCTTTCTGAGAAACTGCTTAGTGTTCTGTTAATTCATCTCACAGAGTTACATCTGTATTTCGTGGATCTCTTTGCTAGCCTTATTTCTTTGGAATCTGAGAACAGATATTTCGGATCCCTTTGAAGACTATAGGGCCAAAGGAAATATCCTCCGATAACAAAGAGAAAGAAGCTTTCTGAGAAACTTCTTTGTGTTCTGTGAAATCATCTCACAGAGTTACAGCTTTCCCCTCAAGAAGCCTTTCGCTAAGACAGTTCTTGTGGAATTGGCAAAGTGATATTTGGAAGCCCATAGAGGGCTATGGTGAAAAAGGAAATATCCTCAGATGAAATCTGGAAAGAAGCTTTCTGAGAAACTGCTGAGTGTTCTGTTAATTCATCTTACAGAGTTACATCTGTATTTCGTGGATCTCTTTGCTAGCCTTATTTCTCTGGAATCTGAGAACAGATAATTCGGATCCCTTTGAAGACTATAGGGCCAAAGGAAATATCCTCCGATAACAAAGAGAAAGAAGCTTTCTGAGAAACTTCTTTGTGTTCTGTGAAATCATCTCACAGAGTTACAGCTTTCCCCTCAAGAAGCCTTTCGCTAAGACAGTTCTTGTGGAATTGGCAAAGTGATATTTGGAAGCCCATAGAGGGCTATGGTGAAAAAGGAAATATCCTCAGATGAAATCTGGAAAGAAGCTTTCTGAGAAACTGCTGAGTGTTCTGTTAATTCATCTCACAGAGTTACATCTGTATTTCGTGGATCTCTTTGCTAGCCTTATTTCTGTGGAATCTGAGAACAGATATTTCGGATCCCATTGAAGACTATAGGGCCAAAGGAAATATCCTCCGATAACAAAGAGAAAGAAGCTTTCAGAGAAACTTCTTTGTGTTCTGTGAAATCATCTCACAGAGTTACAGCTTTCCCCTCAAGAAGCCTTTCGCTAAGACAGTTCTTGTGGAATTGGCAAAGTGATATTTGGAAGCCCATAGAGGGCTATGGTGAAAAAGGAAATATCCTCAGATGAAATGTGGAAAGAAGCTTTCTGAGAAACTGCTTAGGGTTCTGTTAATTCATCTCACAGAGTTACATCTGTATTTCGTGGATCTCTTTGCTAGCCTTATTTCTTTGGAATCTGAGAACAGATATTTCGGATCCCTTTGAAGACTATAGGGCCAAAGGAAATATCCTCCGATAACAAAGAGAAAGAAGCTTTCTGCGAAACTTCTTTGTGTTCTGTGAAATCATCTCACAGAGTTACAGCTTTCCCCTCAAGAAGCCTTTCGCTAAGACAGTTCTTGTGGAATTGGCAAAGTGATATTTTGAAGCCCATAGAGGACTATGGTGAAAAAGGAAATATCCTCAGATGAAATCTCGAAAGAAGCTTTCTGAGAAACTGCTGAGTGTTCTGTTAATTCATCTTACAGAGTTACATCTGTATTTCGTGGATCTCTTTGCTAGCCTTATTTCTCTGGAATCTGAGAACAGATATTTCGGATCCCTTTGAAGACTATAGGGCCAAAGGAAATATCCTCCGATAACAAAGAGAAAGAAGCTTTCTGAGAAACTTCTTTGTGTTCTGTGAAATCATCTCACAGAGTTACAGCTTTCCCCTCAAGAAGCCTTTCGCTAAGACAGTTCTTGTGGAATTGGCAAAGTGATATTTGGAAGCCCATAGAGGGCTATGGTGAAAAAGGAAATATCCTCAGATGAAATCTGGAAAGAAGCTTTCTGAGAAACTGCTGAGTGTTCTGTTAATTCATCTCACAGAGTTACATCTGTATTTCGTGGATCTCTTTGCTTGCCTTATTTCTCTGGAATCTGAGAACAGATATTTCGGATCCCATTGAAGACTACAGGACCAAAGGAAATATCCTCCGATAACAAAGAGAAAGAAGCTTTCTGAGAAACTTCTTTGTGTTCTGTGAAATCATCTCACAGAGTTACAGCTTTCCCCTCAAGAAGCCTTTCGCTAAGACAGTTCTTGTGGAATTGGCAAAGTGATATTTGGAAGCCCATAGAGGGCTATGGTGAAAAAGGAAATATCCTCAGATGAAATCTGGAAAGAAGCTTTCTGAGAAACTGCTGAGTGTTCTGTTAATTCATCTCACAGAGTTACATCTGTATTTCGTGGATCTCTTTGCTTGCCTTATTTCTCTGGAATCTGAGAACAGATATTTCGGATCCCATTGAAGACTATAGGACCAAAGGAAATATCCTCCGATAACAAAGAGAAAGAAGCTTTCTGAGAAACTTCTTTGTGTTCTGTGAAATCATCTCACAGAGTTACAGCTTTCCCCTCAAGAAGCCTTTCGCTAAGACAGTTCTTGTGGAATTGGCAAAGTGATATTTGGAAGCCCATAGAGGGCTATGGTGAAAAAGGAAATATCCTCAGATGAAATCTGGAAAGAAGCTTTCTGCGAAACTGCTTAGTGTTCTGTTAATTCATCTCACAGAGTTACATCTGTATTTCGTGGATCTCTTTGCTAGCCCTATTTCTGTGGAATCTGAGAAGAGATATTTCGGATCCCATTGAAGCCTATAGGGCCCAAGGAAATAATCTCCGATAACAAAGAGAAAGAAGCTTTCTGAGAAACTTCTTTGTGTTCTGTGAAATCATCTCACTGAGTTACCGCTATCCCCTCAAGAAGCCTTTCGCTAAGACAGTTCTTGTGGAATTGGCAAAGTGATATTTGGAAGCCCATAGAGGGCTATGGGGAAAAAGGAATTATCCTCAGATGAAATCTGGAAAGAAGCTTTCTGAGAAACTGCTGAGTGTTCTGTTAATTCATCTCACAGTGTTAATCTGTATTTCGTGGATCTCTTTGCTAGCCTTATTTCTGTGGAATCTGAGAACAGATATTTCGGATCCCATTGAAGACTATAGGGCCAAAGGAAATATCCTCCGATAACAAAGAGATAGAAGCTTTCTGAGAAACTTCTTTGTGCTCTGTGAAATCATCTCACAGAGTTACAGCTTTCCCCTCAAGAAGCCTTTCGCTAAGACAGTTCTTGTGGAATTGGCAAAGTGATATTTGGAAGCCCATAGAGGGCTATGGTGAAAAAGGAAATATCCTCAGATGAATTCTGGAAGGAAGCTTTCTGAGAAACTGCTTAGTGTTCTGTTAATTCATCTCACAGAGTTACATCGGTATTTCGTGGATCTCTTTGCTAGCCTTATTTCTGTGGAATCTGAGAACAGATATTTTGGATCCCATTGAAGACTATAGGGCCAAAGGAAATATCCTCCGATAACAAAGAGAAAGAAGCTTTCTGAGAAACTTCTTTGTGTTCTGTGAAATCATCTCACAGAGTTACAGCTTTCCCCTCAAGAAGCCTTTCGCTAAGACAGTTCTTGTGGAATTGGCAAAGTGATATTTGGAAGCCCATAGAGGGCTATGGTGAAAAAGGAAATATCCTCAGATGAAATCTCGAAAGAAGCTTTCTGAGAAACTGCTGAGTGTTCTGTTAATTCATCTTACAGAGTTACATCTGTATTTCGTGGATCTCTTTGCTAGCCTTATTTCTGTGGAATCTGAGAACAGATATTTCGGATCCCTTTGAAGACTATAGGGCCAAAGGAAATATCCTCCGATAACAAAGAGAAAGAAGCTTTCTGAGAAACTTCTTTGTGTTCTGTGAAATCTTCTCACAGAGTTACAGCTTTCCCCTCAAGAAGCCTTTCGCTAAGACAGTTCTTGTGGAATTGGCAAAGTGATATTTGGAAGCCCATAGAGGGCTATGGTGAAAAAGGAAATATCCTCAGATGAAATCTGGAAAGAAGCTTTCTGAGAAACTGCTGAGTGTTCTGTTAATTCATCTCACAGAGTTACATCTGTATTTCGTGGATCTCTTTGCTTGCCTTATTTCTCTGGAATCTGAGAACAGATATTTCGGATCCCTTTGAAGACTACAGGACCAAAGGAAATATCCTCCGATAACAAAGAGAAAGAAGCTTTCTGAGAAACTTCTTTGTGTTCTGTGAAATCATCTCACAGAGTTACAGCTTTCCCCTCAAGAAGCCTTTCGCTAAGACAGTTCTTGTGGAATTGGCAAAGTGATATTTGGAAGCCCATAGAGGGCTATGGTGAAAAAGGAAATATCCTCAGATGAAATCTGGAAAGAAGCTTTCTGAGAAACTGCTGAGTGTTCTGTTAATTCATCTCACAGAGTTACATCTGTATTTCGTGGATCTCTTTGCTTGCCTTATTTCTCTGGAATCTGAGAACAGATATTTCGGATCCCATTGAAGACTATAGGACCAAAGGAAATATCCTCCGATAACAAAGAGAAAGAAGCTTTCTGAGAAACTTCTTTGTGTTCTGTGAAATCATCTCACAGAGTTACAGCTTTCCCCTCAAGAAGCCTTTCGCTAAGACAGTTCTTGTGGAATTGGCAAAGTGATATTTGGAAGCCCATAGAGGGCTATGGAGAAAAAGGAAATATCCTCAGATGAAATCTCGAAAGAAGCTTTCTGAGAAACTGCTGAGTGTTCTGTTAATTCATCTTACAGAGTTACATCTGTATTTCGTGGATCTCTTTGCTAGCCTTATTTCTCTGGAATCTGAGAACAGATATTTCGGATCCCTTTGAAGCCTATAGGGCCCAAGGAAATAATCTCCGATAACAAAGAGAAAGAAGCTTTCTGAGAAACTTCTTTGTGTTCTGTGAAATCATCTCACTGAGTTACCGCTATCCCCTCAAGAAGCCTTTCGCTAAGACAGTTCTTGTGGAATTGGCAAAGTGATATTTGGAAGCCCATAGAGGGCTATGGGGAAAAAGGAATTATCCTCAGATGAAATCTGGAAAGAAGCTTTCTGAGAAACTGCTGAGTGTTCTGTTAATGCATCTCACAGTGTTACATCTGTATTTCGTGGATCTCTTTGCTAGCCTTATTTCTGTGGAATCTGAGAACAGATATTTCGGATCCCATTGAAGACTATAGGGCCAAAGGAAATATCCTCCGATAACAAAGAGAAAGAAGCTTTCTGAGAAACTTCTTTGTGTTCTGTGAAATCATCTCACAAAGTTACAGCTTTCCCCTCAGGAAGCCTTTCGCTAAGACAGTTGTTGTGGAATTGGCAAAGTGATATTTGGAAGCCCATAGAGGGCTATGGTGAAAAAGGAAATATCCTCAGATGAAATCTGGAAAGAAGCTTTCTGAGAAACTGCTTAGTGTTCTGTTAATTCATCTCACAGAGTTACATCTGTATTTCGTGGATCTCTTTGCTAGCCTTATTTCTGTGGAATCTGAGAACAGATATTTCGGATCCCTTTGAAGACTATAGGGCCAAAGGAAATATCCTCCGATAACAAAGAGAAAGAAGCTTTCTGAGAAACTTCTTTGTGATCTGTGAAATCATCTCACAGAGTTACAGCTTTCCCCTCAAGAAGCCTTTCGCTAAGACAGTTCTTGTGGAATTGGCAAAGTGATATTTGGAAGCCCATAGAGGGCTATGGTGAAAAAGGAAATATCCACAGATGAAATATGGAAAGAAGCTTTCTGAGAAACTGCTGAGTGTTCTGTTAATTCATCTCACAGAGTTACATCTGTATTTCGTGGATCTCTTTGCTTGCCTTATTTCTCTGGAATCTGAGAACAGATGTTTCGGATCCCATTGAAGACTATAGGACCAAAGGAAATATCCTCCGATAACAAAGAGAAAGAAGCTTTCTGAGAAACTTCTTTGTGTTCTGTGAAATCATCTCACAGAGTTACAGCTTTCCCCTCAAGAAGCCTTTCGCTAAGACAGTTCTTGTGGAATTGGCAAAGTGATATTTGGAAGCCCATAGAGGGCTATGGTGAAAAAGGAAATATCCTCAGATGAAATCTGGAAAGAAGATTTCTGAGAAACTGCTGAGTGTTCTGTTAATTCATCTCACAGAGTTACATCTGTATTTCGTGGATCTCTTTGCTAGCCTTATTTCTGTGGAATCGGAGAACAGATATTTCGGATCCCATTGAGGACTACAGGGCCAAAGGAAATAATCTCCGGTAACAAAGAGAAGGAAGCTTTCTGAGAAACTTCTTTGTGTTCTGTGAAATCATCTCACAGAGTTACAGCTTTACCCTCAAGAAGCCTTTCGCTAAGACAGTTCTTGTGGAATTGGCAAAGTGATATTTGGAAGCCCATAGAGGGCTATGGTGAAAAAGGAAATATCCTCAGATGAAATCTGGAAAGAGCTTTCTGAGAAACTGCTGAGTGTTCTGTTAATTCGTGTCACAGATTTACATCTGTATTTCGTGGATCTCTTTGCTAGCCTTATTTCTGTGGAATCTAAGAACAGATATTTTGGATCCCTTTGAAGACTATAGGGCCAAAGGAAGTATCCTCCGATAACAAAGAGAAAGAAGCTTACTGAGAAACTTTTTTGTGTTCTGTGAAATCATCTCACAGAGATACAGCTTTCCCCTCAAGAAGCCTTTCCTTAAGACAGTTCTTGTGGAATTGGCAAAGTGATATTTGGAAGCCCATAGAGGGCTATGGTGAAAAAGGAAATATCCTCAGATGAAATCTGGAAAGAAGCTTTCTGTGAAACTGCTTAGTGTTCTGTTAATTCATCTCACAGAGTTACATCTGTATTTCGTGGATCTCTTTGCTAGCCTTATTTCTTTGGAATCTGAGAACAGATATTTCCGATCCCATTGAAGACTATAGGGCCAAAGGAAATATCCTCCGATAACAAAGAGAAAGAAGCTTTCTGAGAAACTTCTTTGTGTTCTGTGAAATCATCAAACAGAGTTACAGCTTTCCCCTCAAGAAACCTTTCGCTAGGACAGTTCTTCTGGAATTGGCAAAGTGATATTTGGAAGCCCATAGAGGGCTATGGTGAAAAAGGAAATATCCTCAGATGAAATCTGGAAAGAAGTTTTCTGAGAAACTGCTTAGTGTTCTGTTAATTCATCTCACAGAGTTACATCTCTATTTCGTGGATCTCTTTGCTAGCCTTATTTTTGTGGAATCTGAGAACAGATATTTCGGATCCCATTGAAGACTATAGGGCCAAAGGAAATATCCTCCGATAACAAAGAGAAAGAAGCTTTCTGAGAAACTTCTTTGTGTTCTTTGAAATCATCTCACAGAGTTACAGCTTTCCCCTCAAGAAGCCTTTCGCTAAGACAGTTCTTGTGGAATTGGCAAAGTGATATTTGGAAGCCCATAGAGGGCTATGGTGAAAAAGGAAATATCCTCAGATGAAATCTGGAAAGAAGCTTTCTGTGAAACTGCTTAGTGTTCTGTTAATTCATCTCACACAGTTACATCTGTATTTCGTGGATCTCTTTGCTAGCCTTATTTCTGTGGAATCTGAAAACAGATATTTCGGATCCCTTTGAAGACTATAGGGCCAAAGGAAATATCCTCCGATAACAAAGAGAAAGAAGCTTTCTGAGAAACTTCTTTGTGTTCTGTGAAATCATCTCACAGAGTTACAGCTTTCCCCTCAAGAAGCCTTTCACTAAGACAGTTCTTGTGGAATTGGCAAAGTGATATTAGGAAGCCCATAGAGGGCTATGGTGAAAAAGGAAATATCCTCAGATGAAATCTGGAAAGAAGCTTTCTGAGACTGCTTAGTGTTCTGTTAATTCATCTCACAGAGTTACATCTGTATTTCGTGCATCTCTTGGCTAGCCTTATTTCTGTGGAATCTGAGAACAGATATTTCGGATCCCATTGAAGACTATAGGGCCAAAGGAAATATCCTCCGATAACAAAGACAAAGAAGCTTTCTGAGAAACTTCTTTGTGTTCTGTGAAATCATCTCACAGAGTTACAGCTTTCCCCTCAAGAAGCCTTTCGCTAAGACAGTTCTTGTGGAATTGGCAAAGTGATATTTGGAAGCCCATAGAGGGCTATGGTGAAAAAGGAAATATCCTGAGATGAAATCTGGAAGGAAGCTTTCTGAGAAACTGCTGAGTGTTCTGTTAATTCATCTCACAGAGTTACATCTGTATTTCGTGGATCTCTTTGGTAGCCTTATTTCTGTGGAATCTGAGAACAGATATTTCGGATCCCATTGAAGACTATAGGGCCAAAGGAAACATCCTCCGATAACAAAGAGAAAGAAGCTTTCTGAGAAAATTCTTTGTGTTCTGTGAAATCATCTCACAGAGTTACAGCTTTCCCCTCAAGAAGCCTTTCGCTAAGACAGTTCTTGTGGAATTGGCAAAGTGATATTTGGAAGCCCATAGAGGGCTATGGTGAAAAAGGAAATATCCTCAGATGAAATCTGGAAAGAAGCTTTCTGAGAAACTGCTGAGTGTTCTGTTAATTCATCTCACAGAGTTACATCTGTATTTCGTGGATCTCTTTGCTAGCCCTATTTCTGTGGAATCTGAGAAGAGATATTTCGGATCCCATTGAAGCCTATAGGGCCAAAGGAAATAATCTCCGATAACAAAGAGAAAGAAGCTTTCTGAGAAACTTCTTTGTGTTCTGTGAAATCATCTTACAGAGTTACAGCTTTCCCCTCAAGAAGCCTTTCGCTAAGACAGTTCTTGTGGAATTGGCAAAGTGATATTTGGAAGCCCATAGAGGGCTATGGTGAAAAAGGAAATATCCTCAGATGAAATCTGGAAAGAAGCCTTCTGAGAAACTGCTTAGTGTTCTGTTAATTCATCTCACAGAGTTACATCTGTATTTCGTGGATCTCTTTGCTAGCCTTATTTCTGTGGAATCTGAGAACAGATATTTCGGATCCCTTTGAAGACTATAGGGCCAAAGGAAATATCCTCCGATAACAAAGAGAAAGAAGCTTTCTGAGAAACTTCTTTGTGTTCTGTGAAATCATCTTAGAGAGTTACAGCTTTCCCCTCAAGAAGCCTTTCGCTAAGACAGTTCTTGTGGAATTGGCAAAGTGATAGTTTGGAAGCCCATAGAGGGCTAGGGTGAAAAAGGAAATATCCTCAGATGAAATCTGGAAAGAAGCTTTCTGAGAAACTGCTGAGTGTTCTGTTAATTCATCTCACAGAGTTACATCTGTATTTCGTGGATCTCTTTGCTAGCCTTATTTCTGTGGAATCTGAGAACAGATATTTCGGATCCCATTGAAGACTATAGGGCCAAAGGAAACATCCTCCGATAACAAAGAGAAAGAAGCTTTCTGAGAAACTTCTTTGTGTTCTGTGAAATCATCTCACAGAGTTACAGCTTTCCCCTCAAGAAGCCTTTCGCTAAGACAGTTCTTGTGGAATTGGCAAAGTGATATTTGGAAGCCCATAGAGGGCTATGGTGAAAAAGGAAATATCCTCAGATGAAATCTGGAAGGAAGCTTTCTGAGAAACTGCTGAGTGTTCTGTTAATTCATCTCACAGAGTTACATCTGTATTTCGTGCATCTCTTTGCTAGCCTTATTTCTGTGGAATCTGAGAACAGATATTTCGGATCCCATTTAAGACTATAGGGCCAAAGGAAATATCCTCCGATAACAAAGAGAAAGAAGCTTTCTGAGAAACTTCTTTGTGTTCTGTGAAATCATCTCACAGAGTTACAGCTTTCCCCTCAAGAAGCCTTTCGCTAAGACAGTTCTTGTGGAATTGGCAAAGTCATATTTGGAAGCCCATAGAGGGCTATGGTGAAAAAGGAAATATCCTCAGATGAAATCTGGAAGGAAGCTTTCTGAGAAACTGCTGAGTGTTCTGTTAATTCATCTCACAGAGTTACATCTCTATTTCGTGGATCTCTTTGCTAGCCTTATTTCTGTGGAATCTGAGAACAGATATTTCGGATCCCATTGAAGACTATAGGGCCAAAGGAAACATCCTCAGATAACAAAGAGAAAGAAGCTTTCTGAGAAACTTCTTTGTGTTCTGTGAAATCATCTCACAGAGTTACAGCTTTCCCCTCAAGAAGCCTTTCGCTAAGACAGTTCTTGTGGAATTGGCAGAGTGATATTTGGAAGCCCATAGAGGGCTACGCTGAAAAAGGAAATATCCTCAGATGAAATCTCGAAAGAAGCTTTCTGAGAAACTGCTTAGTGTTCTGTTAATTCATCTCACAGAGTTATATCTGTATTTCGTGGATCTCTTTGCTAGCCTTATTTCTTTGGAATCTGAGAACAGATATTTCCGATCCCTTTGAAGACTATAGGGCCAAAGGAAATATCCTCCGATAACAAAGAGAAAGAAGCTTTCTGAGAAACTTCTTTGTGTTCTGTGAAATCATCTCACAGAGTTACAGCTTTCCCCTCAAGAAGCCTTTCGCTAAGACAGTTCTTGTGGAATTGGCAAAGTGATATTTGGAAGCTCATAGAGGGCTATGGTGAAAAAGGAAATATCCTCAGATGAAATCTGGAAGGAAGCTTTCTGAGAAACTGCTGAGTGTTCTCTTAATTCATCTCACAGAGTTACATCTGTATGTCGTGGATCTCTTTGCTAGCCTTATTTCTGTGGAATCTGAGAACAGATATTTCGGATCCTATTGAAGACTATAGGGCCAAAGGAAATAACCTCCGATAACAAAGAGAAAGAAGCTTTCTGAGAAACTTCTTTGTGTTCTGTGAAATCATCTCACAGAGTTACAGCTTTCCCCTCAAGAAGCCTTTCGCTAAGACAGTTCTTCTGGAATTGGCAAAGTGATAGTTTGGAAGCCCATAGAGGGCTATGGTGAAAAAGGAAATATCCTCAGATGAAATCTGGGAGGAAGCTTTCTGAGAAACTGCTGAGTGTTCTGTTAATTCATCTCACAGAGTTACATCTGTATTTCGTGGATCTCTTTGATAGCCTTATTTTTGTGGAATCTGAGAACAGATATTTCGGATCCCATTGAAGACTATAGGGCCAAAGGAAATATCCTCCGATAACAAAGAGAAAGAAGCTATCTGAGAAACTTCTTTGTGTTCTGTGAAATCATCTCACAGAGTTACAGCTTTCCCCTCAAGAAGCCTTTCGCTAAGACAGTTCTTGTGGAATTGGCAAAGTGATATTTGGAAGCCCATAGAGGGCTATGGTGAAAAAGGAAATATCCTCAGATGAAATCTGGAAAGAAGCTTTCTGTGAAACTGCTTAGTGTTCTGTTAATTCATCTCACAGAGTTACATCTGTATTTCTTGGATCTCTTTGCTAGCCTTATTTCTGGGGAATCTGAAAACAGATATTTCGGATCCCTTTGAAGACTATAGGGCCAAAGGAAATATCCTCCGATAACAAAGAGAAAGAAGCTTTCTGAGAAACTTCTTTGTGTTCTGTGAAATCATCTCACAGAGTTACAGCTTTCCCCTCAAGAAGCCTTCCACTAAGACAGTTCTTGTGGAATTGGCAAAGTGATATTTGGAAGCCCATAGAGGGCTATGGTGAAAAAGGAAATATCATCAGATGAAATCTGGAAAGAAGCTTTCTGAGAAACTGCTTAGTGTTCTGTTAATTCATCTCACAGAGTTACATCTGTATTTCGTGCATCTCTTTGCTAGCCTTATTTCTGTGGAATCTGAGAACAGATATTTCGGATCCCATTGAAGACTATAGGGCCAAAGGAAATATCCTCCG
Source organism: Macaca mulatta (assembly GCF_049350105.2). NCBI lineage: Eukaryota > Metazoa > Chordata > Mammalia > Primates > Cercopithecidae > Macaca > Macaca mulatta. Next base: position 27,937,027 of record NC_133420.1, read on the forward strand.
ATAACAAAGAGAAAGAAGCTTTCTCAGAAACTTCTTTGTGTTCTGTGAAATCATCTCACAGAGTTACAGCTTTCCCCTCAAGAAGCCTTTCGCTAAGACAGTTCTTGTGGAATTGGCAAAGTGATATTTTGAAGGCCATAGAGGGCTACGGTGAAAAAGGAAATATCCTCAGATGCAATCTCGAAAGAAGCTTTCTGAGAAACTGCTTAGTGTTCTGTTAATTCATCTCACAGAGTTACATCTGTATTTCTTGGATCTCTTTGCTAGCCTTATTTCTGGGGAATCTGAAAACAGATATTTCGGATCCCTTTGAAGACTATAGGGCCAAAGGAAATATCCTCCGATAACAAAGAGAAAGAAGCTTTCTGAGAATCTTCTTTGTGTTCTGTGAAATCATCAAACATAGTTACAGCTTTCCCCTCAAGAAACCTTTCGCTAGGACAGTTCTTCTGGAATTGGCAAAGTGATATTTGGAAGCCCATAGGGCTATGGTGAAAAAGGAAATATCCTGAGATGAAATCTGGAAGGAAGCTTTCTGAGAAACTGCTGAGTGTTCTGTTAATTCATCTCACAGAGTTACATCTCTATTTCGTGGACCTCTTTGCTAGCCTTATTTTTGTGGAATCTGAAAACAGATATTTCGGATCCCTTTGAAGACTATAGGGCCAAAGGAAATATCCTCCGATAACAAAGAGAAAGAAGCTTTCTGAGAAACTTCTTTGTGTTCTGTGAAATCATCTCACAGAGTTACAGCTTTCCCCTCAAGAAGCCTTTCACTAAGACAGTTCTTGTGGAATTGGCAAAGTGATATTAGGAAGCCCATAGAGGGCTATGGTGAAAAAGGAAATATCCTCAGATGAAATCTGGAAAGAAGCTTTCTGAGACTGCTTAGTGTTCTGTTAATTCATCTCACAGAGTTACATCTGTATTTCGTGCATCTCTTGGCTAGCCTTATTTCTGTGGAATCTGAGAACAGATATTTCGGATCCCATTGAAGACTATAGGGCCAAAGGAAATATCCTCCGATAACAAAGAGAAAGAAGCTTTCTGAGAAACTTCTTTGTGTTCTGTGAAATCATCTCACAGAGTTACAGCTTTCCCCTCAAGAAGCCTTTCGCTAAGACAGTTCTTGTGGAATTGGCAAAGTGATATTTGGAAGCCCATAGAGGGCTATGGTGAAAAAGGAAATATCCTGAGATGAAATCTGGAAGGAAGCTTTCTGAGAAACTGCTGAGTGTTCTGTTAATTCATCTCACAGAGTTACATCTGTATTTCGTGGATCTCTTTGGTAGCCTTATTTCTGTGGAATCTGAGAACAGATATTTCGGATCCCATTGAAGACTATAGGGCCAAAGGAAACATCCTCCGATAACAAAGAGAAAGAAGCTTTCTGAGAAATTTCTTTGTGTTCTGTGAAATCATCTCACAGAGTTACAGCTTTCCCCTCAAGAAGCCTTTCGCTAAGACAGTTCTTGTGGAATTGGCAAAGTGATATTTGGAAGCCCATAGAGGGCTATGGTGAAAAAGGAAATATCCTCAGATGAAATCTGGAAAGAAGCTTTCTGAGAAACTGCTGAGTGTTCTGTTAATTCATCTCACAGAGTTACATCTGTATTTCGTGGATCTCTTTGCTAGCCCTATTTCTGTGGAATCTGAGAAGAGATATTTCGGATCCCATTGAAGCCTATAGGGCCCAAGGAAATAATCTCCGATAACAAAGAGAAAGAAGCTTTCTGAGAAACTTCTTTGTGTTCTGTGAAATCATCTTACAGAGTTACAGCTTTCCCCTCAAGAAGCCTTTCGCTAAGACAGTTCTTGTGGAATTGGCAAAGTGATATTTGGAAGCCCATAGAGGGCTATGGTGAAAAAGGAAATATCCTCAGATGAAATCTGGAAAGAAGCCTTCTGAGAAACTGCTTAGTGTTCTGTTAATTCATCTCACAGAGTTACATCTGTATTTCGTGGATCTCTTTGCTAGCCTTATTTCTGTGGAATCTGAGAACAGATATTTCGGATCCCTTTGAAGACTATAGGGCCAAAGGAAATATCCTCCGATAACAAAGAGAAAGAAGCTTTCTGAGAAACTTCTTTGTGTTCTGTGAAATCATCTTAGAGAGTTACAGCTTTCCCCTCAAGAAGCCTTTCGCTAAGACAGTTCTTGTGGAATTGGCAAAGTGATAGTTTGGAAGCCCATAGAGGGCTAGGGTGAAAAAGGAAATATCCTCAGATGAAATCTGGAAAGAAGCTTTCTGAGAAACTGCTGAGTGTTCTGTTAATTCATCTCACAGAGTTACATCTGTATTTCGTGTATCTCTTTGCTAGCCTTATTTCTGTGAAATCTGAGAACAGATATTTCGGATCCCTTTGAAGACTATAGGGCCAAAGGAAATATCCTCCGATAACAAAGAGAAAGAAGCTTTCTGAGAAACTTCTTTGTGTTCTGTGAAATCATCTCACAGAGTTACAGCTTTCCCCTCAAGAAGCCTTTCGCTAAGACAGTTCTTGTGGAATTGGCAAAGTGATATTTGGAAGCCCATAGAGGGCTATGGTGAAAAAGGAAATATCCTCAGATGAAATCTGGAAGGAAGCTTTCTGAGAAACTGCTGAGTGTTCTGTTAATTCATCTCACAGAGTTACATCTGTATTTCGTGGATCTCTTTGCTAGCCTTATTTCTGTGGAATCTGAGAACAGATATTTCGGATCCCATTGAAGACTATAGGGCCAAAGGAAACATCCTCCGATAACAAAGAGAAAGAAGCTTTCTGAGAAACTTCTTTGTGTTCTGTGAAATCATCTCACAGAGTTACAGCTTTCCCCTCAAGAAGCCTTTCGCTAAGACAGTTCTTGTGGAATTGGCAAAGTGATATTTGGAAGCCCATAGAGGGCTATGGTGAAAAAGGAAATATCCTCAGATGAAATCTGGAAGGAAGCTTTCTGAGAAACTGCTGAGTGTTCTGTTAATTCATCTCACAGAGTTACATCTGTATTTCGTGCATCTCTTTGCTAGCCTTATTTCTGTGGAATCTGAGAACAGATATTTCGGATCCCATTTAAGACTATAGGGCCAAAGGAAATATCCTCCGATAACAAAGAGAAAGAAGCTTTCTGAGAAACTTCTTTGTGTTCTGTGAAATCATCTCACAGAGTTACAGCTTTCCCCTCAAGAAGCCTTTCGCTAAGACAGTTCTTGTGGAATTGGCAAAGTCATATTTGGAAGCCCATAGAGGGCTATGGTGAAAAAGGAAATATCCTCAGATGAAATCTGGAAGGAAGCTTTCTGAGAAACTGCTGAGTGTTCTGTTAATTCATCTCACAGAGTTACATCTCTATTTCGTGGATCTCTTTGCTAGCCTTATTTCTGTGGAATCTGAGAACAGATATTTCGGATCCCATTGAACACTATAGGGCCAAAGGAAACATCCTCAGATAACAAAGAGAAAGAAGCTTTCTGAGAAACTTCTTTGTGTTCTGTGAAATCATCTCACAGAGTTACAGCTTTCCCCTCAAGAAGCCTTTCGCTAAGACAGTTCTTGTGGAATTGGCAGAGTGATATTTGGAAGCCCATAGAGGGCTACGCTGAAAAAGGAAATATCCTCAGATGAAATCTCGAAAGAAGCTTTCTGAGAAACTGCTTAGTGTTCTGTTAATTCATCTCACAGAGTTATATCTGTATTTCGTGGATCTCTTTGCTAGCCTTATTTCTTTGGAATCTGAGAACAGATATTTCCGATCCCTTTGAAGACTATAGGGCCAAAGGAAATATCCTCCGATAACAAAGAGAAAGAAGCTTTCTGAGAAACTTCTTTGTGTTGTGTGAAATCATCTCACAGAGTTACAGCTTTCCCCTCAAGAAGCCTTTCGCTAAGACAGTTCTTGTGGAATTGGCAAAGTGATATTTGGAAGCTCATAGAGGGCTATGGTGAAAAAGGAAATATCCTCAGATGAAATCTGGAAGGAAGCTTTCTGAGAAACTGCTGAGTGTTCTCTTAATTCATCTCACAGATTTACATCTGTATGTCGTGGATCTCTTTGCTAGCCTTATTTCTGTGGAATCTGAGAACAGATATTTCGGATCCTATTGAAGACTATAGGGCCAAAGGAAATAACCTCCGATAACAAAGAGAAAGAAGCTTTCTGAGAAACTTCTTTGTGTTCTGTGAAATCATCTCACAGAGTTACAGCTTTCCCCTCAAGAAGCCTTTCGCTAAGACAGTTCTTCTGGAATTGGCAAAGTGATAGTTTGGAAGCCCATAGAGGGCTATGGTGAAAAAGGAAATATCCTCAGATTAAATCTGGGAGGAAGCTTTCTGAGAAACTGCTGAGTGTTCTGTTAATTCATCTCACAGAGTTACATCTGTATTTCGTGGATCTCTTTGATAGCCTTATTTTTGTGCAATCTGAGAACAGATATTTCGGATCCCATTGAAGACTATAGGGCCAAAGGAAATATCCTCCGATAACAAAGAGAAAGAAGCTATCTGAGAAACTTCTTTGTGTTCTGTGAAATCATCTCACAGAGTTACAGCTTTCCCCTCAAGAAGCCTTTCGCTAAGACAGTTCTTGTGGAATTGGCAAAGTGATATTTGGAAGCCCATAGAGGGCTATGGTGAAAAAGGAAATATCCTCAGATGAAATCTGGAAAGAAGCTTTCTGTGAAACTGCTTAGTGTTCTGTTAATTCATCTCACAGAGTTACATCTGTATTTCTTGGATCTCTTTGCTAGCCTTATTTCTGGGGAATCTGAAAACAGATATTTCGGATCCCTTTGAAGACTATAGGGCCAAAGGAAATATCCTCCGATAACAAAGAGAAAGAAGCTTTCTGAGAAACTTCTTTGTGTTCTGTGAAATCATCTCACAGAGTTACAGCTTTCCCCTCAAGAAGCCTTCCACTAAGACAGTTCTTGTGGAATTGGCAAAGTGATATTTGGAAGCCCATAGAGGGCTATGGTGAAAAAGGAAATATCATCAGATGAAATCTGGAAAGAAGCTTTCTGAGAAACTGCTTAGTGTTCTGTTAATTCATCTCACAGAGTTACATCTGTATTTCGTGCATCTCTTTGCTAGCCTTATTTCTGTGGAATCTGAGAACAGATATTTCGGATCCCATTGAAGACTATAGGGCCAAAGGAAATATCCTCCGATAACAAAGAGAAAGAAGCTTTCTCAGAAACTTCTTTGTGTTCTGTGAAATCATCTCACAGAGTTACAGCTTTCCCCTCAAGAAGCCTTTCGCTAAGACAGTTCTTGTGGAATTGGCAAAGTGATATTTGGAAGCCCATAGAGGGCTACGGTGAAAAAGGAAATATCCTCAGATGCAATCTCGAAAGAAGCTTTCTGAGAAACTGCTTAGTGTTCTGTTAATTCATCTCACAGAGTTACATCTGTATTTCTTGGATCTCTTTGCTAGCCTTATTTCTGGGGAATCTGAAAACAGATATTTCGGATCCCTTTGAAGACTATAGGGCCAAAGGAAATATCCTCCGATAACAAAGAGAAAGAAGCTTTCTGAGAATCTTCTTTGTGTTCTGTGAAATCATCAAACATAGTTACAGCTTTCCCCTCAAGAAACCTTTCGCTAGGACAGTTCTTCTGGAATTGGCAAAGTGATATTTGGAAGCCCATAGGGCTATGGTGAAAAAGGAAATATCCTGAGATGAAATCTGGAAGGAAGCTTTCTGAGAAACTGCTGAGTGTTCTGTTAATTCATCTCACAGAGTTACATCTCTATTTCGTGGACCCCTTGCTAGCCTTATTTTTGTGGAATCTGAGAACAGATATTTCGGATCCCATTGAAGACTATAAGGCCAAAGGAAATATCCTCCGATAACAAAGAGAAAGAAGCTTTCTGAGAAACTTCTTTGTGTTCTGTGAAATCATCTCACAGAGTTACAGCTTTCCCCTCAAGAAGCCTTTCGCTAAGACAGTTTTTGTGGAATTGGCAACGTGATATTTGGAAGCCCATAGAGGGCTATGGTGAAAAAGGAAATATCCTCAGATGAAATGTGGAAAGAAGCTTTCTGTGAAACTGCTTAGTGTTCTGTTAATTCATCTCACAGAGTTACATCTGTATTTCGTGGATCTCTTTGCTAGCCTTATTTCTGTGGAATCTGAAAACAGATATTTCGGATCCCTTTGAAGACTATAGGGCCAAAGGAAATATCCTCCGATAACAAAGAGAAAGAAGCTTTCTGAGAAACTTCTTTGTGTTCTGTGAAATCATCTCACAGAGTTACAGCTTTCCCCTCAAGAAGCCTTTCACTAAGACAGTTCTTGTGGAATTGGCAAAGTGATATTTGGAAGCCCATAGAGGGCTATGGTGAAAAAGGAAATATCCTCAGATAAAATCTGGAAAGAAGCTTTCTGCGAAACTGCTTAGTGTTCTGTTAATTCATCTCACAGAGTTACATCTGTATTTCGTGTATCTCTTTGCTAGCCTTATTTCTGTGAAATCTGAGAACAGATATTTCGGATCCCTTTGAAGACTATAGGGCCAAAGGAAATATCCTCCGATAACAAAGAGAAAGAAGCTTTCTGAGAAACTTCTTTGTGTTCTTTGAAATCATCTCACAGAGTTACAGCTTTCCCCTCAAGAAGCCTTTCGCTAAGACAGTTCTTGTGGAATTGGCAAAGTGATATTTGGAAGCCCATAGAGGGCTATGGTGAAAAAGGAAATATCCTCAGATGAAATCTGGAAAGAAGCTTTCTGTGAAACTGCTTAGTGTTCTGTTAATTCATCTCACACAGTTACATCTGTATTTCGTGGATCTCTTTGCTAGCCTTATTTCTGTGGAATCTGAAAACAGATATTTCGGATCCCTTTGAAGACTATAGGGCCAAAGGAAATATCCTCCGATAACAAAGAGAAAGAAGCTTTCTGAGAAACTTCTTTGTGTTCTGTGAAATCATCTCACAGAGTTACAGCTTTCCCCTCAAGAAGCCTTTCACTAAGACAGTTCTTGTGGAATTGGCAAAGTGATATTAGGAAGCCCATAGAGGGCTATGGTGAAAAAGGAAATATCCTCAGATGAAATCTGGAAAGAAGCTTTCTGAGACTGCTTAGTGTTCTGTTAATTCATCTCGCAGAGTTACATCTGTATTTCGTGCATCTCTTGGCTAGCCTTATTTCTGTGGAATCTGAGAACAGATATTTCGGATCCCATTGAAGACTATAGGGCCAAAGGAAATATCCTCCGATAACAAAGAGAAAGAAGCTTTCTGAGAAACTTCTTTGTGTTCTGTGAAATCATCTCACAGAGTTACAGCTTTCCCCTCAAGAAGCCTTTCGCTAAGACAGTTCTTGTGGAATTGGCAAAGTGATAGTTTGGAAGCCCATAGAGGGCTATGGTGAAAAAGGAAATATCCTGAGATGAAATCTGGAAGGAAGCTTTCTGAGAAACTGCTGAGTGTTCTGTTAATTCATCTCACAGAGTTACATCTGTATTTCGTGGATCTCTTTGGTAGCCTTATTTCTGTGGAATCTGAGAACAGATATTTCGGATCCCATTGAAGACTATAGGGCCAAAGGAAACATCCTCCGATAACAAAGAGAAAGAAGCTTTCTGAGAAAATTCTTTGTGTTCTGTGAAATCATCTCACAGAGTTACAGCTTTCCCCTCAAGAAGCCTTTCGCTAAGACAGTTCTTGTGGAATTGGCAAAGTGATATTTGGAAGCCCATAGAGGGCTATGGTGAAAAAGGAAATATCCTCAGATGAAATCTGGAAAGAAGCTTTCTGAGAAACTGCTGAGTGTTCTGTTAATTCATCTCACAGAGTTACATCTGTATTTCGTGGATCTCTTTGCTAGCCCTATTTCTGTGGAATCTGAGAAGAGATATTTCGGATCCCATTGAAGCCTATAGGGCCCAAGGAAATAATCTCCGATAACAAAGAGAAAGAAGCTTTCTGAGAAACTTCTTTGTGTTCTGTGAAATCATCTTACAGAGTTACAGCTTTCCCCTCAAGAAGCCTTTCGCTAAGACAGTTCTTGTGGAATTGGCAAAGTGATATTTGGAAGCCCATAGAGGGCTATGGTGAAAAAGGAAATATCCTCAGATGAAATCTGGAAAGAAGCCTTCTGAGAAACTGCTTAGTGTTCTGTTAATTCATCTCACAGAGTTACATCTGTATTTCGTGGATCTCTTTGCTAGCCTTATTTCTGTGGAATCTGAGAACAGATATTTCGGATCCCTTTGAAGACTATAGGGCCAAAGGAAATATCCTCCGATAACAAAGAGAAAGAAGCTTTCTGAGAAACTTCTTTGTGTTCTGTGAAATCATCTTAGAGAGTTACAGCTTTCCCCTCAAGAAGCCTTTCGCTAAGACAGTTCTTGTGGAATTGGCAAAGTGATAGTTTGGAAGCCCATAGAGGGCTAGGGTGAAAAAGGAAATATCCTCAGATGAAATCTGGAAAGAAGCTTTCTGAGAAACTGCTGAGTGTTCTGTTAATTCATCTCACAGAGTTACATCTGTATTTCGTGTATCTCTTTGCTAGCCTTATTTCTGTGAAATCTGAGAACAGATATTTCGGATCCCTTTGAAGACTATAGGGCCAAAGGAAATATCCTCCGATAACAAAGAGAAAGAAGCTTTCTGAGAAACTTCTTTGTGTTCTGTGAAATCATCTCACAGAGTTACAGCTTTCCCCTCAAGAAGCCTTTCGCTAAGACAGTTCTTGTGGAATTGGCAAAGTGATATTTGGAAGCCCATAGAGGGCTATGGTGAAAAAGGAAATATCCTCAGATGAAATCTGGAAGGAAGCTTTCTGAGAAACTGCTGAGTGTTCTGTTAATTCATCTCACAGAGTTACATCTGTATTTCGTGGATCTCTTTGCTAGCCTTATTTCTGTGGAATCTGAGAACAGATATTTCGGATCCCATTGAAGACTATAGGGCCAAAGGAAACATCCTCCGATAACAAAGAGAAAGAAGCTTTCTGAGAAACTTCTTTGTGTTCTGTGAAATCATCTCACAGAGTTACAGCTTTCCCCTCAAGAAGCCTTTCGCTAAGACAGTTCTTGTGGAATTGGCAAAGTGATATTTGGAAGCCCATAGAGGGCTATGGTGAAAAAGGAAATATCCTCAGATGAAATCTGGAAGGAAGCTTTCTGAGAAACTGCTGAGTGTTCTGTTAATTCATCTCACAGAGTTACATCTGTATTTCGTGCATCTCTTTGCTAGCCTTATTTCTGTGGAATCTGAGAACAGATATTTCGGATCCCATTTAAGACTATAGGGCCAAAGGAAATATCCTCCGATAACAAAGAGAAAGAAGCTTTCTGAGAAACTTCTTTGTGTTCTGTGAAATCATCTCACAGAGTTACAGCTTTCCCCTCAAGAAGCCTTTCGCTAAGACAGTTCTTGTGGAATTGGCAAAGTCATATTTGGAAGCCCATAGAGGGCTATGGTGAAAAAGGAAATATCCTCAGATGAAATCTGGAAGGAAGCTTTCTGAGAAACTGCTGAGTGTTCTGTTAATTCATCTCACAGAGTTACATCTCTATTTCGTGGATCTCTTTGCTAGCCTTATTTCTGTGGAATCTGAGAACAGATATTTCGGATCCCATTGAAGACTATAGGGCCAAAGGAAACATCCTCAGATAACAAAGAGAAAGAAGCTTTCTGAGAAACTTCTTTGTGTTCTGTGAAATCATCTCACAGAGTTACAGCTTTCCCCTCAAGAAGCCTTTCGCTAAGACAGTTCTTGTGGAATTGGCAGAGTGATATTTGGAAGCCCATAGAGGGCTACGCTGAAAAAGGAAATATCCTCAGATGAAATCTCGAAAGAAGCTTTCTGAGAAACTGCTTAGTGTTCTGTTAATTCATCTCACAGAGTTATATCTGTATTTCGTGGATCTCTTTGCTAGCCTTATTTCTTTGGAATCTGAGAACAGATATTTCCGATCCCTTTGAAGACTATAGGGCCAAAGGAAATATCCTCCGATAACAAAGAGAAAGAAGCTTTCTGAGAAACTTCTTTGTGTTCTGTGAAATCATCTCACAGAGTTACAGCTTTCCCCTCAAGAAGCCTTTCGCTAAGACAGTTCTTGGGGAATTGGCAAAGTGATATTTGGAAGCTCATAGAGGGCTATGGTGAAAAAGGAAATATCCTCAGATGAAATCTGGAAGGAAGCTTTCTGAGAAACTGCTGAGTGTTCTCTTAATTCATCTCACAGAGTTACATCTGTATGTCGTGGATCTCTTTGCTAGCCTTATTTCTGTGGAATCTGAGAACAGATATTTCGGATCCTATTGAAGACTATAGGGCCAAAGGAAATAACCTCCGATAACAAAGAGAAAGAAGCTTTCTGAGAAACTTCTTTGTGTTCTGTGAAATCATCTCACAGAGTTACAGCTTTCCCCTCAAGAAGCCTTTCGCTAAGACAGTTCTTCTGGAATTGGCAAAGTGATAGTTTGGAAGCCCATAGAGGGCTATGGTGAAAAAGGAAATATCCTCAGATGAAATCTGGGAGGAAGCTTTCTGAGAAACTGCTGAGTGTTCTGTTAATTCATCTCACAGAGTTACATCTGTATTTCGTGGATCTCTTTGATAGCCTTATTTTTGTGCAATCTGAGAACAGATATTTCGGATCCCATTGAAGACTATAGGGCCAAAGGAAATATCCTCCGATAACAAAGAGAAAGAAGCTATCTGAGAAACTTCTTTGTGTTCTGTGAAATCATCTCACAGAGTTACAGCTTTCCCCTCAAGAAGCCTTTCGCTAAGACAGTTCTTGTGGAATTGGCAAAGTGATATTTGGAAGCCCATAGAGGGCTATGGTGAAAAAGGAAATATCCTCAGATGAAATCTGGAAAGAAGCTTTCTGTGAAACTGCTTAGTGTTCTGTTAATTCATCTCACAGAGTTACATCTGTATTTCTTGGATCTCTTTGCTAGCCTTATTTCTGGGGAATCTGAAAACAGATATTTCGGATCCCTTTGAAGACTATAGGGCCAAAGGAAATATCCTCCGATAACAAAGAGAAAGAAGCTTTCTGAGAAACTTCTTTGTGTTCTGTGAAATCATCTCACAGAGTTACAGCTTTCCCCTCAAGAAGCCTTCCACTAAGACAGTTCTTGTGGAATTGGCAAAGTGATATTTGGAAGCCCATAGAGGGCTATGGTGAAAAAGGAAATATCATCAGATGAAATCTGGAAAGAAGCTTTCTGAGAAACTGCTTAGTGTTCTGTTAATTCATCTCACAGAGTTACATCTGTATTTCGTGCATCTCTTTGCTAGCCTTATTTCTGTGGAATCTGAGAACAGATATTTCGGATCCCATTGAAGACTATAGGGCCAAAGGAAATATCCTCCGATAACAAAGAGAAAGAAGCTTTCTCAGAAACTTCTTTGTGTTCTGTGAAATCATCTCACAGAGTTACAGCTTTCCCCTCAAGAAGCCTTTCGCTAAGACAGTTCTTGTGGAATTGGCAAAGTGATATTTGGAAGCCCATAGAGGGCTACGGTGAAAAAGGAAATATCCTCAGATGCAATCTCGAAAGAAGCTTTCTGAGAAACTGCTTAGTGTTCTGTTAATTCATCTCACAGAGTTACATCTGTATTTCTTGGATCTCTTTGCTAGCCTTATTTCTGGGGAATCTGAAAACAGATATTTCGGATCCCTTTGAAGACTATAGGGCCAAAGGAAATATCCTCCGATAACAAAGAGAAAGAAGCTTTCTGAGAATCTTCTTTGTGTTCTGTGAAATCATCAAACATAGTTACAGCTTTCCCCTCAAGAAACCTTTCGCTAGGACAGTTCTTCTGGAATTGGCAAAGTGATATTTGGAAGCCCATAGGGCTATGGTGAAAAAGGAAATATCCTGAGATGAAATCTGGAAGGAAGCTTTCTGAGAAACTGCTGAGTGTTCTGTTAATTCATCTCACAGAGTTACATCTCTATTTCGTGGACCTCTTTGCTAGCCTTATTTTTGTGGAATCTGAGAACAGATATTTCGGATCCCATTGAAGACTATAAGGCCAAAGGAAATATCCTCCGATAACAAAGAGAAAGAAGCTTTCTGAGAAACTTCTTTGTGTTCTGTGAAATCATCTCACAGAGTTACAGCTTTCCCCTCAAGAAGCCTTTCGCTAAGACAGTTTTTGTGGAATTGGCAACGTGATATTTGGAAGCCCATAGAGGGCTATGGTGAAAAAGGAAATATCCTCAGATGAAATGTGGAAAGAAGCTTTCTGTGAAACTGCTTAGTGTTCTGTTAATTCATCTCACAGAGTTACATCTGTATTTCGTGGATCTCTTTGCTAGCCTTATTTCTGTGGAATCTGAAAACAGATATTTCGGATCCCTTTGAAGACTATAGGGCCAAAGGAAATATCCTCCGATAACAAAGAGAAAGAAGCTTTCTGAGAAACTTCTTTGTGTTCTGTGAAATCATCTCACAGAGTTACAGCTTTCCCCTCAAGAAGCCTTTCACTAAGACAGTTCTTGTGGAATTGGCAAAGTGATATTTGGAAGCCCATAGAGGGCTATGGTGAAAAAGGAAATATCCTCAGATAAAATCTGGAAAGAAGCTTTCTGCGAAACTGCTTAGTGTTCTGTTAATTCATCTCACAGAGTTACATCTGTATTTCGTGTATCTCTTTGCTAGCCTTATTTCTGTGAAATCTGAGAACAGATATTTCGGATCCCTTTGAAGACTATAGGGCCAAAGGAAATATCCTCCGATAACAAAGAGAAAGAAGCTTTCTGAGAAACTTCTTTGTGTTCTGTGAAATCATCTCACAGAGTTACAGCTTTCCCCTCAAGAAGCCTTTCGCTAAGACAGTTCTTGTGGAATTGGCAAAGTGATATTTGGAAGCCCATAGAGGGCTATGGTGAAAAAGGAAATATCCTCAGACGAAATATGGAAAGAAGCTTTCTGAGAAACTGCTGAGTGTTCTGTTAATTCATCTCACAGAGTTACATCTGTATTTCGTGGATCTCTTTGCTTGCCTTATTTCTCTGGAATCTGAGAACAGATATTTCGGATCCCATTGAAGACTATAGGACCAAAGGAAATATCCTCCGATAACAAAGAGAAAGAAGCTTTCTGAGAAACTTCTTTGTGTTCTGTGAAATCATCTCACAGAGTTACAGCTTTCCCCTCAAGAAGCCTTTCGCTAAGACAGTTCTTGTGGAATTGGCAAAGTGATATTTGGAAGCCCATAGAGGGCTATGGTGAAAAAGGAAATATCCTCAGATGAAATCTGGAAAGAAGCTTTCTGAGTAACTGCTTAGTGTTCTGTTAATTCATCTCACAGAGTTACATCTGTATTTCGTGGATCTCTTTGCTAGCCCTATTTCTGTGGAATCTGAGAAGAGATATTTCGGATCCCATTGAAGCCTATAGGGCCCAAGGAAGTAATCTCCGATAACAAAGAGAAAGAAGCTTTCTGAGAAACTTCTTTGTGTTCTGTGAAATCATCTCACTGAGTTACCGCTATCCCCTCAAGAAGCCTTTCGCTAAGACAGTTCTTGTGGAATTGGCAAAGTGATATTTGGAAGCCCATAGAGGGCTATGGTGAAAAAGGAAATATCCTCAGATGAAATCTGGAAAGAAGCTTTCTGAGAAACTGCTGAGTGTTCTGTTAATTCATCTCACAGAGTTACATCTGTATGTCGTGGATCTCTTTGCTAGCCTTATTTCTGTGGAATATGAGAACAGATATTTCGGATCCCATTGAAGACTATAGGGCCAAAGGAAATAACCTCCGATAACAAAGAGAAAGAAGCTTTCTGAGAAACTTCTTTGTGTTCTGTGAAATCATCTCACAGAGTTACAGCTTTCGCCTCAAGAAGCCTTTCCTTAAGACAGTTCTTGTGGAATTGGCAAAGTGATATTTGGAAGCCCATAGAGGGCTATGGTGAAAAAGGAAATATCCTCAGATGAAATCTGGAAGGAAGCTTTCTGAGAAACTGCTTAGTGTTCTGTTAATTCATCTCACAGAGTTACATCGGTATTTCGTGGATCTCTTTGCTAGCCTTATTTCTGTGGAATCTGAGAACAGATATTTCGGATCCCTTTGAAGACTATAGGGCCAAAGGAAATATCCTCCGATAACAAAGAGAAAGAAGCTTTCTGAGAAACTTCTTTGTGTTCTGTGAAATCATCTCACAGAGTTACAGCTTTCCCCGCAAGAAGCCTTTCGCTAAGACAGTTCTTGTGGAATTGGTAAAGTGATAGTTTGGAAGCCCTTAGAGGGCTATGGTGAAAAAGGAAATATCCTCAGATGAAATCTGGAAAGAAGCTTTCTGAGAAACTGCTGAGTGTTCTGTTAATTCATCTCACAGAGTTACATCTGTATTTCGTGGATCTCTTTGCTAGCCTTATTTCTGTGGAATCTGAGAACAGATATTTCGGATCCCATTGAAGACTATAAGGCCAAAGGAAATATCCTCGGATAACAAAGAGAAAGAAGCTTTCTGAGAAATTTCTTTGTGTTCTCTGAAATCATCTCACAGAGTTACAGCTGTCCCCTCAAGAAGCCTTTCGCTAAGACAGTTCTTGGGGAATTGGCAAAGTGATATTTGGAAGCCCATAGAGGGCTACGGGGAAAAAGGAAATATCCTCAGATGAAATCTGGAAAAAAGCTTTCTGAGAAACTGCTTAGTGTTCTGTTAATTCGTGTCACAGAGTTACATCTGTATTTCGTGGATCTCTTTGCTAGCCTTATTTCTGTGGAATCTGAGAACAGATATTTCGGATCCCTTTGAAGACTATAGGGCCAAAGGAAGTATCCTCCGATAACAAAGAGAAAGAAGCTTACTGAGAAACTTTTTTGTGTTCTGTGAAATCAACTCACAGAGATACAGCTTTCCCCTCAAGAAGCCTTTCCTTAAGACAGTTCTTGTGGAATTGGCAAAGTGATATTTGGAAGCCCATAGAGGGCTATGGTGAAAAAGGAAATATCCTCAGATGAAATCTGGAAAGAAGCTTTCTGTGAAACTGCTTAGTGTTCTGTTAATTCATCTCACAGAGTTACATCTGTATTTCGTGGATCTCTTTGCTAGCCTTATTTCTTTGGAATCTGAGAACAGATATTTCCGATCCCATTGAAGACTATAGGGCCAAAGGAAATATCCTCCGATAACAAAGAGAAAGAAGCTTTCTGAGAAACTTCTTTGTGTTCTGTGAAATCATCAAACAGAGTTACAGCTTTCCCCTCAAGAAACCTTTCGCTAGGACAGTTCTTCTGGAATTGGCAAAGTGATATTTGGAAGCCCATAGAGGGCTATGGTGAAAAAGGAAATATCCTCAGATGAAATCTGGAAAGAAGTTTTCTGAGAAACTGCTTAGTGTTCTGTTAATTCATCTCACAGAGTTACATCTCTATTTCGTGGATCTCTTTGCTAGCCTTATTTTTGTGGAATCTGAGAACAGATATTTCGGATCCCATTGAAGACTATAGGGCCAAAGGAAATATCCTCCGATAACAAAGAGAAAGAAGCTTTCTGAGAAACTTCTTTGTGTTCTTTGAAATCATCTCACAGAGTTACAGCTTTCCCCTCAAGAAGCCTTTCGCTAAGACAGTTCTTGTGGAATTGGCAAAGTGATATTTGGAAGCCCATAGAGGGCTATGGTGAAAAAGGAAATATCCTCAGATGAAATCTGGAAAGAAGCTTTCTGTGAAACTGCTTAGTGTTCTGTTAATTCATCTCACACAGTTACATCTGTATTTCGTGGATCTCTTTGCTAGCCTTATTTCTGTGGAATCTGAAAACAGATATTTCGGATCCCTTTGAAGACTATAGGGCCAAAGGAAATATCCTCCGATAACAAAGAGAAAGAAGCTTTCTGAGAAACTTCTTTGTGTTCTGTGAAATCATCTCACAGAGTTACAGCTTTCCCCTCAAGAAGCCTTTCACTAAGACAGTTCCTGTGGAATTGGCAAAGTGATATTAGGAAGCCCATAGAGGGCTATGGTGAAAAAGGAAATATCCTCAGATGAAATCTGGAAAGAAGCTTTCTGAGACTGCTTAGTGTTCTGTTAATTCATCTCACAGAGTTACTTCTGTATTTCGTGGATCTCTTTGGTAGCCTTATTTCTGTGGAATCTGAGAACAGATATTTCGGATCCCATTGAAGACTATAGGGCCAAAGGAAATATCCTCCGATAACAAAGAGAAAGAAGCTTTCTGAGAAAATTCTTTGTGTTCTGTGAAATCATCTCACAGAGTTACAGCTTTCCCCTCAAGAAGCCTTTCGCTAAGACAGTTCTTGTGGAATTGGCAAAGTGATATTTGGAAGCCCATAGAGGGCTATGGTGAAAAAGGAAATATCCTCAGATGAAATCTGGAAAGAAGCTTTCTGAGAAACTGCTGAGTGTTCTGTTAATTCATCTCACAGAGTTACATCTGTATTTCGTGGATCTCTTTGCTAGCCCTATTTCTGTGGAATCTGAGAAGAGATATTTCGGATCCCATTGAAGCCTATAGGGCCCAAGGAAATAATCTCCGATAACAAAGAGAAAGAAGCTTTCTGAGAAACTTCTTTGTGTTCTGTGAAATCATCTCACAGAGTTACAGCTTTCCCCTCAAGAAGCCTTTCGCTAAGACAGTTCTTGTGGAATTGGCAAAGTGATATTTGGAAGCCCATAGAGGGCTATGGTGAAAAAGGAAATATCCTCAGATGAAATCTGGAAAGAAGCCTTCTGAGAAACTGCTTAGTGTTCTGTTAATTCATCTCACAGAGTTACATCTGTATTTCGTGGATCTCTTTGCTAGCCTTATTTCTGTGGAATCTGAGAACAGATATTTCGGATCCCTTTGAAGACTATAGGGCCAAAGGAAATATCCTCCGATAACAAAGAGAAAGAAGCTTTCTGAGAAACTTCTTTGTGTTCTGTGAAATCATCTCAGAGAGTTACAGCTTCCCCTCAAGAAGCCTTTCGCTAAGACAGTTCTTGTGGAATTGGCAAAGTGATAGTTTGGAAGCCCATAGAGGGCTATGGTGAAAAAGGAAATATCCTCAGATGAAATCTGGAAAGAAGCTTTCTGAGAAACTGCTGAGTGTTCTGTTAGTTCATCTCACAGAGTTACATCTGTATTTCGTGGATCTCTTTGCTCGCCTTATTTCTGTGGAATCTGAGAACAGATATTTCGGATCCCATTGAAGACTATAGGGCCAAAGGAAATATCCTCCGATAACAAAGAGAAAGAAGCTTTCTGAGAATCTTCTTTGTGTTCTGTGAAATCATCAAACAGAGTTACAGCTTTCCCCTCAAGAAACCTTTCGCTAGGACAGTTCTTCTGGAATTGGCAAAGTGATATTTGGAAGCCCATAGAGGGCTATGGTGAAAAAGGAAATATCCTCAGATGAAATCTGGAAGGAAGCTTTCTGAGAAACTGCTGAGTGTTCTGTTAATTCATCTCACAGAGTTACATCTCTATTTCGTGGACCTCTTTGCTAGCCTTATTTTTGTGGAATCTGAGAACAGATATTTCGGATCCCATTGAAGACTATATGGCCAAAGGAAATATCCTCCGATAACAAAGAGAAAGAAGCTTTCTGAGAAACTTCTTTGTGTTCTGTGAAATCATCTCACAGAGTTACAGCTTTCCCCTCAAGAAGCCTTTCGCTAAGACAGTTTTTGTGGAATTGGCAACGTGATATTTGGAAGCCCATAGAGGGCTATGGTGAAAAAGGAAATATCCTCAGATGAAATGTGGAAAGAAGCTTTCTGTGAAACTGCTTAGTGTTCTGTTAATTCATCTCACAGAGATACATCTGTATTTCGTGGATCTCTTTGCTAGCCTTATTTCTGTGGAATCTGAAAACAGATATTTCGGATCCCTTTGAAGACTATAGGGCCAAAGGAAATATCCTCCGATAACAAAGAGAAAGAAGCTTTCTGAGAAACTTCTTTGTGTTCTGTGAAATCATCTCACAGAGTTACAGCTTTCCCCTCAAGAAGCCTTTCACTAAGACAGTTCTTGTGGAATTGGCAAAGTGATATTTGGAAGCCCATAGAGGGCTATGGTGAAAAAGGAAATATCCTCAGATAAAATCTGGAAAGAAGCTTTCTGCGAAACTGCTTAGTGTTCTGTTAATTCATCTCACAGAGTTACATCTGTATTTCGTGTATCTCTTTGCTAGCCTTATTTCTGTGAAATCTGAGAACAGATATTTCGGATCCCTTTGAAGACTATAGGGCCAAAGGAAATATCCTCCGATAACAAAGAGAAAGAAGCTTTCTGAGAAACTTCTTTGTGTTCTGTGAAATCATCTCACAGAGTTACAGCTTTCCCCTCAAGAAGCCTTTCGCTAAGACAGTTCTTGTGGAATTGGCAAAGTGATATTTGGAAGCCCATAGAGGGCTATGGTGAAAAAGGAAATATCCTCAGATGAAATCTGGAAGGAAGCTTTCTGAGAAACTGCTGAGTGTTCTGTTAATTCATCTCACAGAGTTACATCTGTATTTCGTGGATATCTTTGCTAGCCTTATTTCTGTGGAATCTGAGAACAGATATTTCGGATCCCATTGAAGACTATAGGGCCTAAGGAAACATCCTCCGATAACAAAGAGAAAGAAGCTTTCTGAGAAACTTCTTTGTGTTCTGTGAAATCATCTCACAGAGTTACAGCTTTCCCCTCAAGAAGCCTTTCGCTAAGACAGTTCTTGTGGAATTGGCAAAGTGATATTTGGAAGCTCATAGAGGGCTATGGTGAAAAAGGAAATATCCTCAGATGAAATCTGGAAGGAAGCTTTCTGAGAAACTGCTGAGTGTTCTCTTAATTCATCTCACAGAGTTACATCTGTATGTCGTGGATCTCTTTGCTAGCCTTATTTCTGTGGAATCTGAGAACAGATATTTCGGATCCCCTTGAAGACTATAGGGCCAAAGGAAATATCCTCCGATAACAAAGAGAAAGAAGCTTTCTGAGAAACTTCTTTGTGTTCTGTGAAATCATCTCACAGAGTTACAGCTTTCCCCTCAAGAAGCCTTTCGCTAAGACAGTTCTTGTGGAATTGGCAAAGTGATATTTGGAAGCCCATAGAGGGCTAAGGTGAAAAAGGAAATATCCTCAGATGAAATCTGGAAGGAAGCTTTCTGAGAAACTGCTGAGTGTTCTCTTAATTCATCTCACAGAGTTACATCTGTATGTCGTGGATCTCTTTGCTAGCCTTATTTCTGTGGAATCTGAGAACAGATATTTCGGATCCTATTGAAGACTATAGGGCCAAAGGAAATAACCTCCGATAACAAAGAGAAAGAAGCTTTCTGAGAAACTTCTTTGTGTTCTGTGAAATCATCTCACAGAGTTACAGCTTTCGCCTCAAGAAGCCTTTCCTTAAGACAGTTCTTGTGGAATTGGCAAAGTGATATTTGGAAGCCCATAGAGGGCTATGGTGAAAAAGGAAATATCCTCAGATGAAATCTGGAAGGAAGCTTTCTGAGAAACTGCTTAGTGTTCTGTTAATTCATCTCACAGAGTTACATCGGTATTTCGTGGATCTCTTTGCTAGCCTTATTTCTGTGGAATCTGAGAACAGATATTTCGGATCCCATTGAAGACTATAGGGCCAAAGGAAATATCCTCCGATAACAAAGAGAAAGAAGCTTTCTGAGAAACTTCTTTGTGTTCTGTGAAATCATCTCACAGAGTTACAGCTTTCCCCTCAAGAAGCCTTTCGCTAAGACAGTTCTTGTGGAATTGGTAAAGTGATAGTTTGGAAGCCCATAGAGGGCTATGGTGAAAAAGGAAATATCCTCAGATGAAATCTGGAAAGAAGCTTTCTGAGAAACTGCTGAGTGTTCTGTTAATTCATCTCACAGAGTTACATCTGTATTTCATGGATCTCTTTGCTAGCCTTATTTCTGTGGAATCTGAGAACAGATATTTCGGATCCCATTGAAGACTATAAGGCCAAAGGAAATATCCTCGGATAACAAAGAGAAAGAAGCTTTCTGAGAAATTTCTTTGTGTTCTCTGAAATCATCTCACAGAGTTACAGCTGTCCCCTCAAGAAGCCTTTCGCTAAGACAGTTCTTGGGGAATTGGCAAAGTGATATTTGGAAGCCCATAGAGGGCTACGGGGAAAAAGGAAATATCCTCAGATGAAATCTGGAAAAAAGCTTTCTGAGAAACTGCTTAGTGTTCTGTTAATTCGTGTCACAGAGTTACATCTGTATTTCGTGGATCTCTTTGCTAGCCTTATTTCTGTGGAATCTGAGAACAGATATTTCGGATCCCTTTGAAGACTATAGGGCCAAAGGAAGTATCCTCCGATAACAAAGAGAAAGAAGCTTACTGAGAAACTTTTTTGTGTTCTGTGAAATCATCTCACAGAGATACAGCTTTCCCCTCAAGAAGCCTTTCCTTAAGACAGTTCTTGTGGAATTGGCAAAGTGATATTTGGAAGCCCATAGAGGGCTATGGTGAAAAAGGAAATATCCTCAGATGAAATCTGGAAAGAAGCTTTCTGTGAAACTGCTTAGTGTTCTGTTAATTCATCTCACAGAGTTACATCTGTATTTCGTGGATCTCTTTGCTAGCCTTATTTCTTTGGAATCTGAGAACAGATATTTCCGATCCCATTGAAGACTATAGGGCCAAAGGAAATATCCTCCGATAACAAAGAGAAAGAAGCTTTCTGAGAAACTTCTTTGTGTTCTGAGAAATCATCAAACAGAGTTACAGCTTTCCCCTCAAGAAACCTTTCGCTAGGACAGTTCTTCTGGAATTGGCAAAGTGATATTTGGAAGCCCATAGAGGGCTATGGTGAAAAAGGAAATATCCTCAGATGAAATCTGGAAAGAAGTTTTCTGAGAAACTGCTTAGTGTTCTGTTAATTCATCTCACAGAGTTACATCTCTATTTCGTGGATCTCTTTGCTAGCCTTATTTTTGTGGAATCTGAGAACAGATATTTCGGATCCCATTGAAGACTATAGGGCCAAAGGAAATATCCTCCGATAACAAAGAGAAAGAAGCTTTCTGAGAAACTTCTTTGTGTTCTTTGAAATCATCTCACAGAGTTACAGCTTTCCCCTCAAGAAGCCTTTCGCTAAGACAGTTCTTGTGGAATTGGCAAAGTGATATTTGGAAGCCCATAGAGGGCTATGGTGAAAAAGGAAATATCCTCAGATGAAATCTGGAAAGAAGCTTTCTGTGAAACTGCTTAGTGTTCTGTTAATTCATCTCACACAGTTACATCTGTATTTCGTGGATCTCTTTGCTAGCCTTATTTCTGTGGAATCTGAAAACAGATATTTCGGATCCCTTTGAAGACTATAGGGCCAAAGGAAATATCCTCCGATAACAAAGAGAAAGAAGCTTTCTGAAAAACTTCTTTGTGTTCTGTGAAATCATCTCACAGAGTGACAGCTTTCCCCTCAAGAAGCCTTTCACTAAGACAGTTCTTGTGGAATTGGCAAAGTGATATTAGGAAGCCCATAGAGGGCAATGGTGAAAAAGGAAATATCCTCAGATGAAATCTGGAAAGAAGCTTTCTGAGACTGCTTAGTGTTCTGTTAATTCATCTCACAGAGTTACATCTGTATTTCGTGCATCTCTTGGCTAGCCTTATTTCTGTGGAATCTGAGAACAGATATTTCGGATCCCATTGAAGACTATAGGGCCAAAGGAAATATCCTCCGATAACAAAGAGAAAGAAGCTTTCTGAGAAACTTCTTTGTGTTCTGTGAAATCATCTCACAGAGTTACAGCTTTCCCCTCAAGAAGCCTTTCGCTAAGACAGTTCTTGTGGAATTGGCAAAGTGATATTTGGAAGCCCAAAGAGGGCTATGGTGAAAAAGGAAATATCCTGAGATGAAATCTGGAAGGAAGCTTTCTGAGAAACTGCTGAGTGTTCTGTTAATTCATCTCACAGAGTTACATCTGTATTTCGTGGATCTCTTTGCTAGCCTTATTTCTGTGGAATCGGAGAACAGATATTTCGGATCCCATTGAAGACTATAGGGCCAAAGGAAACATCCTCCGATAACAAAGAGAAAGAAGCTTTCTGAGAAAATTCTTTGTGTTCTGTGAAATCATCTCACAGAGTTACAGCTTTCCCCTCAAGAAGCCTTTCGCTAAGACAGTTCTTGTGGAATTGGCAAAGTGATATTTGGAAGCCCATAGAGGGCTATGGTGAAAAAGGAAATATCCTCAGATGAAATCTGGAAAGAAGCTTTCTGAGAAACTGCTGAGTGTTCTGTTAATTCATCTCACAGAGTTACATCTGTATTTCGTGGATCTCTTTGCTAGCCCTATTTCTGTGGAATCTGAGAAGAGATATTTCGGATCCCATTGAAGCCTATATGGCCCAAGGAAATAATCTCCCATAACAAAGAGAAAGAAGCTTTCTGAGAAACTTCTTTGTGTTCTGTGAAATCATCTCACAGAGTTACAGCTTTCCCCTCAAGAAGCCTTTCGCTAAGACAGTTCTTGTGGAATTGGCAAAGTGATATTTGGAAGCCCATAGAGGGCTATGGTGAAAAAGGAAATATCCTCAGATGAAATCTGGAAAGAAGCCTTCTGAGAAACTGCTTAGTGTTCTGTTAATTCATCTCACAGAGTTACATCTGTATTTCGTGGATCTCTTTGCTAGCCTTATTTCTGTGGAATCTGAGAACAGATATTTCGGATCCCTTTGAAGACTATAGGGCCAAAGGAAATATCCTCCGATAACAAAGAGAAAGAAGCTTTCTGAGAAACTTCTTTGTGTTCTGTGAAATCATCTCAGAGAGTTACAGCTTTCCCCTCAAGAAGCCTTTCGCTAAGACAGTTCTTGTGGAATTGGCAAAGTGATAGTTTGGAAGCCCATAGAGGGCTATGGTGAAAAAGGAAATATCCTCAGATGAAATCTGGAAAGAAGCTTTCTGAGAAACTGCTGAGTGTTCTGTTAGTTCATCTCACAGAGTTACATCTGTATTTCGTGGATCTCTTTGCTCGCCTTATTTCTGTGGAATCTGAGAACAGATATTTCGGATCCCATTGAAGACTATAGGGCCAAAGGAAATATCCTCCGATAACAAAGAGAAAGAAGCTTTCTGAGAATCTTCTTTGTGTTCTGTGAAATCATCAAACAGAGTTACAGCTTTCCCCTCAAGAAACCTTTCGCTAGGACAGTTCTTCTGGAATTGGCAAAGTGATATTTGGAAGCCCATAGAGGGCTATGGTGAAAAAGGAAATATCCTCAGATGAAATCTGGAAGGAAGCTTTCTGAGAAACTGCTGAGTGTTCTGTTAATTCATCTCACAGAGTTACATCTCTATTTCGTGGACCTCTTTGCTAGCCTTATTTTTGTGGAATCTGAGAACAGATATTTCGGATCCCATTGAAGACTATAAGGCCAAAGGAAATATCCTCCGATAACAAAGAGAAAGAAGCTTTCTGAGAAACTTCTTTGTGTTCTGTGAAATCATCTCACAGAGTTACAGCTTTCCCCTCAAGAAGCCTTTCGCTAAGACAGTTTTTGTGGAATTGGCAACGTGATATTTGGAAGCCCATAGAGGCCTATGGTGAAAAAGGAAATATCCTCAGATGAAATGTGGAAAGAAGCTTTCTGTGAAACTGCTTAGTGTTCTGTTAATTCATCTCACAGAGTTACATCTGTATTTCGTGGATCTCTTTGCTAGCCTTATTTCTGTGGAATCTGAAAACAGATATTTCGGATCCCTTTGAAGACTATAGGGCCAAAGGAAATATCCTCCGATAACAAAGAGAAAGAAGCTTTCTGAGAAACTTCTTTGTGTTCTGTGAAATCATCTCACAGAGTTACAGCTTTCCCCTCAAGAAGCCTTTCGCTAAGACAGTTCTTGTGGAATTGGTAAAGTGATAGTTTGGAAGCCCATAGAGGGCTATGGTGAAAAAGGAAATATCCTCAGATGAAATCTGGAAAGAAGCTTTCTGAGAAACTGCTGAGTGTTCTGTTAATTCATCTCACAGAGTTACATCTGTATTTCATGGATCTCTTTGCTAGCCTTATTTCTGTGGAATCTGAGAACAGATATTTCGGATCCCATTGAAGACTATAAGGCCAAAGGAAATATCCTCGGATAACAAAGAGAAAGAAGCTTTCTGAGAAATTTCTTTGTGTTCTCTGAAATCATCTCACAGAGTTACAGCTGTCCCCTCAAGAAGCCTTTCGCTAAGACAGTTCTTGGGGAATTGGCAAAGTGATATTTGGAAGCCCATAGAGGGCTACGGGGAAAAAGGAAATATCCTCAG
Organism: Macaca mulatta; assembly: GCF_049350105.2. NCBI lineage: Eukaryota > Metazoa > Chordata > Mammalia > Primates > Cercopithecidae > Macaca > Macaca mulatta. Next base: position 27,961,203 of record NC_133420.1, read on the forward strand.
ATGAAATCTGGAAAAAAGCTTTCTGAGAAACTGCTTAGTGTTCTGTTAATTCGTGTCACAGAGTTACATCTGTATTTCGTGGATCTCTTTGCTAGCCTTATTTCTGTGGAATCTGAGAACAGATATTTCGGATCCCTTTGAAGACTATAGGGCCAAAGGAAGTATCCTCCGATAACAAAGAGAAAGAAGCTTACTGAGAAACTTTTTTGTGTTCTGTGAAATCATCTCACAGAGATACAGCTTTCCCCTCAAGAAGCCTTTCCTTAAGACAGTTCTTGTGGAATTGGCAAAGTGATATTTGGAAGCCCATAGAGGGCTATGGTGAAAAAGGAAATATCCTCAGATGAAATCTGGAAAGAAGCTTTCTGAGAAACTGCTGAGTGTTCTGTTAATTCATCTCACAGAGTTACATCTGTATTTCGTGGATCTCTTTGCTAGCCCTATTTCTGTGGAATCTGAGAAGAGATATTTCGGATCCCATTGAAGCCTATATGGCCCAAGGAAATAATCTCCCATAACAAAGAGAAAGAAGCTTTCTGAGAAACTTCTTTGTGTTCTGTGAAATCATCTCACAGAGTTACAGCTTTCCCCTCAAGAAGCCTTTCGCTAAGACAGTTCTTGTGGAATTGGCAAAGTGATATTTGGAAGCCCATAGAGGGCTATGGTGAAAAAGGAAATATCCTCAGATGAAATCTGGAAAGAAGCCTTCTGAGAAACTGCTTAGTGTTCTGTTAATTCATCTCACAGAGTTACATCTGTATTTCGTGGATCTCTTTGCTAGCCTTATTTCTGTGGAATCTGAGAACAGATATTTCGGATCCCTTTGAAGACTATAGGGCCAAAGGAAATATCCTCCGATAACAAAGAGAAAGAAGCTTTCTGAGAAACTTCTTTGTGTTCTGTGAAATCATCTCAGAGAGTTACAGCTTTCCCCTCAAGAAGCCTTTCGCTAAGACAGTTCTTGTGGAATTGGCAAAGTGATAGTTTGGAAGCCCATAGAGGGCTATGGTGAAAAAGGAAATATCCTCAGATGAAATCTGGAAAGAAGCTTTCTGAGAAACTGCTGAGTGTTCTGTTAGTTCATCTCACAGAGTTACATCTGTATTTCGTGGATCTCTTTGCTCGCCTTATTTCTGTGGAATCTGAGAACAGATATTTCGGATCCCATTGAAGACTATAGGGCCAAAGGAAATATCCTCCGATAACAAAGAGAAAGAAGCTTTCTGAGAATCTTCTTTGTGTTCTGTGAAATCATCAAACAGAGTTACAGCTTTCCCCTCAAGAAACCTTTCGCTAGGACAGTTCTTCTGGAATTGGCAAAGTGATATTTGGAAGCCCATAGAGGGCTATGGTGAAAAAGGAAATATCCTCAGATGAAATCTGGAAGGAAGCTTTCTGAGAAACTGCTGAGTGTTCTGTTAATTCATCTCACAGAGTTACATCTCTATTTCGTGGACCTCTTTGCTAGCCTTATTTTTGTGGAATCTGAGAACAGATATTTCGGATCCCATTGAAGACTATAAGGCCAAAGGAAATATCCTCCGATAACAAAGAGAAAGAAGCTTTCTGAGAAACTTCTTTGTGTTCTGTGAAATCATCTCACAGAGTTACAGCTTTCCCCTCAAGAAGCCTTTCGCTAAGACAGTTTTTGTGGAATTGGCAACGTGATATTTGGAAGCCCATAGAGGCCTATGGTGAAAAAGGAAATATCCTCAGATGAAATGTGGAAAGAAGCTTTCTGTGAAACTGCTTAGTGTTCTGTTAATTCATCTCACAGAGTTACATCTGTATTTCGTGGATCTCTTTGCTAGCCTTATTTCTGTGGAATCTGAAAACAGATATTTCGGATCCCTTTGAAGACTATAGGGCCAAAGGAAATATCCTCCGATAACAAAGAGAAAGAAGCTTTCTGAGAAACTTCTTTGTGTTCTGTGAAATCATCTCACAGAGTTACAGCTTTCCCCTCAAGAAGCCTTTCGCTAAGACAGTTCTTGTGGAATTGGCAAAGTGATATTTGGAAGCCCATAGAGGGCTATGGTGAAAAAGGAAATATCCTCAGATAAAATCTGGAAAGAAGCTTTCTGCGAAACTGCTTAGTGTTCTGTTAATTCATCTCACAGAGTTACATCTGTATTTCGTGTATCTCTTTGCTAGCCTTATTTCTGTGAAATCTGAGAACAGATATTTCGGATCCCTTTGAAGACTATAGGGCCAAAGGAAATATCCTCCGATAACAAAGAGAAAGAAGCTTTCTGAGAAACTTCTTTGTGTTCTGTGAAATCATCTCACAGAGTTACAGCTTTCCCCTCAAGAAGCCTTTCGCTAAGACAGTTCTTGTGGAATTGGCAAAGTGATATTTGGAAGCCCATAGAGGGCTATGGTGAAAAAGGAAATATCCTCAGATGAAATCTGGAAGGAAGCTTTCTGAGAAACTGCTGAGTGTTCTGTTAATTCATCTCACAGAGTTACATCTGTATTTCGTGGATCTCTTTGCTAGCCTTATTTCTGTGGAATCTGAGAACAGATATTTCGGATCCCATTGAAGACTATAGGGCCAAAGGAAACATCCTCCGATAACAAAGAGAAAGAAGCTTTCTGAGAAACTTCTTTGTGTTCTGTGAAATCATCTCACAGAGTTACAGCTTTCCCCTCAAGAAGCCTTTCGCTAAGACAGTTCTTGTGGAATTGGCAAAGTGATATTTGGAAGCCCATAGAGGGCTATGGTGAAAAAGGAAATATCCTCAGATGAAATCTGGAAGGAAGCTTTCTGAGAAACTGCTGAGTGTTCTGTTAATTCATCTCACAGAGTTACATCTGTATTTCGTGCATCTCTTTGCTAGCCTTATTTCTGTGGAATCTGAGAACAGATATTTCGGATCCCATTTCAGACTATAGGGCCAAAGGAAATATCCTCCGATAACAAAGAGAAAGAAGCTTTCTGAGAAACTTCTTTGTGTTCTGTGAAATCATCTCACAGAGTTACAGCTTTCCCCTCAAGAAGCCTTTCGCTAAGACAGTTCTTGTGGAATTGGCAAAGTCATATTTGGAAGCCCATAGAGGGCTATGGTGAAAAAGGAAATATCCTCAGATGAAATCTGGAAGGAAGCTTTCTGAGAAACTGCTGAGTGTTCTGTTAATTCATCTCACAGAGTTACATCTCTATTTCGTGGATCTCTTTGCTAGCCTTATTTCTGTGGAATCTGAGAACAGATATTTCTGATCCCATTGAAGACTATAGGGCCAAAGGAAACATCCTCAGATAACAAAGAGAAAGAAGCTTTCTGAGAAACTTCTTTGTGTTCTGTGAAATCATCTCACAGAGTTACAGCTTTCCCCTCAAGAAGCCTTTCGCTAAGACAGTTCTTGTGGAATTGGCAGAGTGATATTTGGAAGCCCATAGAGGGCTACGCTGAAAAAGGAAATATCCTCAGATGAAATCTCGAAAGAAGCTTTCTGAGAAACTGCTTAGTGTTCTGTTAATTCATCTCACAGAGTTATATCTGTATTTCGTGGATCTCTTTGCTAGCCTTATTTCTTTGGAATCTGAGAACAGATATTTCCGATCCCTTTGAAGACTATAGGGCCAAAGGAAATATCCTCCGATAACAAAGAGAAAGAAGCTTTCTGAGAAACTTCTTTGTGTTCTGTGAAATCATCTCACAGAGTTACAGCTTTCCCCTCAAGAAGCCTTTCGCTAAGACAGTTCTTGTGGAATTGGCAAAGTGATATTTGGAAGCTCATAGAGGGCTATGGTGAAAAAGGAAATATCCTCAGATGAAATCTGGAAGGAAGCTTTCTGAGAAACTGCTGAGTGTTCTCTTAATTCATCTCACAGAGTTACATCTGTATGTCGTGGATCTCTTTGCTAGCCTTATTTCTGTGGAATCTGAGAACAGATATTTCGGATCCCATTGAAGACTATAGGGCCAAAGGAAATATCCTCCGATAACAAAGAGAAAGAAGCTTTCTGAGAAACTTCTTTGTGTTCTGTGAAATCATCTCACAGAGTTACAGCTTTCCCCTCAAGAAGCCTTTCGCTAAGACAGTTCTTGTGGAATTGGCAAAGTGATATTTGGAAGCCCATAGAGGGCTAAGGTGAAAAAGGAAATATCCTCAGATGAAATCTGGAAGGAAGCTTTCTGAGAAACTGCTGAGTGTTCTCTTAATTCATCTCACAGAGTTACATCTGTATGTCGTGGATCTCTTTGCTAGCCTTATTTCTGTGGAATCTGAGAACAGATATTTCGGATCCTATTGAAGACTATAGGGCCAAAGGAAATAACCTCCGATAACAAAGAGAAAGAAGCTTTCTGAGAAACTTCTTTGTGTTCTGTGAAATCATCTCACAGAGTTACAGCTTTCCCCTCAAGAAGCCTTTCGCTAAGACAGTTCTTCTGGAATTGGCAAAGTGATAGTTTGGAAGCCCATAGAGGGCTATGGTGAAAAAGGAAATATCCTCAGATGAAATCTGGGAGGAAGCTTTCTGAGAAACTGCTGAGTGTTCTGTTAATTCATCTCACAGAGTTACATCTGTATTTCGTGGATCTCTTTGATAGCCTTATTTTTGTGCAATCTGAGAACAGATATTTCGGATCCCATTGAAGACTATAGGGCCAAAGGAAATATCCTCCGATAACAAAGAGAAAGAAGCTATCTGAGAAACTTCTTTGTGTTCTGTGAAATCATCTCACAGAGTTACAGCTTTCCCCTCAAGAAGCCTTTCGCTAAGACAGTTCTTGTGGAATTGGCAAAGTGATATTTGGAAGCCCATAGAGGGCTATGGTGAAAAAGGAAATATCCTCAGATGAAATCTGGAAAGAAGCTTTCTGTGAAACTGCTTAGTGTTCTGTTAATTCATCTCACAGAGTTACATCTGTATTTCTTGGATCTCTTTGCTAGCCTTATTTCTGGGGAATCTGAAAACAGATATTTCGGATCCCTTTGAAGACTATAGGGCCAAAGGAAATATCCTCCGATAACAAAGAGAAAGAAGCTTTCTGAGAAACTTCTTTGTGTTCTGTGAAATCATCTCACAGAGTTACAGCTTTCCCCTCAAGAAGCCTTCCACTAAGACAGTTCTTGTGGAATTGGCAAAGTGATATTTGGAAGCCCATAGAGGGCTATGGTGAAAAAGGAAATATCCTCAGATGAAATCTGGAAAGAAGCTTTCTGAGAAACTGCTTAGTGTTCTGTTAATTCATCTCACAGAGTTACATCTGTATTTCGTGCATCTCTTTGCTAGCCTTATTTCTGTGGAATCTGAGAACAGATATTTCGGATCCCATTGAAGACTATAGGGCCAAAGGAAATATCCTCCGATAACAAAGAGAAAGAAGCTTTCTGAGAAACTTCTTTGTGTTCTGTGAAATCATCTCACAGAGTTACAGCTTTCCCCTCAAGAAGCCTTTCGCTAAGACAGTTCTTGTGGAATTGGCAAAGTGATATTTGGAAGCCCATAGAGGGCTATGGTGAAAAAGGAAATATCCTCAGATGAAATCTGGAAGGAAGCTTTCTGAGAAACTGCTGAGTGTTCTGTTAATTCATCTCACAGAGTTACATCTGTATTTCGTGGATCTCTTTGCTAGCCTTATTTCTGTGGAATCAGAGAACAGATATTTCGGATTCCATTGAAGACTATAGGGCCAAGGGAAACATCCTCCGATAACAAAGAGAAAGAAGCTTTCTGAGAAACTTCTTTGTGTTCTGTGAAATCATCTCACAGAGTTACAGCTTTCCCCTCAAGAAGCCTTTCGCTAAGACAGTTCTTGTGGAATTGGCAAAGTGATATTTGGAAGCCCATAGAGGGCTACGGTGAAAAAGGAAATATCCTCAGATGCAATCTCGAAAGAAGCTTTCTGAGAAACTGCTTAGTGTTCTGTTAATTCATCTCACAGAGTTACATCTGTATTTCGTGGATCTCTTTGCTAGCCTTATTTCTTTGGAATCTGAGAACAGATTTTTCGGATCCCATTGAAGACTATAGGGCCAAAGGAAATATCCTCCGATAACAAAGAGAAAGAAGCTTTCTGAGAAACTTCTTTGTGTTCTGTGAAATCATCTCACAGAGTTACAGCTTTCGCCTCAAGAAGCCTTTCGCTAAGACAGTTCTTGTGGAATTGGCAAAGTGATATTTGGAAGCCCATAGAGGGCTATGGTGAAAAAGGAAATATCCTCAGATGAAATCTGGTAAGAAGCGGGCTATGGTGAAAAAGGAAATATCCTCAGATGACATCTGGAAAGAAGCTGTCTGAGAAACTGCTTAGTGTTCTGTTAATTCATCTCACAGAGTTACATCTGTATTTCGTGGATCTCTTTGCTAGCCTTATTTCTTTGGAATCTGAGAACAGATATTTCGGATCCCTTTGAAGACTATAGGGCCAAAGGAAATATCCTCCGATAACAAAGAGAAAGAAGCTTTCTGAGAAACTTCTTTGTGTTCTGTGAAATCATCTCACAGAGTTACAGCTTTCCCCTCAAGAAGCCTTTCGCTAAGACAGTTCTTGTGGAATTGGCAAAGTGATATTTGGAAGCCCATAGAGGGCTATGGTGAAAAAGGAAATATCCTCAGATGAAATGTGGGAAGAAGATTTCTGAGAAACTGCTGAGTGTTCTGTTAATTCATCTCACAGAGTTACATCTGTATTTCGTGGATCTCTTTGCTAGCCTTATTTCTCTGGAATCTGAGAACAGATATTTCGGATCCCTTTGAAGACTATAGGGCCAAAGGAAATATCCTCCGATAACAAAGAGAAAGAAGCTTTCTGAGAAACTTCTTTGTGTTCTGTGAAATCATCTCACAGAGTTACAGCTTTCCCCTCAAGAAGCCTTTCGCTAAGACAGTTCTTGTGGAATTGGCAAAGTGATATTTGGAAGCCCATAGAGGGCTATGGTGAAAAAGGAAATATCCTCAGATGAAATCTGGAAGGAACCTTTCTGAGAAACTGCTGAGTGTTCTGTTAATTCATCTCACAGAGTTACATCTGTATTTCGTGCATCTCTTTGCTAGCCTTATTTCTGTGGAATCTGAGAACAGATATTTCGGATCCCATTTCAGACTATAGGGCCAAAGGAAATATCCTCCGATAACAAAGAGAAAGAAGCTTTCTGAGAAACTTCTTTGTGTTCTGTGAAATCATCTCACAGAGTTACAGCTTTCCCCTCAAGAAGCCTTTCGCTAAGACAGTTCTTGTGGAATTGGCAAAGTCATATTTGGAAGCCCATAGAGGGCTATGGTGAAAAAGGAAATATCCTCAGATGAAATCTGGAAGGAAGCTTTCTGAGAAACTGCTGAGTGTTCTGTTAATTCATCTCACAGAGTTACATCTCTATTTCGTGGATCTCTTTGCTAGCCTTATTTCTGTGGAATCTGAGAACAGATATTTCTGATCCCATTGAAGACTATAGGGCCAAAGGAAACATCCTCAGATAACAAAGAGAAAGAAGCTTTCTGAGAAACTTCTTTGTGTTCTGTGAAATCATCTCACAGAGTTACAGCTTTCCCCTCAAGAAGCCTTTCGCTAAGACAGTTCTTGTGGAATTGGCAGAGTGATATTTGGAAGCCCATAGAGGGCTACGCTGAAAAAGGAAATATCCTCAGATGAAATCTCGAAAGAAGCTTTCTGAGAAACTGCTTAGTGTTCTGTTAATTCATCTCACAGAGTTATATCTGTATTTCGTGGATCTCTTTGCTAGCCTTATTTCTTTGGAATCTGAGAACAGATATTTCCGATCCCTTTGAAGACTATAGGGCCAAAGGAAATATCCTCCGATAACAAAGAGAAAGAAGCTTTCTGAGAAACTTCTTTGTGTTCTGTGAAATCATCTCACAGAGTTACAGCTTTCCCCTCAAGAAGCCTTTCGCTAAGACAGTTCTTGTGGAATTGGCAAAGTGATATTTGGAAGCTCATAGAGGGCTATGGTGAAAAAGGAAATATCCTCAGATGAAATCTGGAAGGAAGCTTTCTGAGAAACTGCTGAGTGTTCTCTTAATTCATCTCACAGAGTTACATCTGTATGTCGTGGATCTCTTTGCTAGCCTTATTTCTGTGGAATCTGAGAACAGATATTTCGGATCCCATTGAAGACTATAGGGCCAAAGGAAATATCCTCCGATAACAAAGAGAAAGAAGCTTTCTGAGAAACTTCTTTGTGTTCTGTGAAATCATCTCACAGAGTTACAGCTTTCCCCTCAAGAAGCCTTTCGCTAAGACAGTTCTTGTGGAATTGGCAAAGTGATATTTGGAAGCCCATAGAGGGCTAAGGTGAAAAAGGAAATATCCTCAGATGAAATCTGGAAGGAAGCTTTCTGAGAAACTGCTGAGTGTTCTCTTAATTCATCTCACAGAGTTACATCTGTATGTCGTGGATCTCTTTGCTAGCCTTATTTCTGTGGAATCTGAGAACAGATATTTCGGATCCTATTGAAGACTATAGGGCCAAAGGAAATAACCTCCGATAACAAAGAGAAAGAAGCTTTCTGAGAAACTTCTTTGTGTTCTGTGAAATCATCTCACAGAGTTACAGCTTTCCCCTCAAGAAGCCTTTCGCTAAGACAGTTCTTCTGGAATTGGCAAAGTGATAGTTTGGAAGCCCATAGAGGGCTATGGTGAAAAAGGAAATATCCTCAGATGAAATCTGGGAGGAAGCTTTCTGAGAAACTGCTGAGTGTTCTGTTAATTCATCTCACAGAGTTACATCTGTATTTCGTGGATCTCTTTGATAGCCTTATTTTTGTGCAATCTGAGAACAGATATTTCGGATCCCATTGAAGACTATAGGGCCAAAGGAAATATCCTCCGATAACAAAGAGAAAGAAGCTATCTGAGAAACTTCTTTGTGTTCTGTGAAATCATCTCACAGAGTTACAGCTTTCCCCTCAAGAAGCCTTTCGCTAAGACAGTTCTTGTGGAATTGGCAAAGTGATATTTGGAAGCCCATAGAGGGCTATGGTGAAAAAGGAAATATCCTCAGATGAAATCTGGAAAGAAGCTTTCTGTGAAACTGCTTAGTGTTCTGTTAATTCATCTCACAGAGTTACATCTGTATTTCTTGGATCTCTTTGCTAGCCTTATTTCTGGGGAATCTGAAAACAGATATTTCGGATCCCTTTGAAGACTATAGGGCCAAAGGAAATATCCTCCGATAACAAAGAGAAAGAAGCTTTCTGAGAAACTTCTTTGTGTTCTGTGAAATCATCTCACAGAGTTACAGCTTTCCCCTCAAGAAGCCTTCCACTAAGACAGTTCTTGTGGAATTGGCAAAGTGATATTTGGAAGCCCATAGAGGGCTATGGTGAAAAAGGAAATATCCTCAGATGAAATCTGGAAAGAAGCTTTCTGAGAAACTGCTTAGTGTTCTGTTAATTCATCTCACAGAGTTACATCTGTATTTCGTGCATCTCTTTGCTAGCCTTATTTCTGTGGAATCTGAGAACAGATATTTCGGATCCCATTGAAGACTATAGGGCCAAAGGAAATATCCTCCGATAACAAAGAGAAAGAAGCTTTCTGAGAAACTTCTTTGTGTTCTGTGAAATCATCTCACAGAGTTACAGCTTTCCCCTCAAGAAGCCTTTCGCTAAGACAGTTCTTGTGGAATTGGCAAAGTGATATTTGGAAGCCCATAGAGGGCTATGGTGAAAAAGGAAATATCCTCAGATGAAATCTGGAAGGAAGCTTTCTGAGAAACTGCTGAGTGTTCTGTTAATTCATCTCACAGAGTTACATCTGTATTTCGTGGATCTCTTTGCTAGCCTTATTTCTGTGGAATCAGAGAACAGATATTTCGGATTCCATTGAAGACTATAGGGCCAAGGGAAACATCCTCCGATAACAAAGAGAAAGAAGCTTTCTGAGAAACTTCTTTGTGTTCTGTGAAATCATCTCACAGAGTTACAGCTTTCCCCTCAAGAAGCCTTTCGCTAAGACAGTTCTTGTGGAATTGGCAAAGTGATATTTGGAAGCCCATAGAGGGCTACGGTGAAAAAGGAAATATCCTCAGATGCAATCTCGAAAGAAGCTTTCTGAGAAACTGCTTAGTGTTCTGTTAATTCATCTCACAGAGTTACATCTGTATTTCGTGGATCTCTTTGCTAGCCTTATTTCTTTGGAATCTGAGAACAGATTTTTCGGATCCCATTGAAGACTATAGGGCCAAAGGAAATATCCTCCGATAACAAAGAGAAAGAAGCTTTCTGAGAAACTTCTTTGTGTTCTGTGAAATCATCTCACAGAGTTACAGCTTTCGCCTCAAGAAGCCTTTCGCTAAGACAGTTCTTGTGGAATTGGCAAAGTGATATTTGGAAGCCCATAGAGGGCTATGGTGAAAAAGGAAATATCCTCAGATGAAATCTGGTAAGAAGCGGGCTATGGTGAAAAAGGAAATATCCTCAGATGACATCTGGAAAGAAGCTGTCTGAGAAACTGCTTAGTGTTCTGTTAATTCATCTCACAGAGTTACATCTGTATTTCGTGGATCTCTTTGCTAGCCTTATTTCTTTGGAATCTGAGAACAGATATTTCGGATCCCTTTGAAGACTATAGGGCCAAAGGAAATATCCTCCGATAACAAAGAGAAAGAAGCTTTCTGAGAAACTTCTTTGTGTTCTGTGAAATCATCTCACAGAGTTACAGCTTTCCCCTCAAGAAGCCTTTCGCTAAGACAGTTCTTGTGGAATTGGCAAAGTGATATTTGGAAGCCCATAGAGGGCTATGGTGAAAAAGGAAATATCCTCAGATGAAATGTGGGAAGAAGATTTCTGAGAAACTGCTGAGTGTTCTGTTAATTCATCTCACAGAGTTACATCTGTATTTCGTGGATCTCTTTGCTAGCCTTATTTCTCTGGAATCTGAGAACAGATATTTCGGATCCCTTTGAAGACTATAGGGCCAAAGGAAATATCCTCCGATAACAAAGAGAAAGAAGCTTTCTGAGAAACTTCTTTGTGTTCTGTGAAATCATCTCACAGAGTTACAGCTTTCCCCTCAAGAAGCCTTTCGCTAAGACAGTTCTTGTGGAATTGGCAAAGTGATATTTGGAAGCCCATAGAGGGCTATGGTGAAAAAGGAAATATCCTCAGATGAAATATGGAAAGAAGCTTTCTGAGAAACTGCTGAGTGTTCTGTTAATTCATCTCACAGAGTTACATCTGTATTTCGTGGATCTCTTTGCTTGCCTTATTTCTCTGGAATCTGAGAACAGATATTTCGGATCCCATTGAAGACTATAGGACCAAAGGAAATATCCTCCGATAACAAAGAGAAAGAAGCTTTCTGAGAAACTTCTTTGTGTTCTGTGAAATCATCTCACAGAGTTACAGCTTTCCCCTCAAAACCTTTCGCTAAGACAGTTCTTGTGGAATTGGCAAAGTGATATTTGGAAGCCCATAGAGGGCTATGGTGAAAAAGGAAATATCCTCAGATGAAATCTGGAAAGAAGCTTTCTGAGTAACTGCTTAGTGTTCTGTTAATTCATCTCACAGAGTTACATCTGTATTTCGTGGATCTCTTTGCTAGCCCTATTTCTGTGGAATCTGAGAAGAGATATTTCGGATCCCATTGAAGCCTATAGGGCCCAAGGAAATAATCTCCGATAACAAAGAGAAAGAAGCTTTCTGAGAAACTTCTTTGTGTTCTGTGAAATCATCTCACTGAGTTACCGCTATCCCCTCAAGAAGCCTTTCGCTAAGACAGTTCTTGTGGAATTGGCAAAGTGATATTTGGAAGCCCATAGAGGGCTATGGTGAAAAAGGAAATATCCTCAGATGAAATCTGGAAAGAAGCTTTCTGAGAAACTGCTGAGTGTTCTGTTAATTCATCTCACAGAGTTACATCTGTATGTCGTGGATCTCTTTGCTAGCCTTATTTCTGTGGAATCTGAGAACAGATATTTCGGATCCCATTGAAGACTATAGGGCCAAAGGAAATATCCTCCGATAACAAAGAGAAAGAAGCTTTCTGAGAAACTTCTTTGTGTTCTGTGAAATCATCTCACAGAGTTACAGCTTTCGCCTCAAGAAGCCTTTCGCTAAGACAGTTCTTGTGGAATTGGCAAAGTGATATTTGGAAGCCCATAGAGGGCTATGGTGAAAAAGGAAATATCCTCAGATGAAATCTGGAAAGAAGCTTTCTGAGAAACTGCTGAGTGTTCTGTTAATTCATCTCACAGAGTTACATCTGTATTTCGTGCATCTCTTTGCTAGCCTTATTTCTGTGGAATCTGAGAACAGATATTTCGGATCCCTTTGAAGACTATAGGGCCAAAGGAAATATCCTCCGATAACAGACAGAAAGAAGCTTTCTGAGAAACTTCTTTGTGTTCTGTGAAATCATCTCACAGAGTTACAGCTTTCCCCTCAAGAACCCTTTCGCTAAGACAGTTCTTGTGGAATTGGCAAAGTGATATTTGGAAGCCCTTAGAGGGCTATGGTGAAAAAGGAAATATCCTCAGATGAAATCTGGAAGGAAGCTTTCTGAGAAACTGCTTAGTGTTCTGTTAATTCATCTCACAGAGTTACATCGGTATTTCGTGGATCTCTTTGCTAGCCTTATTTCTGTGGAATCTGAGAACAGATATTTCGGATCCCGTTGAAGACTATAGGGCCAAAGGAAATATCCTCCGATAACAAAGAGAAAGAAGCTTTCTGAGAAACTTCTTTGTGTTCTGTGAAATCATCTCACAGAGTTACAGCTTTCCCCTCAAGAAGCCTTTCGCTAAGACAGTTCTTGTGGAATTGGTAAAGTGATAGTTTGGAAGCCCATAGAGGGCTATGGTGAAAAAGGAAATATCCTCAGATGAAATCTGGAAAGAAGCTTTCTGAGAAACTGCTGAGTGTTCTGTTAATTCATCTCACAGAGTTACATCTGTATTTCGTGGATCTCTTTGCTAGCCTTATTTCTGTGGAATCTGAGAACAGATATTTCGGATCCCATTGAAGACTATAGGGCCAAAGGAAATATCCTCCGATAACAAAGAGAAAGAAGCTTTCTGAGAAACTTCTTTGTGTTCTGTGAAATCATCTCACAGAGTTACAGCTTTCCCCTCAAGAAGCCTTTCGCTAAGACAGTTCTTGTGGAATTGGCAAAGTGATATTTGGAAGCCCATAGAGGGCTATGGTGAAAAAGGAAATATCCTCAGATGAAATCTGGAAAGAAGCTTTCTGAGAAACTGCTTAGTGTTCTGTTAATTCATCTCACAGAGTTACATCTGTATTTCGTGGATCTCTTTGCTAGCCTTATTTCTTTGGAATCTGAGAACAGATATTTCGGATCCCTTTGAAGACTATAGGGCCAAAGGAAATATCCTCCGATAACAAAGAGAAAGAAGCTTTCTGAGAAACTTCTTTGTGTTCTGTGAAATCATCTCACAGAGTTACAGCTTTCCCCTCAAGAAGCCTTTCGCTAAGACAGTTCTTGTGGAATTGGCAAAGTGATATTTGGAAGCCCATAGAGGGCTATGGTGAAAAAGGAAATATCCTCAGATGAAATCTGGGAAGAAGATTTCTGAGAAACTGCTGAGTGTTCTGTTAATTCATCTCACAGAGTTACATCTGTATTTCGTGGATCTCTTTGCTAGCCTTATTTCTCTGGAATCTGAGAACAGATATTTCGGATCCCTTTGAAGACTATAGGGCCAAAGGAAATATCCTCCGATAACAAAGAGAAAGAAGCTTTCTGAGAAACTTCTTTGTGTTCTGTGAAATCATCTCACAGAGTTACAGCTTTCCCCTCAAGAAGGCTTTCGCTAAGACAGTTCTTGTGGAATTGGCAAAGTGATATTTGGAAGCCCATAGAGGGCTATGGTGAAAAAGGAAATATCCTCAGATGAAATATGGAAAGAAGCTTTCTGAGAAACTGCTGAGTGTTCTCTTAATTCATCTCACAGAGTTACATCTGTATTTCGTGGATCTCCTTGCTTGCCTTATTTCTCTGGAATCTGAGAACAGATATTTCGGATCCCATTGAAGACTATAGGACCAAAGGAAATATCCTCCGATAACAAAGAGAAAGAAGCTTTCTGATAAACTTCTTTGTGTTCTGTGAAATCATCTCACAGAGTTACAGCTTTCCCCTCAAGAAGCCTTTCGCTAAGACAGTTCTTGTGGAATTGGCAAAGTGATATTTGGAAGCCCATAGAGGGCTATGGTGAAAAAGGAAATATCCTCAGATGAAATCTGGAAAGAAGCTTTCTGAGTAACTGCTTAGTGTTCTGTTAATTCATCTCACAGAGTTACATCTGTATTTCGTGGATCTCTTTGCTAGCCCTATTTCTGTGGAATCTGAGAAGAGATATTTCGGATCCCATTGAAGCCTATAGGGCCCAAGGAAATAATCTCCGATAACAAAGAGAAAGAAGCTTTCTGAGAAACTTCTTTGTGTTCTGTGAAATCATCTCACTGAGTTACCGCTATCCCCTCAAGAAGCCTTTCGCTAAGACAGTTCTTGTGGAATTGGCAAAGTGATATTTGGAAGCCCATAGAGGGCTATGGTGAAAAAGGAAATATCCTCAGATGAAATCTGGAAAGAAGCTTTCTGAGAAACTGCTGAGTGTTCTGTTAATTCATCTCACAGAGTTACATCTGTATGTCGTGGATCTCTTTGCTAGCCTTATTTCTGTGGAATCTGAGAACAGATATTTCGGATCCCATTGAAGACTATAGGGCCAAAGGAAATATCCTCCGATAACAAAGAGAAAGAAGCTTTCTGAGAAACTTCTTTGTGTTCTGTGAAATCATCTCACAGAGTTACAGCTTTCCCCTCAAGAAGCCTTTTGCTAAGACAGTTCTTGTGGAATTGGCAAAGTGATATTTGGAAGCCCATAGAGGGCTATGTTGAAAAAGGAAATATCCTCAGATGAAATCTGGAAAGAAGCTTTCTGAGAAACTGCTTAGTGTTCTGTTAATTCATCTCACAGAGTTTCATCTGTATTTCCTGGATCTCTTTGCTAGCCTTATTTCTGTGGAATCTGAGAACAGATATTTCGGATCCCATTGAAGACTATAGGGCCATAGGAAATATCCTCCGATAACAAAGAGAAAGAAGCTTTCTGAGAAACTTCTTTGTGTTCTGTGAAATCATCTCACAGAGTTACAGCTTTCCGCTCAAGAAGCCTTTCGCTAAGACAGTTCTTGTGGAATTGGCAAAGTGATATTTGGAAGCCCATAGAGGGCTATGGTGAAAAAGGAAATATCCTCAGATGAAATCTGGAAAGAAGCTTTCTGAGAAACTGCTTAGTGTTCTGTTAATTCATCTCACAGAGTTACATCTGTATTTCGTGGATCTCTTTGCTAGCCTTATTTCTGTGGAATCTGAGAACAGATATTTCGGATCCCATTGAAGACTATAGGGCCAAAGGAAATATCCTCCGATAACAAAGAGAAAGAAGCTTTCTGAGAAACTTCTTTGTGTTCTGTGAAATCATCTCACAGAGTTACAGCTTTCCCCTCAAGAAGCCTTTCGCTAAGACAGTTCTTGTGGAATTGGCAAAGTGATATTTGGAAGCCCTTAGAGGGCTATGGTGAAAAAGGAAATATCTTCAGATGAAATCTGGAAAGAAGCTTTCTGAGAAACTGCTTAATGTTCTGTTAGTTCATCTCACAGAGTTAAATCTGTATTTCGTGGATCTCTTTGCTAGCCTTATTTCTTTGGAATCGGAGAACAGATATTTCGGATTCCTATGAAGACTATAGGGACAAAGGAAATATCCTCCGATAACAAAGAGAAAGAAGCTTTCTGAGAAACTTCTTTGTGTTCTGTGAAATCATCTCACAGAGTTACAGCTTTCCCCTCAAGAAGCCTTTCGCTAAGACAGTTCTTGTGGAATTGGCAAAGTGATATTTGGAAGCCCCTAGAGGGCTATGGTGAAAAAGGAAATATCCTCAGATGAAATCTGGAAAGAAGCTTTCTGAGAAACTGCTTAGTGTTCTGTTAATTCATCTCTCAGAGTTACATCTGTATTTCGTGGATCTCCTTGCTAGCCTTATTTCTTTGGAATCTGAGAACAGATATTTCGGATCCCTTTGAAGACTATAGGGCCAAAGGAAATATCCTCCGATAACAAAGAGAAAGAAGCTTTCTGAGAAACTTCTTTGTGTTCTGTGAAATCATCTCACAGAGTTACAGCTTTCCCCTCAAGAAGCCTTTCGCTAAGACAGTTCTTGTGGAATTGGCAAAGTGATATTTGGAAGCCCATAGAGGGCTATGGTGAAAAAGGAAATATCCTCAGATGAAATCTGGGAAGAAGATTTCTGAGAAACTGCTGAGTGTTCTGTTAATTCATCTCACAGAGTTACATCTGTATTTCGTGGATCTCTTTGCTAGCCTTATTTCTCTGGAATCTGAGAACAGATATTTCGGATCCCTTTGAAGACTATAGGGCCAAAGGAAATATCCTCCGATAACAAAGAGAAAGAAGCTTTCTGAGAAACTTCTTTGTGTTCTGTGAAATCATCTCACAGAGTTACAGCTTTCCCCTCAAGAAGGCTTTCGCTAAGACAGTTCTTGTGGAATTGGCAAAGTGATATTTGGAAGCCCATAGAGGGCTATGGTGAAAAAGGAAATATCCTCAGATGAAATCTGGAAGGAAGCTTTCTGAGAAACTGCTGAGTGTTCTGTTAATTCATCTCACAGAGTTACATCTGTATGTCGTGGATCTCTTTGCTAGCCTTATTTCTGTGGAATCTGAGAACAGATATTTCGGATCCCATTGAAGACTATAGGGCCAAAGGAAATATCCTCCGATAACAAAGAGAAAGAAGCTTTCTGAGAAACTTCTTTGTGTTCTGTGAAATCATCTCACAGAGTTACAGCTTTCCCCTCAAGAAGCCTTTTGCTAAGACAGTTCTTGTGGAATTGGCAAAGTGATATTTGGAAGCCCATAGAGGGCTATGTTGAAAAAGGAAATATCCTCAGATGAAATCTGGAAAGAAGCTTTCTGAGAAACTGCTTAGTGTTCTGTTAATTCATCTCACAGAGTTTCATCTGTATTTCCTGGATCTCTTTGCTAGCCTTATTTCTGTGGAATCTGAGAACAGATATTTCGGATCCCATTGAAGACTATAGGGCCATAGGAAATATCCTCCGATAACAAAGAGAAAGAAGCTTTCTGAGAAACTTCTTTGTGTTCTGTGAAATCATCTCACAGAGTTACAGCTTTCCGCTCAAGAAGCCTTTCGCTAAGACAGTTCTTGTGGAATTGGCAAAGTGATATTTGGAAGCCCATAGAGGGCTATGGTGAAAAAGGAAATATCCTCAGATGAAATCTGGAAAGAAGCTTTCTGAGAAACTGCTTAGTGTTCTGTTAATTCATCTCACAGAGTTACATCTGTATTTCGTGGATCTCTTTGCTAGCCTTATTTCTGTGGAATCTGAGAACAGATATTTCGGATCCCATTGAAGACTATAGGGCCATAGGAAATATCCTCCGATAACAAAGAGAAAGAAGCTTTCTGAGAAACTTCTTTGTGTTCTGTGAAATCATCTCACAGAGTTACAGCTTTCCGCTCAAGAAGCCTTTCGCTAAGACAGTTCTTGTGGAATTGGCAAAGTGATATTTGGAAGCCCATAGAGGGCTATGGTGAAAAAGGAAATATCCTCAGATGAAATCTGGAAAGAAGCTTTCTGAGAAACTGCTTAGTGTTCTGTTAATTCATCTCACAGAGTTACATCTGTATTTCGTGGATCTCTTTGCTAGCCTTATTTCTGTGGAATCTGAGAACAGATATTTCGGATCCCATTGAAGACTATAGGGCCAAAGGAAATATCCTCCGATAACAAAGAGAAAGAAGCTTTCTGAGAAACTTCTTTGTGTTCTGTGAAATCATCTCACAGAGTTACAGCTTTCCCCTCAAGAAGCCTTTCGCTAAGACAGTTCTTGTGGAATTGGCAAAGTGATATTTGGAAGCCCTTAGAGGGCTATGGTGAAAAAGGAAATATCTTCAGATGAAATCTGGAAAGAAGCTTTCTGAGAAACTGCTTAATGTTCTGTTAGTTCATCTCACAGAGTTAAATCTGTATTTCGTGGATCTCTTTGCTAGCCTTATTTCTTTGGAATCGGAGAACAGATATTTCGGATTCCTATGAAGACTATAGGGACAAAGGAAATATCCTCCGATAACAAAGAGAAAGAAGCTTTCTGAGAAACTTCTTTGTGTTCTGTGAAATCATCTCACAGAGTTACAGCTTTCCCCTCAAGAAGCCTTTCGCTAAGACAGTTCTTGTGGAATTGGCAAAGTGATATTTGGAAGCCCCTAGAGGGCTATGGTGAAAAAGGAAATATCCTCAGATGAAATCTGGAAAGAAGCTTTCTGAGAAACTGCTTAGTGTTCTGTTAATTCATCTCTCAGAGTTACATCTGTATTTCGTGGATCTCCTTGCTAGCCTTATTTCTTTGGAATCTGAGAACAGATATTTCGGATCCCTTTGAAGACTATAGGGCCAAAGGAAATATCCTCCGATAACAAAGAGAAAGAAGCTTTCTGAGAAACTTCTTTGTGTTCTGTGAAATCATCTCACAGAGTTACAGCTTTCCCCTCAAGAAGCCTTTCGCTAAGACAGTTCTTGTGGAATTGGCAAAGTGATATTTGGAAGCCCATAGAGGGCTATGGTGAAAAAGGAAATATCCTCAGATGAAATCTGGGAAGAAGATTTCTGAGAAACTGCTGAGTGTTCTGTTAATTCATCTCACAGAGTTACATCTGTATTTCGTGGATCTCTTTGCTAGCCTTATTTCTCTGGAATCTGAGAACAGATATTTCGGATCCCTTTGAAGACTATAGGGCCAAAGGAAATATCCTCCGATAACAAAGAGAAAGAAGCTTTCTGAGAAACTTCTTTGTGTTCTGTGAAATCATCTCACAGAGTTACAGCTTTCCCCTCAAGAAGGCTTTCGCTAAGACAGTTCTTGTGGAATTGGCAAAGTGATATTTGGAAGCCCATAGAGGGCTATGGTGAAAAAGGAAATATCCTCAGATGAAATCTGGAAGGAAGCTTTCTGAGAAACTGCTGAGTGTTCTGTTAATTCATCTCACAGAGTTACATCTGTATGTCGTGGATCTCTTTGCTAGCCTTATTTCTGTGGAATCTGAGAACAGATATTTCGGATCCCATTGAAGACTATAGGGCCAAAGGAAATATCCTCCGATAACAAAGAGAAAGAAGCTTTCTGAGAAACTTCTTTGTGTTCTGTGAAATCATCTCACAGAGTTACAGCTTTCCCCTCAAGAAGCCTTTTGCTAAGACAGTTCTTGTGGAATTGGCAAAGTGATATTTGGAAGCCCATAGAGGGCTATGTTGAAAAAGGAAATATCCTCAGATGAAATCTGGAAAGAAGCTTTCTGAGAAACTGCTTAGTGTTCTGTTAATTCATCTCACAGAGTTTCATCTGTATTTCCTGGATCTCTTTGCTAGCCTTATTTCTGTGGAATCTGAGAACAGATATTTCGGATCCCATTGAAGACTATAGGGCCATAGGAAATATCCTCCGATAACAAAGAGAAAGAAGCTTTCTGAGAAACTTCTTTGTGTTCTGTGAAATCATCTCACAGAGTTACAGCTTTCCGCTCAAGAAGCCTTTCGCTAAGACAGTTCTTGTGGAATTGGCAAAGTGATATTTGGAAGCCCATAGAGGGCTATGGTGAAAAAGGAAATATCCTCAGATGAAATCTGGAAAGAAGCTTTCTGAGAAACTGCTTAGTGTTCTGTTAATTCATCTCACAGAGTTACATCTGTATTTCGTGGATCTCTTTGCTAGCCTTATTTCTGTGGAATCTGAGAACAGATATTTCGGATCCCATTGAAGACTATAGGGCCAAAGGAAATATCCTCCGATAACAAAGAGAAAGAAGCTTTCTGAGAAACTTCTTTGTGTTCTGTGAAATCATCTCACAGAGTTACAGCTTTCCCCTCAAGAAGCCTTTCGCTAAAACAGTTCTTGTGGAATTGGCAAAGTGATATTTGGAAGCCCTTAGAGGGCTATGGTGAAAAAGGAAATATCTTCAGATGAAATCTGGAAAGAAGCTTTCTGAGAAACTGCTTAATGTTCTGTTAGTTCATCTCACAGAGTTAAATCTGTATTTCGTGGATCTCTTTGCTAGCCTTATTTCTTTGGAATCGGAGAACAGATATTTCGGATTCCTATGAAGACTATAGGGACAAAGGAAATATCCTCCGATAACAAAGAGAAAGAAGCTTTCTGAGAAACTTCTTTGTGTTCTGTGAAATCATCTCACAGAGTTACAGCTTTCCCCTCAAGAAGCCTTTCGCTAAGACAGTTCTTGTGGAATTGGCAAAGTGATATTTGGAAGCCCCTAGAGGGCTATGGTGAAAAAGGAAATATCCTCAGATGAAATCTGGAAAGAAGCTTTCTGAGAAACTGCTTAGTGTTCTGTTAATTCATCTCTCAGAGTTACATCTGTATTTCGTGGATCTCCTTGCTAGCCTTATTTCTGTGGAATCTGAGAACAGATATTTCGGATCTCATTGAAGCCTATAGGGCCAAAGGAAATAATCCCGATAACAAAGAGAAAGAAGCTTTATGAGAAACTTCTTTGTGTTCTGTGAAATCATCTCACAGAGTTACAGCTTTCCCCTCAAGAAGCCTTTAGCTAAGACAGTTCTTGTGGAATTGGCAAAGTGATATTTGGAAGCCCATAGAGGGGTATGGTGAAAAAGGAAATATCCTCAGATGAAATCTGGAAGGAAGCTTTCTGAGAAATTGCTGAGTGTTCTGTTAATTCATCTCACAGAGTTACATCTGTATTTCGTGGATCTCTTTGCCAGCCTTATTTCTGTGGAATCAGAGAACAGATATTTCGGATCCCATTGAAGACTATAGGGCCAAAGGAAACATCCTCCGATAACAAAGAGAAAGAAGCTTTCTGAGAAACTTCTTTGTGTTCTGTGAAATCATCTCACAGAGTTACAGCTTTCCCCTCAAGAAGCCTTTCGCTAAGACAGTTCTTGTGGAATTGGCAGAGTGATATTTGGAAGCCCATAGAGGGCTATGGTGAAAAAGGAAATATCCTCAGATGAAATCTGGAAAGAAGCTTTCTGAGTAACTGCTTAGTGTTCTGTTAATTCATCTCACAGAGTTACATCTGTATTTCGTGGATCTCTTTGCTAGCCCTATTTCTGAGGAATCTGAGAAGAGATATTTCGGATCCCATTGAAGCCTATAGGGCCCAAGGAAATAATCTCCGATAACAAAGAGAAAGAAGCTTTCTGAGAAACTTCTTTGTGTTCTGTGAAATCATCTCACTGAGTTACCGCTATCCCCTCAAGAAGCCTTTCGCTAAGACAGTTCTTGTGGAATTGGCAAAGTGATATTTGGAAGCCCATAGAGGGCTATGGTGAAAAAGGAAATATCCTCAGATGAAATCTGGAAAGAAGCTTTCTGAGAAACTGCTGAGTGTTCTGTTAATTCATCTCACAGAGTTACATCTGTATGTCGTGGATCTCTTTGCTAGCCTTATTTCTGTGGAATCTGAGAACAGATATTTCGGATCCCATTGAAGACTATAGGGCCAAAGGAAATATCCTCCGATAACAAAGAGAAAGAAGCTTTCTGAGAAACTTCTTTGTGCTCTGTGAAATCATCTCACAGAGTTACAGCTTTCCGCTCAAGAAGCCTTTCGCTAAGACAGTTCTTGTGGAATTGGCAAAGTGATATTTGGAAGCCCATAGAGGGCTATGGTGAAAAAGGAAATATCCTCAGATGAAATCTGGAAAGAAGCTTTCTGAGAAACTGCTTAGTGTTCTGTTAATTCATCTCACAGAGTTACATCTGTATTTCGTGGATCTCTTTGCTAGCCTTATTTCTGTGGAATCTGAGAACAGATATTTCGGATCCCATTGAAGACTATAGGGCCAAAGGAAATATCCTCCGATAACAAAGAGAAAGAAGCTTTCTGAGAAACTTCTTTGTGTTCTGTGAAATCATCTCACAGAGTTACAGCTTTCCCCTCAAGAAGCCTTTCGCTAAGACAGTTCTTGTGGAATTGGCAAAGTGATATTTGGAAGCCCCTAGAGGGCTATGGTGAAAAAGGAAATATCCTCAGATGAAATCTGGAAAGAAGCTTTTTGAGAAACTGCTTAGTGTTCTGTTAATTCATCTCTCAGAGTTACATCTGTATTTCGTGGATCTCCTTGCTAGCCTTATTTCTGTGGAATCAGAGAACAGATATTTCGGATCTCATTGAAGCCTATAGGGCCAAAGGAAATAATCCCGATAACAAAGAGAAAGAAGCTTTCTGAGAAACTTCTTTGTGTTCTGTGAAATCATCTCACAGAGTTACAGCTTTCCCCTCAAGAGGCCTTTCGCTAAGACAGTTCTTGTGGAATTGGCAAAGTGATATTTGGAAGCCCATAGAGGGGCATGGTGAAAAAGGAAATATCCTCAGATGAAATCTGGAAGGAAGCTTTCTGAGAAATTGCTGAGTGTTCTGTTAATTCATCTCACAGAGTTACATCTGTATTTCGTGGATCTCTTTGCTAGCCTTATTTCTGTGAAATCAGAGAACAGATATTTCGGATCCCATTGAAGACTATAGGGCCAAAGGAAACATCCTCCGGTAACAAAGAGAAAGAAGCTTTCTGAGAAACTTCTTTGTGTTCTGTGAAATCATCTCACAGAGTTACAGCTTTCCCCTCAAGAAGCCTTTCGCTAAGACAGTTCTTGTGGAATTGGCAGAGTGATATTTGGAAGCCCATAGAGGGCTATGGTGAAAAAGGAAATAACCTCAGATGAAATCTGGAAAGAAGCTTTCTGAGTAACTGCTTAGTGTTCTGTTAATTCATCTCACAGAGTTACATCTGTATTTCGTGTATCTCTTTGCGAGCCCTATTTCTGTGGAATCTGAGAAGAGATATTTCGGATCCCATTGAAGCCTATAGGGCCCAAGGAAATAATCTCCGATAACAAAGAGAAAGAAGCTTTCTGAGAAACTTCTTTGTGTTCTGTGAAATCATCTCACTGAGTTACCGCTATCCCCTCAAGAAGCCTTTCGCTAAGACAGTTCTTGTGGAATTGGCAAAGTGATATTTGGAAGCCCATAGAGGGCTATGGTGAAAAAGGAAATATCCTCAGATGAAATCTGGAAAGAAGCTTTCTGAGAAACTGCTGAGTGTTCTGTTAATTCATCTCACAGTGTTACATCTGTATGTCGTGGTTCTCTTTGCTAGCCTTATTTCTGTGGAATCTGAGAACAGATATTTCGGATCCCATTGAAGACTATAGGGCCAAAGGAAATATCCTCCGATAACAAAGAGAAAGAAGCTTTCTGAGAAACTTCTTTGTGTTCTGTGAAATCATCTCACAGAGTTACAGCTTTCCCCTCAAGAAGCCTTTCGCAAAGACACTTCTTGTGGAATTGGCAAAGTGATATTTGGAAGCCCTTAGAGGGCTATGGTGAAAAAGGAAATATCCTCAGATGAAATCTGGAAAGAAGCTTTCTGAGAAACTGCTTAGTGTTCTGTGAAATCATCTCACAGAGTTACAGCTTTCCCCTCAAGAAGCCTTTCGCTAAGACAGTTCTTGTGGAATTGGCAAAGTGATATTTGGAAGCCCATAGAGGGCTATGGTGAAAAAGGAAATATCCTCACTTGAAATCTGGAAAGAAGCTTTCTGAGAAACTGCTGAGTGTTCTGTTAATTCATCTCACAGAGTTACATCTGTATTCCGTGGATCTCTTTGCTAGCCTTATTTCTTTGGAATCTGAGAACAGATTTTTCGGATCGCATTGAAGACTATAGGGCCAAAGGAAATATCCTCCGATAACAAAGAGAAAGAAGCTTTCTGAGAAACTTCTTTGTGTTCTGTGAAATCATCTCACATAGTTACAGCTTTCCCCTCAAGAAGCCTTTCGCTAAGACAGTTCTCGTGGAATTGGCAAAGTGATATTTGGAAGCCCATACAGGGCTATGGTGAAAAAGGAAATATCCTCAGATGAAATCTGGAAAGAAGCTTTCTGAGAAACTGCTTAGTGTTCTGTTAATTCATCTCACAGAGTTACATCTGTATTTCGAGCATCTCTTTGCTAGCCTTATTTCTGTGGAATCTGAGAACAGATATTTCGGATCCCATTGAAGACTATAGGGCCAAAGAAAATATCCTCCGATAACAAAGAGAAAGAAGCTTTCTGAGAAACTTCTTTGTATTCTGTGAAATCATCTCACAGACTTACAGCTTTCCCCTCAAGAAGCCTTTCGCTAAGACAGTTCTTGTGGAATTGGCAAAGTGATATTTGGAAGCCCATAGAGGGCTATGGAGAAAAAGGAAATATCCTCAGATGAAATCTGGAAAGAAGCTTTCTGAGAAACTGCTTAGTGTTCTGTTAATTCATCTCACAGAGTTACATCTGTATTTCGTGGATCTCTGTGCTAGCCTTATTTCTTTGGAATCTGAGAACAGATATTTCGGATCCCATTGAAGACTATAGGGCCAAAGGAAATAATCTCCGATAACAAAGAGAAAGAAGCTTTCTGAGAAACTTCTTTGTGTTCTGTGAAATCATCTCACAGAGTTACAGCATTGCCCTCAAGAAGCCTTTCGCTAGGACAGTTCTTGTGTAATTGGCAAAGTGATATTTGGAAGCCCATAGAGGGCTATGGTGAAAAAGGAAATATCCTCAGATGAAATCTGGAAAGAAGCTTTCTGAGAAACTGCTGAGTGTTCTGTTAATTCATCTCACAGAGTTACATCTGTATTTCGTGGATCTCTTTGCTAGCCTTATTTCTGTGGAATCTGAGAACAGATATTTCGGATCGCATTGAAGACTATAGGACCAAAGGAAATATCCTCCGATAACAAAGAGAAAGAAGCTTTCTGAGAAACTTCTTTGTGTTCTGTGAAATCATCTCACAGAGTTACAGCTTTCCCCTCAAGAAGCCTTTCGCTAAGACAGTTCTTGTGGAATTGGCAAAGTGATATTTGGAAGCCAATAGAGGGCTATGGTGAAAAAGGAAATATCCTCAGACGAAATCTGGAAAGAAGCTTTTTCAGAAACTTCTTAGTGTTCTGTTAATTCATCTCACACAGTTACATCTGTATTTCGTGGATCTCTTTGCTAGCCTTATTTCTGTGGAATCTGAGAACAGATATTTCGGATCCCTTTGAAGAATATAGGGCCAAAGGAAATATCCTCCGATAACAAAGAGAAAGAAGCTTTCTGAGAAACTTCTTTGTGTTCTGTGAAATCATCTCACAGAGTTACAGCTTTCGCCTCAAGAAGCCTTTCGCTAAGACAGTTCTTGTGGAATTGGCAAAGTGATATTTGGAAGCCCATAGAGGGCTATGGTGAAAAAGGAAATATCCTCAGATGAAATCTGGAAGGAAGCTTTCTGAGAAACTGCTGAGTGTTCTGTTAATTCATCTCACAGAGTTACATCTGTATTTCGTGCATCTCTTTGCTAGCCTTATTTCTGTGGAATCTGAGAACAGATATTTCGGATCCCTTTGAAGACTATAGGGCCAAAGGAAATATCCTCCGATAACAGACAGAAAGAAGCTTTCTGAGAAACTTCTTTGTGTTCTGTGAAATCATCTCACAGAGTTACAGCTTTCCCCTCAAGAACCCTTTCGCTAAGACAGTTCTTGTGGAATTGGCAAAGTGATATTTGGAAGCCCATAGAGGGCTATGGTGAAAAAGGAAATATCCTCAGATGAAATCTGGAAGGAAGCTTTCTGAGAAACTGCTTAGTGTTCTGTTAATTCATCTCACAGAGTTACATCGGTATTTCGTGGATCTCTTTGCTAGCCTTATTTCTGTGGAATCTGAGAACAGATATTTCGGATCCCATTGAAGACTATAGGGCCAAAGGAAATATCCTCCGATAACAAAGAGAAAGAAGCTTTCTGAGAAACTTCTTTGTGTTCTGTGAAATCATCTCACAGAGTTACAGCTTTCCCCTCAAGAAGCCTTTCGCTAAGACAGTTCTTGTGGAATTGGTAAAGTGATAGTTTGGAAGCCCATAGAGGGCTATGGTGAAAAAGGAAATATCCTCAGATGAAATCTGGAAAGAAGCTTTCTGAGAAACTGCTGAGTGTTCTGATAATTCATCTCACAGAGTTACATCTGTATTTCGTGGATCTCTTTGCTAGCCTTATTTCTGTGGAATCTGAGAACAGATATTTCGGATCCCATTGAAGACTATAGGGCCAAAGGAAATATCCTCCGATAACAAAGAGAAAGAAGCTTTCTGAGAAACTTCTTTGTGTTCTGTGAAATC
This sequence comes from Macaca mulatta, assembly GCF_049350105.2. NCBI lineage: Eukaryota > Metazoa > Chordata > Mammalia > Primates > Cercopithecidae > Macaca > Macaca mulatta. The sequence continues at coordinate 27,987,422 of NC_133420.1, forward strand.
ATCTCACAGAGTTACAGCTTTCCCCTCAAGAAGCCTTTCGCTAAGACAGTTCTTGTGGAATTGGCAAAGTGATATTTGGAAGCCCATAGAGGGCTATGGTGAAAAAGGAAATATCCTCAGATGAAATCTGGAAAGAAGCTTTCTGAGAAACTGCTTAGTGTTCTGTTAATTCATCTCACAGAGTTACATCTGTATTTCGTGGATCTCTTTGCTAGCCTTATTTCTTTGGAATCTGAGAACAGATATTTCGGATCCCTTTGAAGACTATAGGGCCAAAGGAAATATCCTCCGATAACAAAGAGAAAGAAGCTTTCTGAGAAACTTCTTTGTGTTCTGTGAAATCATCTCACAGAGTTACAGCTTTCCCCTCAAGAAGCCTTTCGCTAAGACAGTTCTTGTGGAATTGGCAAAGTGATATTTGGAAGCCCATAGAGGGCTATGGTGAAAAAGGAAATATCCTCAGATGAAATCTGGGAAGAAGATTTCTGAGAAACTGCTGAGTGTTCTGTTAATTCATCTCACAGAGTTACATCTGTATTTCGTGGATCTCTTTGCTAGCCTTATTTCTCTGGAATCTGAGAACAGATATTTCGGATCCCTTTGAAGACTATAGGGCCAAAGGAAATATCCTCCGATAACAAAGAGAAAGAAGCTTTCTGAGAAACTTCTTTGTGTTCTGTGAAATCATCTCACAGAGTTACAGCTTTCCCCTCAAGAAGGCTTTCGCTAAGACAGTTCTTGTGGAATTGGCAAAGTGATATTTGGAAGCCCATAGAGGGCTATGGTGAAAAAGGAAATATCCTCAGATGAAATATGGAAAGAAGCTTTCTGAGAAACTGCTGAGTGTTCTCTTAATTCATCTCACAGAGTTACATCTGTATTTCGTGGATCTCCTTGCTTGCCTTATTTCTCTGGAATCTGAGAACAGATATTTCGGATCCCATTGAAGACTATAGGACCAAAGGAAATATCCTCCGATAACAAAGAGAAAGAAGCTTTCTGATAAACTTCTTTGTGTTCTGTGAAATCATCTCACAGAGTTACAGCTTTCCCCTCAAGAAGCCTTTCGCTAAGACAGTTCTTGTGGAATTGGCAAAGTGATATTTGGAAGCCCATAGAGGGCTATGGTGAAAAAGGAAATATCCTCAGATGAAATCTGGAAAGAAGCTTTCTGAGTAACTGCTTAGTGTTCTGTTAATTCATCTCACAGAGTTACATCTGTATTTCGTGGATCTCTTTGCTAGCCCTATTTCTGTGGAATCTGAGAAGAGATATTTCGGATCCCATTGAAGCCTATAGGGCCCAAGGAAATAATCTCCGATAACAAAGAGAAAGAAGCTTTCTGAGAAACTTCTTTGTGTTCTGTGAAATCATCTCACTGAGTTACCGCTATCCCCTCAAGAAGCCTTTCGCTAAGACAGTTCTTGTGGAATTGGCAAAGTGATATTTGGAAGCCCATAGAGGGCTATGGTGAAAAAGGAAATATCCTCAGATGAAATCTGGAAAGAAGCTTTCTGAGAAACTGCTTAGTGTTCTGTTAATTCATCTCACAGAGTTACATCTGTATGTCGTGGATCTCTTTGCTAGCCTTATTTCTGTGGAATCTGAGAACAGATATTTCGGATCCCATTGAAGACTATAGGGCCAAAGGAAATATCCTCCGATAACAAAGAGAAAGAAGCTTTCTGAGAAACTTCTTTGTGTTCTGTGAAATCATCTCACAGAGTTACAGCTTTCCCCTCAAGAAGCCTTTTGCTAAGACAGTTCTTGTGGAATTGGCAAAGTGATATTTGGAAGCCCATAGAGGGCTATGTTGAAAAAGGAAATATCCTCAGATGAAATCTGGAAAGAAGCTTTCTGAGAAACTGCTTAGTGTTCTGTTAATTCATCTCACAGAGTTTCATCTGTATTTCCTGGATCTCTTTGCTAGCCTTATTTCTGTGGAATCTGAGAACAGATATTTCGGATCCCATTGAAGACTATAGGGCCATAGGAAATATCCTCCGATAACAAAGAGAAAGAAGCTTTCTGAGAAACTTCTTTGTGTTCTGTGAAATCATCTCACAGAGTTACAGCTTTCCGCTCAAGAAGCCTTTCGCTAAGACAGTTCTTGTGGAATTGGCAAAGTGATATTTGGAAGCCCATAGAGGGCTATGGTGAAAAAGGAAATATCCTCAGATGAAATCTGGAAAGAAGCTTTCTGAGAAACTGCTTAGTGTTCTGTTAATTCATCTCACAGAGTTACATCTGTATTTCGTGGATCTCTTTGCTAGCCTTATTTCTGTGGAATCTGAGAACAGATATTTCGGATCCCATTGAAGACTATAGGGCCAAAGGAAATATCCTCCGATAACAAAGAGAAAGAAGCTTTCTGAGAAACTTCTTTGTGTTCTGTGAAATCATCTCACAGAGTTACAGCTTTCCCCTCAAGAAGCCTTTCGCTAAGACAGTTCTTGTGGAATTGGCAAAGTGATATTTGGAAGCCCTTAGAGGGCTATGGTGAAAAAGGAAATATCTTCAGATGAAATCTGGAAAGAAGCTTTCTGAGAAACTGCTTAATGTTCTGTTAGTTCATCTCACAGAGTTAAATCTGTATTTCGTGGATCTCTTTGCTAGCCTTATTTCTTTGGAATCGGAGAACAGATATTTCGGATTCCTATGAAGACTATAGGGACAAAGGAAATATCCTCCGATAACAAAGAGAAAGAAGCTTTCTGAGAAACTTCTTTGTGTTCTGTGAAATCATCTCACAGAGTTACAGCTTTCCCCTCAAGAAGCCTTTCGCTAAGACAGTTCTTGTGGAATTGGCAAAGTGATATTTGGAAGCCCCTAGAGGGCTATGGTGAAAAAGGAAATATCCTCAGATGAAATCTGGAAAGAAGCTTTCTGAGAAACTGCTTAGTGTTCTGTTAATTCATCTCTCAGAGTTACATCTGTATTTCGAGGATCTCCTTGCTAGCCTTATTTCTGTGGAATCTGAGAACAGATATTTCGGATCTCATTGAAGCCTATAGGGCCAAAGGAAATAATCCCGATAACAAAGAGAAAGAAGCTTTATGAGAAACTTCTTTGTGTTCTGTGAAATCATCTCACAGAGTTACAGCTTTCCCCTCAAGAAGCCTTTAGCTAAGACAGTTCTTGTGGAATTGGCAAAGTGATATTTGGAAGCCCATAGAGGGCTATGGTGAAAAAGGAAATATCCTCAGATGAAATCTGGAAAGAAGCTTTCTGAGAAACTGCTTAGTGTTCTGTTAATTCATCTCACAGAGTTTCATCTGTATTTCCTGGATCTCTTTCCTAGCCTTATTTCTGTGGAATCTGAGAACAGATATTTCGGATCCCATTGAAGACTATAGGGCCATAGGAAATATCCTCCGATAACAAAGAGAAAGAAGCTTTCTGAGAAACTTCTTTGTGCTCTGTGAAATCATCTCACAGAGTTACAGCTTTCCGCTCAAGAAGCCTTTCGCTAAGACAGTTCTTGTGGAATTGGCAAAGTGATATTTGGAAGCCCATAGAGGGCTATGGTGAAAAAGGAAATATCCTCAGATGAAATCTGGAAAGAAGCTTTCTGAGAAACTGCTTAGTGTTGTGTTAATTCATCTCACAGAGTTACATCTGTATTTCGTGGATCTCTTTGCTAGCCTTATTTCTGTGGAATCTGAGAACAGATATTTCGGATCCCATTGAAGACTATAGGGCCAAAGGAAATATCCTCCGATAACAAAGAGAAAGAAGCTTTCTGAGAAACTTCTTTGTGTTCTGTGAAATCATCTCACAGAGTTACAGCTTTCCCCTCAAGAAGCCTTTCGCTAAGACAGTTCTTGTGGAATTGGCAAAGTGATATTTGGAAGCCCCTAGAGGGCTATGGTGAAAAAGGAAATATCCTCAGATGAAATCTGGAAAGAAGCTTTCTGAGAAACTGCTTAGTGTTCTGTTAATTCATCTCTCAGAGTTACATCTGTATTTCGTGGATCTCCTTGCTAGCCTTATTTCTGTGGAATCTGAGAACAGATATTTCGGATCTCATTGAAGCCTATAGGGCCAAAGGAAATAATCCCGATAACAAAGAGAAAGAAGCTTTCTGAGAAACTTCTTTGTGTTCTGTGAAATCATCTCACAGAGTTACAGCTTTCCCCTCAAGAAGCCTTTCGCTAAGACAGTTCTTGTGGAATTGGCAAAGTGATATTTGGAAGCCCATAGAGGGCTATGGTGAAAAAGGAAATATCCTCAGATAAAATCTGGAAGGAAGCTTTCTGAGAAACTGCTGAGTGTTCTGTTAATTCATCTCACAGAGTTACATCTGTATTTCGTGCATCTCTTTGCTAGCCTTATATCTGTGGAATCTGAGAACAGATATTTCGGATCCCATTGAAGACTATAGGGCCAAAGGAAATATCCTCCGATAACAAACAGAAAGAAGCTTTCTGAGAAACTTCTTTGTGTTCTGTGAAATCATCTCACAAAGTTACAGCTTTCCCCTCAAGAAGCCTTTCGCTAAGACAGTTCTTGTGGAATTGGCAGAGTGATATTTGGAAGCCCATAGTGGGCTACGGTGAAAAAGGAAATATCCTCAGATGAAATCTCGAAAGAACCTTTGAGAAACTGCTTAGTGTTCTGTTAATTCATCTCACAGAGTTATATCTGTATTTCGTGGATCTCTTTGCTAGCCTTATTTCTTTGGAATCTGAGAACAGATATTTCGGATCCCTTTGAAGACTATAGGGCCAAAGGAAATATCCTCCGATAACAAAGAGAAAGAAGCTTTCTGAGAAACTTCTTTGTGTTCTGTGAAATCATCTCACAGAGTTACAGCTTTCCCCTCAAGAAGCCTTTCGCTAAGACAGTTCTTGTGGAATTGGCAAAGTGATATTTGGAAGCCCATAGAGGGGTATGGTGAAAAAGGAAATATCCTCAGATGAAATCTGGAAGGAAGCTTTCTGAGAAATTGCTGAGTGTTCTGTTAATTCATCTCACAGAGTTACATCTGTATTTCGTGGATCTCTTTGCTAGCCTTATTTCTGTGGAATCAGAGAACAGATATTTCGGATCCCATTGAAGACTATAGGGCCAAAGGAAACATCCTCCGATAACAAAGAGAAAGAAGCTTTCTGAGAAACTTCTTTGTGTTCTGTGAAATCATCTCACAGAGTTACAGCTTTCCCCTCAAGAAGCCTTTCGCTAAGACAGTTCTTGTGGAATTGGCAGAGTGATATTTGGAAGCCCCTAGAGGGCTATGGTGAAAAAGGAAATATCCTCAGATGAAATCTGGAAAGAAGCTTTCTGAGAAACTGCTTAGTGTTCTGTTAATTCATCTCTCAGAGTTACATCTGTATTTCGTGAATCTCCTTGCTAGCCTTATTTCTGTGGAATCTGAGAACAGATATTTCGGATCTCATTGAAGCCTATAGGGCCAAAGGAAATAATCCCGATAACAAAGAGAAAGAAGCTTTCTGAGAAACTTCTTTGTGTTCTGTGAAATCATCTCACAGAGTTACAGCTTTCCCCTCAAGAAGCCTTTCGCTAAGACAGTTCTTGTGGAATTGGCAGAGTGATATTTGGAAGCCCATAGAGGGCTACGGTGAAAAATGAAATATCCTCAGATGAAATCTCGAAAGAAGCTTTCTGAGAAACTGCTTAGTGTTCTGTTAATTCATCTCACAGAGTTACATCTGTATTTCGTGGATCTCTTTGCTAGCCTTATTTCTTTGGAATCTGAGAACAGATATTTCGGATCCCATTGAAGACTATAGGGCCAAAGGAAATATCCTCCGATAACAAAGAGAAAGAAGCTTTCTGAGAAACTTCTTTGTGTTCTGTGAAATCATCTCACAGAGTTACAGCTTTCCCCTCAAGAAGCCTTTCGCTAAGACAGTTCTTGTGGAATTGGCAAAGTGATATTTGGAAGCCCATAGAGGGCTATGGTGAAAAAGGAAATATCCTAACATAAAATCTGGAAGGAAGCTTTCTGAGAAACTGCTGAGTGTTCTGTTAATTCATCTCACAGAGTTACATCTGTATTTCGTGCATCTCTTTGCTAGCCTTATTTCTGTGGAATCTGAGAACAGATATTTCGGATCCCATTGAAGACTATAGGGCCAAAGGAAATATCCTCCGATAACAAACAGAAAGAAGCTTTCTGAGAAACTTCTTTGTGTTCTGTGAAATCATCTCACAGAGTTACAGCTTTCCCCTCAAGAAGCCTTTCGCTAAGACAGTTCTTGTGGAATTGGCAGAGTGATATTTGGAAGCCCATAGTGGGCTACGGTGAAAAAGGAAATATCCTCAGATGAAATCTCGAAAGAACCTTTGAGAAACTGCTTAGTGTTCTGTTAATTCATCTCACAGAGTTATATCTGTATTTCGTGGATCTCTTTGCTAGCCTTATTTCTTTGGAATCTGAGAACAGATATTTCGGATCCCATTGAAGACTATAGGGCCAAAGGAAATATCCTCCGATAACAAAGAGAAAGAAGCTTTCTGAGAAACTTCTTTGTGTTCTGTGAAATCATCTCACAGAGTTACAGCTTTCCCCTCAAGAAGCCTTTCGCTAAGACAGTTCTTGTGGAATTGGCAAAGTGATATTTGGAAGCCCATAGAGGGGTATGGTGAAAAAGGAAATATCCTCAGATGAAATCTGGAAGGAAGCTTTCTGAGAAATTGCTGAGTGTTCTGTTAATTCATTTCACAGAGTTACATCTGTATTTCGTGGATCTCTTTGCTAGCCTTATTTCTGTGGAATCAGAGAACAGATATTTCGGATCCCATTGAAGACTATAGGGCCAAAGGAAACATCCTCCGATAACAAAGAGAAAGAAGCTTTCTGAGAAACTTCTTTGTGTTCTGTGAAATCATCTCACAGAGTTACAGCTTTCCCCTCAAGAAGCCTTTCGCTAAGACAGTTCTTGTGGAATTGGCAGAGTGATATTTGGAAGCCCATAGAGGGCTATGGTGAAAAAGGAAATATCCTCAGATGAAATCTGGAAAGAAGCTTTCTGAGTAACTGCTTAGTGTTCTGTTAATTCATCTCACAGAATTACATCTGTATTTCGTGGATCTCTTTGCGAGCCCTATTTCTGTGGAATCTGAGAAGAGATATTTCGGATCCCATTGAAGCCTATAGGGCCCAAGGAAATAATCTCCGATAACAAAGAGAAAGAAGCTTTCTGAGAAACTTCTTTGTGTTCTGTGAAATCATCTCACTGAGTTACCGCTATCCCCTCAAGAAGCCTTTCGCTAAGACAGTTCTTGTGGAATTGGCAAAGTGATATTTGGAAGCCCATAGAGGGCTATGGTGAAAAAGGAAATATCCTCAGATGAAATCTGGAAAGAAGCTTTCTGAGAAACTGCTGAGTGTTCTGTTAATTCATCTCACAGAGTTACATCTGTATGTCGTGGTTCTCTTTGCTAGCCTTATTTCTGTGGAATCTGAGAACAGATATTTCGGATCCCATTGAAGACTATAGGGCCAAAGGAAATATCCTCCGATAACAAAGAGAAAGAAGCTTTCTGAGAAACTTCTTTGTGTTCTGTGAAATCATCTCACAGAGTTACAGCTTTCCCCTCAAGAAGCCTTTCCCTAGACAGTTCTTGTGGAATTGGCAAAGTGATATTTGGAAGCCCATAGAGGGCTATGGTGAAAAAGGAAATATCCTCAGATGAAATCTGGAAAGAAGCTTTCTGAGAAACTGCTTAGTGTTCTGTTAATTCATCTCACAGAGTTTCATCTGTATTTCCTGGATCTCTTTGCTAGCCTTATTTCTGTGGAATCTGAGAACAGATATTTCGGATCCCATTGAAGACTATAGGGCCATAGGAAATATCCTCCGATAACAAAGAGAAAGAAGCTTTCTGAGAAACTTCTTTGTGCTCTGTGAAATCATCTCACAGAGTTACAGCTTTCCGCTCAAGAAGCCTTTCGCTAAGACAGTTCTTGTGGAATTGGCAAAGTGATATTTGGAAGCCCATAGAGGGCTATGGTGAAAAAGGAAATATCCTCAGATGAAATCTGGAAAGAAGCTTTCTGAGAAACTGCTTAGTGTTCTGTTAATTCATCTCACAGAGTTACATCTGTATTTCGTGGATCTCTTTGCTAGCCTTATTTCTGTGGAATCTGAGAACAGATATTTCGGATCCCATTGAAGACTATAGGGCCAAAGGAAATATCCTCCGATAACAAAGAGAAAGAAGCTTTCTGAGAAACTTCTTTGTGTTCTGTGAAATCATCTCACAGAGTTACAGCTTTCCCCTCAAGAAGCCTTTCGCTAAGACAGTTCTTGTGGAATTGGCAAAGTGATATTTGGAAGCCCATAGAGGGGTATGGTGAAAAAGGAAATATCCTCAGATGAAATCTGGAAGGAAGCTTTCTGAGAAATTGCTGAGTGTTCTGTTAATTCATCTCACAGAGTTACATCTGTATTTCGTGGATCTCTTTGCTAGCCTTATTTCTGTGGAATCAGAGAACAGATATTTCGGATCCCATTGAAGACTATAGGGCCAAAGGAAACATCCTCCGATAACAAAGAGAAAGAAGCTTTCTGAGAAACTTCTTTGTGTTCTGTGAAATCATCTCACAGAGTTACAGCTTTCCCCTCAAGAAGCCTTTCGCTAAGACAGTTCTTGTGGAATTGGCAGAGTGATATTTGGAAGCCCATAGAGGGCTACGGTGAAAAATGAAATATCCTCAGATGAAATCTCGAAAGAAGCTTTCTGAGAAACTGCTTAGTGTTCTGTTAATTCATCTCACAGAGTTACATCTGTATTTCGTGGATCTCTTTGCTAGCCTTATTTCTTTGGAATCTGAGAACAGATATTTCGGATCCCATTGAAGACTATAGGGCCAAAGGAAATATCCTCCGATAACAAAGAGAAAGAAGCTTTCTGAGAAACTTCTTTGTGTTCTGTGAAATCATCTCACAGAGTTACAGCTTTCCCCTCAAGAAGCCTTTCGCTAAGACAGTTCTTGTGGAATTGGCAGAGTGATATTTGGAAGCCCATAGTGGGCTACGGTGAAAAAGGAAATATCCTCAGATGAAATCTCGAAAGAACCTTTGAGAAACTGCTTAGTGTTCTGTTAATTCATCTCACAGAGTTATATCTGTATTTCGTGGATCTCTTTGCTAGCCTTATTTCTTTGGAATCTGAGAACAGATATTTCGGATCCCATTGAAGACTATAGGGCCAAAGGAAATATCCTCCGATAACAAAGAGAAAGAAGCTTTCTGAGAAACTTCTTTGTGTTCTGTGAAATCATCTCACAGAGTTACAGCTTTCCCCTCAAGAAGCCTTTCGCTAAGACAGTTCTTGTGGAATTGGCAAAGTGATATTTGGAAGCCCATAGAGGGCTATGGTGAAAAACGAAATATCCTCAGATGAATTCTGGAAGGAAGCTTTCTGAGAAACTGCTTAGTGTTCTGTTAATTCATCTCACAGAGTTACATCGGTATTTCGTGGATCTCTTTGCTAGCCTTATTTCTGTGGAATCTGAGAACAGATATTTCGGATCCCATTGAAGACTATAGGGCCAAAGGAAATATCCTCCGATAACAAAGAGAAAGAAGCTTTCTGAGAAACTTCTTTGTGTTCTGTGAAATCATCTCACAGAGTTACAGCTTTCCCCTCAAGAAGCCTTTCGCTAAGACAGTTCTTGTGGAATTGGCAAAGTGATATTTGGAAGCCCATAGAGGGCTATGGTGAAAAAGGAAATATCCTCAGATGAAATCTCGAAAGAAGCTTTCTGAGAAACTGCTGAGTGTTCTGTTAATTCATCTTACAGAGTTACATCTGTATTTCGTGGATCTCTTTGCTAGCCTTATTTCTCTGGAATCTGAGAACAGATATTTCGGATCCCTTTGAAGACTATAGGGCCAAAGGAAATATCCTCCGATAACAAAGAGAAAGAAGCTTTCTGAGAAACTTCTTTGTGTTCTGTGAAATCATCTCACAGAGTTACAGCTTTCCCCTCAAGAAGCCTTTCGCTAAGACAGTTCTTGTGGAATTGGCAAAGTGATATTTGGAAGCCCATAGAGGGCTATGGTGAAAAAGGAAATATCCTCAGATGAAATATGGAAAGAAGCTTTCTGAGAAACTGCTGAGTGTTCTGTTAATTCATCTCACAGAGTTACATCTGTATTTCGCGGATCTCTTTGCTTGCCTTATTTCTCTGGAATCTGAGAACAGATATTTCGGATCCCATTGAAGACTATAGGACCAAAGGAAATATCCTCCGATAACAAAGAGAAAGAAGCTTTCTGAGAAACTTCTTTGTGTTCTGTGAAATCATCTCACAGAGTTACAGCTTTTCCCTCAGGAAGCCTTTCGCTAAGACAGTTCTTGTGGAATTGGCAAAGTGATATTTGGAAGCCCCTAGAGGGCTATGGTGAAAAAGGAAATATCCTCAGATGAAATCTGGAAAGAAGCTTTCTGAGAAACTGCTTAGTGTTCTGTTAATTCATCTCACAGAGTTACATCTGTATTTCGTGGATCTCATTGCTAGCCTTATTTCTGTGGAATCTGAGAAGAGATATTTCGGATCTCATTGAAGCCTATAGGGCCAAAGGAAATATCCTCCGATAACAAAGAGAAAGAAGCTTTCTGAGAAACTTCTTTGTGTTCTGTGAAATCATCTCACAGAGTTACAGCTTTCCCCTCAAGAAGCCTTTCGCTAAGACAGTTCTTGTGGAATTGGCAAAGTGATATTTGGAAGCCCATAGAGGGCTATGGTGAAAAAGGAAATATCCTCAGATGAAATCTGGAAAGAAGCTTTCTGAGAAACTGCTTAGGGTTCTGTTAATTCATCTCACAGAGTTACATCTGTATTTCGTGGATCTGTTTGCTAGCCTTATTTCTGTGGAACCTGAGAACAGATATTTCGGATCCCTTTGAAGACTATAGGGCCAAGGGAAATATCTTACGATAACAAAGAGAAAGAAGCTTTCTGAGAAACTTCTTTGTGTTCTGTGAAATCATCTCACAGAGTTACAGCTTTCCCCTCAAGAAGCCTTTCGCTAAGACAGTTCTTGTGGAAATGGCAAAGCGATATTTGGAAGCCCAGAGAGGGCTATGGTGAAAAAGGAAATATCCTCAGATGAAATCTGGAAGGAAGCTTTCTGAGAAACTGCTTAGTGTTCTGTGAATTCATCTCACTGAGTTACATCTGTATTTCGTGGATCTCTTTGCTAGACTTATTTCTGTTTAATCTGAGAACAGATATTTCGGATCCTATTGAAGACTATAGGGCCAAAGGAAATATCCTCCGATAACAAAGAGAAAGAAGCTTTCTGAGAAACTTCTTTGTGTTCTGTGAAATCATCTCACAGAGTTACAGCTTTCCCCTCAAGAAGCCTTTCGCTAAGACAGTTCTTGTGGAATTGGCAAAGTGATATTTGGAAGCCCATAGAGGGCTATGGTGAAAAAGGAAATATCCTCAGATGAAATCTGGAAAGCAGCTTTCTGAGAAACTGCTGAGTGTTCTGTTAATTCGTCTCAGAGAGTTACATCTGTATTTCGTGGATCTCTTTGCTAGCCTTATTTCTGTGGAATCTGAGAACAGACATTTCGGATCTCTTTGAAGACTATAGGGCCAAAGGAAATATCCTCCGATAACAAAGAGAAAGAAGCTTTCTGAGAAACTTCTTTGTGTTCTGTGAAATCATCTCACAGAGTTACAGCTTTCCCCTCAAGAAGCCTTTCGCAAAGACACTTCTTGTGGAATTGGCTAAGTGATATTTGGAAGCCCTTAGAGGGCTATGGTGAAAAAGGAAATATCCTCAGATGAAATCTGGAAAGAAGCTTTCTGAGAAACTGCTTAGTGTTCTGTGAAATCATCTCACAGAGTTACAACTTTCCCCTCAAGAAGCCTTTCGCTAAGACAGTTCTTGTGGAATTGGCAAAGTGATATTTGGAAGCCCATAGAGGGCTATGGTGAAAAAGGAAATATCCTCACTTGAAATCTGGAAAGAAGCTTTCTGAGAAACTGCTGAGTGTTCTGTTAATTCATCTCACAGAGTTACATCTGTATTCCGTGGATCTCTTTGCTAGCCTTATTTCTTTGGAATCTGAGAACAGATTTTTCGGATCGCATTGAAGACTATAGGGCCAAAGGAAATATCCTCCGATAACAAAGAGAAAGAAGCTTTCTGAGAAACTTCTTTGTGTTCTGTGAAATCATCTCACATAGTTACAGCTTTCCCCTCAAGAAGCCTTTCGCTAAGACAGTTCTCGTGGAATTGGCAAAGTGATATTTGGAAGCCCATAGAGGGCTATGGTGAAAAAGGAAATATCCTCAGATGAAATCTGGAAAGAAGCTTTCTGAGAAACTGCTGAGTGTTCTGTTAATTCATCTCACAGAGTTACATCTGTATGTCGTGGTTCTCTTTGCTAGCCTTATTTCTGTGGTATCTGAGAACAGATATTTCGGATCCCATTGAAGACTATAGGGCCAAAGGAAATATCCTCCGATAACAAAGAGAAAGAAGCTTTCTGAGAAACTTCTTTGTGTTCTGTGAAATCATCTCACAGAGTTACAGCTTTCCCCTCAAGAAGCCTTTCGCTAAGACAGTTCTTGTGGAATTGGCAAAGTGATATTTGGAAGCCCATAGAGGGCTATGGTGAAAAAGGAAATATCCTCAGATGAAATCTGGAAAGAAGCTTTCTGAGAAACTGCTTAGTGTTCTGTTAATTCATCTCACAGAGTTTCATCTGTATTTCCTGGATCTCTTTCCTAGCCTTATTTCTGTGGAATCTGAGAACAGATATTTCGGATCCCATTGAAGACTATAGGGCCATAGGAAATATCCTCCGATAACAAAGAGAAAGAAGCTTTCTGAGAAACTTCTTTGTGCTCTGTGAAATCATCTCACAGAGTTACAGCTTTCCGCTCAAGAAGCCTTTCGCTAAGACAGTTCTTGTGGAATTGGCAAAGTGATATTTGGAAGCCCATAGAGGGCTATGGTGAAAAAGGAAATATCCTCAGATGAAATCTGGAAAGAAGCTTTCTGAGAAACTGCTTAGTGTTCTGTTAATTCATCTCACAGAGTTACATCTGTATTTCGTGGATCTCTTTGCTAGCCTTATTTCTGTGGAATCTGAGAACAGATATTTCGGATCCCATTGAAGACTATAGGGCCAAAGGAAATATCCTCCGATAACAAAGAGAAAGAAGCTTTCTGAGAAACTTCTTTGTGTTCTGTGAAATCATCTCACAGAGTTACAGCTTTCCCCTCAAGAAGCCTTTCGCTAAGACAGTTCTTGTGGAATTGGCAAAGTGATATTTGGAAGCCCCTAGAGGGCTATGGTGAAAAAGGAAATATCCTCAGATGAAATCTGGAAAGAAGCTTTCTGAGAAACTGCTTAGTGTTCTGTTAATTCATCTCTCAGAGTTACATCTGTATTTCGTGGATCTCCTTGCTAGCCTTATTTCTGTGGAATCTGAGAACAGATATTTCGGATCTCATTGAAGCCTATAGGGCCAAAGGAAATAATCCCGATAACAAAGAGAAAGAAGCTTTCTGAGAAACTTCTTTGTGTTCTGTGAAATCATCTCACAGAGTTACAGCTTTCCCCTCAAGAAGCCTTTCGCTAAGACAGTTCTTGTGGAATTGGCAAAGTGATATTTGGAAGCCCATAGAGGGGTATGGTGAAAAAGGAAATATCCTCAGATGAAATCTGGAAGGAAGCTTTCTGAGAAATTGCTGAGTGTTCTGTTAATTCATCTCACAGAGTTACATCTGTATTTCGTGGATCTCTTTGCTAGCCTTATTTCTGTGGAATCAGAGAACAGATATTTCGGATCCCATTGAAGACTATAGGGCCAAAGGAAACATCCTCCGATAACAAAGAGAAAGAAGCTTTCTGAGAAACTTCTTTGTGTTCTGTGAAATCATCTCACAGAGTTACAGCTTTCCCCTCAAGAAGCCTTTCGCTAAGACAGTTCTTGTGGAATTGGCAGAGTGATATTTGGAAGCCCATAGAGGGCTACGGTGAAAAATGAAATATCCTCAGATGAAATCTCGAAAGAAGCTTTCTGAGAAACTGCTTAGTGTTCTGTTAATTCATCTCACAGAGTTACATCTGTATTTCGTGGATCTCTTTGCTAGCCTTATTTCTTTGGAATCTGAGAACAGATATTTCGGATCCCATTGAAGACTATAGGGCCAAAGGAAATATCCTCCGATAACAAAGAGAAAGAAGCTTTCTGAGAAACTTCTTTGTGTTCTGTGAAATCATCTCACAGAGTTACAGCTTTCCCCTCAAGAAGCCTTTCGCTAAGACAGTTCTTGTGGAATTGGCAGAGTGATATTTGGAAGCCCATAGTGGGCTACGGTGAAAAAGGAAATATCCTCAGATGAAATCTCGAAAGAACCTTTGAGAAACTGCTTAGTGTTCTGTTAATTCATCTCACAGAGTTATATCTGTATTTCGTGGATCTCTTTGCTAGCCTTATTTCTTTGGAATCTGAGAACAGATATTTCGGATCCCATTGAAGACTATAGGGCCAAAGGAAATATCCTCCGATAACAAAGAGAAAGAAGCTTTCTGAGAAACTTCTTTGTGTTCTGTGAAATCATCTCACAGAGTTACAGCTTTCCCCTCAAGAAGCCTTTCGCTAAGACAGTTCTTGTGGAATTGGCAAAGTGATATTTGGAAGCCCATAGAGGGCTATGGTGAAAAACGAAATATCCTCAGATGAATTCTGGAAGGAAGCTTTCTGAGAAACTGCTTAGTGTTCTGTTAATTCATCTCACAGAGTTACATCGGTATTTCGTGGATCTCTTTGCTAGCCTTATTTCTGTGGAATCTGAGAACAGATATTTCGGATCCCATTGAAGACTATAGGGCCAAAGGAAATATCCTCCGATAACAAAGAGAAAGAAGCTTTCTGAGAAACTTCTTTGTGTTCTGTGAAATCATCTCACGGAGTTACAGCTTTCCCCTCAAGAAGCCTTTCGCTAAGACAGTTCTTGTGGAATTGGCAAAGTGATATTTGGAAGCCCATAGAGGGCTATGGTGAAAAAGGAAATATCCTCAGATGAAATCTCGAAAGAAGCTTTCTGAGAAACTGCTGAGTGTTCTGTTAATTCATCTTACAGAGTTACATCTGTATTTCGTGGA
Source organism: Macaca mulatta (assembly GCF_049350105.2). NCBI lineage: Eukaryota > Metazoa > Chordata > Mammalia > Primates > Cercopithecidae > Macaca > Macaca mulatta. The sequence goes on from NC_133420.1 coordinate 28,002,533, forward strand.
TCTCTTTGCTAGCCTTATTTCTCTGGAATCTGAGAACAGATATTTCGGATCCCTTTGAAGACTATAGGGCCAAAGGAAATATCCTCCGATAACAAAGAGAAAGAAGCTTTCTGAGAAACTTCTTTGTGTTCTGTGAAATCATCTCACAGAGTTGCAGCTTTCCCCTCAAGAAGCCTTTCGCTAAGACAGTTCTTGTGGAATTGGCAAAGTGATATTTGGAAGCCCATAGAGGGCTATGGTGAAAAAGGAAATATCCTCAGATGAAATATGGAAAGAAGCTTTCTGAGAAACTGCTGAGTGTTCTGTTAATTCATCTCACAGAGTTACATCTGTATTTCGCGGATCTCTTTGCTTGCCTTATTTCTCTGGAATCTGAGAACAGATATTTCGGATCCCATTGAAGACTATAGGACCAAAGGAAATATCCTCCGATAACAAAGAGAAAGAAGCTTTCTGAGAAACTTCTTTGTGTTCTGTGAAATCATCTCACAGAGTTACAGCTTTTCCCTCAGGAAGCCTTTCGCTAAGACAGTTCTTGTGGAATTGGCAAAGTGATATTTGGAAGCCCCTAGAGGGCTATGGTGAAAAAGGAAATATCCTCAGATGAAATCTGGAAAGAAGCTTTCTGAGAAACTGCTTAGTGTTCTGTTAATTCATCTCACAGAGTTACATCTGTATTTCGTGGATCTCATTGCTAGCCTTATTTCTGTGGAATCTGAGAAGAGATATTTCGGATCTCATTGAAGCCTATAGGGCCAAAGGAAATATCCTCCGATAACAAAGAGAAAGAAGCTTTCTGAGAAACTTCTTTGTGTTCTGTGAAATCATCTCACAGAGTTACAGCTTTCCCCTCAAGAAGCCTTTCGCTAAGACAGTTCTTGTGGAATTGGCAAAGTGATATTTGGAAGCCCATAGAGGGCTATGGTGAAAAAGGAAATATCCTCAGATGAAATCTGGAAAGAAGCTTTCTGAGAAACTGCTTAGGGTTCTGTTAATTCATCTCACAGAGTTACATCTGTATTTCGTGGATCTGTTTGCTAGCCTTATTTCTGTGGAACCTGAGAACAGATATTTCGGATCCCTTTGAAGACTATAGGGCCAAGGGAAATATCTTACGATAACAAAGAGAAAGAAGCTTTCTGAGAAACTTCTTTGTGTTCTGTGAAATCATCTCACAGAGTTACAGCTTTCCCCTCAAGAAGCCTTTCGCTAAGACAGTTCTTGTGGAAATGGCAAAGCGATATTTGGAAGCCCAGAGAGGGCTATGGTGAAAAAGGAAATATCCTCAGATGAAATCTGGAAGGAAGCTTTCTGAGAAACTGCTTAGTGTTCTGTGAATTCATCTCACTGAGTTACATCTGTATTTCGTGGATCTCTTTGCTAGACTTATTTCTGTTTAATCTGAGAACAGATATTTCGGATCCTATTGAAGAGTATAGGGCCAAAGGAAATATCCTCCGATAACAAAGAGAAAGAAGCTTTCTGAGAAACTTCTTTGTGTTCTGTGAAATCATCTCACAGAGTTACAGCTTTCCCCTCAAGAAGCCTTTCGCTAAGACAGTTCTTGTGGAATTGGCAAAGTGATATTTGGAAGCCCATAGAGGGCTATGGTGAAAAAGGAAATATCCTCAGATGAAATCTGGAAAGCAGCTTTCTGAGAAACTGCTGAGTGTTCTGTTAATTCATCTCAGAGAGTTACATCTGTATTTCGTGGATCTCTTTGCTAGCCTTATTTCTGTGGAATCTGAGAACAGACATTTCGGATCTCTTTGAAGACTATAGGGCCAAAGGAAATATCCTCCGATAACAAAGAGAAAGAAGCTTTCTGAGAAACTTCTTTGTGTTCTGTGAAATCATCTCACAGAGTTACAGCTTTCCCCTCAAGAAGCCTTTCGCAAAGACACTTCTTGTGGAATTGGCAAAGTGATATTTGGAAGCCCTTAGAGGGCTATGGTGAAAAAGGAAATATCCTCAGATGAAATCTGGAAAGAAGCTTTCTGAGAAACTGCTTAGTGTTCTGTGAAATCATCTCACAGAGTTACAGCTTTCCCCTCAAGAAGCCTTTCGCTAAGACAGTTCTTGTGGAATTGGCAAAGTGATATTTGGAAGCCCATAGAGGGCTATGGTGAAAAAGGAAATATCCTCACTTGAAATCTGGAAAGAAGCTTTCTGAGAAACTGCTGAGTGTTCTGTTAATTCATCTCACAGAGTTACATCTGTATTCCGTGGATCTCTTTGCTAGCCTTATTTCTTTGGAATCTGAGAACAGATTTTTCGGATCGCATTGAAGACTATAGGGCCAAAGGAAATATCCTCCGATAACAAAGAGAAAGAAGCTTTCTGAGAAACTTCTTTGTGTTCTGTGAAATCATCTCACATAGTTACAGCTTTCCCCTCAAGAAGCCTTTCGCTAAGACAGTTCTCGTGGAATTGGCAAAGTGATATTTGGAAGCCCATACAGGGCTATGGTGAAAAAGGAAATATCCTCAGATGAAATCTGGAAAGAAGCTTTCTGAGAAACTGCTTAGTGTTCTGTTAATTCATCTCACAGAGTTACATCTGTATTTCGTGCATCTCTTTGCTAGCCTTATTTCTGTGGAATCTGAGAACAGATATTTCGGATCCCATTGAAGACTATAGGGCCAAAGAAAATATCCTCCGATAACAAAGAGAAAGAAGCTTTCTGAGAAACTTCTTTGTATTCTGTGAAATCATCTCACAGACTTACAGCTTTCCCCTCAAGAAGCCTTTCGCTAAGACAGTTCTTGTGGAATTGGCAAAGTGATATTTGGAAGCCCATAGAGGGCTATGGAGAAAAAGGAAATATCCTCAGATGAAATCTGGAAAGAAGCTTTCTGAGAAACTGCTTAGTGTTCTGTTAATTCATCTCACAGAGTTACATCTGTATTTCGTGGATCTCTGTGCTAGCCTTATTTCTTTGGAATCTGAGAACAGATATTTCGGATCCCATTGAAGACTATAGGGCCAAAGGAAATAATCTCCGATAACAAAGAGAAAGAAGCTTTCTGAGAAACTTCTTTGTGTTCTGTGAAATCATCTCACAGAGTTACAGCATTGCCCTCAAGAAGCCTTTCGCTAGGACAGTTCTTGTGTAATTGGCAAAGTGATATTTGGAAGCCCATAGAGGGCTATGGTGAAAAAGGAAATATCCTCAGATGAAATCTGGAAAGAAGCTTTCTGAGAAACTGCTGAGTGTTCTGTTAATTCATCTCACAGAGTTACATCTGTATTTCGTGGATCTCTTTGCTAGCCTTATTTCTGTGGAATCTGAGAACAGATATTTCGGATCGCATTGAAGACTATAGGACCAAAGGAAATATCCTCCGATAACAAAGAGAAAGAAGCTTTCTGAGAAACTTCTTTGTGTTCTGTGAAATCATCTCACAGAGTTACAGCTTTCCCCTCAAGAAGCCTTTCGCTAAGACAGTTCTTGTGGAATTGGCAAAGTGATATTTGGAAGCCAATAGAGGGCTATGGTGAAAAAGGAAATATCCTCAGACGAAATCTGGAAAGAAGCTTTTTCAGAAACTTCTTAGTGTTCTGTTAATTCATCTCACACAGTTACATCTGTATTTCGTGGATCTCTTTGCTAGCCTTATTTCTGTGGAATCTGAGAACAGATATTTCGGATCCCTTTGAAGAATATAGGGCCAAAGGAAATATCCTCCGATAACAAAGAGAAAGAAGCTTTCTGAGAAACTTCTTTGTGTTCTGTGAAATCATCTCACAGAGTTACAGCTTTCCCCTCAAGAAGCCTTTCGCTAACACAGTTCTTGTGGAATTTGCAAAGTGATACTGGGAAGCCCATAGAGGGCTATAGTGAAAAAGAAAATATCCTCAGACGAAATCTGGAAAGAAGCTTTCTGAGAAACTGCTTAGTGTTCTGTTAAATCCACTCACAGAGTTACATCTGTATTTCGTGGATATCTTTGCTAGCCTTATTTCTTTGTAATCTGAGAACAGATACTTCGGATCCCTTTGAAGACTATAGGGCCAAAGGAAATATTCTCCGATAACAAAGAGAAAGAAGATTTCTGAGAAACTTCTTTGTGTTCTGTCAATTCATCTCACAGAAGTACAGCTTTCCATAGAAAAAGCCTTTCGCCAAGACAGTTCTTGTGGAATTGGCAGAGTGATATCTGGAAGCCCAAAGAGGGCTTTGGGGAAAAAGGAAATATCCTCAGATGAAATCTGGAAAGAAGCTTTCTGAGAAACTGCTAAGTGTTCTGTTAATTCATCTCACAGAGTTACATCTGTATTTCGTGGATCTCTTTGCTAGCCTTATTTCTGTGGAATCTGAGAACAGATATTTCGGATCCCATTGAAGACTATAGGGCCAAAGGAAATATCCTCCGATAACAAAGAGAAAGAAGCTTTCTGAGAAACTTCTTTGTGTTCTGTGAAATCATCTCACAGAGTTACAGCTTTCCCCTCAAGAAGCCTTTCGCTAAGACAGTTCTTGTGGAATTGGCAAAGTGATATTTGGAAGCCCCTAGAGGGCTATGGTGAAAAAGGAAATATCCTCAGATGAAATCTGGAAAGAAGCTTTCTGAGAAACTGCTTAGTGTTCTGTTAATTCATCTCTCAGAGTTACATCTGTATTTCGTGGATCTCCTTGCTAGCCTTATTTCTGTGGAATCTGAGAACAGATATTTCGGATCTCATTGAAGCCTATAGGGCCAAAGGAAATAATCCCGATAACAAAGAGAAAGAAGCTTTCTGAGAAACTTCTTTGTGTTCTGTGAAATCATCTCACAGAGTTACAGCTTTCCCCTCAAGAAGCCTTTCGCTAAGACAGTTCTTGTGGAATTGGCAGAGTGATATTTGGAAGCCCATAGTGGGCTACGGTGAAAAAGGAAATATCCTCAGATGAAATCTGGAAAGAAGCTTTGAGAAACTGCTTAGTGTTCTGTTAATTCATCTCACAGAGTTATATCTGTATTTCGTGGATCTCTTTGCTAGCCTTATTTCTTTGGAATCTGAGAACAGATATTTCGGATCCCATTGAAGACTATAGGGCCAAAGGAAATATCCTCCGATAACAAAGAGAAAGAAGCTTTCTGAGAAACTTCTTTGTGTTCTGTGAAATCATCTCACAGAGTTACAGCTTTCCCCTCAAGAAGCCTTTCGCTAAGACAGTTCTTGTGGAATTGGCAAAGTGATATTTGGAAGCCCATAGAGGGCTATGGTGAAAAACGAAATATCCTCAGATGAATTCTGGAAGGAAGCTTTCTGAGAAACTGCTTAGTGTTCTGTTAATTCATCTCACAGAGTTACATCGGTATTTCGTGGATCTCTTTGCTAGCCTTATTTCTGTGGAATCTGAGAACAGATATTTCGGATCCCATTGAAGACTATAGGGCCAAAGGAAATATCCTCCGATAACAAAGAGAAAGAAGCTTTCTGAGAAACTTCTTTGTGTTCTGTGAAATCATCTCACAGAGTTACAGCTTTCCCCTCAAGAAGCCTTTCGCTAAGACAGTTCTTGTGGAATTGGCAAAGTGATATTTGGAAGCCCATAGAGGGCTATGGTGAAAAAGGAAATATCCTCAGATGAAATCTCGAAAGAAGCTTTCTGAGAAACTGCTGAGTGTTCTGTTAATTCATCTTACAGAGTTACATCTGTATTTCGTGGATCTCTTTGCTAGCCTTATTTCTCTGGAATCTGAGAACAGATATTTCGGATCCCTTTGAAGACTCTAGGGCCAAAGGAAATATCCTCCGATAACAAAGAGAAAGAAGCTTTCTGAGAAACTTCTTTGTGTTCCGTGAAATCATCTCACAGAGTTACAGCTTTCCCCTCAAGAAGCCTTTCGCTAAGACAGTTCTTGTGGAATTGGCAAAGTGATATTTGGAAGCCCATAGAGGGCTATGGTGAAAAAGGAAATATCCTCAGATGAAATATGGAAAGAAGCTTTCTGAGAAACTGCTGAGTGTTCTGTTAATTCATCTCACAGAGTTACATCTGTATTTCGCGGATCTCTTTGCTTGCCTTATTTCTCTGGAATCTGAGAACAGATATTTCGGATCCCATTGAAGACTATAGGACCAAAGGAAATATCCTCCGATAACAAAGAGAAAGAAGCTTTCTGAGAAACTTCTTTGTGTTCTGTGAAATCATCTCACAGAGTTACAGCTTTTCCCTCAGGAAGCCTTTCGCTAAGACAGTTCTTGTGGAATTGGCAAAGTGATATTTGGAAGCCCCTAGAGGGCTATGGTGAAAAAGGAAATATCCTCAGATGAAATCTGGAAAGAAGCTTTCTGAGAAACTGCTTAGTGTTCTGTTAATTCATCTCACAGAGTTACATCTGTATTTCGTGGATCTCTTTGCTAGCCTTATTTCTGTGGAATCTGAGAAGAGATATTTCGGATCTCATTGAAGCCTATAGGGCCAAAGGAAATATCCTCCGATAACAAAGAGAAAGAAGCTTTCTGAGAAACTTCTTTGTGTTCTGTGAAATCATCTCACAGAGTTACAGCTTTCCCCTCAAGAAGCCTTTCGCTAAGACAGTTCTTGTGGAATTGGCAAAGTGATATTTGGAAGCCCATAGAGGGCTATGGTGAAAAAGGAAATATCCTCAGATGAAATCTGGAAAGAAGCTTTCTGAGAAACTGCTTAGGGTTCTGTTAATTCATCTCACAGAGTTACATCTGTATTTCGTGGATCTGTTTGCTAGCCTTATTTCTGTGGAACCTGAGAACAGATATTTCGGATCCCTTTGAAGACTATAGGGCCAAGGGAAATATCTTACGATAACAAAGAGAAAGAAGCTTTCTGAGAAACTTCTTTGTGTTCTGTGAAATCATCTCACAGAGTTACAGCTTTCCCCTCAAGAAGCCTTTCGCTAAGACAGTTCTTGTGGAAATGGCAAAGCGATATTTGGAAGCCCAGAGAGGGCTATGGTGAAAAAGGAAATATCCTCAGATGAAATCTGGAAGGAAGCTTTCTGAGAAACTGCTTAGTGTTCTGTGAATTCATCTCACTGAGTTACATCTGTATTTCGTGGATCTCTTTGCTAGACTTATTTCTGTTTAATCTGAGAACAGATATTTCGGATCCTATTGAAGACTATAGGGCCAAAGGAAATATCCTCCGATAACAAAGAGAAAGAAGCTTTCTGAGAAACTTCTTTGTGTTCTGTGAAATCATCTCACAGAGTTACAGCTTTCCCCTCAAGAAGCCTTTCGCTAAGACAGTTCTTGTGGAATTGGCAAAGTGATATTTGGAAGCCCATAGAGGGCTATGGTGAAAAAGGAAATATCCTCAGATGAAATCTGGAAAGCAGCTTTCTGAGAAACTGCTGAGTGTTCTGTTAATTCATCTCAGAGAGTTACATCTGTATTTCGTGGATCTCTTTGCTAGCCTTATTTCTGTGGAATCTGAGAACAGACATTTCGGATCTCTTTGAAGACTATAGGGCCAAAGGAAATATCCTCCGATAACAAAGAGAAAGAAGCTTTCTGAGAAACTTCTTTGTGTTCTGTGAAATCATCTCACAGAGTTACAGCTTTCCCCTCAAGAAGCCTTTCGCAAAGACACTTCTTGTGGAATTGGCAAAGTGATATTTGGAAGCCCTTAGAGGGCTATGGTGAAAAAGGAAATATCCTCAGATGAAATCTGGAAAGAAGCTTTCTGAGAAACTGCTTAGTGTTCTGTGAAATCATCTCACAGAGTTACAGCTTTCCCCTCAAGAAGCCTTTCGCTAAGACAGTTCTTGTGGAATTGGCAAAGTGATATTTGGAAGCCCATAGAGGGCTATGGTGAAAAAGGAAATATCCTCACTTGAAATCTGGAAAGAAGCTTTCTGAGAAACTGCTGAGTGTTCTGTTAATTCATCTCACAGAGTTACATCTGTATTCCGTGGATCTCTTTGCTAGCCTTATTTCTTTGGAATCTGAGAACAGATTTTTCGGATCGCATTGAAGACTATAGGGCCAAAGGAAATATCCTCCGATAACAAAGAGAAAGAAGCTTTCTGAGAAACTTCTTTGTGTTCTGTGAAATCATCTCACATAGTTACAGCTTTCCCCTCAAGAAGCCTTTCGCTAAGACAGTTCTCGTGGAATTGGCAAAGTGATATTTGGAAGCCCATACAGGGCTATGGTGAAAAAGGAAATATCCTCAGATGAAATCTGGAAAGAAGCTTTCTGAGAAACTGCTTAGTGTTCTGTTAATTCATCTCACAGAGTTACATCTGTATTTCGTGCATCTCTTTGCTAGCCTTATTTCTGTGGAATCTGAGAACAGATATTTCGGATCCCATTGAAGACTATAGGGCCAAAGAAAATATCCTCCGATAACAAAGAGAAAGAAGCTTTCTTTGAAACTTCTTTGTATTCTGTGAAATCATCTCACAGACTTACAGCTTTCCCCTCAAGAAGCCTTTCGCTAAGACAGTTCTTGTGGAATTGGCAAAGTGATATTTGGAAGCCCATAGAGGGCTATGGAGAAAAAGGAAATATCCTCAGATGAAATCTGGAAAGAAGCTTTCTGAGAAACTGCTTAGTGTTCTGTTAATTCATCTCACAGAGTTACATCTGTATTTCGTGGATCTCTGTGCTAGCCTTATTTCTTTGGAATCTGAGAACAGATATTTCGGATCCCATTGAAGACTATAGGGCCAAAGGAAATAATCTCCGATAACAAAGAGAAAGAAGCTTTCTGAGAAACTTCTTTGTGTTCTGTGAAATCATCTCACAGAGTTACAGCATTGCCCTCAAGAAGCCTTTCGCTAGGACAGTTCTTGTGTAATTGGCAAAGTGATATTTGGAAGCCCATAGAGGGCTATGGTGAAAAAGGAAATATCCTCAGATGAAATCTGGAAAGAAGCTTTCTGAGAAACTGCTGAGTGTTCTGTTAATTCATCTCACAGAGTTACATCTGTATTTCGTGGATCTCTTTGCTAGCCTTATTTCTGTGGAATCTGAGAACAGATATTTCGGATCGCATTGAAGACTATAGGACCAAAGGAAATATCTTCCGATAACAAAGAGAAAGAAGCTTTCTGAGAAACTTCTTTGTGTTCTGTGAAATCATCTCACAGAGTTACAGCTTTCCCCTCAAGAAGCCTTTCGCTAAGACAGTTCTTGTGGAATTGGCAAAGTGATATTTGGAAGCCAATAGAGGGCTATGGTGAAAAAGGAAATATCCTCAGACGAAATCTGGAAAGAAGCTTTTTCAGAAACTTCTTAGTGTTCTGTTAATTCATCTCACACAGTTACATCTGTATTTCGTGGATCTCTTTGCTAGCCTTATTTCTGTGGAATCTGAGAACAGATATTTCGGATCCCTTTGAAGAATATAGGGCCAAAGGAAATATCCTCCGATAACAAAGAGAAAGAAGCTTTCTGAGAAACTTCTTTGTGTTCTGTGAAATCATCTCACAGAGTTACAGCTTTCCCCTCAAGAAGCCTTTCGCTAACACAGTTCTTGTGGAATTTGCAAAGTGATACTGGGAAGCCCATAGAGGGCTATAGTGAAAAAGAAAATATCCTCAGACGAAATCTGGAAAGAAGCTTTCTGAGAAACTGCTTAGTGTTCTGTTAAATCCACTCACAGAGTTACATCTGTATTTCGTGGATATCTTTGCTAGCCTTATTTCTTTGGAATCTGAGAACAGATACTTCGGATCCCTTTGAAGACTATAGGGCCAAAGGAAATATTCTCCGATAACAAAGAGAAAGAAGATTTCTGAGAAACTTCTTTGTGTTCTGTCAATTCATCTCACAGAAGTACAGCTTTCCATAGAAAAAGCCTTTCGCCAAGACAGTTCTTGTGGAATTGGCAGAGTGATATTTGGAAGCCCAAAGAGGGCTTTGGGGAAAAAGGAAATATCCTCAGATGAAATCTGGAAAGAAGCTTTCTGAGAAACTGCTAAGTGTTCTGTTAATTCATCTCACAGAGTTACATCTGTATTTCGTGGATCTCTTTGCTAGCCTTATTTCTGTGGAATCTGAAAACAGATATTTCGGATCCCTCTGAAGAATATAGGGCCAAAGGAAATATCCTCCGATAACAAAGAGAAAGAAGCTTTCTGAGAAACTTCTTTGTGTTCTGTGAAATCATCTCACAGAGTTACAGCATTCCCCTCAAGAAGCCTTTCGCTAAAACAGTTCTTGTGGAATTGGCAAAGTGATATTTGGAAGCCCATAGAGGGCTATGGTGAAAAACGAAATATCCTCACATGAAATTTGGAAAGAAGCATTCTGAAGAACTGCTAAGTGTTCTGTTAATTCATCTCACAGAGTTACATCTGTATTTCGTGGATCTCTTTGCTAGCCTTATTTCTGTGCAATCTGAGAACAGATATTTCGGATCCCTTTGAAGTCTATAGGGCCAAAGGAAATATCCAACGATAACAAAGAGAAAGAAGCTTTCTGATAAACTTCTTTGTGTTCTGTGAAATCATCTCACAGAGTTACAGCTTTTCCCCCTAGAAGCCTTTCGCTAAGACAGTTCTTGTGGAATTGGCAAAGTGATATTTGGATGCCCATAGAGGGCTATGGTGAAAAAGGAAGTATCCTCAGATGAAATCTGGAAAGAAGCTTTCTGAGAAACTGCTTAGTGTTCTCTTAATTCATCTCACCGAGTTACATCTGTATTTCCTGGATCTCTTTGCTAGCCTTACTTCTGTGGAATCTGACAACAGATATTTCGGATCCCTTTGAAGACTATAGGGCCAAAGGAAATATCCTCCGATAACAAAGAGAAAGAAGCTCTCTGAGAAACTTCTTTGTGTTCTGTGAAATCATCTCACAGAGTTACAGCTTACCCCTCAACAAGCCTTTCGCTAAGACAGTTCTTGTGGAATTGGCAAAGTGATATTTGGATGCCCATAGAGGGCTTTGGTGAAAAAGGAAATATCCTCAGATGAAATCTGGAAAGAAGCTTTCTGAGAAACTGCTTAGTGTTCTGTTTATTCATCTCACAGAGTTACATCTCTGTTTCCTGGATCTCTTTGATAGCCTTATTTCTGTGGAATCTGAGAACAGATATTTCGGATCCCTTTGAAGACTATAGGGCCAAAGGAAATATCCTCCGATAACAAAGAGAAAGAAGCTTTCTCAGAAACTTCTTTGTGTACTGTGAAATCATCTCACAGAGTTACAGCTTTCCCCTCAAGAAGCCTTTTGCTAAGACAGTTCTTGTGGAATTGGCAAAGTGATATTTGGAAGCCCATAGAGGGCTATGGTGAAAAAGGAAATATCCTCAGACGAAATCTGGAAAGAAGCTTTCTGAGAAACTGCTTAGTGTTCTGTTAATTCATCTCACAGACTTACATCTGTATTTCGTGGATCACTTTGCTAGCCTTATTTCTGTGGAATCTGAGAACAGATATTTCGGATCCCTTTGAAGACTATAGGGCCAAAGGAAATATCCTCCGATAACAAAGAGAAAGAAGCTTTCTGAGAAACTTCTTTGTGTTCTGTGAAATCATATCACAGAGTTACAGCTTTCCCCTCAACAAGCCTTTCGCTAAGCAGTTCTTGTGGAAATAGCAGAGTGATATTTGGAAGCCCTTAGAGGGCTATGGTGAAAAAGGAAATATCCCCCGATGAAATCTGGAAAGAAGCTTTCTGAGAAACTGCTTAGAGTTCTTTTAATTCATCTCACAGAGTTACATCTGTATTTCGTGGATCTCTTTGCTAGCCTTATTTCTGTGGAATCTGAGAAGAGATATTTCGGATCCCTTTGGAGACTATAGGGCCAAAGGAAATATCCTCCGATAACAAAGAGAAAGAAGCTTTCTGAGCAACTTCTTTGTGTTCTGTGAAATCATCTCACAGAGTTACAGCTTTCTCCTCAAGAAGCCTTTCGCAAAGACAGTTCTTGTGGAATTGGCAAAGCGATATTTGGAAGCATATAGAGGAATATGGTGAAAAAGGAAATATCCTCAGATGAAATCTGGAAAGAAGCTTTCTGAGAAACTGCTTAGTGTTCTCTTAATTCATCTCAGCGAGTTACATCTGTATTTCGTGGATCTCTTTGCTAGCCTTATTTCTCTGGAATCTGAGAACAGATATTTCGGATCCCTTTGAAGACTCTAGGGCCAAAGGAAATATCCTCCGATAAAAAAGAGAAAGAAGCTTTCTGGGAAACTTCTTTGTGTTCTGTGAAATCATTTCACAGAGGTACAGCTTTCCCTAGAAGAAGCCATTCCCTAAGAAAGTTCTTGTGGAATTGGCAAAGTGATATTTGCATGCCCTTAGAGGGCTATGGTGAAAAAGGAAATATCCTCAGATGAAATCTGGAAAGAAGCTTTCTGAGAAACTACTTGGTGTCCTGTTAATTCATCTCACAGAGTTACATCTGTATTTCGTGGATCTCTTTGCTAGCCTTATTTCTGTGGAATCTGAGAACAGATATTTCGGATCCCTTTGAAGAATATAGGGATAAAGGAAGTATCCTAAGATAACAAAGAGAAAGAAGCTTTCTGAGAAACTTCTTTGTGTTCTGTGAAATCATCTCACAGAGTTACAGCTTTCCCCTCAAGAAGCCTTTCGCTAACACAGTTCTTATGGAATTGGCAAAGTGATACTGGGAAGCCCATAGAGGGCTATGGTGAAAAAGAAAATATCCTCAGACGAAATCTGGAAAGAAGCTTTCTGAGAAACTGCTTAGTGTTCTGCAAAATCCACTCACAGAGTTACATCTGTATTTCGTGGATATCTTTGCTAGCCTTATTTCTTTGGAATCTGAGAACAGATATTTCAGATCCCTTTGAAGACTATAGGGCCAAAGGAAATATTTTCCGATAACAAAGAGAAAGAAGCTTTCTGAGAAACTTCTTTGTGTTCTGTCAATTCATCTCACAGAAGTACAGCTTTCCATAGAAAAATTCTTTCGCTAAGACAGTTCTTGTGGAATTGGCAAAGTGACATTTGGAAGCCCATAGAGGGCTATGGTAAAAAAGGAAATATCCTCAGATGAAATCTGGAGAGAAGCTTTCTGAGAAACTGCTTTGTGTTCTGTAAATTCATCTCACAGAGTTACATGGGTATTTTGTGGATCTCTTTGCTAGCCTTATTTCTGTGGAATCTGAGAACAGATATTTCAGATCCCTTTGGAGACGATAGGGCCAAAGGAAATATCCTCCGATAACAAAGAGAAAGAAGCTTTCTGAGAAACTTCTTTGTGTTCTCTGAAATCATCTCACAGAGTTACAGCTTTACCCTCAAGAAGCCTTTCGTTAAGACAGTTCTTGTGGAATTGGCACAGTGATATTTGGAAGCCCATAAAGGGCTTTGGGGAAAAAGGAAATATCCTCAGATGAAATCTGGAAAGAAGCTTTCTGAGAAACTGCTGAGTGTTCTGTTAATTCATCTCACAGAGTTACATCTGTATTTCGTGGATATCTTTGCTAGCCTTATTTCTGTGGAATCTGAGAACAGATATTTCGGATCCCTTTGAAGACTATGGGGCCAAAGGAAATATCCTCCGATAACAAAGAGAAAGAAGCTTTCTGAGAAACTTCTTTGTGTTCTGTGAAATCATCTCACAGAGTTACAGCATTCCCCTCAAGAAGCCTTTCGCTAAAACAGTTCTTGTGGAATTGGCAAAGTGATATTTGGAAGCCCATAGAGGGCTATGATGAAAAACGAAATATCCTCACATGAAATCTGGAAAGAAGCATTCTGAAGAACTGCTTAGTGTTCTGTTAATTCATCTCACAGAGGTACATCTGTATTTCGTGGATCTATTTGCTAGCCTTATTTCTGTGGAATCTGAGAACAGATATTTCGGATCCCTTTGAAGACTATAGGGCCAAAGGAAATATCCTCCGATAAAAAAGAGAAAGAAGCTTTCTGAGAAACTTCTTTGTGTTCTGTGAAATCATCTCACAGAGTTACAGCTTACCCCTCAAAAAGCCTTTTGCTAAGACAGTTCTTGTGGAATTGGCAAAGTGATATTTGGAAGCCCATAGAGGGCTATGGTGAAAAAGGAAATATCCTCAGATGAAATCTGGAAAGAAGCTTTCTGAGAAACTCCTTAGTGTTCTGTTAATTCATCTCACAGAGTTACATCTGTGTTTCCTGGATCTCTTTGATAGCTTTATTTCTGTGGAATCTGAGAACAGATATTTCGGATCCCTTTGAAGACTATAGTGCCAAAGGAAATATCCTCCGATAACAAAGAGAAAGAAGCTTTCTGAGAAACTTCTTTGTGTTTTGTGAAACCATCTCACAGAGTTACAGCTTCCCCTCAAGAAGCCATTTGCTAAGACAGTTCTTGTGGAATTGGCAAAGTGATATTTGGAAGCCCAAAGAGGGCTATGGTGAAAAAGGAAATATCCTCAGACGAAATCTGGAAAGAAGCTTTCTGAGAAACTGCTTAGGGTTCTGTTAATTCATCTCACAGAGTTACATCTGTATTTCTTGGATCTCTTTGCTAGCCTTATTTCTGTGGAATCTGAGAAGAGATATTTCGGATCCCTTTGAAGACTATAGGGCCAAAGGAAATATCCTCCGATAACAAAGAGAAAGAAGCTTTCTGAGAAACTTCTTTGTGTTCTGTGAAATCATCTCACAGAGTTACAGCTTTCCCCTCAAGAAGCCTTTCGCTAAGACAGTTCTTGTGGAAATAGCAGACTGATATTGGGAAGCCCATGGAGGGCTACGGTGAAAAAGGAAATATCCCCCGATGAAATCTGGAAAGAAGCTTTCTGAGAATCTGATTAGAGTTCTTTTAATTTATCTCACAGAGTTACATCTGTATTTCGTGGATCTCTCTGCTAGCCTTATTTCTTTGGAATCTGAGAACAGATATTTCGGATCCCATTGAAGACTATAGGGCCAAAGGAAATAATCTCCGATAACAAAGAGAAAGAAGCTTTCTGAGAAACTTCTTTGTGTTCTGTGAAATCATCTCACAGAGTTACAGCATTGCCCTCAAGAAGCCTTTCGCTAAGACAGTTCTTGTGTAATTGGCAAAGTGATATTTGGAAGCCCATAGAGGGCTATGGTGAAAAAGGAAATATCCTCAGATGAAATCTGGAAAGAAGCTTTCTGAGAAACTGCTTAGTGTTCTGTTAAATCCACTCACAGAGTTACATCTGTATTTCGTGGATATCTTTGCTAGCCTTATTTCTTTGGAATCTGAGAACAGATACTTCGGATCCCTTTGAAGACTATAGGGCCAAAGGAAATATTCTCCGATAACAAAGAGAAAGAAGATTTCTGAGAAACTTCTTTGTGTTCTGTCAATTCATCTCACAGAAGTACAGCTTTCCATAGAAAAAGCCTTTCGCTAAGACAGTTCTTGTGGAATTGGCAGAGTGATATTTGGAAGCCCAAAGAGGGCTTTGGGGAAAAAGGAAATATCCTCAGATGAAATCTGGAAAGAAGCTTTCTGAGAAACTGCTAAGTGTTCTGTTAATTCATCTCACAGAGTTACATCTGTATTTCGTGGATCTCTTTGCTAGCCTTATTTCTGTGGAATCTGAAAACAGATATTTCGGATCCCTCTGAAGACTATAGGGCCAAAGGAAATATCCTCCGATAACAAAGAGAAAGAAGCTTTCTGAGAAACTTCTTTGTGTTCTGTGAAATCATCTCACAGAGTTACAGCATTCCCCTCAAGAAGCCTTTCGCTAAAACAGTTCTTGTGGAATTGGCAAAGTGATATTTGGAAGCCCATAGAGGGCTATGGTGAAAAACGAAATATCCTCACATGAAATTTGGAAAGAAGCATTCTGAAGAACTGCTAAGTGTTCTGTTAATTCATCTCACAGAGTTACATCTGTATTTCGTGGATCTCTTTGCTAGCCTTATTTCTGTGCAATCTGAGAACAGATATTTCGGATCCCTTTGAAGTCTATAGGGCCAAAGGAAATATCCAACGATAACAAAGAGAAAGAAGCTTTCTGATAAACTTCTTTGTGTTCTCTGAAATCATCTCACAGAGTTACAGCTTTTCCCCCTAGAAGCCTTTCGCTAAGACAGTTCTTGTGGAATTGGCAAAGTGATATTTGGATGCCCATAGAGGGCTATGGTGAAAAAGGAAGTATCCTCAGATGAAATCTGGAAAGAAGCTTTCTGAGAAACTGCTTAGTGTTCTCTTAATTCATCTCACCGAGTTACATCTGTATTTCCTGGATCTCTTTGCTAGCCTTACTTCTGTGGAATCTGACAA
Source organism: Macaca mulatta (assembly GCF_049350105.2). Classification (NCBI taxonomy): domain Eukaryota; kingdom Metazoa; phylum Chordata; class Mammalia; order Primates; family Cercopithecidae; genus Macaca; species Macaca mulatta. The sequence continues at coordinate 28,018,686 of NC_133420.1, forward strand.
CAGATATTTCGGATCCCTTTGAAGACTATAGGGCCAAAGGAAATATCCTCCGATTACAAAGAGAAAGAAGCTCTCTGAGAAACTTCTTTGTGTTCTGTGAAATCATCTCACAGAGTTACAGCTTACCCCTCAACAAGCCTTTCGCTAAGACAGTTCTTGTGGAATTGGCAAAGTGATATTTGGATGCCCATAGAGGGCTTTGGTGAAAAAGGAAATATCCTCAGATGAAATCTGGAAAGAAGCTTTCTGAGAAACTGCTTAGTGTTCTGTTTATTCATCTCACAGAGTTACATCTCTGTTTCCTGGATCTCTTTGATAGCCTTATTTCTGTGGAATCTGAGAACAGATATTTCGGATCCCTTTGAAGACTATAGGGCCAAAGGAAATATCCTCCGATAACAAAGAGAAAGAAGCTTTCTCAGAAACTTCTTTGTGTACTGTGAAATCATCTCACAGAGTTACAGCTTTCCCCTCAAGAAGCCTTTTGCTAAGACAGTTCTTGTGGAATTGGCAAAGTGATATTTGGAAGCCCATAGAGGGCTATGGTGAAAAAGGAAATATCCTCAGACGAAATCTGGAAAGAAGCTTTCTGAGAAACTGCTTAGTGTTCTGTTAATTCATCTCACAGACTTACATCTGTATTTCGTGGATCACTTTGCTAGCCTTATTTCTGTGGAATCTGAGAACAGATATTTCGGATCCCTTTGAAGACTATAGGGCCAAAGGAAATATCCTCCGATAACAAAGAGAAAGAAGCTTTCTGAGAAACTTCTTTGTGTTCTGTGAAATCATATCACAGAGTTACAGCTTTCCCCTCAACAAGCCTTTCGCTAAGCAGTTCTTGTGGAAATAGCAGAGTGATATTTGGAAGCCCTTAGAGGGCTATGGTGAAAAAGGAAATATCCCCCGATGAAATCTGGAAAGAAGCTTTCTGAGAAACTGCTTAGAGTTCTTTTAATTCATCTCACAGAGTTACATCTGTATTTCGTGGATCTCTTTGCTAGCCTTATTTCTCTGGAATCTGAGAACAGATATTTCGGATCCCTTTGAAGACTCTAGGGCCAAAGGAAATATCCTCCGATAAAAAAGAGAAAGAAGCTTTCTGGGAAACTTCTTTGTGTTCTGTGAAATCATTTCACAGAGGTACAGCTTTCCCTAGAAGAAGCCATTCCCTAAGAAAGTTCTTGTGGAATTGGCAAAGTGATATTTGCATGCCCTTAGAGGGCTATGGTGAAAAAGGAAATATCCTCAGATGAAATCTGGAAAGAAGCTTTCTGAGAAACTACTTGGTGTCCTGTTAATTCATCTCACAGAGTTACATCTGTATTTCGTGGATCTCTTTGCTAGCCTTATTTCTGTGGAATCTGAGAACAGATATTTCGGATTCCTTTGAAGAATATAGGATAAAGGAAGTATCCTAAGATAACAAAGAGAAAGAAGCTTTCTGAGAAACTTCTTTGTGTTCTGTGAAATCATCTCACAGAGTTACAGCTTTCCTCTCAAGAAGCCTTTCGCTAACACAGTTCTTATGGAATTGGCAAAGTGATACTGGGAAGCCCATAGAGGGCTATGGTGAAAAAGAAAATATCCTCAGACGAAATCTGGAAAGAAGCTTTCTGAGAAACTGCTTAGTGTTCTGTAAAATCCACTCACAGAGTTACATCTGTATTTCGTGGATATCTTTGCTAGCCTTATTTCTTTGGAATCTGAGAACAGATATTTCAGATCCCTTTGAAGACTATAGGGCCAAAGGAAATATTCTCCGATAACAAAGAGAAAGAAGCTTTCTGAGAAACTTCTTTGTGTTCTGTCAATTCATCTCACAGAAGTGCAGCTTTCCATAGAAAAATTCTTTCGCTAAGACAGTTCTTGTGGAATTGGCAAAGTGACATTTGGAAGCCCATAGAGGGCTATGGTAAAAAAGGAAATATCCTCAGATGAAATCTGGAGAGAAGCTTTCTGAGAAACTGCTTTGTGTTCTGTAAATTCATCTCACAGAGTTACATGGGTATTTTGTGGATCTCTTTGCTAGCCTTATTTCTGTGGAATCTGAGAACAGATATTTCGGATCCCTTTGAAGACTATGGGGCCAAAGGAAATATCCTCCGATAACAAAGAGAAAGAAGCTTTCTGAGAAACTTCTTTGTGTTCTGTGAAATCATCTCACAGAGTTACAGCATTCCCCTCAAGAAGCCTTTCGCTAAAACAGTTCTTGTGGAATTGGCAAAGTGATATTTGGAAGCCCATAGAGGGCTATGATGAAAAACGAAATATCCTCACATGAAATCTGGAAAGAAGCATTCTGAAGAACTGCTTAGTGTTCTGTTAATTCATCTCACAGAGGTACATCTGTATTTCGTGGATCTATTTGCTAGCCTTATTTCTGTGGAATCTGAGAACAGATATTTCGGATCCCTTTGAAGACTATAGGGCCAAAGGAAATATCCTCCGATAAAAAAGAGAAAGAAGCTTTCTGAGAAACTTCTTTGTGTTCTGTGAAATCATCTCACAGAGTTACAGCTTACCCCTCAAAAAGCCTTTTGCTAAGACAGTTCTTGTGGAATTGGCAAAGTGATATTTGGAAGCCCATAGAGGGCTATGGTGAAAAAGGAAATATCCTCAGATGAAATCTGGAAAGAAGCTTTCTGAGAAACTCCTTAGTGTTCTGTTAATTCATCTCACAGAGTTACATCTGTGTTTCCTGGATCTCTTTGATAGCTTTATTTCTGTGGAATCTGAGAACAGATATTTCGGATCCCTTTGAAGACTATAGTGCCAAAGGAAATATCCTCCGATAACAAAGAGAAAGAAGCTTTCTGAGAAACTTCTTTGTGTTTTGTGAAACCATCTCACAGAGTTACAGCTTCCCCTCAAGAAGCCATTTGCTAAGACAGTTCTTGTGGAATTGGCAAAGTGATATTTGGAAGCCCAAAGAGGGCTATGGTGAAAAAGGAAATATCCTCAGACGAAATCTGGAAAGAAGCTTTCTGAGAAACTGCTTAGGGTTCTGTTAATTCATCTCACAGAGTTACATCTGTATTTCTTGGATCTCTTTGCTAGCCTTATTTCTGTGGAATCTGAGAAGAGATATTTCGGATCCCTTTGAAGACTATAGGGCCAAAGGAAATATCCTCCGATAACAAAGAGAAAGAAGCTTTCTGAGAAACTTCTTTGTGTTCTGTGAAATCATCTCACAGAGTTACAGCTTTCCCCTCAAGAAGCCTTTCTCTAAGACAGTTCTTGTGGAAATAGCAGACTGATATTGAGAAGCCCATGGAGGGCTACGGTGAAAAAGGAAATATCCCCCGATGAAATCTGGAAAGAAGCTTTCTGAGAATCTGATTAGAGTTCTTTTAATTTATCTCACAGAGTTACATCTGTATTTCGTGGATCTCTCTGCTAGCCTTATTTCTGTGGAATCTGAGAAGAGATATTTCGGATCCCTTTGGAGACTAAAGGGCCAAAGGAAATATCCTCCGATAACAAAGAGAAAGAAGCTTTCTGAGCAACTTCTTTGTGTTCTGTGAAATCATCTCACAGAGTTACAGCATTCCCCTACAGAAGCCTTTCGCTAAGACAGTTCTTCTGGAATTGGCAAAGTGATACTGGGAAGCCCATAGAGGGCTACGGTGAAAAAGAAAATATCCTCAGACGAAATCTGGAAAGAAGCTTTCTGAGAAACTGCTTAGTGTTCTGTTAATTCCTCTGACAGAGTTACATCTGAATTTCGTGGATCTCTTTGCTAGCCTTATTTCTTTGGAATCTGAGAACAGATATTTCGGATCCCTTTGAAGACTATAGGGCCAAAGGAAATATTCTCCGATAAAAAAGAGAAAGAAGCTTTCTGAGAAACTTCTTTCTGTTCTGTCAAATCATCTCACAGAAGTACAGCTTTCCATAAGAGAGGCCTTTCGCTAAGACAGTTCTTCTGGAATTGGCAAAGTGATATTTTGAAGCCCATAGAGGGCTATGGTGAAAAAGGAAATATCCTCAGATGAAATCTGGAAAGAAGCTTTCTGAGAAACTGCTTAGTCTTCTGTTAATTCATCTCACAGAGTTACATCTCAATTTCGTGGATCTCTTTGCTAGCCTTATTTCTGTGGAATCTGAGAACAGATATTTCGGATCCCTTTGAAGACTATAGGGCCAAAGGAAATATCCTCCGATAACAAAGAGAAAGAAGCTTTCTGAGAAACTTCTTTGTGTTCTGTGAAATCATATCACAGAGTTACACCTTTCCCCTCAAGAAGCCTTTCGCTAAGACAGTTCTTGTGGAATTGGCAAAGTGATATTTGGAAGCCCATAGAGGGCTATGGTGAAAAAGGAAATATCCTCAGACGAAATCTGGAAAGAAGCTTTTTCAGAAACTTCTTAGTGTTCTGTTAATTCATCTCACACAGTTACATCTGTATTTCGTGGATCTCTTTGCTAGCCTTATTTCTGTGGAATCTGAGAACAGATATTTCGGATCCCTTTGAAGAATATAGGGCCAAAGGAAATATCCTCCGATAACAAAGAGAAAGAAGCTTTCTGAGAAACTTCTTTGTGTTCTGTGAAATCATCTCACAGAGTTACAGCTTTCCCCTCAAGAAGCCTTTCGCTAACACAGTTCTTGTGGAATTTGCAAAGTGATACTGGGAAGCCCATGGAGGGCTATAGTGAAAAAGAAAATATCCTCAGACGAAATCTGGAAAGAAGCTTTCTGAGAAACTGCTTAGTGTTCTGTTAAATCCACTCACAGAGTTACATCTGTATTTCGTGGATATCTTTTCTAGCCTTATTTCTTTGGAATCTGAGAACAGATACTTCGGATCCCTTTGAAGACTATAGGGCCAAAGGAAATATTCTCCGATAACAAAGAGAAAGAAGATTTCTGAGAAACTTCTTTGTGTTCTGTCAATTCATCTCACAGAAGTACAGCTTTCCATAGAAAAAGCCTTTCGCTAAGACAGTTCTTGTGGAATTGGCAGAGTGATATTTGGAAGCCCAAAGAGGGCTTTGGGGAAAAAGGAAATATCCTCAGATGAAATCTGGAAAGAAGCTTTCTGAGAAACTGCTAAGTGTTCTGTTAATTCATCTCACAGAGTTACATCTGTATTTCGTGGATCTCTTTGCTAGCCTTATTTCTGTGGAATCTGAAAACAGATATTTCGGATCCCTTTGAAGACTATAGGGCCAAAGGAAATATCCTCCGATAACAAAGAGAAAGAAGCTTTCTGTGAAACTTCTTTGTGTTCTGTAAAATCATCTCACAGAGTTACAGCATTCCCCTCAAGAAGCCTTTCGCTAAAACAGTTCTTGTGGAATTGGCAAAGTGATATTTGGAAGCCCATAGAGGGCTATGGTGAAAAACGAAATATCCTCACATGAAATTTGGAAAGAAGCATTCTGAAGAACTGCTAAGTGTTCTGTTAATTCATCTCACAGAGTTACATCTGTATTTCGTGGATCTCTTTGCTAGCCTTATTTCTGTGCAATCTGAGAACAGATATTTCGGATCCCTTTGAAGTCTATAGGGCCAAAGGAAATATCCAACGATAACAAAGAGAAAGAAGCTTTCTGATAAACTTCTTTGTGTTCTGTGAAATCATCTCACAGAGTTACAGCTTTTCCCCCTAGAAGCCTTTCGCTAAGACAGTTCTTGTGGAATTGGCAAAGTGATATTTGGATGCCCATAGAGGGCTATGGTTGAAAAGGAAGTATCCTCAGATGAAATCTGGAAAGAAGCTTTCTGAGAAACTGCTTAGTGTTCTCTTAATTCATCTCACCGAGTTACATCTGTATTTCCTGGATCTCTTTGCTAGCCTTACTTCTGTGGAATCTGACAACAGATATTTCGGATCCCTTTGAAGACTATAGGGCCAAAGGAAATATCCTCCGATTACAAAGAGAAAGAAGCTCTCTGAGAAACTTCTTTGTGTTCTGTGAAATCATCTCACAGAGTTACAGCTTACCCCTCAACAAGCCTTTCGCTAAGACAGTTCTTGTGGAATTGGCAAAGTGATATTTGGATGCCCATAGAGGGCTTTGGTGAAAAAGGAAATATCCTCAGATGAAATCTGGAAAGAAGCTTTCTGAGAAACTGCTTAGTGTTCTGTTTATTCATCTCACAGAGTTACATCTCTGTTTCCTGGATCTCTTTGATAGCCTTATTTCTGTGGAATCTGAGAACAGATATTTCGGATCCCTTTGAAGACTATAGGGCCAAAGGAAATATCCTCCGATAACAAAGAGAAAGAAGCTTTCTCAGAAACTTCTTTGTGTACTGTGAAATCATCTCACAGAGTTACAGTTTTCCCCTCAAGAAGCCTTTTGCTAAGACAGTTCTTGTGGAATTGGCAAAGTGATATTTGGAAGCCCATAGAGGGCTATGGTGAAAAAGGAAATATCCTCAGACGAAATCTGGAAAGAAGCTTTCTGAGAAACTGCTTAGTGTTCTGTTAATTCATCTCACAGACTTACATCTGTATTTCGTGGATCACTTTGCTAGCCTTATTTCTGTGGAATCTGAGAACAGATATTTCGGATCCCTTTGAAGACTATAGGGCCAAAGGAAATATCCTCCGATAACAAAGAGAAAGAAGCTTTCTGAGAAACTTCTTTGTGTTCTGTGAAATCATATCACAGAGTTACAGCTTTCCCCTCAACAAGCCTTTCGCTAAGCAGTTCTTGTGGAAATAGCAGAGTGATATTTGGAAGCCCTTAGAGGGCTATGGTGAAAAAGGAAATATCCCCCGATGAAATCTGGAAAGAAGCTTTCTGAGAAACTGCTTAGAGTTCTTTTAATTCATCTCACAGAGTTACATCTGTATTTCGTGGATCTCTTTGCTAGCCTTATTTCTGTGGAATCTGAGAACAGATATTTCGGATCCCTTTGGAGACTATAGGGCCAAAGGAAATATCCTCCGATAACAAAGAGAAAGAAGCTTTCTGAGCAACTTCTTTGTGTTCTGTGAAATCATCTCACAGAGTTACAGCATTCGCCTCCAGAAGCCTTTCGCTAAGACAGTTCTTGTGGAATTGGCAAAGTGATATTTGGAAGCCCTTAGAGGGCTATGGTGAAAAAGGAAATATCCTCAGATGAAATCTGGAAAGAAGCTTTCTGAGAAGCTGCTTAGTGTTCTGTTAATTCATCTCACAGAGTTACATCTGTATTTCGTGGATCTCTTTGCTACCCTTATTTCTGTGAAATCTGATAAGAGATATTTCGGATCCCTTTGAAGACTATAGGGCCAAAGAAAATATCCTCCGATAACAAAGAGAAAGAAGCTTTCTGAGAAACTTCTTTGTGTTCTGTGAAGTCATCTCACAGAGTTACAGCTTTCTCCTCAAGAAGCCTTTCGCTAAGACACTTCTTGTGGAATTGGCAAAGAGATATTTGGAAGCCCATAGAGGGCTATGGTGAAAAACGAAATATCCTCACATGAAATCAGGAAAGAAGCATTCTGAAGAACTGCTGAGTGTTCTGTTAATTCATCTCACAGAGTTACATCTGTATTTCGTGGATCTCTTTGCTAGCCTTATTTCTGTGGAATCTGAGAACAGATATTTCGGATCCCTTTGAAGACTATAGGGCCAAAGGAAATATCCAACGATAACAAAGAGAAAGAAGCTTTCTGATAAACTTCTTTGTGTTCTGTGAAATCATCTCACAGAGTTACAGCTTTTCCCTCTAGAAGCCTTTCGCTAAGACAGTTCTTGTGGAATTGGCAAAGTGATATTTGGAAGCCCCTACAGGACTATGGTGAAAAAGGAAATATCCTCACATGAAATCTGGAAAGAAGCTTTCTGAGAAACTGCTTAGTGTTCTGTTAATTCATCTCACAGAGTTACATCTGTATTTCCTGGATCTGTTTGCTAGCCTTACTTCTGTGGAATCTGACAACAGATATTTCGGATCCCTTTGAAGACTATAGGGCCAAAGGAAATATCCTCCGATAACAAAGAGAAAGAAGCTTTCTGAGAAACTTCTTTCTGTTCTGTGAAATCATCTCACAGAGTTACAGCTTACCCCTCAACAAGCCTTTCGCTAAGACAGTTCTTGTGGAATTGGCAAAGTGATATTTGGATGCCCATAGAGGGCTATGGTGAAAAAGGAAATATCCTAAGATGAAATCTGGAAAGAAGCTTTCTGAGAAACTGCTTAGTGTTCTGTTAATTCATCTCACAGAGTTACATCTGTGTTTCCTGGATCTCTTTGATAGCCTTATTTCTGTGGAATCTGAGAACAGATAATTCGGATCCCTTTGAAGACTATAGGGCCAAAGGAAATATCCTCCGATAACAAACAGAAAGAAGCTTTCTGAGAAACTTCTTTGTGTTCTGTGAAATCATCTCACAGAGTTACAGCTTTCCCCTCAAGAAGCCTTTTGCTAAGACAGTTCTTGTGGAATTGGCAAAGTGATATTTGGAAGCCCATAGAGGGCTATGGTGAAAAAGGAAATATCCTCATACGAAATCTGGAAAGAAGCTTTCAGAGAAACTGCTTAGTGTTCTGTTAATTCATCTCACAGAGTTACATCTGTATTTCGTGGATCTCTTTGCTAGCCTTATGTCTGTGGAATCTGAGAACAGATATTTCGGATCCCTTTGAAGACTATAGGGCCAAAGGAAATATCCTCCGATAACAAAGAGAAAGAAGCTTTCTGAGAAACTTCTTTGTGTTCTGTGAAATCATATCACAGAGTTACACCTTTCCCCTCAAGAAGCCTTTCGCTAAGACAGTTCTTGTGGAATTGGCAAAGTGATATTTGGAAGCCCATAGAGGGCTATGGTGAAAAAGGAAATATCCTCAGACGAAATCTGGAAAGAAGCTTTTTCAGAAACTTCTTAGTGTTCTGTTAATTCATCTCACACAGTTACATCTGTATTTCGTGGATCTCTTTGCTAGCCTTATTTCTGTGGAATCTGAGAACAGATATTTCGGATCCCTTTGAAGAATATAGGGCCAAAGGAAATATCCTCCGATAACAAAGAGAAAGAAGCTTTCTGAGAAACTTCTTTGTGTTCTGTGAAATCATCTCATAGAGTTACAGCTTTCCCCTCAAGAAGCCTTTCGCTAACACAGTTCTTGTGGAATTTGCAAAGTGATCCTGGGAAGCCCATAGAGGGCTATAGTGAAAAAGAAAATATCCTCAGACGAAATCTGGAAAGAAGCTTTCTGGGAAACTGCTTAGTGTTCTGTTAAATCCACTCACAGAGTTACATTTGTATTTCGTGGATATCTTTGCTAGCCTTATTTCTTTGGAATCTGAGAACAGATACTTCGGATCCCTTTGAAGACTATAGGGCCAAAGGAAATATTCTCCGATAACAAAGAGAAAGAAGATTTCTGAGAAACTTCTTTGTGTTCTGTCAATTCATCTCACAGAAGTACAGCTTTCCATAGAAAAAGCCTTTCGCTAAGACAGTTCTTGTGGAATTGGCAGAGTGATATTTGGAAGCCCAAAGAGGGCTTTGGGGAAAAAGGAAATATCCTCAGATGAAATCTGGAAAGAAGCTTTCTGAGAAACTGCTAAGTGTTCTGTTAATTCATCTCACAGAGTTACATCTGTATTTCGTGGATCTCTTTGCTAGCCTTATTTCTGTGGAATCTGAAAACAGATATTTCGGATCCCTTTGAAGACTATAGGGCCAAAGGAAATATCCTCCGATAACAAAGAGAAAGAAGCTTTCTGAGAAACTTCTTTGTGTTCTGTGAAATCATCTCACAGAGTTACAGCATTCCCCTCAAGAAGCCTTTCGCTAAAACAGTTCTTGTGGAATTGGCAAAGTGATATTTGGAAGCCCATAGAGGGCTATGGTGAAAAACGAAATATCCTCACATGAAATTTGGAAAGAAGCATTCTGAAGAACTGCTAAGTGTTCTGTTAATTCATCTCACAGAGTTACATCTGTATTTCGTGGATCTCTTTGCTAGCCTTATTTCTGTGCAATCTGAGAACAGATATTTCGGATCCCTTTGAAGTCTATAGGGCCAAAGGAAATATCCAACGATAACAAAGAGAAAGAAGCTTTCTGATAAACTTCTTTGTGTTCTGTGAAATCATCTCACAGAGTTACAGCTTTTCCCCCTAGAAGCCTTTCGCTAAGACAGTTCTTGTGGAATTGGCAAAGTGATATTTGGATGCCCATAGAGGGCTATGGTGAAAAAGGAAGTATCCTCAGATGAAATCTGGAAAGAAGCTTTCTGAGAAACTGCTTAGTGTTCTCTTAATTCATCTCACCGAGTTACATCTGTATTTCCTGGATCTCTTTGCTAGCCTTACTTCTGTGGAATCTGACAACAGATATTTCGGATCCCTTTGAAGACTATAGGGACAAAGGAAATATCCTCCGATAACAAAGAGAAAGAAGCTCTCTGAGAAACTTCTTTGTGTTCTGTGAAATCATCTCACAGAGTTACAGCTTACCCCTCAACAAGCCTTTCGCTAAGACAGTTCTTGTGGAACTGGCAAAGTGATATTTGGATGCCCATAGAGGGCTTTGGTGAAAAAGGAAATATCCTCAGATGAAATCTGGAAAGAAGCTTTCTGAGAAACTGCTTAGTGTTCTGTTTATTCATCTCACAGAGTTACATCTCTGTTTCCTGGATCTCTTTGATAGCCTTATTTCTGTGGAATCTGAGAACAGATATTTCGGATCCCTTTGAAGACTATAGGGCCAAAGGAAATATCCTCCGATAACAAAGAGAAAGAAGCTTTCTCAGAAACTTCTTTGTGTACTGTGAAATCATCTCACAGAGTTACAGCTTTCCCCTCAAGAAGCCTTTTGCTAAGACAGTTCTTGTGGAATTGGCAAAGTGATATTTGGAAGCCCATAGAGGGCTATGGTGAAAAAGGAAATATCCTCAGACGAAATCTGGAAAGAAGCTTTCTGAGAAACTGCTTAGTGTTCTGTTAATTCATCTCACAGACTTACATCTGTATTTCGTGGATCACTTTGCTAGCCTTATTTCTGTGGAATCTGAGAACAGATATTTCGGATCCCTTTGAAGACTATAGGGCCAAAGGAAATATCCTCCGATAACAAAGAGAAAGAAGCTTTCTGAGAAACTTCTTTGTGTTCTGTGAAATCATATCACAGAGTTACAGCTTTCCCCTCAACAAGCCTTTCGCTAAGCAGTTCTTGTGGAAATAGCAGAGTGATATTTGGAAGCCCTTAGAGGGCTATGGTGAAAAAGGAAATATCCCCCGATGAAATCTGGAAAGAAGCTTTCTGAGAAACTGCTTAGAGTTCTTTTACTTCATCTCACAGAGTTACATCTGTATTTCGTGGATCTCTTTGCTAGCCTTATTTCTGTGGAATCTGAGAAGAGATATTTCGGATCCCTTTGGAGACTATAGGGCCAAAGGAAATATCCTCCGATAACAAAGAGAAAGAAGCTTTCTGAGCAACTTCTTTGTGTTCTGTGAAATCATCTCACAGAGTTACAGCATTCCCCTCCAGAAGCCTTTCGCTAAGACAGTTCTTGTGGAATTGGCAAAGTGATATTTGGAAGCCCTTAGAGGGCTATGGTGAAAAAGGAAATATCCTCAGATGAAATCTGGAAAGAAGCTTTCTGAGAAACTGCTTAGTGTTCTGTTAATTCATCTCACAGAGTTACATCTGTATTTCGTGGATCTCTTTGCTACCCTTATTTCTGTGAAATCTGATAAGAGATATTTCGGATCCCTTGAAGACTATAGGGCCAAAGAAAATATCCTCCGATAACAAAGAGAAAGAAGCTTTCTGAGAAACTTCTTTGTGTTCTGTGAAGTCATCTCACAGAGTGACAGCTTTCTCCTCAAGAAGCCTTTCGCAAAGACAGTTCTTGTGGAATTGGCAAAGCGATATTTGGAAGCATATAGAGGAATATGGTGAAAAAGGAAATATCCTCAGATGAAATGTGGAAAGAAGCTTTCTGAGAAACTGCTTAGTGTTCTCTTAATTCATCTCAGCGAGTTACATCTGTATTTCGTGGATCTCTTTGCTAGCCTTATTTCTCTGGAATCTGAGAACAGATATTTCGGATCCCTTTGAAGACTCTAGGGCCAAAGGAAATATCCTCCGATAAAAAAGAGAAAGAAGCTTTCTGGGAAACTTCTTTGTGTTCTGTGAAATCATTTCACAGAGGTACAGCTTTCCCTAGAAGAAGCCATTCCCTAAGAAAGTTCTTGTGGAATTGGCAAAGTGATATTTGCATGCCCTTAGAGGGCTATGGTGAAAAAGGAAATATCCTCAGATGAAATCTGGAAAGAAGCTTTCTGAGAAACTACTTGGTGTCCTGTTAATTCATCTCACAGAGTTACATCTGTATTTCGTGGATCTCTTTGCTAGCCTTATTTCTGTGGAATCTGAGAACAGATATTTCGGATCCCTTTGAAGAATATAGGGACAAAGGAAGTATCCTAAGATAACAAAGAGAAAGAAGCTTTCTGAGAAACTTCTTTGTGTTCTGTGAAATCATCTCACAGAGTTACAGCTTTCCCCTCAAGAAGCCTTTCGCTAACACAGTTCTTATGGAATTGGCAAAGTGATACTGGGAAGCCCATAGAGGGCTATGGTGAAAAAGAAAATATCCTCAGACGAAATCTGGAAAGAAGCTTTCTGAGAAACTGCTTAGTGTTCTGTAAAATCCACTCACAGAGTTACATCTGTATTTCGTGGATATCTTTGCTAGCCTTATTTCTTTGGAATCTGAGAACAGATATTTCAGATCCCTTTGAAGACTATAGGGCCAAAGGAAATATTCTCCGATAACAAAGAGAAAGAAGCTTTCTGAGAAACTTCTTTGTGTTCTGTCAATTCATCTCACAGAAGTACAGCTTTCCATAGAAAAATTCTTTCGCTAAGACAGTTCTTGTGGAATTGGCAAAGTGACATTTGGAAGCCCATAGAGGGCTATGGTAAAAAAGGAAATATCCTCAGATGAAATCTGGAGAGAAGCTTTCTGAGAAACTGCTTTGTGTTCTGTTAATTCATCTCACAGAGTTACATGGGTATTTTGTGGATCTCTTTGCTAGCCTTATTTCTGTGGAATCTGAGAACAGATATTTCAGATCCCTTTGGAGACGATAGGGCCAAAGGAAATATCCTCCGATAACAAAGAGAAAGAAGCTTTCTGAGAAACTTCTTTGTGTTCTCTGAAATCATCTCACAGAGTTACAGCTTTACCCTCAAGAAGCCTTTCGTTAAGACAGTTCTTGTGGAATTGGCACAGTGATATTTGGAAGCCCATAGAGGGCTTTGGGGAAAAAGGAAATATCCTCAGATGAAATCTGGAAAGAAGCTTTCTGAGAAACTGCTGAGTGTTCTGTTAATTCATCTCACAGAGTTACATCTGTATTTCGTGGATATCTTTGCTAGCCTTATTTCTGTGGAATCTGAGAACAGATATTTCGGATCCCTTTGAAGACTATGGGGCCAAAGGAAATATCCTCCGATAACAAAGAGAAAGAAGCTTTCTGAGAAACTTCTTTGTGTTCTGTGAAATCATCTCACAGAGTTACAGCATTCCCCTCAAGAAGCCTTTCGCTAAAACAGTTCTTGTGGAATTGGCAAAGTGATATTTGGAAGCCCATAGAGGGCTATGATGAAAAACGAAATATCCTCACATGAAATCTGGAAAGAAGCATTCTGAAGAACTGCTTAGTGTTCTGTTAATTCATCTCACAGAGGTACATCTGTATTTCGTGGATCTATTTGCTAGCCTTATTTCTGTGGAATCTAAGAACAGATATTTCGGATCCCTTTAAGACTATAGGGCCAAAGGAAATATCCTCCGATAAAAAAGAGAAAGAAGCTTTCTGAGAAACTTCTTTGTGTTCTGTGAAATCATCTCACAGAGTTACAGCTTACCCCTCAAAAAGCCTTTTGCTAAGACAGTTCTTGTGGAATTGGCAAAGTGATATTTGGAAGCCCATAGAGGGCTATGGTGAAAAAGGAAATATCCTCAGATGAAATCTGGAAAGAAGCTTTCTGAGAAACTCCTTAGTGTTCTGTTAATTCATCTCACAGAGTTACATCTGTGTTTCCTGGATCTCTTTGATAGCTTTATTTCTGTGGAATCTGAGAACAGATATTTCGGATCCCTTTGAAGACTATAGGGCCAAAGGAAATATCCTCCGATAACAAAGAGAAAGAAGCTTTCTGAGAAACTTCTTTGTGTTTTGTGAAACCATCTCACAGAGTTACAGCTTCCCCTCAAGAAGCCATTTGCTAAGACAGTTCTTGTGGAATTGGCAAAGTGATATTTGGAAGCCCAAAGAGGGTTATGGTGAAAGAGGAAATATCCTCAGACGAAATCTGGAAAGAAGCTTTCTGAGAAACTGCTTAGGGTTCTGTTAATTCATCTCACAGAGTTACATCTGTATTTCTTGGATCTCTTTGCTAGCCTTATTTCTGTGGAATCTGAGAAGAGATATTTCGGATCCCTTTGAAGACTATAGGGCCAAAGGAAATATCCTCCGATAACAAAGAGAAAGAAGCTTTCTGAGAAACTTCTTTGTGTTCTGTGAAATCATCTCACAGAGTTACAGCTTTCCCCTCAAGAAGCCTTTCGCTAAGACAGTTCTTGTGGAAATAGCAGAGTGATATTGGGAAGCCCATGGAGGGCTACGGTGAAAAAGGAAATATCCCCCGATGAAATCTGGAAAGAAGCTTTCTGAGAATCTGATTAGAGTTCTTTTAATTTATCTCACAGAGTTACATCTGTATTTCGTGGATCTCTCTGCTAGCCTTATTTCTGTGGAATCTGAGAAGAGATATTTCGGATCCCTTTGGAGACTATAGGGCCAAAGGAAATATCCTCCGATAACAAAGAGAAAGAAGCTTTCTGAGCAACTTCTTTGTGTTCTGTGAAATCATCTCACAGAGTTACAGCATTCCCCTCCAGAAGCCTTTCGCTAAGACAGTTCTTCTGGAATTGGCAAAGTGATACTGGGAAGCCCATAGAGGGCTACGGTGAAAAAGAAAATATCCTCAGACGAAATCTGGAAAGAAGCTTTCTGAGAAACTGCTTAGTGTTCTGTTAATTCCTCTCACAGAGTTACATCTGAATTTCGTGGATCTCTTTGCTAGCCTTATTTCTTTGGAATCTGAGAACAGATATTTCGGATCCCTTTGAAGACTATAGGGCCAAAGGAAATATTCTCCGATAAAAAAGAGAAAGAAGCTTTCTGAGAAACTTCTTTCTGTTCTGTCAAATCATCTCACAGAAGTACAGCTTTCCATAAGAGAGGCCTTTCGCTAAGACAGTTCTTCTGGAATTGGCGAAGTGATATTTTGAAGCCCATAGAGGGCTATGGTGAAAAAGGAAATATCCTCAGATGAAATCTGGAAAGAAGCTTTCTGAGAAACTGCTTAGTCTTCTGTGTATTCATCTCACAGAGTTACATCTCAATTTCGTGGATCTCTTTGCTAGCCTTATTTCTGTGGAATCTGAGAACAGATATTTCGGATCCCTTTGAAGACTATAGGGCCAAAGGAAATATCTTCCGATAACAAAGAGAAAGAAGCTTTCTGAGAAACTTCTTTGTGTTCTGTGAAATCATCTCACAGAGGTACAGCTTTCCCTAGAAGAAGCCATTCGCTAGGACAGTTCATGTGGAATTGGCAAAGTGATATTTGCATGCCCATAGAGGGCTATGGTGAAAAAGGAAACATCCTCAGATGAAATCTGGAAAGAAGCTTTCTGAGAAACTGCTTAGTGTTCTGTTAATTCATCTCACAGGGTTACATCTGTATTTCGTGGATCTCTTTGCTAGCCTTATTTCTGTGGAATCTGAGAACAGTTATTTCGGATCCCTTTGAAGACTATGGGGCCAAAGGAAATATCCTCCGATAACAAAGAGAAAGAAGCTTTCTAAGAAACTTCTTTGTGTTCTGTGAAATCATCTCACAGAGTTACAGCATTCCCCTCAAGAAGCCTTTCGCTAAAACAGTTCTTGTGGAATTGGCAAAGTGATATTTGGAACCCCTAGAGGGCTATGGTGAAAAACGAAATATCCTCACATGAAATCTGGAAAGAAGCATTCTGAAGAACTACTTAGTGTTCTGTTAATTCATCTCATAGAGTTACATCTGTATTTCTTGGATCTATATGCTAGACTTATTTCTGTGGAATCTGAGAACAGATATTTCGGATCCCTTTGAAGACTATAGGGCCAAAGGAAATATCCTCCGATAACAAAGAGAAAGAAGCTTTCTGAGAAACTTCTTTGTGTTCTGTGAAATCATCTCACAGAGTTACAGCTTACCCCTCAACAAGACTTTCGCTAAGACAGTTCTTGTGGAATTGGCAAAGTGATATTTGGAAGCCCATAGAGGGCTATGGTGAAAAAGGAAATATCCTCAGATGAAATCTGGAAAGAAGCTTTCTGAGAAACTGCTTAGTGTTCTGTTAATTCATCTCACAGAGTTACATCTGTGTTTCCTGGATCTCTTTGATAGCCTTATTTCTGTGGAATCTGAGAACAGATATTTCGGGTCCCTTTGAAGACTATAGGGCCAAAGGAAATATCCACCGATAACAAAGAGAAAGAAGCTTTCTGAGAAACTTCTTTGTGTTCTGTGAAATCATCTCACAGAGTTACAGCTTCCCCTCAAGAAGCCATTTGCTAAGACAGTTCTTGTGGAATTGGCAAAGTGATATTTGGAAGCCCAAAGAGGGCTATGGTGAAAAAGGAAATATCCTCAGACGAAATCTGGAAAGAAGCTTTCTGAGAAACTGCTTAGTGTTCTGTTAATTCATCTCACAGAGTTACATCTGTATTTCGTGGATCTCTTTGCTAGCCTTATTTCTGTGGAATCTGAGAAGAGATATTTCGGATCCCCTTGTAGACTATAGGGCCAAAGGAAATATCCTCTGATAACAAAGAGAAAGAAGCTTTCTGAGCAACTTCTTTGTGTTCTGTGAAATCATCTCACAGAGTTACAGTATTCCCCTCCAGAAGCCTTTCGCTAAGACAGTTCTTGTGGAATTGGTAAAGTGATACTGGGAAGCCCATAGAGGGCTACGGTGAAAAAGAAAATATCCTCAGACGAAAACTGGAAAGAAGCTTTCTGAGAAACTGCTTAGTGTTCTGTTAATTCCTCTCACAGAGTTACATCTGAATTTCGTGGATCTCTTTGCTAGCCTTATTTCTTTGCAATCTGAGAACAGATATTTCGGATCCCTTTGAAGACTATAGGGCCAAAGGAAATATTCTCCGATAACAAAGAGAAAGAAGCTTTCTGAGAACTTCTTTCTGTTCTGTCAAATCATCTCACAGAAGTGCAGCTTTCCATAAGAGAGGCCTTTCGCTAAGACAGTTCTTGTGGAATTGGCAAAGTGATATTTTGAAGCCCATAGAGGGCTATGGTGAAAAAGGAAATATCCTCAGATGAAATCTGGAAAGAAGCTTTCTGAGAAACTGCTTAGTCTTCTGTTAATTCATCTCACAGAGTTACATCTCAATTTCGTGGATCTCTTTGCTAGCCTTATTTCTGTGGAATCTGAGAACAGATAGTTCGGATCCCTTTGAAGACTATAGGGCCAAAGGAAATATCCTCCGATAACAAAGAGAAAGAAGCTTTCTGAGAAACTTCTTTGTGTTCTGTGAAATCATCTCACAGAGGTACAGCTTTCTCTAGAAGAAGCCATTCGCTAGGACAGTTCATGTGGAATTGGCAAAGTGATATTTGCATGCCCATAGAGGGCTATGGTGAAAAAGGAAACATCCTCAGATGAAATCTGGAAAGAAGCTTTCTGAGAAACTGCTTAGTGTTCTGTTAATTCATCTCACAGGGTTACATCTGTATTTCGTGGATCTCTTTGCTAGCCTTATTTCTGTGGAATCTGAGAACAGTTATTTCGGATCCCTTTGAAGACTATAGGGCCAAAGGAAATATCCTCCGATAACAAAGAGAAAGAAGCTTTCTGAGAAACTTCTTTGTGTTCTGTGAAATCATCTCACAGAGTTACAGCATTCCCCTCAAGAAGCCTTTCGATAAAACAGTTCTTGTGGAATTGGCAAAGTGATATTTGGAAGCCCATAGAGGGCTATGGTGAAAAACGAAATATCCTCACATGAAATCTGGAAAGAAGCATTCTGAAGAACTGCTTAGTGTTCTGTTAATTCATCTCACAGAGTTACATCTGTATTTCGTGGATCTATTTGCTAGCCTTATTTCTGTGGAATCTGAGAACAGATATTTCGGATCCCTTTGAAGACTATAGGGCCAAAGGAAATATCCTCCGATAACAAAGAGAAAGAAGCTTTCTGAGAAACTTCTTTGTGTTCTGTGAAATCATCTCACAGAGTTACAGCTTTCCCCTCAAGAAGCCTTTTGCTAAGACAGTTCTTGTGGAATTGGCAAAGTGATATTTGGAAGCCCATAGAGGGCTATGGTGAAAAAGGAAATATCCCCAGACGAAGTCTGGAAAGAAGCTTTCTTAGAAACTGCTTAGTGTTCTGTTAATTCATCTCACAGAGTTACATCTGTATTTCGTCGATCTCTTTGCTAGCCTTATTTCTGTGGAATCTGAGAACAGATATTTCGGATCCCTTTGAAGACTATAGGGCCAAAGGAAATATCCTCCGATAACAAAGAGAAAGAAGCTTTCTGAGAAACTTCTTTGTGTTCTGTGAAATCATCTCACAGAGTTACAGCTTTCCCCTCAACAAGCCTTTCGCTAAGACAGTTCTTATGGAAATAGCAAAGTGATATTGGGAAGCCCATAGAGGGCTATGGTGAAAAAGGAAATATCCTCAGATGAAACCTGGAAAGAAGCTTTCTGAGTAACTGCTTAGAGTTCTTTTAATTTATCTCACGGAGTTACATCTGTATTTCGTGGATCTCTTTGCTAGCCTTATTTCTGTGGAATCTGAGAAGAGATATTTCGGATCCATTTGGAGACTATAGGGCCAAAGAAAATATCCTCCGATAACAAAGAGAAAGAAGCTTTCTGAGAAACTTCTTTGTGTTCTGTGAAATCATCTCACAGAGTTACAGCATTCCCCCCCAGAAGCCTTTCGCTAAGACAGTTCTTGTGGAATTGGCAAATTGATACTGCGAACCCCTAGAGGGCTATGGTAAAAAAGAAAATATCCTCAGATGAAATCTGGAAAGAAGCTTTCTGAGAAACTGCTTAGTGTTCTGTTAATTCCTCTCACAGAGTTACATCTGTATTTCGTGCATCTCTTTGCTAGCCTTATTTCTTTGGAATCTGAGAACAGATATTTCGGATCCCTTTGAAGACTATAGGGCCAAAGGAAATATTCTCCGATAACAAAGAGAAAGAAGCTTTCTGAGAAACTGCTTAGTGTTCTGTTAATTCAACTCAAGAGTTACATCGGTATTTCGTGTATCTCTTTGCTAGCCTTATTTCTGTGGAATCTGAGAACTGATATTTCAGATCCCTTTGGAGACGATAGGGCCAAAGGAAATATCCTCCGATAACAAAGAGAAAAAAGCTTTCTGAGAAACTTCTTTGTGTTCTCTGAAATCATCTCACAGAGTTACAGCTTTCCCCTGAAAAAGCCTTTCGCTAAGACAGTTCTTGTGGAATTGTCAAAGTGATATTTGGAAGCCCATAGAGCGCTATGGTGAAAAAGGAAATATCCTCAGATGAAATCTGGAAGGAAGCTTTCTGAGAAACTGCTGAGGGTTCTGTTAATTCATCTCACAGAGTTACATCTGTATTTCGTGCATCTCTTTGCTAGCCTTATTTCTGTGGAATCTGAGAACAGATATTTCGGATCGCATTGAAGAATATAGGGGCAAAGGAAATATCCTCCGATAACAAAGAGAAAGAAGCTTTTGAGAAACATCTTTGTGTTCTGTGAAATCATCTCACAGAGTTACAGCTTTCCCCTCAAGAAGTTTTTCGCTAAGACAGTTCTTTTGGAATTGGCAAAGTGATATTTGAAAGCCCATAGAGGGCTATGGTGAAAAAGGAAATATCCTCAGATGAAATCTGGAAAGAAGCTTTCTGAGAAACTGCTGAGTGTTCTGTTAATTCATCTCACAGAGTTACATCTGTATTTCGTGGATCTCTTTGCTAGCCTTATTTCTGTGGAATCTGAGAACAGATATTTCGGATCCCATTGAAGACTATAGGGCCAAAGGAAATATCCTCCGATAACAAAGAGAAAGAAGCTTTCTGAGAAACTTCTTTGTGTTCTGTGAAATCATCTCACAGAGTTACAGCTTTCCGCTAAAGAAGCCTTTCGCTAAGACAGTTCTTGTGGAATTGGCAAATGATATTTGGAAGCCCATAGAGGGCTATGGTGAAAAAGGAAATATCCTCAGATGAAATCTGGAAAGAAGCTTTCTGAGAAACTGCTTAGTGTTCTGTTAATTCATCTCACAGAGTTACATCTGTATTTCGTGGATCTCTTTGCTAGCTTTATTTCTTTGGAATCTGAGAACAGATATTTCGGATCCCTTTGAAGACTATAGGGCCAAAGGAAATATCCTCCGATAACAAAGAGAAAGAAGCTTTCTGAGAAACTTCTTTGTGTTCTGTGAAATCATCTCACAGAGTTACAGCTTTCCCCTCAAGAAGCCTTTCGCTAAGACAGTTCTTGTGGAATTGGGAAAGTGATATTTGGAAGCCCATAGAGGGCTATGGTGAAAAAGGAAATATCCTCAGATGAAATCTGGAAAGAAGCTTTCTGAGAAACTGCTTAGTGTTCTGTTAATTCATCTCACAGAGTTACATCTGTATTTCGTGGATCTCTTTGCTAGCCTTATTTCTGTGGAATCTGAGAACAGATATTTCGGATCCCATTGAGGACTATAGGGCCAAAGGAAATAATCTCTGATAACAAAGAGAAGGAAGCTTTCTGAGAAACTTCTTTGTGTTCTGTGAAATCATCTCACAGAGTTACAGCTTTCCCCTCAAGAAGCCTTTCGTTAAGACAGTTCTTGTGGAATTGGCAAAGTGATATTTGGAAGCCCATAGAGGGCTATGGTGAAAAAGGAAATATCTTCAGATGAAATCTGGAAACAGCTTTCTGAGAAACTGCTGAGTGTTCTGTTAATTCATCTCACAGAGTTACATCTGTATTTCGTGGATCTCTTTGCTAGCCTTATTTCTGTGGAATCAGAGAACAGATATTTCGGATCCCATTGAAGACTATAGAGCCAAAGGAAATATCCTCTGATAACAAAGAGAAAGAAGCTTTCTGAGAAACTTCTTTGTGTTCTGTGAAATCATCTCACAGAGTTACAGCTTTTCCCTCAAGAAATCTTTCGCTAAGACAGTTCTCTTGGAATTGGAAAAGCGATATTTGGAAGCCCGTAGAGGGCTAGGGTGAAAAAGGGAATATCCTCAGATGAAATCTGGAAAGAAGCTTTCTGAGAAACTGCTTAGTGTTCTGTTAATTCATCTCACAGAGTTACATCTGTATTTCGTGGATCTCTTTGTTAGCCTTATTTCTGTGGAATCTGAGAACAGATATTTCGGATCTCATTGAAGACTATAGGGCCAAAGGAAATATCCTCCGATAACAAAGAGAAAGAAGCTTTCTGAGAAACTTCTTTGTGTTCTGTGAAATCATCTCACAGAGTTACAGCTTTCCCCTCAAGAAGCCTTTCGCTAAGACAGTTCTTGTGGAATTGGCAAAGCGATATTTGGAAGCCCATAGAGGGCTATGGTGAAAAAGGAAATATCCTCAGATGAAATCTGGAAAGAAGCTTTCTGAGAAACTGCTTAGTGTTCTGTTAATTCATCTCACAGAGTTACATCTGTATTTCGTGGATCTCTTTTCTAGCCTTATTTCTTTGGAATCTGAGAACAGATATTTCGGATCCCATTGAAGACTCTAGGGCCAAAGGAATTATCCTCCGATAACAAAGAGAAAGAAGCTTTCTGAGAAACTTCTTTGTGTTCTGTGAAATCATGTCACAGAGTTACAGCTTTCCCCTCAAGAAGCCTTTCGCTAAGACAGTTCTTGTGGAATTGGCAAAGTGATATTTGGAAGCCCATAGAGGGCTATGGTGAAAAAGGAAATATCCTCAGATGAAATCTGGAAAGAAGATTTCTGAGAAACTGCTTAGTGTTCTGTTAATTCATCTCACAGAGTTACATCTGTATTTCGTGGATCTCTTTGCTAGCCTTATTTCTGTGGAATCGGAGAACAGATATTTCGGATCCCTTTGAAGACTATAGGGCCAAAGGAAATATCCTCCGATAACAAAGAGAAAGAAGCTTTCTGAGAAAATTCTTTGTGTTCTGTGAAATCATCTCACAGAGTTACAGCTTTCCCCTCAAGAAGCCTTTCGCTAAGACAGTTCTCGTGGAATTGGCAAAGCGATATTTGGAAGCCCATAGAGGGCTATGGTGAAAAAGGTAATATCCTCAGATGAAATCTGGAAAGAAGCTTTCTGAGAAACTGCTTAGTGTTCTGTTAATTCATCTCACAGAGTTACATCTGTATTTCGTGGATCTCTTTGCTAGCCTTATTTCTTTGGAATCTGAGAACAGATATTTCGGATCCCATTGAAGACTATAGGGCCAAAGGAAATATCCTCCGATAACAAAGAGAAAGAAGCTTTCTGAGAAATTTCTTTGTGTTCTGTGAAATCATCTCACAGAGTTACAACTTTACCCTCAAGAAGCCTTTCGCTAAGACAGTTCTTGTGGAATTGGCAAAGTCATATTTGAAAGCCCATAGAGGGCTATGGTGAAAAAGGAAATATCCTCAGATGAAATATGGAAAGAGCTTTCTGAGAAACTGCTGAGTGTTCTGTTAATTCATCTCACAGAGTTACATCTGTATTTCGTGGATCTCTTTGCTAGACTTATTTCTGTGGAATCTGAGAACAGATATTTCGGATCCCATTGAAGACTAAAGGGCCAAAGGAAATATCCTCGGATAACAAAGAGAAAGAAGCTTTCTGAGAAATTTCTTTGTGTTCTCTAAAATCATCTCAGAGAGTTACAGCTTTCCCCTCAAGAAGCCTTTTGCTAAGACAGTTCTTGTGGAATTGGCAAAGTGATATTTGGAAGCCCATAGAGGGCTATGGTGAAAAAGGAAATATCCTCAGATGAAATCTGGAAAGAAGATTTCTGAGAAACTGCTGAGTGTTCTGTTAATTCATCTCACAGAGTTACATCTGTATTTCGTGGATCTCTTTGCTAGCCTTATTTCTGTGGAATCGGAGAACAGATATTTCGGATCCCATTGAAGACTATAGGGCCAAAGGAAATATCCTCCGTTAACAAAGAGAAAGAAGCTTTCTGAGAAACTTCTTTGTGTTCTGTGAAATCATCTCACAGAGTTACAGCTTTCCCCTCCAGAAGCCTTTCGCTAAGACAGTTCTTGTGGAATTGGCAAAGTGATATTTGGAAGCCCATAGAGGGCTATGGTGAAAAAGGAAATATCCTCAGATGAAATCTGGAAAGAAGCTTTCTGAGAAACTGCTTAGTGTTCTGTTAATTCATCTCACAGAGTTACATCTGTATTTCGTGGATATCTTTGCTAGCCTTATATCTGTGGAATCTGAGAACAGATATTTCGGATCCCTTAGAAGACTATAGGGCCAAAGGAAATTTCCTCCGATAACAAAGAGAAAGAAGCTTTCTGAGAAACTTCTTTGTGTTCTGTGAAATCAGCTCACAGAGTTACAGCTTTCCCCTCAAGAAGCCTTTCGCTAAGACAGTTCTTGTGGAATTGGCAAAGTGATATTTGGAAGCCCATAGAGGGCTATGGTGAAAAAGGAAATATCCTCAGATGAAATCTGGAAGGAAGCTTTCTGAGAAACTGCTGAGTGTTCTGTTAATTCATCTCACAGAATTACATCTGTATTTCGTGGATCTCTTTGCTTGCCTTATTTCTGTGGAATCTGAGAACAGATATTTCGGATCCCTTTGAAGACTATAGGGCCAAAGGAAATATCCTCCGATAACCAAGAGAAAGAAGCTTTCTGAGAAACTTTTTTGTGTTCTGTGAAATCATCTCACAGAGTTACAGCTTTCCCCTCAAGAAGCCTTTCGCTAAGAAAGTTCTTGTGGAATTGGCAAAGTGATATTTGGAACCCCCTAGAGGGCTATGGTGAAAAAGGAAATATCCTCAGATGAAATCTGGAAAGAAGCTTTCTGAGAAACTGCTTAGTGTTCTGTCAATTCATCTCAAAGAGTTACATCTGCATTTCGTGGATCTCTTTGCTAGCCTTATTTCTGTGGAATCTGAGAACAGATATTTCGGATCCCATTGAAGAGTATAGGGCCAAAGGAAATTTCCTCCGATAACAAAGAGAAAGAAGCTTTCTGAGAAACTTCTTTGTGTTCTGTGAAATCATCTCACAGAGTTACAGCTTTCCCCTCAAGAAGCCTTTCGCTAAGACAGTTCTTGGGGAATTGGCAACGTGATATTTGGAAGCCCATAGAGGGCTATGGGGAAAAAGGAAATATCCTCAGATGAAATCTGGAAAGAAGCTTTCTGTGAAACTGCTTAGTGTTCTGTTAATTCATCTCACAGAGTTACATCTGTATTTCGTGGATCTCTTTGCTAGACTTATTTCTGTGGAATCTGAGAACAGATATTTCGGATCCCTTTGAAGACTATAGGGCCAAAGGAAATATCCTACGATAACAAAGAGAAAGAAGCTTACTGAGAAACTTCTTTGTGTTCTGTGAAATCATCTCATAGAGTTACAGCTTTCCCCTCAAGAAGCCTTTCGCTAAGACAGTTCTTGTGGAATTGGCAAAGTGATATTTGGAAGCCCATAGAGGGCTATGGTGAAAAAGGAAATATCCTCAGATGAAATCTGGAAGGAAGCTTTCTGAGAAACTGATGAGTGTTCTGTTAATTCATCTCACAGAATTACATCTGTATTTCGTGGATCTCTTTGCTTGCCTTATTTCTGTGGAATCTGAGAACAGATATTTCGGATCCCTTTGAAGACTATAGGGCCAAAGGAAATATCCTCCGATAACCAAGAGAAAGAAGCTTTCTGAGAAACTTCTTTGTGTTCTGTGAAATCATCTCACAGAGTTACAGCTTTCCCCTCAAGAAGCCTTTCGCTAAGACAGTTCTTGTGGAATTGGCAAAGTGATATTTGGAACCCCCTAGAGGGCTATGGTGAAAAAGGAAATATCCTCAGATGAAATCTGGAAAGAAGCTTTCTGAGAAACTGCTTAGTGTTCTGTTAATTCATCTCACAGAGTTACATCTGCATTTCGTGGATCTCTTTGCTAGCCTTATTTCTGTGGAATCTGAGAACAGATATTTCGGATCCCATTGAAGACTATAGGGCCAAAGGAAATTTCCTCCGATAACAAAGAGAAAGAAGCTTTCTGAGAAACTTCTTTGTGTTCTGTGAAATCATCTCACAGAGTTACAGCTTTCCCCTCAAGAAGCCTTTCGCTAAGACAGTTCTTGGGGAATTGGCAAAGTGATATTTGGAAGCCCATAGAGGGCTATGGGGAAAAAGGAAATATCCTCAGATGAAATCTGGAAAGAAGCTTTCTGTGAAACTGCTTAGTGTTCTGTTAATTCATCTCACAGAGTTACATCTGTATTTCGTGGATCTCTTTGCTAGACTTATTTCTGTGGAATCTGAGAACAGATATTTCGGATTCCTGTGAAGACAATAGGGGCAAAGGAAATATCCTCCGATAACAAAGCGAAAGAAGCTTTCTGAGAAACTTCTTTGTGTTCTGTGAAATCATCTCACAGAGTTACAGCTTCCCCCTCAAGAAGCCTTTCGCTAAGACAGTTCTTGTGGAATTGGCAAAGCGATATTTCGAAGCCCATAGAGGGCTATGGTGAAAAAGGAAATATCCTCAGATGAAATCTGGAAAGAAGCTTTCTGAGAAACTGCTGAGTGTTCTGTTAATTCATCTCACAGAGTTACATCTGTATTTCGTGGATCTCTTTGCTAGCCTTATTTCTGTGGAATCTGAGAACAGATATTTCGGATCCCATTGAAGACTATAGGGCCAAAGGAAATATCCTCCGATAACAAAGAGAAAGAAGCTTTCTGAGAAACTTCTTTTGTTCTGTGAAATCATCTCACAGAGTTACAGCTTTCCCCTCAAGAAGCCTTTCGCTAAGACAGTTCTTGTGGAATTGGCAAAGTGATATTTGGAAGCCCATAGAGGGCTATGGTGAAAAAGGAAATATCCTCAGATGAAATCTGGAAAGAAGCTTTCTGAGAAACTGCTTAGTGTTCTGTTAATTCATCTCACAGAGTTACATCTGTATTTCGTGGATCTCTTTGCTAGCCTTATTTCTGTGGAACCTGAGAACAGATATTTCGGATCCCATTGAAGACTATAGGGCCAAAGGAAATTTCCTCCGATAACAAAGAGAAAGAAGCTTTCTGAGAAACTTCTTTGTGTTCTGTGAAATCATCTCACAGAGTTACAGCTTTCCCCTCAAGAAGCCTTTCGCTAAGACAGTTCTTGTGGATTTGGCAAAGTGATATTTGGAAGCCCTTAGAGGGCTATGGTGAAAAAGGAAATATCCTCAGATGAAATCTGGAAGGAAGCTTTCTGAGAAACTGCTGAGTGTTCTGTTAATTCATCTCACAGAATTACATCTGTATTTCGTGGATCTCTTTGCTTGCCTTATTTCTGTGGAATCTGAGAACAGATATTTCGGATCCCTTTGAAGACTATAGGGCCAAAGGAAATATCCTCCGATAACCAAGAGAAAGAAGCTTTCTGAGAAACTTCTTTGTGTTCTGTGAAATCATCTCACAGAGTTACAGCTTTCCCCTCAAGAATCCTTTCGCTAAGACAGTTCTTGTGGAATTGGCAAAGTGATATTTGGAACCCCCTAGAGGGCTATGGTGAAAAAGGAAATATCCTCAGATGAAATCTGGAAAGAAGCTTTCTGGGAAACTGCTTAGTGTTCTGTTAATTCATCTCACAGAGTTACATCTGCATTTCGTTGATCTCTTTGCTAGCCTTATTTCTGTGGAATCTGAGAACAGATATTTCGGATCCCATTGAAGACTATAGGGCCAAAGGAAATTTCCTCCGATAACAAAGAGAAAGAAGCTTTCTGAGAAACTTCTTTGTGTTCTGTGAAATCATCTCACAGAGTTACAGCTTTCCCCTCAAGAAGCCTTTCGCTAAGACAGTTCTTGGGGAATTGGCAAAGTGATATTTGGAAGCCCATAGAGGGCTATGGGGAAAAAGGAAATATCCTCAGATGAAATCTGGAAAGAAGCTTTCTGTGAAACTGCTTAGTGTTCTGTTAATTCATCTCACAGAGTTACATCTGTATTTCGTGGATCTCTTTGCTAGACTTATTTCTGTGGAATCTGAGAACAGATATTTCGGATCCCTTTGAAGACTATAGGGCCAAAGGAAATATCCTCCGATAACAAAGAGAAAGAAGCTTACTGAGAAACTTCTTTGTGTTCTGTGAAATCATCTCATAGAGTTACAGCTTTCCCCTCAAGAAGCCTTTCGCTAAGACAGTTCTTGTGGAATTGGCAAAGTGATATTTGGACGCCCCTAGAGGGCTATGGTGAAAAAGGAAATATCCTCAGATGAAATCTGGAAAGAAGCTTTCTGAGAAACTGCTTAGTGTTCTGTTAATTCCTCTCACAGAGTTACATCTGTATTTCGTGGATCTCTTTGCTAGCGTTATTTCTGTGGAATCTGAGAACAGATATTTCGGATCCCATTGAAGACTATAGGGCCAAAGGAAATATCCTCGGATAACAAAGAGAAAGAAGCTTTCTGAGAAATTTCTTTTTGTTCTCTGAAATCATCTCACAGAGTTACAGCTTTCGCCTCAAGAAGCCTTTCGCTAAGACAGTTCTTGTGGAATTGGCAAAGTGATATTTGGAAGCCCATAGAGGGCTATGGTGAAAAAGGAAATATCCTCATATGAAATCTGGAAAGAAGATTTCTGAGAAACTGCTGAGTGTTCTGTTAATTCATCTCACAGAGTTACATCTGTATTTCGTGGATCTCTTTGCTAGCCTTATTTCTGTGGAACCGGAGAACAGATATTTCGGATCCCATTGAAGACTATAGGGCCAAAGGAAATATCCTCCGATAACAAAGAGAAAGAAGCTTTCTGAGAAACTTCTTTGTGTTCTGTGAAATCATCTCACAGAGTTACAGCTTTCCCCTCAAGAAGCCTTTCGCTAAGACAGTTCTTGTGGAATTGGCAAAGTGATATTTGGAAGCCCATAGAGCGCTATGGTGAAAAAGGAAATATCCTCAGATGAAATCTGGAAGGAAGCTTTCTGAGAAACTGCTGAGTGTTCTGTTAATTCATCTCACAGAGTTACATCTGTATTTCGTGGATCTCTTTGCTAGCCTTATTTCTGTGGAATCTGAGAACAGATATTTCGGATTCCTGTGAAGACAATAGGGGCAAAGGAAATATCCTCCGATAACAAAGCGAAAGAAGCTTTCTGAGAAACTTCTTTGTGTTCTGTGAAATCATCTCACAGAGTTACAGCTTTCCCCTCAAGAAGCCTTTCGCTAAGACAGTTCTTGTGGAATTGGCAAAGCGATATTTCGAAGCCCATAGAGGGCTATGGTGAAAAAGGAAATATCCTCAGATGAAATCTGGAAAGAAGCTTTCTGAGAAACTGCTGAGTGTTCTGTTAATTCATCTCACAGAGTTACATCTGTATTTCGTGGATCTCTTTGCTAGCCTTATTTCTGTGGAATCTGAGAACAGATATTTCGGATCCCATTGAAGACTATAGGGCCAAAGGAAATATCCTCCGATAACAAAGAGAAAGAAGCTTTCTGAGAAACTTCTTTTGTTCTGTGAAATCATCTCACAGAGTTACAGCTTTCCCCTCAAGAAGCCTTTCGCTAAGACAGTTCTTGTGGAATTGGCAAAGTGATATTTGGAAGCCCATAGAGGGCTATGGTGAAAAAGGAAATATCCTCAGATGAAATCTGGAAAGAAGCTTTCTGAGAAACTGCTTAGTGTTCTGTTAATTCATCTCACAGAGTTACATCTGTATTTCGTGGATCTCTTTGCTAGCCTTATTTCTGTGGAACCTGAGAACAGATATTTCGGATCCCATTGAAGACTATAGGGCCAAAGGAAATTTCCTCAGATAACAAAGAGAAAGAAGCTTTCTGAGAAACTTCTTTGTGTTCTGTGAAATCATCTCACAGAGTTACAGCTTTCCCCTCAAGAAGCCTTTCGCTAAGACAGTTCTTGGGGAATTGGCAAAGTGATATTTGGAAGCCCATAGAGGGCTATGGGGAAAAAGGAAATATCCTCAGATGAAATCTGGAAAGAAGCTTTCTGTGAAACTGCTTAGTGTTCTGTTAATTCATCTCACAGAGTTACATCTGTATTTCGTGGATCTCTTTGCTAGACTTATTTCTGTGGAATCTGAGAACAGATATTTCGGATCCCTTTGAAGACTATAGGGCCAAAGGAAATATCCTCCGATAACAAAGAGAAAGAAGCTTACTGAGAAACTTCTTTGTGTTCTGTGAAATCATCTCATAGAGTTACAGCTTTCCCCTCAAGAAGCCTTTCGCTAAGACAGTTCTTGTGGAATTGGCAAAGTGATATTTGGACGCCCCTAGAGGGCTATGGTGAAAAAGGAAATATCCTCAGATGAAATCTGGAAAGAAGCTTTCTGAGAAACTGCTTAGTGTTCTGTTAATTCATCTCACAGAGTTACATCAGTATTTCCTGGATCTCTTTGCTAGCCTTATTTCTGTGGAATCGGAGAACAGATATTTCGGATCCCATTGAGGACTATAGGGCCAAAGGAAATAATCTCCGATAACAAAGAGAAGGAAGCTTTCTGAGAAACTTCTTTGTGTTCTGTGAAATCATCTCACACAGTTACAGCTTTCCCCTCAAGAAGCCTTTCGCTAAGACAGTTCTTGTGGAATTGGCAAAGTGATATTTGGAAGCCCATAGAGGGCTATGGTGAAAAAGGAAATATCCTCAGATGAAATCTGGAAAGAGCTTTCTGAGAAACTGCTGAGTGTTCTGTTAATTCCTCTCACAGAGTTACATCTGTATTTCGTGGATCTCTTTGCTAGCTTTATTTCTGTGGAATCTGAGAACAGATATTTCGGATCCCATTGAAGACTATAGGGCCAAAGGAAATATCCTCGGATAACAAAGAGAAAGAAGCTTTCTGAGAAATTTCTTTTTGTTCTCTGAAATCATCTCACAGAGTTACAGCTTTCCCCTCAAGAAGCCTTTAGCTAAGACAGTTCTTGTGGAATTGGCAAAGTGATATTTGGAAGCCCATAGAGGGCTATGGTGAAAAAGGAAATATCCTCATATGAAATCTGGAAAGAAGATTTCTGAGAAACTGCTGAGTGTTCTGTTAATTCATCTCACAGAGTTACATCTGTATTTCGTGGATCTCTTTGCTAGCCTTATTTCTGTGGAACCGGAGAACAGATATTTCGGATCCCATTGAAGACTATAGGGCCAAAGGAAATATCCTCCGATAACAAAGAGAAAGAAGCTTTCTGAGAAACTTCTTTGTGTTCTGTGAAATCATCTCACAGAGTTACAGCTTTCCCCTCAAGAAGCCTTTCGCTAAGACAGTTCTTGTGGAATTGGCAAAGTGATATTTGGAAGCCCGTAGAGGGCTATGGTGAAAAAAGAAATATCCTCAGATGAAATCTGGAAAGAAGCTTTCTGAGAAACTGCTTAGTGTTCTCTTAATTCATCTCACAGAGTTACATCTGTATTTCGTGGATCTCTTTGCTAGCCTTATTTCTGTGGAATCTGAGAACAGATATTTCTGATCCCATTGAAGACTATAGGACCAAAGGAAATTTCCTCCGATAACAAAGAGAAAGAAGCTTTCTGAGAAACTTCTTTGTGTTCTGTGAAATCATCTCACACAGTTACAGCTTTCCCCTCAAGAAGCCTTTCGCTAAGACAGTTCTTGTGGAATTGGCAAAGTCATATTTGGAAGCCCATAGAGGGCTATGGTGAAAAAGGAAATATCCTCAGATGAAATCTGGAAGGAAGCTTTCTGAGAAACTGCTGAGTGTTCTGTTAATTCATCTCACAGAATTACATCTGTATTTCGTGGATCTCTTTGCTTGCCTTATTTCTGTGGAATCTGAGAACAGATATTTCGGATCCCTTTGAAGACTATAGGGCCAAAGGAAATATCCTCCGATAACAAAGAGAAAGAAGCTTTCTGAGAAACTTCTTTGTGTTCTGTGAAATCATCTCACAGAGTTACAGCTTTCCCCTCAAGAAGCCTTTCGCTAAGACAGTTCTTGTGGAATTGGCAAAGTGATATTTGGAAGCCCCTAGAGGGCTAAGGTGAAAAAGGAAATATCCTCAGATGAAATCTGGAAAGAAGCTTTCTGAGAAACTGCTTAATGTTCTGTTAATTCATCTCACAGAGTTACATCTGTATTTCGTGGATCTCTTTGCTAGCCTTATTTCTGTGGAATCTGAGAACAGATATTTCGGATCCCATTGAAGACTATAGGGCCAAAGGAAATTTCCTCCGATAACAAAGAGAAAGAAGCTTTCTGAGAAACTTCTTTGTGTTCTGTGAAATCAGCTCACAGAGTTACAGCTTTCCCCTCAAGAAGCCTTTCGCTAAGACAGTTCTTGTGGAATTGGCAAAGTGATATTTGGAAGCCCATAGAGGGCTATGGTGAAAAAGGAAATATCCTCAGATGAAATCTGGAAAGAAGCTTTCTGAGAAACTGCTTAGTGTTCTGTTAATTCATCTCACAGAGTTACATCTGCATTTCGTGGATCTCTTTGCTAGCCTTATTTCTGTGGAATCTGAGAACAGATATTTCGGATCCCATTGAAGACTATAGGGCCAAAGGAAATTTCCTCCGATAACAAAGAGAAAGAAGCTTTCTGAGAAACTTCTTTGTGTTCTGTGAAATCATCTCACAGAGTTACAGCTTTCCCCTCAAGAAGCCTTTCGCTAAGACAGTTCTTGGGGAATTGGCAAAGTGATATTTGGAAGCCCTTAGAGGGCTAAGGGGAAAAAGGAAATATCCTCAGATGAAATCTGGAAAGAAGCTTTCTGTGAAACTGCTTAGTGTTCTGTTAATTCATCTCACAGAGTTACATCTGTATTTCGTGGATCTCTTTGCTAGACTTATTTCTGTGGAATCTGAGAACAGATATTTCGGATCCCTTTGAAGACTATAGGGCCAAAGGAAATATCCTCCGATAACAAAGAGAAAGAAGCTTACTGAGAAACTTCTTTGTGTTCTGTGAAATCATCTCATAGAGTTACAGCTTTCCCCTCAAGAAGCCTTTCGCTAAGACAGTTCTTGTGGAATTGGCAAAGTGATATTTGGAAGCCCATAGAGGTCTATGGTGAAAAAGGAAATATCCTCAGATGAAATCTGGAAAGAGCTTTCTGAGAAACTGCTGAGTGTTCTGTTAATTCCTCTCACAGAGTTACATCTGTATTTCGTGGATCTCTTTGCTAGCCTTATTTCTGTGGAATCTGAGAACAGATATTTCGGATCCCATTGAAGACTATAGGGCCAAAGGAAATATCCTCGGATAACAAAGAGAAAGAAGCTTTCTGAGAAATTTCTTTTTGTTCTCTGAAATCATCTCACAGAGTTACAGCTTTCCCCTCAAGAACCCTTTCGCTAAGACAGTTCTTGTGGAATTGGCAAAGTGATATTTGGAAGCCCATAGAGGGCTATGGTGAAAAAGGAAATATCCTCAGATGAAATCTGGAAAGAAGATTTCTGAGAAACTGCTGAGTGTTCTGTTAATTCATCTCACAGAGTTACATCTGTATTTCGTGGATCTCTTTGCTAGCCTTATTTCTGTGGAACCGGAGAACAGATATTTCGGATCCCATTGAAGACTATAGGGCCAAAGGAAATATCCTCCGATAACAAAGAGAAAGAAGCTTTCTGAGAAACTTCTTTGTGTTCTGTGAAATCATCTCACAGAGTTACAGCTTTCCCCTCAAGAAGCCTTTCGCTAAGACAGTTCTTGTGGAATTGGCAAAGTGATATTTGGAAGCCCATAGAGGGCTATGGTGAGAAAAGAAATATCCTCAGATGAAATCTGGAAAGAAGCTTTCTGAGAAACTGCTTAGTGTTCTCTTAATTCATCTCACAGAGTTACATCTGTATTTCGTGGATCTCTTTGCTAGCCTTATTTCTGTGGAATCTGAGAACAGATATTTCTGATCCCATTGAAGACTATAGGACCAAAGGAAATTTCCTCCGATAACAAAGAGAAAGAAGCTTTCTGAGAAACTTCTTTGTGTTCTGTGAAATCATCTCACAGAGTTACAGCTTTCCCCTCAAGAAGCCTTTCGCTAAGACAGTTCTTGTGGAATTGGCAAAGTCATATTTGGAAGCCCATAGAGGGCTATGGTGAAAAAGGAAATATCCTCAGATGAAATCTGGAAGGAAGCTTTCTGAGAAACTGCTGAGTGTTCTGTTAATTCATCTCACAGAATTACATCTGTATTTCGTGGATCTCTTTGCTTGCCTTATTTCTGTGGAATCTGAGAACAGATATTTCGGATCCCTTTGAAGACTATAGGGCCAAAGGAAATATCCTCCGATAACCAAGAGAAAGAAGCTTTCTGAGAAACTTCTTTGTGTTCTGTGAAATCATCTCACAGAGTTACAGCTTTCCCCTCAAGAAGCCTTTCGCTAAGACAGTTCTTGTGGAATTGGCAAAGTGATATTTGGAAGCCCCTAGAGGGCTAAGGTGAAATAGGAAATATCCTCAGATGAAATCTGGAAAGAAGCTTTCTGAGAAACTGCTTAATGTTCTGTTAATTCATCTCACAGAGTTACATCTGTATTTCGTGGATCTCTTTGCTAGCCTTATTTCTGTGGAATCTGAGAACAGATATTTCGGATCCCATTGAAGACTATAGGGCCAAAGGAAATTTCCTCCGATAACAAAGAGAAAGAAGCTTTCTGAGAAACTTCTTTGTGTTCTGTGAAATCAGCTCACAGAGTTACAGCTTTCCCCTCAAGAAGCCTTTCGCTAAGACAGTTCTTGTGGAATTGTCAAAGTGATATTTGGAACCCCCTAGAGGGCTATGGTGAAAAAGGAAATATCCTCAGATGAAATCTGGAAAGAAGCTTTCTGAGAAACTGCTTAGTGTTCTGTTAATTCATCTCACAGAGTTACATCTGCATTTGGTGGATCTCTTTGCTAGCCTTATTTCTGTGGAATCTGAGAACAGATATTTCGGATCCCATTGAAGACTATAGGGCCAAAGGAAATTTCCTCCGATAACAAAGAGAAAGAAGCTTTCTGAGAAACTTCTTTGTGTTCTGTGAAATCATCTCACAGAGTTACAGCTTTCCCCTCAAGAAGCCTTTCGCTAAGACAGTTCTTGGGGAATTGGCAAAGTGATATTTGGAAGCCCATAGAGGGCTATGGTGAAAAAGGAAATATCCTCAGATGATATCTGGAAAGAGCTTTCTGAGAAACTGCTGAGTGTTCTGTTAATTCATCTCACAGAGTAACATCTGTATTTCGTGGATCTCTTTGCTAGCCTTATTTCTGTGGAATCTGAGAACAGATATTTAGGATCCCATTGAAGACTATAGGGCCAAAGGTAATATCCTCGGATAACAAAGGGAAAGAAGCTTTCTGAGAAATTTCTTTTTGTTCTCTGAAATCATCTCACAGAGTTACAGCTTTCCCCTCAAGAAGCCTTTCGCTAAGACAGTTCTTGTGGAATTGGTAAAGTGATATTTGGAAGCCCATAGAGGGCTATGGTGAAAAAGGAAATATCCTCATATGAAATCTGGAAAGAAGATTTCTGAGAAACTGCTGAGTGTTCTGTTAATTCATCTTACAGAATTACATCTGTATTTCGTGGATCTCTTTGCTTGCCTTATTTCTGTGGAATCTGAGAACAGATATTTCGGATCCCTTTGAAGACTATAGGGCCAAAGGAAATATCGTCCGATAACCAAGAGAAAGAAGCTTTCTGAGAAACTTCTTTGTGTTCTGTGAAATCATCTCACAGAGTTACAGCTTTCCCCTCAAGAAGGCTTTCGCTAACACAGTTCTTGTGGAATTGGCAAAGTGATATTTGGAAGCCCCTAGTGGGCTATGGTGAAAAAGGAAATATCCTTAGATGAAATCTGGAAAGAAGTTTTCTGAGAAACTGCTTAATATTCTGTTAATTCATCTCACAGAGTTACATCTGTATTTCGTGGATCTCTTTGCTAGCCTTATTTCTGTGGAATCTGAGAACAGATATTTCGGATCCATTAGAAGACTATAGGCCAAAGGAAATATCCTCCGATAACAAAGAGAAAGAAGATTTCTGAGAAACTTCTTTGTGTTCTGTGAAATCATCTCACAGAGTTACAGCTTTCCCCTCAAGAAGCCTTTCGCTAAGACAGTTCTTGTGGAATTGGCATAGTGATATTTGGAAGCCCTTAGAGGGCTATGGTGAAAAAGGAAATATCCTCAGATGAAATCTGGAAAGAAGCTTTCTGAGAAACTGCTTAGTGTTCTGTTAATTCATCTCACAGAGTTACATCTGTATTTCGTGGATCTCTTTGCTAGCCTTATTTCTGTGGAATCTGAGAACAGATATTTCGGATTCCTATGAAGACAATAGGGGCAAAGGAAATATCCTCCGATAACAAAGAGAAAGAAGCTTTCTGAGAAACTTCTTTGTGTTCTGTGAAATCATCTCACAGAGTTACAGCTTTCCCCTCAAGAAGCCTTTCGCTAAGACAGTTCTTGTGGAATTGGCAAAGTGATATTTGGAAGCCCATAGAGGGCTATGGTGAAAAAGGAAATATCCTCAGATGAAATCTGGAAAGAAGCTTTCTGAGAAACTGCTTAGTGTTCTGTTAATTCATCTCACAGAGTTACATCTGTATTTCGTGGATCTCTTTGCTTGCCTTATTTCTGTGGAATCTGAGAACAGATATTTCGGATCCCTTTGAAGACTATAGGGCCAAAGGAAATATCCTCCGATAACAAAGAGAAAGAAGCCTTCTGAGAAACTTCTTTGTGTTCTGTGAAATCATCTCACAGAGTTACAGCTTTCCCCTGAAGAAGCCTTTCGCTAAGACAGTTCTTGTGGAATTGGCAAAGTGATATTTGGAAGCCCATAGAGGGCTATGGTGAAAAAGGAAATATCCTCAGATGAAATCTGGAAAGAAGCTTTCTGAGAAACCGCTTAGTGTTCTGTTAATTCATCTCACAGAGTTACATCTGTATGTCGTGGATCTCTTTGCTAGCCTTATTTCTTTGGAATCTGAGAACAGATATTTCGCATCCCATTGAAGACTATAGGGCCAAAGGAAATATCCTCCGATAACAAAGAGTAAGAAGCTTTCTGAGAAACTTCTTTGTGTTCTGTGAAATCATCTCACAGAGTTACAGCTTTCCCCTCAAGAAGCCTTTCGCTAAGACAGTTCTTGTGGAATTGGCAAAGTGATATTTGGAAGCCCATAGAGGGCTATGGTGAAAAAGGAAATATCCTCAGATGAAATCTGGAAAGAAGCTTTCTGAGAAACTGCTTAGTTTTCTGTTAATTCTTCTCACAGAGTTACATCTGTATTTCGTGGATCTCTTTGCTAGCCTTATTTCTGTGGCATCTGAGAACAGATATTTCTGATCCCATTGAGGACTATAGGGTCAAAGGAAATAATCTCCGATAACAAAGAGAAGGAAGCCTTCTGAGAAACTTCTTTGTGTTCTGTGAAATCATCTCACAGAGTCACAGCTTTCCCCTCAAGAAGCCTTTCGCTAAGACAGTTCTTGTGTAATTGGCAAAGTGATATTTGGAAGCCCATAGAGGGCTATGGTGAAAAAGGAAATATCCTGAGATGAAATCTGGAAAGAAGCTTTCTGTGAAACTGCTTAGTGTTCTGTTAATTCATCTCACAGAGTTACATCTGTGTTTCGTGGATCTCTTTGCTAGCCTTATTTCTTTGGAATCTGAGAACAGATATTTCGGATCCCATTGAAGACTATAGGGCCAAAGGAAATATCATCCGATAACAAAGAGAAAGAAGCTTTCTGAGAAACTTCTTTGTGTTCTGTGAAATCATCTCACAGAGTTACAGCTTTCCCCTCAAGAAGCCTTTCGCTAAGACAGTTCTTGTGGAATTGGCAAAGTGATATTTGGAAGCCCATAGAGGGCTATGGTGAAAAAGGAAATATCCTCAGATGAAATCTGGAAGGAAGCTTTCTGAGAAACTGCTGAGTGTTCTGTTAATTCATCTCACAGAATTACATCTGTATTTCGTGGATCTCTTTGCTAGCCTTATTTCTTTGGAATCTGAGAACAGATATTTCGGATCCCATTGAAGACTATAGGGCCAAAGGAAATATCCTCCGATAACAAAGAGAAAGAAGCTTTCTGAGAAACTTCTTTGTGTTCTGTGAAATCATCTCACAGAGTTACAGCTTTCCCATCAAGAAGCCTTTCGCTAAGACAGTTCTTGTGGAATTGGCAAAGTGATATTTGGAAGCCCATAGAGGGCTATGGTGAAAAAGGAAATATCCTCAGATGAAATCTGGAAGGAAGCTTTCTGAGAAACTGCTGAGTGTTCTGTTAATTCATCTCACAGAATTACATCTGTATTTCGTGGATCTCTTTGCTAGCCTTATTTCTGTGGAACCTGAGAACAGATATTTCGGATCCCATTGAAGACTATAGGGCCAAAGGAAATATCCTCCGATAACAAAGAGAAAGAAGCTTTCTGAGAAACTTCTTTGTGTTCTGTGAAATCATCTCACAGAGTTACAGCTTTCCCCTCAAGAAGCCTTTCGCTAAGACAGTTCTTGTGGAATTGGCAAAGTGATATTTGGAAGCCCATAGAGGGCTCTGGTGAAAAAGGAAATATCCTCAGATGAAATCTGGAAAGAAGCTTTCTGAGAAACTGCTTAGTGTTCTGTTAATTCATCTCACAGAGTTACATCTGTATTTCGTGGATCTCTTTGCTAGCCTTATTTCTGTGGAATCTGAGAACAGATATTTCGGATCCCATTGAAGACTATAGGGGCAAAGGAAATATCCTCCGATACCAAAGAGAAAGAAGCTTTCTGAGAAACTTCTTTGTGTTCTGTGAAATCATCTCACAGAGTTACAGCTTTCCCCTCAAGAAGCCTTTCGCTAAGACAGTTCTTGGGGAATTGGCAAAGTGATATTTGGAAGCCCATAGAGGGCTATGGGGAAAAAGGAAATATCCTCAGATGAAATCTGGAAAGAAGCTTTCTGTGAAACTGCTTAGTGTTCTGTTAATTCATGTCACAGAGTTACATCTGTATTTCGTGGATCTCTTTGGTAGACTTATTTCTGTGGAATCTGAGAACAGATATTTCGGATCCCATTGAAGACTATAGGGCCAAAGGAAATATCCTCCGATAACAAAGAGAAAGAAGCTTACTGAGAAACTTCTTTGTGTTCTGTGAAATCATCTCACAGAGTTACAGCTTTCCCCTCAAGAAGCCTTTCGCTAAGACAGTTCTTGTGGAATTGGCAAAGTGATATTTGGACGCCCCTAGAGGGCTATGGTGAAAAAGGAAATATCCTCAGACGAAATCTGGAAAGAAGCTTTCTGAGAAACTGCTTAGTTTTCTGTTAATTCTTCTCACAGAGTTACATCTGTATTTCGTGGATCTCTTTGCTAGCCTTATTTCTGTGGCATCTGAGAACAGATATTTCTGATCCCATTGAGGACTATAGGGTCAAAGGAAATAATCTCCGATAACAAAGAGAAGGAAGCCTTCTGAGAAACTTCTTTGTGTTCTGTGAAATCATCTCACAGAGTCACAGCTTTCCCCTCAAGAAGCCTTTCGCTAAGACAGTTCTTGTGGAATTGGCAAAGTGATATTTGGAAGCCCATAGAGGGCTATGGTGAAAAAGGAAATATCCTGAGATGAAATCTGGAAAGAGCTTTCTGAGAAACTGCTGAGTGTTCTGTTAATTCATCT
Organism: Macaca mulatta; assembly: GCF_049350105.2. NCBI lineage: Eukaryota > Metazoa > Chordata > Mammalia > Primates > Cercopithecidae > Macaca > Macaca mulatta. The sequence continues at coordinate 28,057,529 of NC_133420.1, forward strand.
CACAGAGTTACATCTGTATTTCGTGGATCTCTTTGCTAGCCTTATTTCTGTGGAATCTGAGAACAGATATTTCAGATCCCATTGAAGACTATAGGGCCAAAGGAAATATCCTCCGATAACAAAGAGAAAGAAGCTTTCTGAGAAATTTCTTTGTGTTCTGTGAAATCATCTCACAGAGTTACAGCTTTCCCCTCAAGAAGCCTTTCGCTAAGACAGTTCTTGTGGAATTGGCAAAGTGATATTTGGAAGCCCATAGAGGGCTACGGTGAAAAAGGAAATATCCTCAGATGAAATCTCGAAAGAAGCTTTCTGAGAAATTGCTTAGTGTTCTGTTAATTCATCTCACAGAGTTACATCTGTATTTCGTGGATCTCTTTGCTAGCCTTATTTCTTTGGAGTCTGAGAACAGATATTTCAGATCCCTTTGAAGACTATAGGGCCAAAGGAAATATCCTCGGATAACAAAGAGAAAGAAGCTTTCTGAGAAACTTCTTTGTGTTCTGTGAAATCATCTCACAGAGTTACAGCTTTCCCCTCAAGAAGCCTTTCGCTAAGACACTTCTTGTGGAATTGGCAAAGTGATATTTGGAAGCCCATAGAGGGCTATGGTGAAAAGGAAAGATCCTCAGAAGAAATCTGGAAAGAAGCTTTCTGAGAAACTTCTGAGTGTTCTGTTAATTCATCTCACAGAATTACATCTGTATTTCGTGGATCTCTTTGCTAGCCTTATTTCTGTGGAATCTGAGAACAGATATTTCAGATCCCATTGAAGAATATAGGGCCAAAGGAAATATCCTCCGATAACAAAGAGAAAGAAGCTTTCTGAGAAACTTCTTTGTGTTCTGTGAAATCATCCCACAGAGTTACAGCTTTCCCCTCAAGAAGCCTTTCGCTAAGACAGTTCTTGTGGAATTGGCAAAGTGATATTTGGAAGCCCCTAGAGGGCTATGGTGAAAAAGGAAATATCCTCAGATGAAATCTGGAAAGAAGTTTTCTGAGAAACTGCTTAATATTCTGTTAATTCATCTCACAGAGTTACATCTGTATTTCGTGGATCTCTTTGCTAGCCTTATTTCTGTGGAATCTGAGAACAGATATTTCGGATCCATTAGAAGACTATAGGCCAAAGGAAATATCCTCCGATAACAAAGAGAAAGAAGATTTCTGAGAAACTTCTTTGTGTTCTGTGAAATCATCTCACAGAGTTACAGCTTTCCCCTCAAGAAGCCTTTCGCTAAGACAGTTCTTGTGGAATTGGCATAGTGATATTTGGAAGCCCTTAGAGGGCTATGGTGAAAAAGGAAATATCCTCAGATGAAATCTGGAAAGAAGCTTTCTGAGAAACTGCTTAGTGTTCTGTTAATTCATCTCACAGAGTTACATCTGTATTTCGTGGATCTCTTTGCTAGCCTTATTTCTGTGGAATCTGAGAACAGATATTTCGGATTCCTATGAAGACAATAGGGGCAAAGGAAATATCCTCCGATAACAAAGAGAAAGAAGCTTTCTGAGAAACTTCTTTGTGTTCTGTGAAATCATCTCACAGAGTTACAGCTTTCCCCTCAAGAAGCCTTTCGCTAAGACAGTTCTTGTGGAATTGGCAAAGTGATATTTGGAAGCCCATAGAGGGCTATGGTGAAAAAGGAAATATCCTCAGATGAAATCTGGAAAGAAGCTTTCTGAGAAACTGCTTAGTGTTCTGTTAATTCATCTCACAGAGTTACATCTGTATTTCGTGGATCTCTTTGCTTGCCTTATTTCTGTGGAATCTGAGAACAGATATTTCGGATCCCTTTGAAGACTATAGGGCCAAAGGAAATATCCTCCGATAACAAAGAGAAAGAAGCCTTCTGAGAAACTTCTTTGTGTTCTGTGAAATCATCTCACAGAGTTACAGCTTTCCCCTGAAGAAGCCTTTCGCTAAGACAGTTCTTGTGGAATTGGCAAAGTGATATTTGGAAGCCCATAGAGGGCTATGGTGAAAAAGGAAATATCCTCAGATGAAATCTGGAAAGAAGCTTTCTGAGAAACCGCTTAGTGTTCTGTTAATTCATCTCACAGAGTTACATCTGTATGTCGTGGATCTCTTTGCTAGCCTTATTTCTTTGGAATCTGAGAACAGATATTTCGCATCCCATTGAAGACTATAGGGCCAAAGGAAATATCCTCCGATAACAAAGAGTAAGAAGCTTTCTGAGAAACTTCTTTGTGTTCTGTGAAATCATCTCACAGAGTTACAGCTTTCCCCTCAAGAAGCCTTTCGCTAAGACAGTTCTTGTGGAATTGGCAAAGTGATATTTGGAAGCCCATAGAGGGCTATGGTGAAAAAGGAAATATCCTCAGATGAAATCTGGAAAGAAGCTTTCTGAGAAACTGCTTAGTTTTCTGTTAATTCTTCTCACAGAGTTACATCTGTATTTCGTGGATCTCTTTGCTAGCCTTATTTCTGTGGCATCTGAGAACAGATATTTCTGATCCCATTGAGGACTATAGGGTCAAAGGAAATAATCTCCGATAACAAAGAGAAGGAAGCCTTCTGAGAAACTTCTTTGTGTTCTGTGAAATCATCTCACAGAGTCACAGCTTTCCCCTCAAGAAGCCTTTCGCTAAGACAGTTCTTGTGTAATTGGCAAAGTGATATTTGGAAGCCCATAGAGGGCTATGGTGAAAAAGGAAATATCCTGAGATGAAATCTGGAAAGAAGCTTTCTGTGAAACTGCTTAGTGTTCTGTTAATTCATCTCACAGAGTTACATCTGTGTTTCGTGGATCTCTTTGCTAGCCTTATTTCTTTGGAATCTGAGAACAGATATTTCGGATCCCATTGAAGACTATAGGGCCAAAGGAAATATCATCCGATAACAAAGAGAAAGAAGCTTTCTGAGAAACTTCTTTGTGTTCTGTGAAATCATCTCACAGAGTTACAGCTTTCCCCTCAAGAAGCCTTTCGCTAAGACAGTTCTTGTGGAATTGGCAAAGTGATATTTGGAAGCCCATAGAGGGCTATGGTGAAAAAGGAAATATCCTCAGATGAAATCTGGAAGGAAGCTTTCTGAGAAACTGCTGAGTGTTCTGTTAATTCATCTCACAGAATTACATCTGTATTTCGTGGATCTCTTTGCTAGCCTTATTTCTGTGGAATCTGAGAACAGATATTTCGGATCCCATTGAAGACTATAGGGGCAAAGGAAATATCCTCCGATACCAAAGAGAAAGAAGCTTTCTGAGAAACTTCTTTGTGTTCTGTGAAATCATCTCACAGAGTTACAGCTTTCCCCTCAAGAAGCCTTTCGCTAAGACAGTTCTTGGGGAATTGGCAAAGTGATATTTGGAAGCCCATAGAGGGCTATGGGGAAAAAGGAAATATCCTCAGATGAAATCTGGAAAGAAGCTTTCTGTGAAACTGCTTAGTGTTCTGTTAATTCATGTCACAGAGTTACATCTGTATTTCGTGGATCTCTTTGGTAGACTTATTTCTGTGGAATCTGAGAACAGATATTTCGGATCCCATTGAAGACTATAGGGCCAAAGGAAATATCCTCCGATAACAAAGAGAAAGAAGCTTACTGAGAAACTTCTTTGTGTTCTGTGAAATCATCTCACAGAGTTACAGCTTTCCCCTCAAGAAGCCTTTCGCTAAGACAGTTCTTGTGGAATTGGCAAAGTGATATTTGGACGCCCCTAGAGGGCTATGGTGAAAAAGGAAATATCCTCAGACGAAATCTGGAAAGAAGCTTTCTGAGAAACTGCTTAGTTTTCTGTTAATTCTTCTCACAGAGTTACATCTGTATTTCGTGGATCTCTTTGCTAGCCTTATTTCTGTGGCATCTGAGAACAGATATTTCTGATCCCATTGAGGACTATAGGGTCAAAGGAAATAATCTCCGATAACAAAGAGAAGGAAGCCTTCTGAGAAACTTCTTTGTGTTCTGTGAAATCATCTCACAGAGTCACAGCTTTCCCCTCAAGAAGCCTTTCGCTAAGACAGTTCTTGTGGAATTGGCAAAGTGATATTTGGAAGCCCATAGAGGGCTATGGTGAAAAAGGAAATATCCTGAGATGAAATCTGGAAAGAGCTTTCTGAGAAACTGCTGAGTGTTCTGTTAATTCATCTCACAGAGTTACATCTGTATTTCGTGGATCTCTTTGCTAGCCTTATTTCTGTGGAATCTGAGAACAGATATTTCAGATCCCATTGAAGACTATAGGGCCAAAGGAAATATCCTCCGATAACAAAGAGAAAGAAGCTTTCTGAGAAATTTCTTTGTGTTCTGTGAAATCATCTCACAGAGTTACAGCTTTCCCCTCAAGAAGCCTTTCGCTAAGACAGTTCTTGTGGAATTGGCAAAGTGATATTTGGAAGCCCATAGAGGGCTACGGTGAAAAAGGAAATATCCTCAGATGAAATCTCGAAAGAAGCTTTCTGAGAAATTGCTTAGTGTTCTGTTAATTCATCTCACAGAGTTACATCTGTATTTCGTGGATCTCTTTGCTAGCCTTATTTCTTTGGAGTCTGAGAACAGATATTTCAGATCCCTTTGAAGACTATAGGGCCAAAGGAAATATCCTCGGATAACAAAGAGAAAGAAGCTTTCTGAGAAACTTCTTTGTGTTCTGTGAAATCATCTCACAGAGTTACAGCTTTCCCCTCAAGAAGCCTTTCGCTAAGACACTTCTTGTGGAATTGGCAAAGTGATATTTGGAAGCCCATAGAGGGCTATGGTGAAAAGGAAAGATCCTCAGAAGAAATCTGGAAAGAAGCTTTCTGAGAAACTTCTGAGTGTTCTGTTAATTCATCTCACAGAATTACATCTGTATTTCGTGGATCTCTTTGCTAGCCTTATTTCTGTGGAATCTGAGAACAGATATTTCAGATCCCATTGAAGAATATAGGGCCAAAGGAAATATCCTCCGATAACAAAGAGAAAGAAGCTTTCTGAGAAACTTCTTTGTGTTCTGTGAAATCATCCCACAGAGTTACAGCTTTCCCCTCAAGAAGCCTTTCGCTAAGACAGTTCTTGTGGAATTGGCAAAGTGATATTTGGAAGCCCCTAGAGGGCTATGGTGAAAAAGGAAATATCCTCAGATGAAATCTGGAAAGAAGCTTTCTGAGAAACTGCTTAGTGTTCTTTTAATTCATCTCACAGAGTTACATCTGTATTTCGTGGATCTCTTTGCTAGCCTTATTTCTGTGGAATCGGAGAACAGATATTTCGGATCCCATTGAGGACTATAGGGCCAAAGGAAATAATCTCCGATAACAAAGAGAAGGAAACTTTCTGAGAAACTTCTTTGTGTTCTGTGAAATCATCTCACAGAGTTACAGCTTTCCCCTCAAGAAGCCTTTCACTAAGACAGTTCTTGTGGAATTGGCAACGTGATATTTGGAAGCCCATAGAGGGCTATGGTGAAAAAGGAAATATCCTCAGATGAAATCTGGAAAGAGCTTTCTGAGAAACTGCTGAGTGTTCTGTTAATTCATCTCACAGAGTTACATCTGTATTTCGTGGATCTCTTTGCTAGCCTTATTTCTGTGGAATCTGAGAACAGATATTTCGGATCCCATTGAAGACTATAGGGCCAAAGGAAATATCCTCGGATAACAAAGAGAAAGAAGCTTTCTGAGAAATTTCTTTGTGTTCTCTGAAATCATCTCACAGAGTTACAGCTTTCCCCTCAAGAAGCCTTTCGCTAAGACACTTCTTGTGGAACTGGCAAAGTGATATTTGGAAGCCCATAGAGGGCTATGGGGAAAAAGGAAATACCCTCAGATGAAATCTGGAAAGAAGCTTTCTGTGAAACTGCTTAGTGTTCTGTTAATTCATGTCACAGAGTTACATGTGTATTTCGTTGATCTCTTTGCTAGACTTATTTCTGTGGAATCTGAAAACAGATATTTCGGATCCCTTTGAAGACTATAGGGCCAAAGGAAATATCCTCCGATAACAAAGAGAAAGAAGCTTACTGAGAAACTTCTTTGTGTTCTGTGAAATCACCTCACAGAGTTACAGCTTTCCCCTCAAGAAGCCTTTCGCTAAGACAGTTCTTGTGGAATTGGCAAAGTGATATTTGGACGCCCCTAGAGGGCTATGGTGAAAAAGGAAATATCCTCAGACGAAATCTGGGAAGAAGCTTTCTGAGAAACTGCTTAGTGTTCTGTTAATTCTTCTCACAGAGTTACATCTGTATTTCGTGGATCTCTTTGCTAGCCTTATTTCTGTGGCATCTGAGAACAGATATTTCGGATCCCATTGAGGACTACAGGGCCAAAGGAAATAATCTCCGATAACAAAGAGAAGGAAGCTTTCTGAGAAACTTCTTAGTGTTCTGTGAAATCATCTCACAGAGTCACAGCTTTCCCCTCAAGAAGCCTTTCGCTAAGACAGTTCTTGTGGAATTGGCAAAGTGATATTTGGAAGCCCATAGAGGGCTATGGTGAAAAAGGAAATATCCTCAGATGAAATCTGGAAAGAGCTTTCTGAGAAACTGCTGAGTGTTCTGTTAATTCATCTCACAGAGTTACATCTGTATTTCGTGGATCTCTTTGCTAGCCTTATTTCTGTGGAATCTGAGAACAGATATTTCGGATCCCATTGAAGACTATAGCGCCAAAGGAAATATCCTCCGATAACAAAGAGAAAGAAGCTTTCTGAGAAACTTCTTTGTGTTCTGTGAAATCATCTCACAGAGTTACAGCTTTCCCCTCAAGAATCCTTTCGCTAAGACAGTTCTTGTGGAATTGGCAAAGTGATATTTGGAAGTCCATAGAGGGCTACGGTGAAAAAGGAAATATCCTCAGATGAAATCTCGAAAGAAGCTTTCTGAGAAACTGCTTAGTGTTCTGTTAATTCATCTCACAGAGTTACATCGGTATTTCGTCGATCTCTTTGCTAGCCTTATTTCTTTGGAGTCTGAGAACAGATATTTCGGATCCCTTTGAAGACTATAGGGCCAAAGGAAATATCCTCCGATAACAAAGAGAAAGAAGCTTTCTGAGAAACTTCTTTGTGTTCTGTGAAATCATCTCACAGAGTTACCGCTTTCCCCTCAAGAAGCCTTTCGCTAAGACAGTTCTTGGGGAATTGGCAAAGTGATATTTGGAAGCCGATAGAGGGCTATGGGGAAAAACGAAATATCCTCATATGAAATCTGGAAAGAATCTTTCTGAGAATCTGCTTAGTGTTCTGTTAATTCGTGTCACAGAGTTACATCTGTATTTCGTGTATCTCTTTGCTAGACTTATTTCTGTGGAATCTGAGAACAGATATTTAGGATCCCATTGAAGACTATAGTGCCAAAGGAAATATCCTCCGATAACAAAGAGAAAGAAGCTTACTGAGAAACTTTTTTGTGTTCTGTGAAATCATCTCACAGAGATACAGCTTTCCCCTCAAGAAGCCTTTCGCTAAGACAGTTCTTGTGGAATTGTCAAAGAGATATTTGGACGCCCCTAGAGGGCTATGGTAAAAAAGGAAATATCCTCAGATGCAATCTGGAAAGAAACTTTCTGAGAAACTGCTTAGTGTTCTGTTAATTCATCTCACAGAGTTACATCTGCATTTCGTGGATCTCTTTGCTAGCCTTATTTCTGTGGAATCTGAGAACAGATATTTCGGATCCCCTCAGGACTATAGGGTCAAAGGAAATAATCTCCGATAACAAAGAGAAGGAAGCTTTCTGAGAAACTTCTTTGTGTTCTGTGAAATCATCTCACAGAGTTACAGCTTTCCCCTCAAGAAGCCTTTCGCTAAGAAAGTTCTTGTGGAATTGGCAAAGTGATATTTGGAAGCCCATAGAGGGCTATGGTGAAAAATTAAATATCCTCACATGAAATCTGGAAAGAAGCTTCCTGAGAAACTGCTTAGTGTTCTGTTAATTCATCTCACAGAGTTACATCTGTATTTCGTGGATCTCTTTGCTAGCCTTATTTCTGTGGAATCTGAGAACAGATATTTCGGATTACTTTGCAGACTATAGGGCCAAAGGAAATATCCTCCGATAACAAAGAGAAAGAAGCTTTCTGAGAAACTTCTTTGTGTTCTGTGAAATCATCCCACAGAGTTACAGCTTTCCCATCAAGAAGCCTTTCGCTAAGACAGTTCTTGTGGAATTGGCAAAGTGATATTTGGAAGCCCATAGAGGGCTATGGTGAAAAAGGAAATATCCTCAGATGAAATCTGGAAAGAAGCTTTCTGAGAAACTGCTTAGTGTTCTGTTAATTCATCTCACGGAGTTACATCTGTATTTCGTGGATCTCTTTGCTAGCCTTATTTCTGTGGAATCTGAGAACAGATATTTCGGATCCCATTGAAGACTATAGGGCCAAAGGAAATATCCTCCGATAACAAAGAGAAAGAAGCTTTCTGAGAAACTTCTTTGTGCTCTGTGAAATCATCTCACAGAGTTACAGCTTTCCTCTCAAGAAGCCTTTCGCTAAGACAGTTCTTGTGGAATTGGCAAAGTGATATTTGGAAGCCCTTAGAGGGCTATGGTGAAAAAGGAAATATCCTCAGATGAAATCTGGAAAGAAGCTTTCTGAGAAACTGCTTAGTGTTCTGTTAATTCATCTCACAGAGTTACATCTGTATTTCGTGGATCTCTTTGCTAGCCTTATTTCTGTGGAATCTGAGAACAGATATTTCGGATCCCTTTGAAGACTATAGGGCCAAAGGAAATATCCTCCGATAACAAAGAGAAAGAAGCTTTCTGAGAAACTTCTTTGTGTTCTGTGAAATCATCTCACAGAGTTACAGCTTTCCCCTCAAGAAGCCTTTCGCTAAGACAGTTCTTGTGGAATTGGCAAAGTGATATTTGGAAGCCCATAGAGGGCTATGGTGAAAAAGGAAATATCCTCAGATGAAATCTGGAAAGAAGCTTTCTGAGAAACTGCTTAGTGTTCTGTTAATTCATCTCACAGAGTTACATCTGTATTTCGTGGCTCTCTTTGCTAGCCTTATTTCTGTGGAATCTGAGAACAGATATTTCGGATCCCTTTGAAGACTATAGGGCCAAAGGAAATATCCTCCGATAACAAAGAGAAAGAAGCTTTCTGAGAAACTTCTTTGTGTTCTGTGAAATCATCTCACAGAGTTACAGCTTTCCCCTCAAGAAGCCTTTCGCTAAGACAGTTCTTGTGGAATTGGCAAAGTGATATTTGGAAGCCCATAGAGGGCTATGGTGAAAAAGGAAATATCCTCAGATGAAATCTGGAAAGAAGCTTTCTGAGAAACTGCTGAGTGTTCTGTTAATTCATCTCACAGAGTTACATCTGTATTTCGTGGATCTCTTTGCTAGCCTTATTTCTGTGGAATCTGAGAACAGATATTTCGGATCCCTTGGAAGACTATAGGGCCAAAGGAAATATCCTCCGATAACAAAGAGAAAGAAGCTTTCTGAGAAACTTCTTTGTGTTCTGTGAAATCATCTCACAGAGTTACAGCTTTCCCCTCAAGAAGCCTTTCGCTAAGACAGTTCTTGTGGAATTGGCAAAGTGATATTTGGAAGCCCATAGAGGGCTACGGTGAAAAAGGAAATATCCTCAGATGAAATCTGGAAAGAAGCTTTCTGAGAAACTGCTTAGTGTTCTGTTAATTCATCTCACAGAGTTACATCTGTATTTCGTGGATCTCTTTGCTAGCCTTATTTCTTTTGAGTCTGAGAACAGATATTTCGGATCCCTTTGAAGACTATAGGGCCAAAGGAAATATCCTCCGATAACAAAGAGAAAGAAGCTTTCTGAGAAACTTCTTTGTGTTCTGTGAAATCATCTCACAGAGTTACAGCTTTCCCCTCAAGAAGCCTTTCGCTAAGACAGTTCTTGTGGAATTGGCAAAGTGATATTTGGAAGCCCATAGAGGGCTATGGTGAAAAAGGAAATATCCTCAGATGAAATCTGGAAGAGCTTTCTGAGAAACTGCTTAGTGTTCTGTTAATTCATCTCACAGAGTTACATCTGTATTTCGTGGATCTCTTTGCTAGCCTTATTTCTGTGGAATCTGAGAACAGATATTTCGGATCCCATTGAAGACTATAGGGCCAAAGGAAATATCCTCGGATAACAAAGAGAAAGAAGCTTTCTGAGAAATTTCTTTGTGTTCTCTGAAATCATCTCACAGAGTTACAGCTTTCCCCTCAAGAAGCCTTTCGCTAAGACAGTTCTTGTGGAATTGGCAAAGTGATATTTGGAAGCCCATAGAGGGCTATGGTGAAAAAGGAAATATCCTCAGATGAAATCTGGAAAGAAGATTTCTGCGAAACTGCTTAGTGTTCTGTTAGTTCATCTCACAGAGTTACATCTGTATTTCGTGGATCTCTTTGCTAGCCTTATTTCTGTGGAATCTGAGAACAGATATTTCGGATCCCTTTGAAGACTATAGGGCCAAAGGAAATATCCTCCGATAACAAAGAGAAAGAAGCTTTCTGAGAAACTTCTTTGTGTTCTGTGAAATCATCTCACAGAGTTACAGCTTTCCCCTCAAGAAGCCTTTCGCTAAGACAGTTCTTGTGGAATTGGCAAAGTGATATTTGGAAGCCCATAGAGGGCTATGGTGAAAAAGGAACTATCCTCACATGAAATCTGGAAAGAAGCTTTCTGAGAAACTGCTTAGTGTTCTGTTAATTCATCTCACAGAGTTACATCTGTATTTCGTGGATCTCTTTGCTAGCCTTATTTCTGTGGAATCTGAGAACAGATATTTCGGAACCCATTGAAGACTTTAGGGCCAAAGGAAATATCCTCCGATAACAAAGAGAAGGAAGCTTTCTGAGAAACTTCTTTGTGTTCTGTGAAATCATCTCACAGAGTTACAGCTTTCCCCTCAAGAAGCCTTTCGCTAAGATAGTTCTTGTGGAATTGGCAAAGTGATATTTGGAAGCCCATAGAGGGCTATGGTGAAAAAGGAAATATCCTCAGATGAAATCTGGAAAGAAGCTTTCTGAGAAACTGCTGAGTGTTCTGTTAATTCATCTCACAGAGTTACATCTGTATTTCGTGGATCTCTTTGCTAGCCTTACTTCTGTGGAATCTGAGAACAGATATTTCGGATTCCTTTGAAGACTATAGGGCCAAAGGAAATATCCTCCGATAACAAAGAGAAAGAAGCTTTCTGAGAAACTTCTTTGTGTTCTGTGAAATCATCTCACAGAGTTACAGCTTTCCCCTCAAGAAGCCTTTCGTTAAGACAGTTCTTGTGGAATTGGCAAAGTGATATTTGGAAGCCCATAGAGGGCTACGGTGAAAAAGGAAATATCCTCAGATGAAATCTGGAAAGAAGCTTTCTGAGAAACTGCTGAGTGTTCTGTTAATTCATCTCACAGAGTTACATCTGTATTTCGTGGATCTCTTTGCTAGCCTTATTTCTTTGGAATCTGAGAACAGATATTTCGGTTCCCTTTGAAGACTATAGGGCCAAAGGAAATATCCTCCGATAACAAAGAGAAAGAAGCTTTCTGAGAAACTTTTTTGTGTTCTGTGAAATCATCTCACAGAGTTACAGCTTTCCCCTCAAGAAGCCCTTCGCTAAGACAGTTCTTGTGGAATTGGCAAAGTGATATTTGGAAGCCCATAGAGGGCTACGGTGAAAAAGGAAATATCCTCAGATGAAATCTCGAAAGAAGCTTTCTGAGAAACTGCTTAGTGTTCTGTTAATTCATCTCACAGAGTTACATCTGTATTTCGTGGATCTCTTTGCTAGCCTTATTTCTTTGGAGTCTGAGAGCAGATATTTCGGATCCCATTGAAGACTATAGGGCCAAAGGAAATATCCTCCGATAACAAAGAGAAAGAAGCTTTCTGAGAAACTTCTTTGTGTTCTGTGAAATCATCTCACAGAGTTACAGCTTTCCCCTCAAGAAGCCTTTCGCTAAGACAGTTCTTGTGGAATTGGCAAAGTGATATTTGGAAGCCCATAGAGGGCTATGGTGAAAAAGGAAATATCCTCAGATGAAATCTGGAAAGAAGCTTTCTGAGAAACTGCTTAGTGTTCTGTTAATTCATCTCACAGAATTACATCTGTATTTCGTGGATCTCTTTGCTAGCCTTATTTCTGTGGAATCTGAGAACAGATATTTCGGATCCCATTGAAGACTATAGGGCCAAAGGAAATATCCTCCGATAACAAAGAGAAAGAAGCTTTCTGAGAAACTTCTTTGTGTTCTGTGAAATCATCTCACAGAGTTACAGCTTTCCCCTCAAGAAGCCTTTCGCTAAGACAGTTCTTGTGGAATTGGCAAAGTGATATTTGGAAGCCCCTAGAGGGCTATGGTGAAAAAGGAAATATCCTCAGATGAAATCTGGAAAGAAGCTTTCTGAGAAACTGCTTAGTGTTCTGTTAATTCATCTCACAGAGTTACATCTGTATTTCGTGGATCTCTTTGCTAGCCTTATTTCTGTGGAATCGGAGAACAGATATTTCGGATCCCATTGAGGACTATAGGGCCAAAGGAAATAATCTCCGATAACAAAGAGAAGGAAGCTTTCTGAGAAACTTCTTTGTGTTCTGTGAAATCATCTCACAGAGTTACAGCTTTCCCCTCAAGAAGCCTTTCGCTAAGACAGTTCTTGTGGAATTGGCAAAGTGATATTTGGAAGCCCATAGAGGGCTACGGTGAAAAAGGAAATATCCTCAGATGAAATCTGGAAAGAGCTTTCTGAGAAACTGCTGAGTGTTCTGTTAGTTCATCTCACAGAGTTACATCTGTATTTCGTGGATCTCTTTGCTAGCCTTATTTCTGTGGAATCTGAGAACAGATATTTCGGATCCCATTGAAGACTATAGGGCCAAAGGAAATATCCTCGGATAACAAAGAGAAAGAAGCTTTCTGAGAAATTTCTTTGTGTTCTCTGAAATCATCTCACAGAGTTACAGCTTTCCCCTCAAGAAGCCTTTCGCTAAGACAGTTCTTGTGGAATTGGAAAAGTGATATTTGGAAGCCCATAGAGGGCTATGGTGAAAAAGGAAATATCCTCACATGAAATCTGGAAAGAAGATTTCTGAGAAACTGCTGAGTGTTCTGTTAATTCATCTCACAGAGTTACATCTGTATTTCGTGGATCTCTTTGCTAGCCTTATTTCTGTGGAATCGGAGAACAGATATTTCGGATCCCATTGAGGACTATAGGGCCAAAGGAAATATCCTCCAATAACAAAGAGAAAGAAGCTTTCTGAGAAACTTCTTTGTGTTCTGTGAAATCATCTCACAGAGTTACAGCTTTCCCCTCAAGAAGCCTTTCGCTAAGACAGTTCTTGTGGAATTGGCAAAGTGATATTTGGAAGCCCATAGAGGGCTATGGTGAAAAAGGAAATATCCTCAGATGAAATCTGGGAGGAAGCTTTCTGAGAAACTGCTGAGTGTTCTGTTAATTCATCTCACAGAATTACATCTGTATTTCGTGGATCTCTTTGCTAGCCTTATTTCTGTGGAATCTGAGAACAGATATTTCGGATCCCATTGAAGACTATAGGGCCAAAGGAAATATCCTCCGATAACAAAGAGAAAGAAGCTTTCTGAGAAACTTCTTTGTGTTCTGTGAAATCATCTCACAGAGTTACAGCTTTCCCCTCAAGAAGCCTTTCGCTAAGACAGTTCTTGTGGAATTGGCAAAGTGATATTTGGAAGCCCATAGAGGGCTATGGTGAAAAAGGAAATATCCTCAGATGAAATCTGGAAAGAAGCTTTCTGAGAAACTGCTTAGTGTTCTGTTAATTCATCTCACAGAGTTACATCTGTATTTCGTGGATCTCTTTGCTAGCCTTATTTCTGTGGAATCTGAGGACAGATATTTCGGATCCCATTGAAGACTATAGGGCCAAAGGAAATTTCCTCCGATAACAAAGAGAAAAAAGCTTTCTGAGAAACTTCTTTGTGTTCTGTGAAATCATCTCACAGAGTTACAGCTTTCCCCTCAAGAAGCCTTTCGCTAAGACAGTTCTCGGGGAATTGGCAAAGTGATATTTGGAAGCCCATAGAGGGCTATGGGGAAAAAGGAAATATCCTCAGATGAAAACTGGAAAGAAGATTTCTGAGAAACTGCTGAGTGTTCTGTTAATTCATCTCACAGAGTTACATCTGTATTTCGTGGATCTCTTTGCTAGCCTTATTTCTGTGGAATCGGAGAACAGATATTTCGGATCCCCTTGAAGACTATAGGGCCAAAGGAAATATCCTCCGATAACAAAGAGAAAGAAGCTTTCTGAGAAACTTCTTTGTGTTCTGTGAAATCATCTCAGAGAGTTACAGCTTTCCCCTGAAGAAGCCTGTCGCTAAGACAGTTCTTGTGAAATTGGCAAAGCGATATTTGGAAGCCCATGGAGGGCTATGGTGAAAAAGGAAATATCCTCAGATGAAATCTGGAAAGAAGCTTTCTGTGAAACTGCTTAGTGTTCTGTTAATTCATCTCACAGAGTTACATCTGTATTTCGTGGATCTCTTTGCGAGCCTTATTTCTTTGGAACCTGAGAACAGATATTTCGGATCCCTTTGAAGACTATAGGGCCAAAGGAAATATCCTCCGATAACAAAGAGAAAGAAGCTTTCTGAGAAACTTCTTTGTGTTCTGTGAAATCATCTCACAGAGTTACAGCTTTCCCCTCAAGAAGCCTTTCGCTAAGACAGTTCTTGTGGAATTGGCAAAGTGATTATTGGAAGCCCATAGAGGGCTATGGTGAAAAAGGAAATATCCTCAGAAGAAATCTGGAAAGAAGCTTTCTGAGAAACTGCTTAGTGTTCTGTTAATTCATCTCACAGAGTTACATCTGTATTTCGTGGATCTCTTTGCTAGCCTTATTTTTGTGGAATCTGAGAACAGATATTTCGGATCCCATTGAAGACTTTAGGGCCAAAGGAAATATCCTCCGATAACAAAGAGAAAGAAGCTTTCTGAGAAACTTCTTTGTGTTCTGTGAAATCATCTCACAGAGTTACAGCTTTCCCCTCAAGAAGCCTTTCGCTAAGACAGTTCTTGTGGAATTGGCAAAGTGATATTTGGAACCCCTAGAGGGCTATGGTGAAAAAGGAAATATCCTCAGATGAAATCTGGAAAGAAGCTTTCTGAGAAACTGCTTAGTGTTCTGTTAATTCATCTCACAGAGTTACATCTGTATTTCGTGGATCTCTTTGCTAGCCTTATTTCTGTGGAATCTGAAAAGAGATATTTCGGATCCCTTTGAAGACTATAGGGCCAAAGGAAATATCCTCCTATAACAAAGAGAAAGAAGCTTTCTGAGAAACTTCTTTGTGTTCTGTGAAATCATCTCACAGAGTTACAGCTTTCCCCTCAAGAAGCCTTTCACTAAGACAGTTCTTGTGGAATTGGCAAAGTGATATTTGGAAGCCCATAGAGGGCTATGGTGAAAAAGGAAATATCCTCAGATGAAATCTGGAAAGAAGCTTTCTGAGACTGCTTAGTGTTCTGTTAATTCATCTCACAGAGTTACATCTGTATTTCGTGCATCTCTTTGCTAGCCTTATTTCTGTGGAATCTGAGAACAGATATTTCGGATCCCATTGAAGACTATAGGGCCAAAGGAAATATCCTCGGATAACAAAGAGAAAGAAGCTTTCTGAGAAACTTCTTTGTGTTCTGTGAAATCATCTCACAGAGTTACAGCTTTCCCCTCAAGAAGCCTTTCGCTAAGACAGTTCTTGTGGAATTGGCAAAGTGATATTTGGAAGCCAATAGAGGGCTATGGTGAAAAAGGAAATATCCTGAGATGAAATCTGGAAGGAAGCTTTCTGAGAAACTGCTGAGTGTTCTGTTAATTCATCCCACAGAGTTACATCTGTATTTCGTGGATCTCTTTGCTAGCCTTATTTCTGTGGAATCTGAGAACAGATATTTCGGATCCCTTTGAAGACTATAGGGCCAACGGAAACATCCTCCGATAACAAAGAGAAAGAAGCTTTCTGAGAAACTTCTTTGTGTTCTGTGAAATCATCTCACAGAGTTACAGCTTTCCCCTCAAGAAGCCTTTCGCTAAGACAGTTCTTGTGGAATTGGCAGAGTGATATTTGGAAGCCCATAGAGGGCTACGGTGAAAAAGGAAATATCCTCAGATGAAATCTCGAAAGAAGCTTTCTGAGAAACTGCTTAGTGTTCTGTTAATTCATCTCACAGAGTTACATCTGTATTTCGTGGATCTCTTTGCTAGCCTTATTTCTGTGGAATCTGAGAACAGATATTTCGGATCCCATTGAAGACTATAGGGCCAAAGGAAATATCCTCCGATAACAAAGAGAAAGAAGCTTTCTGAGAAACTTCTTTGTGTTCTGTGAAATCATCTCACAGAGTTACAGCTTTCCCCTCAAGAAGCCTTTCGCTAAGACAGTTCTTGTGGAATTGGCAGAGTGATATTTGGAAGCCCATAGAGGGCTACGGTGAAAAAGGAAATATCCTCAGATGAAATCTCGAAAGAAGCTTTCTGAGAAACTGCTTAGTGTTCTGTTAATTCATCTCACAGAGTTATATCTGTATTTCGTGGATCTCTTTGCTAGCCTTATTTCTTTGGAATCTGAGAACAGATATTTCGGATCCCATTGAAGACTATAGGGCCAAAGGAAATATCCTCCGATAACAAAGAGAAAGAAGCTTTCTGAGAAACTTCTTTGTGTTCTGTGAAATCATCTCACAGAGTTACAGCTTTCCCCTCAAGAAGCCTTTCGCTAAGACAGTTCTTGTGGAATTGGCAAAGTGATATTTGGAAGCCCATAGAGGGCTATGGTGAAGAAGGAAATATCCTCAGATGAAATCTGGAAGGAAGCTTTCTGAGAAACTGCTGAGTGTTCTGTTAATTCATCTCACAGAGTTACATCTGTATGTCGTGGATCTCTTTGCTAGCCTTATTTCTGTGGAATCTGAGAACAGATATTTCGGATCCCATTGAAGACTATAGGGCCAAAGGAAATATCCTCCGATAACAAAGAGAAAGAAGCTTTCTGAGAAACTTCTTTGTGTTCTGTGAAATCATCTCACAGAGTTACAGCTTTCCCCTCAAGAAGCCTTTCGCTAAGACAGTTCTTGTGGAATTGGCAAAGTGATAGTTTGGAAGCTCATAGAGGGGTATGGTGAAAAAGGAAATATCCTCAGATGAAATCTGGAAAGAAGCTTTCTGAAAAACTGCTGAGTGTTCTGTTAATTCATCTCACAGAGTTACATCTGTATTTCGTGGATCTCTTTGCTAGCCTTATTTCTGTGGAATCTGAGAACAGATATTTCGGATCCCATTGAAGACTATAGGGCCAAAGGAAATATCCTCCGATAACAAAGAGAAAGAAGCTTTCTGAGAAACTTCTTTGTGTTCTGTGAAATCATCTCACAGAGTTACAGCTTTCCCCTCAAGAAGCCTTTCGGTAAGACAGTTCTTGTGGAATTGGCAAAGTGATATTTGGAAGCCCCTAGAGGGCTATGGTGAAAATGGAAATATCCTCAGATGAAATCTGGAAAGAAGCTTTCTGAGAAACTGATGAGTGTTCTGTTAATTCATCTCACAGAGTTACATCTGTATTTCGTGGATCTCTTTGCTAGCCTTATTTCTGTGGAATCTGAGAACAGATATTTCGGATCCCTTTGAAGACTATAGGGCCAAAGGAAATATCCTCCGATAACAAAGAGAAAGAAGCTTTCTGAGAAACTTCTTTGTGTTCTGTGAAATCATCTCACAGAGTTACAGCTTTCCCCTCAAGAAGCCTTTCGCTAAGACAGTTCTTGTGGAATTGGCAAAGTGATATTTGGAAGCCCATAGAGGGCTATGGTGAAAAAGGAACTATCCTCACATGAAATCTGGAAAGAAGCTTTCTGAGAAACTGCTTAGTGTTCTGTTAATTCATCTCACAGAGTTACATCTGTATTTCGTGGATCTCTTTGCTAGCCTTATTTCTGTGGAATCTGAGAACAGATATTTCGGATCCCTTTGAAGACTATAGGGCCAAAGGAAATATCCTCCGATAACAAAGAGAAAGAAGCTTTCTGAGAAACTTCTTTGTGTTCTGTGAAATCATCTCACAGAGTTACAGCTTTCCCCTCAAGAAGCCTTTCGCTAAGACAGTTCTTGTGGAATTGGCAAAGTGATATTTGGAAGCCCATAGAGGGCTATGGTGAAAAAGGAACTATCCTCACATGAAATCTGGAAAGAAGCTTTCTGAGAAACTGCTTAGTGTTCTGTTAATTCATCTCACAGAGTTACATCTGTATTTCGTGGATCTCTTTGCTAGCCTTATTTCTGTGGAATCTGAGAACAGATATTTCGGATCCCATTGAAGACTATAGGGCCAAAGGAAATATCCTCCGATAACAAAGAGAAAGAAGCTTTCTGAGAAACTTCTTTGTGTTCTGTGAAATCATCTCACAGAGTTACAGCTTTCCCCTCAAGAAGCCTTTCGCTAA
This sequence comes from Macaca mulatta, assembly GCF_049350105.2. NCBI lineage: Eukaryota > Metazoa > Chordata > Mammalia > Primates > Cercopithecidae > Macaca > Macaca mulatta. Next base: position 28,075,907 of record NC_133420.1, read on the forward strand.
GACAGTTCTTGTGGTATTGGCAAAGTGATATTTGGAAGCCCATAGAGGGCTATGGTGAAAAAGGAAATATCCTCAGATGAAATCTGGAAAGAAGCTTTCTGAGAAACTGCTTAGTGTTCTGTTAATTCATCTCACAGAGTTACATCTGTATTTCATGGATCTCTTTGCTAGCCTTATTTCTGTGGAATCGGAGAACAGATATTTCGGATCCCATTGAGGACTATAGGGCCAAAGGAAATAATCTCCGATAACAAAGAGAAGGAAGCTTTCTGAGAAACTTCTTTGTGTTCTGTGAAATCATCTCACAGAGTTACAGTTTACCCTCAAGAAGCCTTTCGCTAAGACAGTTCTTGTGGAATTGGAAAAGTGATATTTGGAAGCCCATAGAGGGCTATGGTGAAAAAGGAAATATCCTCAGATGAAATCTGGAAAGAGCTTTCTGAGAAACTGCTGAGTGTTCTGTTAGTTCATCTCACAGAGTTACATCTGTATTTCGTGGATCTCTTTGCTAGCCTTATTTCTGTGGAATCTGAGAACAGATATTTCGGATCCCTTTGAAGACTATAGGGCCAAAGGAAATATCCTCCGATAACAAAGAGAAAGAAGCTTTCTGAGAAATTTCTTTGTGTTCTCTGAAATCATCTCACAGAGTTACAGCTTTCCCCTCAAGAAGCCTTTCGCTAAGACAGTTCTTGTGGAACTGGCAAAGTGATATTTGGAAGCCCATAGAGGGCTATGGTGAAAAAGGAAATATCCTCAGATGAAATCTGGAAAGAAGATTTCTGAGAAACTGCTGAGTGTTCTGTTAATTCATCTCACAGAGTTACATCTGTATGTCGTGGATCTCTTTGCTAGCCTTATTTCTGTGGAATCTGAGAACAGATATTTCGGATCCCATTGAAGACTATAGGGCCAAAGGAAATATCCTCCGATAACAAAGAGAAAGAAGCTTTTTGAGAAACTTCTTTGTGTTCTGTGAAATCATCTCACAGAGTTACAGCTTTCCCCTCAAGAAGCCTTTCGCTAAGACAGTTCTTGTGGAATTGGCAAAGTGATAGTTTGGAAGCCCATAGAGGGGTATGGTGAAAAAGGAAATATCCTCAGATGAAATCTGGAAAGAAGCTTTCTGAAAAACTGCTGAGTGTTCTCTTAATTCATCTCACAGAGTTACATCTGTATTTCGTGGATCTCTTTGCTAGCCTTATTTCTGTGGAATCTGAGAACAGATATTTCGGATCCCATTGAAGACTATAGGGCCAAAGGAAATATCCTCCGATAACAAAGAGAAAGAAGCTTTCTGAGAAACTTCTTTGTGTTCTGTGAAATCATCTCACAGAGTTACAGCTTTCCCCTCAAGAAGCCTTTCGCTAAGACAGTTCTTGTGGAATTGGCAAAGTGATATTTGGAAGCCCCTAGAGGGCTATGGTGAAAATGGAAATATCCTCAGATGAAATCTGGAAAGAAGCTTTCTGAGAAACTGATGAGTGTTCTGTTAATTCATCTCACAGAGTTACATCTGTATTTCGTGGATCTCTTTGCTAGCCTTATTTCTGTGGAATCTGAGAACAGATATTTCGGATCCCTTTGAAGACTATAGGGCCAAAGGAAATATCCTCCGATAACAAAGAGAAAGAAGCTTTCTGAGAAACTTCTTTGTGTTCTGTGAAATCATCTCACAGAGTTACAGCTTTCCCCTCAAGAAGCCTTTCGCTAAGACAGTTCTTGTGGAATTGGCAAAGTGATATTTGGAAGCCCATAGAGGGCTATGGTGAAAAAGGAACTATCCTCACATGAAATCTGGAAAGAAGCTTTCTGAGAAACTGCTTAGTGTTCTGTTAATTCATCTCACAGAGTTACATCTGTATTTCGTGGATCTCTTTGCTAGCCTTATTTCTGTGGAATCTGAGAACAGATATTTCGGATCCCATTGAAGACTATAGGGCCAAAGGAAATATCCTCCGATAACAAAGAGAAAGAAGCTTTCTGAGAAACTTCTTTGTGTTCTGTGAAATCATCTCACAGAGTTACAGCTTTCCCCTCAAGAAGCCTTTCGCTAAGACAGTTCTTGTGGTATTGGCAAAGTGATATTTGGAAGCCCATAGAGGGCTATGGTGAAAAAGGAAATATCCTCAGATGAAATCTGGAAAGAAGCTTTCTGAGAAACTGCTGAGTGTTCTGTTAATTCATCTCACAGAGTTACATCTGTATTTCGTGGATCTCTTTGCTAGCCTTATTTCTGTGTAATCTGAGAACAGATATTTCGGATCCCTTTGAAGACTATAGGGCCAAAGGAAATATCCTCCGATAACAAAGAGAAAGAAGCTTTCTGAGAAACTTCTTTGTGTTCTGTGAAATCATCTCACAGAGTTACAGCTTTCCCCTCAAGAAGCCTTTCGCTAAGACAGTTCTTGTGGAATTGGCAAAGTGATATTTGGAAACCCATAGAGGGCTACGGTGAAAAAGGAAATATCCTCAGATGAAATCTGGAAAGAAGCTTTCTGAGAAACTGCTGAGTGTTCTGTTAATTCATCTCACAGAGTTACATCTGTATTTCGTGGATCTCTTTGCTAGCCTTATTTCTTTGGAATCTGAGAACAGATATTTCGGTTCCCTTTGAAGACTATAGGGCCAAAGGAAATATCCTCCGATAACAAAGAGAAAGAAGCTTTCTGAGAAACTTCTTTGTGTTCTGTGAAATCATCTCACAGAGTTACAGCTTTCCCCTCAAGAAGCCCTTCGCTAAGACAGTTCTTGTGGAATTGGCAAAGTGATATTTGGAAGCCCATAGAGGGCTACGGTGAAAAAGGAAATATCCTCAGATGAAATCTCGAAAGAAGCTTTCTGAGAAACTGCTTAGTGTTCTGTTAATTCATCTCACAGAGTTACATCTGTATTTCGTGGATCTCTTTGCTAGCCTTATATCTTTGGAGTCTGAGAGCAGATATTTCGGATCCCATTGAAGACTATAGGGCCAAAGGAAATATCCTCCGATAACAAAGAGAAAGAAGCTTTCTGAGAAACTTCTTTGTGTTCTGTGAAATCATCTCACAGAGTTACAGCTTTCCCCTCAAGAAGCCTTTCGCTAAGACAGTTCTTGTGGAATTGGCAAAGTGATATTTGGAAGCCCATAGAGGGCTATGGTGAAAAAGGAAATATCCTCAGATGAAATCTGGAAAGAAGCTTTCTGAGAAACTGCTTAGTGTTCTGTTAATTCATCTCACAGAATTACATCTGTATTTCGTGGATCTCTTTGCTAGCCTTATTTCTGTGGAATCTGAGAACAGATATTTCGGATCCCATTGAAGACTATAGGGCCAAAGGAAATATCCTCCGATAACAAAGAGAAAGAAGCTTTCTGAGAAACTTCTTTGTGTTCTGTGAAATCATCTCACAGAGTTACAGCTTTCCCCTCAAGAAGCCTTTCGCTAAGACAGTTCTTGTGGAATTGTCAAAGTGATATTTGGAAGCCCCAAGAGGGCTATGGTGAAAAAGGAAATATCCTCAGATGAAATCTGGAAAGAAGCTTTCTGAGAAACTGCTTAGTGTTCTGTTAATTCATCTCACAGAGTTACATCTGTATTTCGTGGATCTCTTTGCTAGCCTTATTTCTGTGGAATCGGAGAACAGATATTTCGGATCCCATTGAGGACTATAGGGCCAAAGGAAATAATCTCCGATAACAAAGAGAAGGAAGCTTTCTGAGAAACTTCTTTGTGTTCTGTGAAATCATCTCACAGAGTTACAGCTTTACCCTCAAGAAGCCTTTCGCTAAGACAGTTCTTGTGGAATTTGAAAAGTGATATTTGGAAGCCCATAGAGGGCTATGGTGAAAAAGGAAATATCCTCAGATGAAATCTGGAAAGAGCTTTCTGAGAAACTGCTGAGTGTTCTGTTAGTTCATCTCACAGAGTTACATCTGTATTTCGTGGATCTCTTTGCTAGCCTTATTTCTGTGGAATCTGAGAACAGATATATCGGATCCCTTTGAAGACTATAGGGCCAAAGGAAATATCCTCCGATAACAAAGAGAAAGAAGCTTTCTGAGAAATTTCTTTGTGTTCTCTGAAATCATCTCACAGAGTTACAGCTTTCCCCTCAAGAAGCCTTTCGCTAAGACAGTTCTTGTGGAACTGGCAAAGTGATATTTGGAAGCCCATAGAGGGCTATGGTGAAAAAGGAAATATCCTCAGATGAAATCTGGAAAGAAGATTTCTGAGAAACTGCTGAGTGTTCTGTTAATTCATCTCACAGAGTTACATCTGTATTTCGTGGATCTCTTTGCTAGCCTTATTTCTGTGGAATCGGAGAACAGATATTTCGGATCCCATTGAGGACTATAGGGCCAAAGGAAATATCCTCCGATAACATAGAGAAAGAAGCTTTCTGAGAAACTTCTTTGTGTTCTGTGAAATCATCTCACAGAGTTACAGCTTTCCCCTCAGGAAGCCTTTCGCTAAGACAGTTCTTGTGGAATTGGCAAAGTGATATTTGGAAGCCCTTAGAGGGCTATGGTGAAAAAGGAAATATCCTCAGATGAAATCTGGAAAGAAGCTTTCTGAGAAACTGCTTAGTGTTCTGTTAATTCACCTCACAGAGTTACATCTGTATTTCGTGGATCTCTTTGCTAGCCTTATTTCTTTGGAATCTGAGAACAGATATTTCGGATCCCATTGAAGACTATAGGTCCAAAGGAAATATCCTCCGATAACAAAGAGAAAGAAGCTTTCTGAGAAACTTCTTTGTGTTCTGTGAAATCATCTCACACAGTTACAGCTTACCCCTCAAGAAGCCTTTCGCTAAGACAGTGCTTGTGGAATTGGCAAAGTGATATTTGGAAGCACATAGAGGGCTATGTTGAAAAAGGAAATGTCCTCAGATGAAATCTGGAAAGAAGCTTTCTGAGAAACTGCTTAGTGTTCTGTTAATTCATCTCACAGAGTTACATCTGTATTTCGTGGATCTCTTTGCTAGCCTTATTTCTGTGGAATCTGAGAACAGATATTTCGGATCCCATTGAAGACTATGGGGCCAAAGGAAATTTCCTCCGATAACAAAGAGAAAGAAGCTTTCTGAGAAACTTCTTTGTGTTCTGTGAAATCATCTCACAGAGTTACAGCTTTCCCCTCAAGAAGCCTTTCGCTAAGACAGTTCTTGTGGAATTGGCAAAGTGATATTTGGAAGCCCATAGAGGGCTATGGTGAAAAAGGAAATATCCTCAGATGAAATCTGGGAGGAAGCTTTCTGAGAAACTGCTGAGTGTTCTGTTAATTCATCTCACAGAATTACATCTGTATTTCGTGGATCTCTTTGCTAGCCTTATTTCTGTGGAATCTGAGAACAGATATTTCGGATCCTTTGAAGACTATAGGGCCAAAGGAAATATCCTCCGATAACAAAGAGAAAGAAGCTTTCTGAGAAACTTCTTTGTGTTCTGTGAAATCATCTCACAGAGTTACAGCTTTCCCCTCAGAAGCCTTTCGCTAAGACAGTTCTTGTGGAATTTGCAAAGTGATATTTGGAAGCCCATAGAGGGCTATGGTGAAAAAGGAAATATCCTCAGATGAAATCTGGAAAGAAGCTTTCTGAGAAACTGCTTAGTGTTCTGTTAATTCATCTCACAGAGTTACATCTGTATTTCGTGGATCTCTTTGCTAGCCTTATTTCTGTGGAATCTGAGGACAGATATTTCGGATCCCATTGAAGACTATAGGGCCAAAGGAAATTTCCTCCGATAACAAAGAGAAAGAAGCTTTCTGAGAAACTTCTTTGTGTTCTGTGAAATCATCTCACAGAGTTACAGCTTTCCCCTCAAGAAGCCTTTCGCTAAGACAGTTCTTGGGGAATTGGCAAAGTGATATTTGGAAGCCCATAGAGGGCTATGGGGAAAAAGGAAATATCCTCAGATGAAATCTGGAAAGAAGCTTTCTGAGAAACTGCTTAGTGTTCTGTTAATTCGTGTCACAGAGTTACATCAGTATTTCGTGGATCTCTTTGCTAGACTTATTTCTGTGGAATCTGAGAACAGATATTTCGGATCCCTTTGAAGACTATAGGGCCAAAGGAAATATCCTCCGATAGCAAAGAGAAAGAAGCTTACTGAGAAACTTTTTTGTGTTCTGTGAAATCATCTCACAGAGTTACAGCTTTCCCCTCAAGAAGCCTTTCGCTAAGACAGTTCTTGTGGAATTGGCAAAGTGATAGTTTGGAAGCCCATAGAGGGGTATGGTGAAAAAGGAAATATCCTCAGATGAAATCTGGAAAGAAGCTTTCTGAAAAACTGCTGAGTGTTCTGTTAATTCATCTCACAGAGTTACATCTGTATTTCGTGGATCTCTTTGCTAGCCTTATTTCTGTGGAATCTGAGAACAGATATTTCGGATCCCATTGAAGACTATAGGGCCAAAGGAAATATCCTCCGATAACAAAGAGAAAGAAGCTTTCTGAGAAACTTCTTTGTGTTCTGTGAAATCATCTCACAGAGTTACAGCTTTCCCCTCAAGAAGCCTTTCGCTAAGACAGTTCTTGTGGAATTGGCAAAGTGATATTTGGAAGCCCCTAGAGGGCTATGGTGAAAAAGGAAATATCCTCAGATGAAATCTGGAAAGAAGCTTTCTGAGAAACTGCTGAGTGTTCTGTTAATTCATCTCACAGAGTTACATCTGTATTTCGTAGATCTCTTTGCTAGCCTTATTTCTCTGGAATCTGAGAACAGATATTTCGGATCCCTTTGAAGACTATAGGGCCAAAGGAAATATCCTCCGATAACAAAGAGAAAGAAGCTTTCTGAGAAACTTCTTTGTGTTCTGTGAAATCATCTCACAGAGTTACAGCTTTCCCCTCAAGAAGCCTTTCGCTAAGACAGTTCTTGTGGAATTGGCAAAGTGATATTTGGAAGCCCCTAGAGGGCTATGGTGAAAAAGGAAATATCCTCAGATGAAATCTGGAAAGAAGCTTTCTGAGAAACTGCTTAGTGTTCTGTTAATTCATCTCACAGAGTTACATCTGTATTTCGTGGATCTCTTTGCTAGCCTTATTTCTGTGGAATCTGAGAACAGATATTTCGGATCCCATTGAAGACTATAGGGCCAAAGGAAATATCCTCCGATAACAAAGAGAAAGAAGCTTTCTGAGAAACTTCTTTGTGTTCTGTGAAATCATCTCAGAGAGTTACAGCTTTCCCCTGAAGAAGCCTTTCGCTAAGACAGTTCTTGTGGAATTGGCAAAGTGATATTTGGAAGCCCATAGAGGGCTATGGTGAAAAAGGAAATATCCTCAGATGAAATCTGGAAAGAAGCTTTCTGTGAAACTGCTTAGTGTTCTGTTAATTCATCTCACAGAGTTACATCTATATTTCGTGGATCTCTTTGCTAGCCTTATTTCTTTGGAATCTGAGAACAGATATTTCGGATCCCATTGAAGACTATAGGGCCAAAGGAAATATCCTCCGATAACAAAGAGAAAGAAGCTTTCTGAGAAACTTCTTTGTGTTCTGTGAAATCATCAAACAGAGTTACAGCTTTCCCCTCAAGAAACCTTTCGCTAGGACAGTTCTTCTGGAATTGGCAAATTGATATTTGGAAGCCCATAGAGGGCTATGGTGAAAAAGGAAATATCCTCAGATGAAATCTGGAAAGAAGCTTTCTGAGAAACTGCTTAGTGTTCTGTTAATTCATCTCACAGAGTTACATCTCTATTTCGTGGATCTCTTTGCTAGCCTTATTTTTGTGGAATCTGAGAACAGATATTTCGGATCCCTTTGAAGACTATAGGGCCAAAGGAAATATCCTCCGATAACAAAGAGAAAGAAGCTTTCTGAGAAACTTCTTTGTGTTCTGTGAAATCATCTCACAGAGTTACAGCTTTCCCCTCAAGAAGCCTTTCGCTAAGACAGTTCTTGTGGAATTGGCAAAGTGATATTTGGAAGCCCATAGAGGGCTATGGTGAAAAAGGAAATATCCTCAGATGAAATCTGGAAAGAAGCTTTCTGAGAAACTGCTGAGTGTTCTGTTAATTCATCTCACAGAATTACATCTGTATTTCGTGGATCTCTTTGCTAGCCTTATTTCTGTGGAATCTGAGAACAGATATTTCGGATCCCATTGAAGACTATAGGGCCAAAGGAAATATCCTCCGATAACAAAGAGAAAGAAGCTTTCTGAGAAACTTCTTTGTGTTCTGTGAAATCATCTCAGAGAGTTACAGCTTTCCCCTTAAGAAGCCTTTCGCTAAGACAGTTCTTGTGGAATTGGCAAAGTGATATTTGGAAGCCCATAGAGGGCTATGGTGAAAAAGGAAATATCCTCAGATGAAATCTGGAAAGAAGCTTTCTGTGAAACTGCTTAGTGTTCTGTTAATTCATCTCACAGAGTTACATCTGTATTTCGTGGATCTCTTTGCTAGCCTTATTTCTGTGGAATCTGAGAACAGATATTTCGGATCCCATTGAAGACTATAGGGCCAAAGGAAATATCCTCCGATAACAAAGAGAAAGAAGCTTTCTGAGAAACTACTTTGTGTTCTGTGAAATCATCAAACAGAGTTACAGCTTTCCCCTCAAGAAACCTTTCGCTAGGACAGTTCTTCTGGAATTGGCAAAGTGATATTTGGAAGCCCATAGAGGGCTATGGTGAAAAAGGAAATATCCTCAGATGAAATCTGGAAAGAAGCTTTCTGTGAAACTGCTTAGTGTTCTGTTAATTCATCTCACAGAGTTACATCTGTATTTCGTGGATCTCTTTGCTAGCCTTATTTTTGTGGAATCTGAGAACAGATATTTCGGATCCCATTGAAGACTATAGGGCCAAAGGAAATATCCTCCGATAACAAAGAGAAAGAAGCTTTCTGAGAAACTTCTTTGTGTTCTGTGAAATCATCTCACAGAGTTACAGCTTTCCCCTCAAGAAGCCTTTCGCTAAGACAGTTCTTGTGGAATTGGCAAAGTGATATTTGGAAGCCCATAGAGGGCTATGGTGAAAAAGGAAATATCCTCAGATGAAATCTGGAAAGAAGCTTTCTGTGAAACTGCTTAGTGTTCTGTTAATTCATCTCACAGAGTTACATCTGTATTTCGTGGATCTCTTTGCTAGCCTTATTTCTGTGGAATCTGAAAACAGATATTTCGGATCCCTTTGAAGACTATAGGGCCAAAGGAAATATCCTCCGATAACAAAGAGAAAGAAGCTTTCTGAGAAACTTCTTTGTGTTCTGTGAAATCATCTCAGAGAGTTACAGCTTTCCCCTCAAGAAGCCTTTCACTAAGACAGTTCTTGTGGAATTGGCAAAGTGATATTTGGAAGCCCATAGAGGGCTATGGTGAAAAAGGAAATATCCTCAGATGAAATCTGGAAAGAAGCTTTCTGAGACTGCTTAGTGTTCTGTTAATTCATCTCACAGAGTTACATCTGTATTTCGTGCATCTCTTTGCTAGCCTTATTTCTGTGGAATCTGAGAACAGATATTTCGGATCCCATTGAAGACTATAGGGCCAAAGGAAATATCCTCCGATAACAAAGAGAAAGAAGCTTTCTGAGAAACTTTTTTGTGTTCTGTGAAATCATCTCACAGAGTTACAGCTTTCCCCTCAAGAAGCCTTTCGCTAAGACAGTTCTTCTGGAATTGGCAAAGTGATATTTGGAAGCCCGTAGAGGGCTATGGTGAAAAAGGAAATATCCTCAGATGAAATCTGGAAGGAAGCTTTCTGAGAAACTGCTGACTGTTCTGTTAATTCATCTCACAGAGTTACATCTGTATTTCGTGGATCTCTTTGCTAGCCTTATTTCTGTGGAATCTGAGAACAGATATTTCGGATCCCATTGAAGACTATAGGGCCAAAGGAAACATCCTCCGATAACAAAGAGAAAGAAGCTTTCTGAGAAACTTCTTTGTGTTCTGTGAAATCATCTCACAGAGTTACAGCTTTCCCCACAAGAAGCCTTTCGCTAAGACAGTTCTTGTGGAATTGGCAGAGTGATATTTGGAAGCCCATAGAGGGCTACGGTGAAAAAAGAAATATCCTCAGATGAAATCTCGAAAGAAGCTTTCTGAGAAACTGCTTAGTGTTCTGTTAATTCATCTCACAGAGTTACATCTGTATTTCGTGGATCTCTTTGCTAGCCTTATTTCTGTGGAATCTGAGAACAGATATTACGGATCCCATTGAAGACTATAGGGCCAAAGGAAATATCCTCCGATAACAAAGAGAAAGAAGCTTTCTGAGAAACTTCTTTGTGTTCTGTGAAATCATGTCACAGAGTTACAGCTTTCCCCTCAAGAAGCCTTTCGCTAAGACAGTTCTTGTGGAATTGGCAGAGTGATATTTGGAAGCCCATAGAGGGCTATGGTGAAAAAGGAAATATCCTCAGATGAAATCTCGAAAGAAGCTTTCTGAGAAAGTGCTTAGTGTTCTGTTAATTCATCTCACAGAGTTATATCTGAATTTCGTGGATCTCTTTGCTAGCCTTATTTCTTTGGAATCTGAGAACAGATATTTCGGATCCCATTGAAGACTATAGGGCCAAAGGAAATATCCTCCGATAACAAAGAGAAAGAAGCTTTCTGAGAAACTTCTTTGTGTTCTGTGAAATCATCTCACAGAGTTACAGCTTTCCCCTCAAGAAGCCTTTCGCTAAGACAGTTCTTGTGGAATTGGCAAAGTGATATTTGGAAGCCCATAGAGGGCTATGGTGAAAAAGGAAATATCCTCAGATGAAATCTGGAAGGAAGCTTTCTGAGAAACTGCTGAGTGTTCTGTTAATTCATCTCACAGAGTTACATCTGTATGTCGTGGATATCTTTGCTAGCCTTATTTCTGTGGAATCTGAGAACAGATATTTCGGATCCCTTTGAAGACTATAGGGCCAAAGGAAATATCCTCCGATAACAAAGAGAAAGAAGCTTTCTGAGAAACTTCTTTGTGTTCTGTGAAATCATCTCACAGAGTTACAGCTTTCCCCTCAAGAAGCCTTTCGCTAAGACAGTTCTTGTGGAATTGGCAAAGTGATAGTTTGGAAGCCCATAGAGGGGTATGGTGAAAAAGGAAATATCCTCAGATGAAATCTGGAAAGAAGCTTTCTGAGAAACTGCTGAGTGTTCTGTTAATTCATCTCACAGAGTTACATCTGTATGTCGTGGATCTCTTTGCTAGCCTTATTTCTGTGGAATCTGAGAACAGATATTTCGGATCCCAATGAAGACTATAGGGCCAAAGGAAATATCCTCCGATAACAAAGAGAAAGAAGCTTTCTGAGAAACTTCTTTGTGTTCTGTGAAATCATCTCACAGAGTTACAGCTTTCCCCTCAAGAAGCCTTTCGCTAAGACAGTTCTTGTGGAATTGGCAAAGTGATATTTGGAAGCCCCTAGAGGGCTATGGTGAAAAAGGAAATATCCTCAGATGAAATCTGGAAAGAAGCTTTCTGAGAAACTGCTGAGTGTTCTGTTAATTCATCTCACAGAGTTACATCTGTATTTCGTGGATCTCTTTGCTAGCCTTATTTCTGTGGAATCTGAGAACAGATATTTCGGATCCCATTGATGACTATAGGGCCAAAGGAAATATCCTCCGATAACAAAGAGAAAGAAGCTTTCTGAGAAACTTCTTTGTGTTCTGTGAAATCATCTCAGAGAGTTACAGCTTTCCCCTGAAGAAGCCTTTCGCTAAGACAGTTCTTGTGGAATTGGCAAAGTGATATTTGGAAGCCCATAGAGGGCTATGGTGAAAAAGGAAATATCCTCAGATGAAATCTGGAAAGAAGCTTTCTGTGAAACTGCTTAGTGTTCTGTTAATTCATCTCAGAGAGTTATATCTGTATTTCGTGGATCTCTTTGCTAGCCTTATTTCTTTGGAATCTGAGAACAGATATTTCGGATCCCATTGAAGACTATAGGGCCAAAGGAAATATCCTCCGATAACAAAGAGAAAGAAGCTTTCTGAGAAACTTCTTTGTGTTCTGTGAAATCATCAAACAGAGTTACAGCTTTCCCCTCAAGAAACCTTTCGCTAGGACAGTTCTTCTGGAATTGGCAAATTGATATTTGGAAGCCCATAGAGGGCTATGGTGAAAAAGGAAATATCCTCAGATGAAATCTGGAAAGAAGCTTTCTGAGAAACTGCTTAGTGTTCTGTTAATTCATCTCACAGAGTTACATCTCTATATCGTGGATCTCTTTGCTAGCCTTATTTTTGTGGAATCTGAGAACAGATATTTCGGATCCCTTTGAAGACTATAGGGCCAAAGGAAATATCCTCCGATAACAAAGAGAAAGAAGCTTTCTGAGAAACTTTTTTGTGTTCTGTGAAATCATCTCACAGAGTTACAGCTTTCCCCTCAAGAAGCCTTTCGCTAAGACAGTTCTTCTGGAATTGGCAAAGTGATATTTGGAAGCCCGTAGAGGGCTATGGTGAAAAAGGAAATATCCTCAGATGAAATCTGGAAGGAAGCTTTCTGAGAAACTGCTGACTGTTCTGTTAATTCATCTCACAGAGTTACATCTGTATTTCGTGGATCTCTTTGCTAGCCTTATTTCTGTGGAATCTGAGAACAGATATTTCGGATCCCATTGAAGACTATAGGGCCAAAGGAAACATCCTCCGATAACAAAGAGAAAGAAGCTTTCTGAGAAACTTCTTTGTGTTCTGTGAAATCATCTCACAGAGTTACAGCTTTCCCCACAAGAAGCCTTTCGCTAAGACAGTTCTTGTGGAATTGGCAGAGTGATATTTGGAAGCCCATAGAGGGCTACGGTGAAAAAAGAAATATCCTCAGATGAAATCTCGAAAGAAGCTTTCTGAGAAACTGCTTAGTGTTCTGTTAATTCATCTCACAGAGTTACATCTGTATTTCGTGGATCTCTTTGCTAGCCTTATTTCTGTGGAATCTGAGAACAGATATTACGGATCCCATTGAAGACTATAGGGCCAAAGGAAATATCCTCCGATAACAAAGAGAAAGAAGCTTTCTGAGAAACTTCTTTGTGTTCTGTGAAATCATGTCACAGAGTTACAGCTTTCCCCTCAAGAAGCCTTTCGCTAAGACAGTTCTTGTGGAATTGGCAGAGTGATATTTGGAAGCCCATAGAGGGCTATGGTGAAAAAGGAAATATCCTCAGATGAAATCTCGAAAGAAGCTTTCTGAGAAAGTGCTTAGTGTTCTGTTAATTCATCTCACAGAGTTATATCTGAATTTCGTGGATCTCTTTGCTAGCCTTATTTCTTTGGAATCTGAGAACAGATATTTCGGATCCCATTGAAGACTATAGGGCCAAAGGAAATATCCTCCGATAACAAAGAGAAAGAAGCTTTCTGAGAAACTTCTTTGTGTTCTGTGAAATCATCTCACAGAGTTACAGCTTTCCCCTCAAGAAGCCTTTCGCTAAGACAGTTCTTGTGGAATTGGCAAAGTGATATTTGGAAGCCCATAGAGGGCTATGGTGAAAAAGGAAATATCCTCAGATGAAATCTGGAAGGAAGCTTTCTGAGAAACTGCTGAGTGTTCTGTTAATTCATCTCACAGAGTTACATCTGTATGTCGTGGATATCTTTGCTAGCCTTATTTCTGTGGAATCTGAGAACAGATATTTCGGATCCCTTTGAAGACTATAGGGCCAAAGGAAATATCCTCCGATAACAAAGAGAAAGAAGCTTTCTGAGAAACTTCTTTGTGTTCTGTGAAATCATCTCACAGAGTTACAGCTTTCCCCTCAAGAAGCCTTTCGCTAAGACAGTTCTTGTGGAATTGGCAAAGTGATAGTTTGGAAGCCCATAGAGGGGTATGGTGAAAAAGGAAATATCCTCAGATGAAATCTGGAAAGAAGCTTTCTGAGAAACTGCTGAGTGTTCTGTTAATTCATCTCACAGAGTTACATCTGTATGTCGTGGATCTCTTTGCTAGCCTTATTTCTGTGGAATCTGAGAACAGATATTTCGGATCCCAATGAAGACTATAGGGCCAAAGGAAATATCCTCCGATAACAAAGAGAAAGAAGCTTTCTGAGAAACTTCTTTGTGTTCTGTGAAATCATCTCACAGAGTTACAGCTTTCCCCTCAAGAAGCCTTTCGCTAAGACAGTTCTTGTGGAATTGGCAAAGTGATATTTGGAAGCCCCTAGAGGGCTATGGTGAAAAAGGAAATATCCTCAGATGAAATCTGGAAAGAAGCTTTCTGAGAAACTGCTGAGTGTTCTGTTAATTCATCTCACAGAGTTACATCTGTATTTCGTGGATCTCTTTGCTAGCCTTATTTCTGTGGAATCTGAGAACAGATATTTCGGATCCCATTGATGACTATAGGGCCAAAGGAAATATCCTCCGATAACAAAGAGAAAGAAGCTTTCTGAGAAACTTCTTTGTGTTCTGTGAAATCATCTCAGAGAGTTACAGCTTTCCCCTGAAGAAGCCTTTCGCTAAGACAGTTCTTGTGGAATTGGCAAAGTGATATTTGGAAGCCCATAGAGGGCTATGGTGAAAAAGGAAATATCCTCAGATGAAATCTGGAAAGAAGCTTTCTGTGAAACTGCTTAGTGTTCTGTTAATTCATCTCAGAGAGTTATATCTGTATTTCGTGGATCTCTTTGCTAGCCTTATTTCTTTGGAATCTGAGAACAGATATTTCGGATCCCATTGAAGACTATAGGGCCAAAGGAAATATCCTCCGATAACAAAGAGAAAGAAGCTTTCTGAGAAACTTCTTTGTGTTCTGTGAAATCATCAAACAGAGTTACAGCTTTCCCCTCAAGAAACCTTTCGCTAGGACAGTTCTTCTGGAATTGGCAAATTGATATTTGGAAGCCCATAGAGGGCTATGGTGAAAAAGGAAATATCCTCAGATGAAATCTGGAAAGAAGCTTTCTGAGAAACTGCTTAGTGTTCTGTTAATTCATCTCACAGAGTTACATCTCTATATCGTGGATCTCTTTGCTAGCCTTATTTTTGTGGAATCTGAGAACAGATATTTCGGATCCCTTTGAAGACTATAGGGCCAAAGGAAATATCCTCCGATAACAAAGAGAAAGAAGCTTTCTGAGAAACTTCTTTGTGTTCTGTGAAATCTTCTCACAGAGTTACAGCTTTCCCCTCAAGAAGCCTTTTGCTAAGACAGTTCTTGTGGAATTGGCAAAGTGATATTTGGAAGCCCATAGAGGGCTATGGTGAAAAAGGAAATATCCTCAGATGAAATCTGGAAAGAAGCTTTCTGTGAAACTGCTTAGTGTTCTGTTAATTCATCTCACAGAGTTACATCTGTATTTCCTGGATCTCTTTGCTAGCCTTATTTCTGTGGAATCTGAAAACAGATATTTCGGATCCCTTTGAAGACTATAGGGCCAAAGGAAATATCCTCCGATAACAAAGAGAAAGAAGCTTTCTGAGAAACTTCTTTGTGTTCTGTGAAATCATCTCACAGAGTTACAGCTTTCGCCTCAAGAAGCCTTTCACTAAGACAGTTCTTGTGGAATTGGCAAAGTGATATTTGGAAGCCCATAGAGGGCTATGGTGAAAAAGGAAATATCCTCAGATGAAATCTGGAAAGAAGCTTTCTGAGACTGCTTAGTGTTCTGTTAATTCATCTCACAGAGTTACATCTGTATTTCGTGCATCTCTTTGCTAGTCTTATTTCTGTGGAATCTGAGAACAGATATTTCGGATCCCATTGAAGACTATAGGGCCAAAGGAAATATCCTCCGATAACAAAGAGAAAGAAGCTTTCTGAGAAACTTCTTTGTGTTCTGTGACATCATCTCACAGAGTTACAGCTTTCCCCTCAAGAAGCCTTTCGCTAAGACAGTTCTTGTGGAATTGGCAAAGTGATATTTGGAAGCCCATAGAGGGCTATGGTGAAAAAGGAAATATCCTGAGATGAAATCTGGAAGGAAGCTTTCTGAGAAACTGCTGAGTGTTCTGTTAATTCATCTCACAGAGTTACATCTGTATTTCGTGGATCTCTTTGCTAGCCTTATTTCTGTGGAATCTGAGAACAGATATTTCGGATCCCATTGAAGACTATAGGGCCAAAGGAAACATGCTCCGATAACAAAGAGAAGGAAGCTTTCTGAGAAACTTCTTTGTGTTCTGTGAAATCATCTCACAGAGTTACAGCTTTCCCCTCAAGAAGCCTTTCGCTAAGACAGTTCTTGTGGAATTGGCAGAGTGATATTTGGAAGCCCATAGAGGGCTATGGTGAAAAACGAAATATCCTCAGATGAAACCTCGAAAGAAGCTTTCTGAGAAACTGCTTAGTGTTCTGTTAATTCATCTCACAGAGTTACATCTGTATTTCGTGGATCTCTTTGCTAGCCTTATTTCTTTGGAATCTGAGAACAGATATTTCGGATCCCATTGAAGACTATAGGGCCAAAGGAAACATCCTCCGATAACAAAGAGAAGGAAGCTTTCTGAGAAACTTCTTTGTGTTCTGTGAAATCATCTCACAGAGTTACAGCTTTCCCCTCAAGAAGCCTTTCGCTAAGACAGTTCTTGTGGAATTGGCAGAGTGATATTTGGAAGCCCATAGAGGGCTATGGTGAAAAACGAAATATCCTCAGATGAAACCTCGAAAGAAGCTTTCTGAGAAACTGCTTAGTGTTCTGTTAATTCATCTCACAGAGTTACATCTGTATTTCGTGGTTCTCTTTGCTAGCCTTATTTCTTTGGAATCTGAGAACAGATATTTCGGATCCCATTGAAGACTATAGGGCCAAAGGAAATATCCTCCGATAACAAAGAGAAAGAAGCTTTCTGAGAAACTTCTTTGTGTTCTGTGAAATCATCAAGCAGAGTTACAGCTTTCCCCTCAAGAAACCTTTCGCTAGGACAGTTCTTCTGGAATTGGCAAAGTGATATTTGGAAGCCCATAGAGGGCTATGGTGAAAAAGGAAATATCCTCAGATGAAATCTGGAAAGAAGCTTTCTGTGAAACTGCTTAGTGTTCTGTTAATTCATCTCACAGAGTTACATCTGTATTTCGTGGATCTCTTTGCTAGCCTTATTTTTGTGGAATCTGAGAACAGATATTTCGGATCCCATTGAAGACTATAGGGCCAAAGGAAATATCCTCCGATAACAAAGAGAAAGAAGCTTTCTGAGAAACTTCTTTGTGTTCTGTGAAATCATCTCACAGAGTTACAGCTTTCCCCTCAAGAAGCCTTTCGCTAAGACAGTTCTTGTGGAATTGGCAAAGTGATATTTGGAAGCCCATAGAGGGCTACGGGGAAAAAGGAAATATCCTCAGATGAAAACTGGAAAGAAGATTTCTGAGAAACTGCTGAGTGTTCTGTTAATTCATCTCACAGAGTTACATCTGTATTTCGTGGATCTCTTTGCTAGCCTTATTTCTGTGGAATCGGAGAACAGATATTTCGGATCCCCTTGAAGACTATAGGGCCAAAGGAAATATCCTCCGATAACAAAGAGAAAGAAGCTTTCTGAGAAACTTCTTTGTGTTCTGTGAAATCATCTCAGAGAGTTACAGCTTTCCCCTGAAGAAGCCTGTCGCTAAGACAGTTCTTGTGAAATTGGCAAAGCGATATTTGGAAGCCCATGGAGGGCTATGGTGAAAAAGGAAATATCCTCAGATGAAATCTGGAAAGAAGCTTTCTGTGAATCTGCTTAGTGTTCTGTTAATTCATCTCACAGAGTTACATCTGTATTTCGTGGATCTCTTTGCTAGCCTTATTTCTTTGGAATCTGAGAACAGATATTTCGGATCCCTTTGAAGACTATAGGGCCAAAGGAAATATCCTCCGATAACAAAGAGAAAGAAGCTTTCTGAGAAACTTCTTTGTGTTCTGTGAAATCATCTCACAGAGTTACAGCTTTCCCCTCAAGAAGCCTTTCGCTAAGACAGTTCTTGTGGAATTGGCAAAGTGATTATTGGAAGCCCATAGAGGGCTATGGTGAAAAAGGAAATATCCTCAGAAGAAATCTGGAAAGAAGCTTTCTGAGAAACTGCTTAGTGTTCTGTTAATTCATCTCACAGAGTTACATCTGTATTTCGTGGATCTCTTTGCTAGCCTTATTTTTGTGGAATCTGAGAACAGATATTTCGGATCCCATTGAAGCCTATAGGGCCAAAGGAAATATCCTCCGATAACAAAGAGAAAGAAGCTTTCTGAGAAACTTCTTTGTGTTCTGTGAAATCATCTCACAGAGTTACAGCTTTCCCCTCAAGAAGCCTTTCGCTAAGACAGTTCTTGTGGAATTGGCAAAGTGATATTTGGAACCCCTAGAGGGCTATGGTGAAAAAGGAAATATCCTCAGATGAAATCTGGAAAGAAGCTTTCTGAGAAACTGCTTAGTGTTCTGTTAATTCATCTCACAGAGTTACATCTGTATTTCGTGGATCTCTTTGCTAGCCTTATTTCTGTGGAATCTGAAAAGAGATATTTCGGATCCCTTTGAAGACTATAGGGCCAAAGGAAATATCCTCCGATAACAAAGAGAAAGAAGCTTTCTGAGAAACTTCTTTGTGTTCTGTGAAATCATCTCACAGAGTTACAGCTTTCCCCTCAAGAAGCCTTTCACTAAGACAGTTCTTGTGGAATTGGCAAAGTGATATTTGGAAGCCCATAGAGGGCTATGGTGAAAAAGGAAATATCCTCAGATGAAATCTGGAAAGAAGCTTTCTGAGACTGCTTAGTGTTCTGTTAATTCATCTCACAGAGTTACATCTGTATTTCGTGCATCTCTTTGCTAGCCTTATTTCTGTGGAATCTGAGAACAGATATTTCGGATCCCATTGAAGACTATAGGGCCAAAGGAAATATCCTCGGATAACAAAGAGAAAGAAGCTTTCTGAGAAACTTCTTTGTGTTCTGTGAAATCATCTCACAGAGTTACAGCTTTCCCCTCAAGAAGCCTTTCGCTAAGACAGTTCTTGTGGAATTGGCAAAGTGATATTTGGAAGCCAATAGAGGGCTATGGTGAAAAAGGAAATATCCTGAGATGAAATCTGGAAGGAAGCTTTCTGAGAAACTGCTGAGTGTTCTGTTAATTCATCCCACAGAGTTACATCTGTATTTCGTGGATCTCTTTGCTAGCCTTATTTCTGTGGAATCTGAGAACAGATATTTCGGATCCCTTTGAAGACTATAGGGCCAAAGGAAACATCCTCCGATAACAAAGAGAAAGAAGCTTTCTGAGAAACTTCTTTGTGTTCTGTGAAATCATCTCACAGAGTTACAGCTTTCCCCTCAAGAAGCCTTTCGCTAAGACAGTTCTTGTGGAATTGGCAGAGTGATATTTGGAAGCCCATAGAGGGCTACGGTGAAAAAGGAAATATCCTCAGATGAAATCTCGAAAGAAGCTTTCTGAGAAACTGCTTAGTGTTCTGTTAATTCATCTCACAGAGTTACATCTGTATTTCGTGGATCTCTTTGCTAGCCTTATTTCTGTGGAATCTGAGAACAGATATTTCGGATCCCATTGAAGACTATAGGGCCAAAGGAAATATCCTCCGATAACAAAGAGAAAGAAGCTTTCTGAGAAACTTCTTTGTGTTCTGTGAAATCATCTCAGAGAGTTACAGCTTTCCCCTGAAGAAGCCTTTCGCTAAGACAGTTCTTGTGGAATTGGCAAAGTGATATTTGGAAGCCCATAGAGGGCTATGGTGAAAAAGGAAATATCCTCAGATGAAATCTGGAAAGAAGCTTTCTGTGAAACTGCTTAGTGTTCTGTTAATTCATCTCAGAGAGTTATATCTGTATTTCGTGGATCTCTTTGCTAGCCTTATTTCTTTGGAATCTGAGAACAGATATTTCGGATCCCATTGAAGACTATAGGGCCAAAGGAAATATCCTCCGATAACAAAGAGAAAGAAGCTTTCTGAGAAACTTCTTTGTGTTCGGTGAAATCATCAAACAGAGTTACAGCTTTCCCCTCAAGAAACCTTTCGCTAGGACAGTTCTTCTGGAATTGGCAAATTGATATTTGGAAGCCCATGGAGGGCTATGGTGAAAAAGGAAATATCCTCAGATGAAATCTGGAAAGAAGCTTTCTGAGAAACTGCTTAGTGTTCTGTTAATTCATCTCACAGAGTTACATCTCTATATCGTGGATCTCTTTGCTACCCTTATTTTTGTGGAATCTGAGAACAGATATTTCGGATCCCTTTGAAGACTATAGGGCCAAAGGAAATATCCTCCGATAACAAAGAGAAAGAAGCTTTCTGAGAAACTTCTTTGTGTTCTGTGAAATCTTCTCACAGAGTTACAGCTTTCCCCTCAAGAAGCCTTTTGCTAAGACAGTTCTTGTGGAATTGGCAAAGTGATATTTGGAAGCCCATAGAGGGCTATGGTGAAAAAGGAAATATCCTCAGATGAAATCTGGAAAGAAGCTTTCTGTGAAACTGCTTAGTGTTCTGTTAATTCATCTCACAGAGTTACATCTGTATTTCCTGGATCTCTTTGCTAGCCTTATTTCTGTGGAATCTGAAAACAGATATTTCGGATCCCTTTGAAGACTATAGGGCCAAAGGAAATATCCTCCGATAACAAAGAGAAAGAAGCTTTCTGAGAAACTTCTTTGTGTTCTGTGAAATCATCTCACAGAGTTACAGCTTTCGCCTCAAGAAGCCTTTCACTAAGACAGTTCTTGTGGAATTGGCAAAGTGATATTTGGAAGCCCATAGAGGGCTATGGTGAAAAAGGAAATATCCTCAGATGAAATCTGGAAAGAAGCTTTCTGAGACTGCTTAGTGTTCTGTTAATTCATCTCACAGAGTTACATCTGTATTTCGTGCATCTCTTTGCTAGTCTTATTTCTGTGGAATCTGAGAACAGATATTTCGGATCCCATTGAAGACTATAGGGCCAAAGGAAATATCCTCCGATAACAAAGAGAAAGAAGCTTTCTGAGAAACTTCTTTGTGTTCTGTGACATCATCTCACAGAGTTACAGCTTTCCCCTCAAGAAGCCTTTCGCTAAGACAGTTCTTGTGGAATTGGCAAAGTGATATTTGGAAGCCCATAGAGGGCTATGGTGAAAAAGGAAATATCCTGAGATGAAATCTGGAAGGAAGCTTTCTGAGAAACTGCTGAGTGTTCTGTTAATTCATCTCACAGAGTTACATCTGTATTTCGTGGATCTCTTTGCTAGCCTTATTTCTGTGGAATCTGAGAACAGATATTTCGGATCCCATTGAAGACTATAGGGCCAAAGGAAACATGCTCCGATAACAAAGAGAAGGAAGCTTTCTGAGAAACTTCTTTGTGTTCTGTGAAATCATCTCACAGAGTTACAGCTTTCCCCTCAAGAAGCCTTTCGCTAAGACAGTTCTTGTGGAATTGGCAGAGTGATATTTGGAAGCCCATAGAGGGCTATGGTGAAAAACGAAATATCCTCAGATGAAACCTCGAAAGAAGCTTTCTGAGAAACTGCTTAGTGTTCTGTTAATTCATCTCACAGAGTTACATCTGTATTTCGTGGATCTCTTTGCTAGCCTTATTTCTTTGGAATCTGAGAACAGATATTTCGGATCCCATTGAAGACTATAGGGCCAAAGGAAACATCCTCCGATAACAAAGAGAAGGAAGCTTTCTGAGAAACTTCTTTGTGTTCTGTGAAATCATCTCACAGAGTTACAGCTTTCCCCTCAAGAAGCCTTTCGCTAAGACAGTTCTTGTGGAATTGGCAGAGTGATATTTGGAAGCCCATAGAGGGCTATGGTGAAAAACGAAATATCCTCAGATGAAACCTCGAAAGAAGCTTTCTGAGAAACTGCTTAGTGTTCTGTTAATTCATCTCACAGAGTTACATCTGTATTTCGTGGATCTCTTTGCTAGCCTTATTTTTGTGGAATCTGAGAACAGATATTTCGGATCCCATTGAAGACTATAGGGCCAAAGGAAATATCCTCCGATAACAAAGAGAAAGAAGCTTTCTGAGAAACTTCTTTGTGTTCTGTGAAATCATCTCACAGAGTTACAGCTTTCCCCTCAAGAAGCCTTTCGCTAAGACAGTTCTTGTGGAATTGGCAAAGTGATATTTGGAAGCCCATAGAGGGCTATGGGGAAAAAGGAAATATCCTCAGATGAAAACTGGAAAGAAGATTTCTGAGAAACTGCTGAGTGTTCTGTTAATTCATCTCACAGAGTTACATCTGTATTTCGTGGATCTCTTTGCTAGCCTTATTTCTGTGGAATCGGAGAACAGATATTTCGGATCCCCTTGAAGACTATAGGGCCAAAGGAAATATCCTCCGATAACAAAGAGAAAGAAGCTTTCTGAGAAACTTCTTTGTGTTCTGTGAAATCATCTCAGAGAGTTACAGCTTTCCCCTGAAGAAGCCTGTCGCTAAGACAGTTCTTGTGAAATTGGCAAAGCGATATTTGGAAGCCCATGGAGGGCTATGGTGAAAAAGGAAATATCCTCAGATGAAATCTGGAAAGAAGCTTTCTGTGAAACTGCTTAGTGTTCTGTTAATTCATCTCACAGAGTTACATCTGTATTTCGTGGATCTCTTTGCTAGCCTTATTTCTTTGGAATCTGAGAACAGATATTTCGGATCCCTTTGAAGACTATAGGGCCAAAGGAAATATCCTCCGATAACAAAGAGAAAGAAGCTTTCTGAGAAACTTCTTTGTGTTCTGTGAAATCATCTCACAGAGTTACAGCTTTCCCCTCAAGAAGCCTTTCGCTAAGACAGTTCTTGTGGAATTGGCAAAGTGATTATTGGAAGCCCATAGAGGGCTATGGTGAAAAAGGAAATATCCTCAGAAGAAATCTGGAAAGAAGCTTTCTGAGAAACTGCTTAGTGTTCTGTTAATTCATCTCACAGAGTTACATCTGTATTTCGTGGATCTCTTTGCTAGCCTTATTTTTGTGGAATCTGAGAACAGATATTTCGGATCCCATTGAAGCCTATAGGGCCAAAGGAAATATCCTCCGATAACAAAGAGAAAGAAGCTTTCTGAGAAACTTCTTTGTGTTCTGTGAAATCATCTCACAGAGTTACAGCTTTCCCCTCAAGAAGCCTTTCGCTAAGACAGTTCTTGTGGAATTGGCAAAGTGATATTTGGAACCCCTAGAGGGCTATGGTGAAAAAGGAAATATCCTCAGATGAAATCTGGAAAGAAGCTTTCTGAGAAACTGCTTAGTGTTCTGTTAATTCATCTCACAGAGTTACATCTGTATTTCGTGGATCTCTTTGCTAGCCTTATTTCTGTGGAATCTGAAAAGAGATATTTCGGATCCCTTTGAAGACTATAGGGCCAAAGGAAATATCCTCCGATAACAAAGAGAAAGAAGCTTTCTGAGAAACTTCTTTGTGTTCTGTGAAATCATCTCACAGAGTTACAGCTTTCCCCTCAAGAAGCCTTTCACTAAGACAGTTCTTGTGGAATTGGCAAAGTGATATTTGGAAGCCCATAGAGGGCTATGGTGAAAAAGGAAATATCCTCAGATGAAATCTGGAAAGAAGCTTTCTGAGACTGCTTAGTGTTCTGTTAATTCATCTCACAGAGTTACATCTGTATTTCGTGGATCTCTTTGCTAGCCTTATTTCTGTGGAATCTGAGAACAGATATTTCGGATCCCATTGAAGACTATAGGGCCAAAGGAAATATCCTCGGATAACAAAGAGAAAGAAGCTTTCTGAGAAACTTCTTTGTGTTCTGTGAAATCATCTCACAGAGTTACAGCTTTCCCCTCAAGAAGCCTTTCGCTAAGACAGTTCTTGTGGAATTGGCAAAGTGATATTTGGAAGCCAATAGAGGGCTATGGTGAAAAAGGAAATATCCTGAGATGAAATCTGGAAGGAAGCTTTCTGAGAAACTGCTGAGTGTTCTGTTAATTCATCCCACAGAGTTACATCTGTATTTCGTGGATCTCTTTGCTAGCCTTATTTCTGTGGAATCTGAGAACAGATATTTCGGATCCCTTTGAAGACTATAGGGCCAAAGGAAACATCCTCCGATAACAAAGAGAAAGAAGCTTTCTGAGAAACTTCTTTGTGTTCTGTGAAATCATCTCACAGAGTTACAGCTTTCCCCTCAAGAAGCCTTTCGCTAAGACAGTTCTTGTGGAATTGGCAGAGTGATATTTGGAAGCCCATAGAGGGCTACGGTGAAAAAGGAAATATCCTCAGATGAAATCTGGAAAGAAGCTTTCTGAGAAACTGCTTAGTGTTCTGTTAATTCATCTCACAGAGTTACATCTGTATTTCGTGGATCTCTTTGCTAGCCTTATTTCTGTGGAATCTGAGAACAGATATTTCGGATCCCATTGAAGACTATAGGGCCAAAGGAAATATCCTCCGATAACAAAGAGAAAGAAGCTTTCTGAGAAACTTCTTTGTGTTCTGTGAAATCATCTCACAGAGTTACAGCTTTCCCCTCAAGAAGCCTTTCGCTAAGACAGTTCTTGTGGAATTGGCAGAGTGATATTTGGAAGCCCATAGAGGGCTACGGTGAAAAAGGAAATATCCTCAGATGAAATCTCGAAAGAAGCTTTCGGAGAAACTGCTTAGTGTTCTGTTAATTCATCTCACAGAGTTATATCTGTATTTCGTGGATCTCTTTGCTAGCCTTATTTCTTTGGAATCTGAGAACAGATATTTCGGATCCCATTGAAGACTATAGGGCCAAAGGAAATATCCTCCGATAACAAAGAGAAAGAAGCTTTCTGAGAAACTTCTTTGTGTTCTGTGAAATCATCTCACAGAGTTACAGCTTTCCCCTCAAGAAGCCTTTCGCTAAGACAGTTCTTGTGGAATTGGCAAAGTGATATTTGGAAGCCCATAGAGGGCTATGGTGAAAAAGGAAATATCCTCAGATGAAATCTGGAAGGAAGCTTTCTGAGAAACTGCTGAGTGTTCTGTTAATTCATCTCACAGAGTTACATCTGTATGTCGTGGATCTCTTTGCTAGCCTTATTTCTGTGGAATCTGAGAACAGATATTTCGGATCCCATTGAAGACTATAGGGCCAAAGGAAATATCCTCCGATAACAAAGAGAAAGAAGCTTTCTGAGAAACTTCTTTGTGTTCTGTGAAATCATCTCACAGAGTTACAGCTTTCCCCTCAAGAAGCCTTTCGCTAAGACAGTTCTTGTGGAATTGGCAAAGTGATAGTTTGGAAGCTCATAGAGGGGTATGGTGAAAAAGGAAATATCCTCAGATGAAATCTGGAAAGAAGCTTTCTGAAAAACTGCTGAGTGTTCTGTTAATTCATCTCACAGAGTTACATCTGTATTTCGTGGATCTCTTTGCTAGCCTTATTTCTGTGGAATCTGAGAACAGATATTTCGGATCCCATTGAAGACTATAGGGCCAAAGGAAATATCCTCCGATAACAAAGAGAAAGAAGCTTTCTGAGAAACTTCTTTGTGTTCTGTGAAATCATCTCACAGAGTTACAGCTTTCCCCTCAAGAAGCCTTTCGCTAAGACAGTTCTTGTGGAATTGGCAAAGTGATATTTGGAAGCCCCTAGAGGGCTATGGTGAAAATGGAAATATCCTCAGATGAAATCTGGAAAGAAGCTTTCTGAGAAACTGATGAGTGTTCTGTTAATTCATCTCACAGAGTTACATCTGTATTTCGTGGATCTCTTTGCTAGCCTTATTTCTGTGGAATCTGAGAACAGATATTTCGGATCCCTTTGAAGACTATAGGGCCAAAGGAAATATCCTCCGATAACAAAGAGAAAGAAGCTTTCTGAGAAACTTCTTTGTGTTCTGTGAAATCATCTCACAGAGTTACAGCTTTCCCCTCAAGAAGCCTTTCGCTAAGACAGTTCTTGTGGATTTGGCAAAGTGATATTTGGAAGCCCATAGAGGGCTATGGTGAAAAAGGAACTATCCTCACATGAAATCTGGAAAGAAGCTTTCTGAGAAACTGCTTAGTGTTCTGTTAATTCATCTCACAGAGTTACATCTGTATTTCGTGGATCTCTTTGCTAGCCTTATTTCTGTGGAATCTGAGAACAGATATTTCGGATCCCTTTGAAGACTATAGGGCCAAAGGAAATATCCTCCGATAACAAAGAGAAAGAAGCTTTCTGAGAAACTTCTTTGTGTTCTGTGAAATCATCTCACAGAGTTACAGCTTTCCCCTCAAGAAGCCTTTCGCTAAGACAGTTCTTGTGGAATTGGCAAAGTGATATTTGGAAGCCCATAGAGGGCTATGGTGAAAAAGGAACTATCCTCACATGAAATCTGGAAAGAAGCTTTCTGAGAAACTGCTTAGTGTTCTGTTAATTCATCTCACAGAGTTACATCTGTATTTCGTGGATCTCTTTGCTAGCCTTATTTCTGTGGAATCTGAGAACAGATATTTCGGATCCCATTGAAGACTATAGGGCCAAAGGAAATATCCTCCGATAACAAAGAGAAAGAAGCTTTCTGAGAAACTTCTTTGTGTTCTGTGAAATCATCTCACAGAGTTACAGCTTTCCCCTCAAGAAGCCTTTCGCTAAGACAGTTCTTGTGGTATTGGCAAAGTGATATTTGGAAGCCCATAGAGGGCTATGGTGAAAAAGGAAATATCCTCAGATGAAATCTGGAAAGAAGCTTTCTGAGAAACTGCTGAGTGTTCTGTTAATTCATCTCACAGAGTTACATCTGTATTTCGTGGATCTCTTTGCTAGCCTTATTTCTGTGGAATCTGAGAACAGATATTTCGGATCCCTTTGAAGACTATAGGGCCAAAGGAAATATCCTCCGATAACAAAGAGAAAGAAGCTTTCTGAGAAACTTCTTTGTGTTCAGTGAAATCATCTCACAGAGTTACAGCTTTCCCCTCAAGAAGCCTTTCGCTAAGACAGTTCTTGTGGAATTGGCAAAGTGATATTTGGAAACCCATAGAGGGCTACGGTGAAAAAGGAAATATCCTCAGATGAAATCTGGAAAGAAGCTTTCTGAGAAACTGCTGAGTGTTCTGTTAATTCATCTCACAGAGTTACATCTGTATTTCGTGGATCTCTTTGCTAGCCTTATTTCTTTGGAATCTGAGAACAGATATTTCGGTTCCCTTTGAAGACTATAGGGCCAAAGGAAATATCCTCCGATAACAAAGAGAAAGAAGCTTTCTGAGAAACTTCTTTGTGTTCTGTGAAATCATCTCACAGAGTTACAGCTTTCCCCTCAAGAAGCCTTTCGCTAAGACAGTTCTTGTGGAATTGGCAAAGTGGTATTTGGAAGCCCCAAGAGGGCTATGGTGATAAAGGAAATATCCTCAGATGAAATCTGGAAAGAAGCTTTCTGAGAAACTGCTTAGTGTTCTGTTAATTCATCTCACAGAGTTACATCTGTATTTCGTGGATCTCTTTGCTAGTCTTATTTCTGTGGAATCGGAGAACAGATATTTCGGATCCCATTGAGGACTATAGGGCCAAAGGAAATAATCTCCGATAACAAAGAGAAGGAAGCTTTCTGAGAAACTTCTTTGTGTTCTGTGAAATCATCTCACAGAGTTACAGTTTACCCTCAAGAAGCCTTTCGCTAAGACAGTTCTTGTGGAATTGGAAAAGTGATATTTGGAAGCCCATAGAGGGCTATGGTGAAAAAGGAAATATCCTCAGATGAAATCTGGAAAGAGCTTTCTGAGAAACTGCTGAGTGTTCTGTTAGTTCATCTCACAGAGTTACATCTGTATTTCGTGGATCTCTTTGCTAGCCTTATTTCTGTGGAATCTGAGAACAGATATTTCGGATCCCTTTGAAGACTATAGGGCCAAAGGAAATATCCTCCGATAACAAAGAGAAAGAAGCTTTCTGAGAAATTTCTTTGTGTTCTGTGAAATCATCTCACAGAGTTACAGCTTTCCCCTCAAGAAGCCTTTCGCTAAGACAGTTCTTGTGGAATTGGCAAAGTGATATTTGGAAGCCCATAGAGGGCTATGGTGAAAAAGGAACTATCCTCACATGAAATCTGGAAAGAAGCTTTCTGAGAAACTGCTTAGTGTTCTGTTAATTCATCTCACAGAGTTACATCTGTATTTCGTGGATCTCTTTGCTAGCCTTATTTCTGTGGAATCTGAGAACAGATATTTCGGATCCCTTTGAAGACTATAGGGCCAAAGGAAATATCCTCCGATAACAAAGAGAAAGAAGCTTTCTGAGAAACTTCTTTGTGTTCTGTGAAATCATCTCACAGAGTTACAGCTTTCCCCTCAAGAAGCCTTTCGCTAAGACAGTTCTTGTGGAATTGGCAAAGTGATATTTGGAAGCCCATAGAGGGCTATGGTGAAAAAGGAACTATCCTCACATGAAATCTGGAAAGAAGCTTTCTGAGAAACTGCTTAGTGTTCTGTTAATTCATCTCACAGAGTTACATCTGTATTTCGTGGATCTCTTTGCTAGCCTTATTTCTGTGGAATCTGAGAACAGATATTTCGGATCCCATTGAAGACTATAGGGCCAAAGGAAATATCCTCCGATAACAAAGAGAAAGAAGCTTTCTGAGAAACTTCTTTGTGTTCTGTGAAATCATCTCACAGAGTTACAGCTTTCCCCTCAAGAAGCCTTTCGCTAAGACAGTTCTTGTGGAATTGGCAAAGTGATATTTGGAAGCCCATAGAGGGCTATGGTGAAAAAGGAAATATCCTCAGATGAAATCTGGAAAGAAGCTTTCTGAGAAACTGCTGAGTGTTCTGTTAATTCATCTCACAGAGTTACATCTGTATTTCGTGGATCTCTTTGCTAGCCTTATTTCTGTGGAATCTGAGAACAGATATTTCGGATCCCTTTGAAGACTATAGGGCCAAAGGAAATATCCTCCGATAACAAAGAGAAAGAAGCTTTCTGAGAAACTTCTTTGTGTTCTGTGAAATCATCTCACAGAGTTACAGCTTTCCCCTCAAGAAGCCTTTCGCTAAGACAGTTCTTGTGGAATTGGCAAAGTGATATTTGGAAACCCATAGAGGGCTACGGTGAAAAAGGAAATATCCTCAGATGAAATCTGGAAAGAAGCTTTCTGAGAAACTGCTGAGTGTTCTGTTAATTCATCTCACAGAGTTACATCTGTATTTCGTGGATCTCTTTGCTAGCCTTATTTCTTTGGAATCTGAGAACAGATATTTCGGTTCCCTTTGAAGACTATAGGGCCAAAGGAAATATCCTCCGATAACAAAGAGAAAGAAGCTTTCTGAGAAACTTCTTTGTGTTCTGTGAAATCATCTCACAGAGTTACAGCTTTCCCCTCAAGAAGCCTTTCGCTAAGACAGTTCTTGTGGAATTGGCAAAGTGATATTTGGAAGCCCCTAGAGGGCTATGGTGAAAAAGGAAATATCCTCAGATGAAATCTGGAAAGAAGCTTTCTGAGAAACTGCTGAGTGTTCTGTTAATTCATCTCACAGAATTACATCTGTATTTCGTGGATCTCTTTGCTAGCCTTATTTCTGTGGAATCTGAGAACAGATATTTCGGATCCCATTGAAGACTATAGGGCCAAAGGAAATATCCTCCGATAACAAAGAGAAAGAAGCTTTCTGAGAAACTTCTTTGTGTTCTGTGAAATCATCTCACAGAGTTACAGCTTTCCCCTCAAGAAGCCTTTCGCTAAGACAGTTCTTGTGGAATTGGCAAAGTGATATTTGGAAGCCCCAAGAGGGCTATGGTGAAAAAGGAAATATCCTCAGATGAAATCTGGAAAGAAGCTTTCTGAGAAACTGCTTAGTGTTCTGTTAATTCATCTCACAGAGTTACATCTGTATTTCGTGGATCTCTTTGCTAGCCTTATTTCTGTGGAATCGGAGAACAGATATTTCGGATCCCATTGAGGACTATAGGGCCAAAGGAAATAATCTCCGATAACAAAGAGAAGGAAGCTTTCTGAGAAACTTCTTTGTGTTCTGTGAAATCATCTCACAGAGTTACAGCTTTACCCTCAAGAAGCCTTTCGCTAAGACAGTTCTTGTGGAATTGGAAAAGTGATATTTGGAAGCCCATAGAGGGCTATGGTGAAAAAGGAAATATCCTCAGATGAAATCTGGAAAGAGCTTTCTGAGAAACTGCTGAGTGTTCTGTTAGTTCATCTCACAGTGTTACATCTGTATTTCGTGGATCTCTTTGCTAGCCTTATTTCTGTGGAATCTGAGAACAGATATTTCGGATCCCTTTGAAGACTATAGGGCCAAAGGAAATATCCTCCGATAACAAAGAGAAAGAAGCTTTCTGAGAAATTTCTTTGTGTTCTCTGAAATCATCTCACAGAGTTACAGCTTTCCCCTCAAGAAGCCTTTCGCTAAGACAGTTCTTGTGGAACTGGCAAAGTGATATTTGGAAGCCCATAGAGGGCTATGGTGAAAAAGGAAATATCCTCAGATGAAATCTGGAAAGAAGATTTCTGAGAAACTGCTGAGTGTTCTGTTAATTCATCTCACAGAGTTACATCTGTATTTCGTGGATCTCTTTGCTAGCCTTATTTCTGTGGAATCGGAGAACAGATATTTCGGATCCCATTGAGGACTATAGGGCCAAAGGAAATATCCTCCGATAACAAAGAGAAAGAAGCTTTCTGAGAAACTTCTTTGTGTTCTGTGAAATCATCTCACAGAGTTACAGCTTTCCCCTCAGGAAGCCTTTCGCTAAGACAGTTCTTGTGGAATTTTCAAAGTGATATTTGGAAGCCCATAGAGGGCTATGGTGAAAAAGGAAATATCCTCAGATGAAATCTGGAAAGAAGCTTTCTGAGAAACTGCTTAGTGTTCTGTTAATTCACCTCACAGAGTTACATCTGTATTTCGTGGATCTCTTTGCTAGCCTTATTTCTTTGGAATCTGAGAACAGATATTTCGGATCCCATTGAAGACTATAGGTCCAAAGGAAATATCCTCCGATAACAAAGAGAAAGAAGCTTTCTGAGAAACTTCTTTGTGTTCTGTGAAATCATCTCACACAGTTACAGCTTACCCCTCAAGAAGCCTTTCGCTAAGACAGTGCTTGTGGAATTGGCAAAGTGATATTTGGAAGCACATAGAGGGCTATGTTGAAAAAGGAAATGTCCTCAGATGAAATCTGGAAAGAAGCTTTCTGAGAAACTTCTTTGTGTTCTGTGAAATCATCTCACAGAGTTACAGCTTTCCCCTCAGAAGCCTTTCGCTAAGACAGTTCTTGTGGAATTTGCAAAGTGATATTTGGAAGCCCATAGAGGGCTATGGTGAAAAAGGAAATATCCTCAGATGAAATCTGGAAAGAAGCTTTCTGAGAAACTGCTTAGTGTTCTGTTAATTCATCTCACAGAGTTACATCTGTATTTCGTGGATCTCTTTGCTAGCCTTATTTCTGTGGAATCTGAGGACAGATATTTCGGATCCCATTGAAGACTATAGGGCCAAAGGAAATTTCCTCCGATAACAAAGAGAAAGAAGCTTTCTGAGAAACTTCTTTGTGTTCTGTGAAATCATCTCACAGAGTTACAGCTTTCCCCTCAAGAAGCCTTTCGCTAAGACAGTTCTTGGGGAATTGGCAAAGTGATATTTGGAAGCCCATAGAGGGCTATGGGGAAAAAGGAAATATCCTCAGATGAAATCTGGAAAGAAGCTTTCTGAGAAACTGCTTAGTGTTCTGTTAATTCGTGTCACAGAGTTACATCAGTATTTCGTGGATCTCTTTGCTAGACTTATTTCTGTGGAATCTGAGAACAGATATTTCGGATCCCTTTGAAGACTATAGGGCCAAAGGAAATATCCTCCGATAGCAAAGAGAAAGAAGCTTACTGAGAAACTTTTTTGTGTTCTGTGAAATCATCTCACAGAGTTACAGCTTTCCCCTCAAGAAGCCTTTCGCTAAGACAGTTCTTGTGGAATTGGCAAAGTGATAGTTTGGAAGCCCATAGAGGGGTATGGTGAAAAAGGAAATATCCTCAGATGAAATCTGGAAAGAAGCTTTCTGAAAAACTGCTGAGTGTTCTGTTAATTCATCTCACAGAGTTACATCTGTATTTCGTGGATCTCTTTGCTAGCCTTATTTCTGTGGAATCTGAGAACAGATATTTCGGATCCCTTTGAAGACTATAGGGCCAAAGGAAATATCCTCCGATAACAAAGAGAAAGAAGCTTTCTGAGAAACTTCTTTGTGTTCTGTGAAATCATCTCACAGAGTTACAGCTTTCCCCTCAAGAAGCCTTTCGCTAAGACAGTTCTTGTGGAATTGGCAAAGTGATATTTGGAAACCCATAGAGGGCTACGGTGAAAAAGGAAATATCCTCAGATGAAATCTGGAAAGAAGCTTTCTGAGAAACTGCTGAGTGTTCTGTTAATTCATCTCACAGAGTTACATCTGTATTTCGTGGATCTCTTTGCTAGCCTTATTTCTTTGGAATCTGAGAACAGATATTTCGGTTCCCTTTGAAGACTATAGGGCCAAAGGAAATATCCTCCGATAACAAAGAGAAAGAAGCTTTCTGAGAAACTTCTTTGTGTTCTGTGAAATCATCTCACAGAGTTACAGCTTTCCCCTCAAGAAGCCCTTCGCTAAGACAGTTCTTGTGGAATTGGCAAAGTGATATTTGGAAGCCCATAGAGGGCTACGGTGAAAAAGGAAATATCCTCAGATGAAATCTCGAAAGAAGCTTTCTGAGAAACTGCTTAGTGTTCTGTTAATTCATCTCACAGAGTTACATCTGTATTTCGTGGATCTCTTTGCTAGCCTTATTTCTTTGGAGTCTGAGAGCAGATATTTCGGATCCCATTGAAGACTATAGGGCCAAAGGAAATATCCTCCGATAACAAAGAGAAAGAAGCTTTCTGAGAAACTTCTTTGTGTTCTGTGAAATCATCTCACAGAGTTACAGCTTTCCCCTCAAGAAGCCTTTCGCTAAGACAGTTCTTGTGGAATTGGCAAAGTGATATTTGGAAGCCCATAGAGGGCTATGGTGAAAAAGGAAATATCCTCAGATGAAATCTGGAAAGAAGCTTTCTGAGAAACTGCTTAGTGTTCTGTTAATTCATCTCACAGAATTACATCTGTATTTCGTGGATCTCTTTGCTAGCCTTATTTCTGTGGAATCTGAGAACAGATATTTCGGATCCCATTGAAGACTATAGGGCCAAAGGAAATATCCTCCGATAACAAAGAGAAAGAAGCTTTCTGAGAAACTTCTTTGTGTTCTGTGAAATCATCTCACAGAGTTACAGCTTTCCCCTCAAGAAGCCTTT
Organism: Macaca mulatta; assembly: GCF_049350105.2. NCBI lineage: Eukaryota > Metazoa > Chordata > Mammalia > Primates > Cercopithecidae > Macaca > Macaca mulatta. Next base: position 28,108,986 of record NC_133420.1, read on the forward strand.
CGCTAAGACAGTTCTTGTGGAATTGGCAAAGTGATATTTGGAAGCCCCAAGAGGGCTATGGTGAAAAAGGAAATATCCTCAGATGAAATCTGGAAAGAAGCTTTCTGAGAAACTGCTTAGTGTTCTGTTAATTCATCTCACAGAGTTACATCTGTATTTCGTGGATCTCTTTGCTAGCCTTATTTCTGTGGAATCTGAGAACAGATATTTCGGATCCCATTGAGGACTATAGGGCCAAAGGAAATAATCTCCGATAACAAAGAGAAGGAAGCTTTCTGAGAAACTTCTTTGTGTTCTGTGAAATCATCTCACAGAGTTACAGCTTTACCCTCAAGAAGCCTTTCGCTAAGACAGTTCTTGTGGAATTGGAAAAGTGATATTTGGAAGCCCATAGAGGGCTATGGTGAAAAAGGAAATATCCTCAGATGAAATCTGGAAAGAGCTTTCTGAGAAACTGCTGAGTGTTCTGTTAGTTCATCTCACAGAGTTACATCTGTATTTCGTGGATCTCTTTGCTAGCCTTATTTCTGTGGAATCTGAGAACAGATATTTCGGATCCCTTTGAAGACTATAGGGCCAAAGGAAATATCCTCCGATAACAAAGAGAAAGAAGCTTTCTGAGAAATTTCTTTGTGTTCTCTGAAATCATCTCACAGAGTTACAGCTTTCCCCTCAAGAAGCCTTTCGCTAAGACAGTTCTTGTGGAATTGGCAAAGTGATAGTTTGGAAGCCCATAGACGGGTATGGTGAAAAAGGAAATATCCTCAGATGAAATCTGGAAAGAAGCTTTCTGAAAAACTGCTGAGTGTTCTGTTAATTCATCTCACAGAGTTACATCTGTATTTCGTGGATCTCTTTGCTAGCCTTATTTCTGTGGAATCTGAGAACAGATATTTCGGATCCCATTGAAGACTATAGGGCCAAAGGAAATATCCTCCGATAACAAAGAGAAAGAAGCTTTCTGAGAAACTTCTTTGTGTTCTGTGAAATCATCTCACAGAGTTACAGCTTTCCCCTCAAGAAGCCTTTCGCTAAGACAGTTCTTGTGGAATTGGCAAAGTGATATTTGGAAGCCCCTAGAGGGCTATGGTGAAAAAGGAAATATCCTCAGATGAAATCTGGAAAGAAGCTTTCTGAGAAACTGCTGAGTGTTCTGTTAATTCATCTCACAGAGTTACATCTGTATTTCGTAGATCTCTTTGCTAGCCTTATTTCTCTGGAATCTGAGAACAGATATTTCGGATCCCTTTGAAGACTATAGGGCCAAAGGAAATATCCTCCGATAACAAAGAGAAAGAAGCTTTCTGAGAAACTTCTTTGTGTTCTGTGAAATCATCTCACAGAGTTACAGCTTTCCCCTCAAGAAGCCTTTCGCTAAGACAGTTCTTGTGGAATTGGCAAAGTGATATTTGGAAGCCCCTAGAGGGCTATGGTGAAAAAGGAAATATCCTCAGATGAAATCTGGAAAGAAGCTTTCTGAGAAACTGCTTAGTGTTCTGTTAATTCATCTCACAGAGTTACATCTGTATTTCGTGGATCTCTTTGCTAGCCTTATTTCTGTGGAATCGGAGAACAGATATTTCGGATCCCATTGAAGACTATAGGGCCAAAGGAAATATCCTCCGATAACAAAGAGAAAGAAGCTTTCTGAGAAACTTCTTTGTGTTCTGTGAAATCATCTCAGAGAGTTACAGCTTTCCCCTGAAGAAGCCTTTCGCTAAGACAGTTCTTGTGGAATTGGCAAAGTGATATTTGGAAGCCCATAGAGGGCTATGGTGAAAAAGGAAATATCCTCAGATGAAATCTGGAAAGAAGCTTTCTGTGAAACTGCTTAGTGTTCTGTTAATTCATCTCACAGAGTTACATCTATATTTCGTGGATCTCTTTGCTAGCCTTATTTCTTTGGAATCTGAGAACAGATATTTCGGATCCCATTGAAGACTATAGGGCCAAAGGAAATATCCTCCGATAACAAAGAGAAAGAAGCTTTCTGAGAAACTTCTTTGTGTTCTGTGAAATCATCAAACAGAGTTACAGCTTTCCCCTCAAGAAACCTTTCGCTAGGACAGTTCTTCTGGAATTGGCAAATTGATATTTGGAAGCCCATAGAGGGCTATGGTGAAAAAGGAAATATCCTCAGATGAAATCTGGAAAGAAGCTTTCTGAGAAACTGCTTAGTGTTCTGTTAATTCATCTCACAGAGTTACATCTCTATTTCGTGGATCTCTTTGCTAGCCTTATTTTTGTGGAATCTGAGAACAGATATTTCGGATCCCTTTGAAGACTATAGGGCCAAAGGAAATATCCTCCGATAACAAAGAGAAAGAAGCTTTCTGAGAAACTTCTTTGTGTTCTGTGAAATCATCTCACAGAGTTACAGCTTTCCCCTCAAGAAGCCTTTCGCTAAGACAGTTCTTGTGGAATTGGCAAAGTGATATTTGGAAGCCCATAGAGGGCTATGGTGAAAAAGGAAATATCCTCAGATGAAATCTGGAAAGAAGCTTTCTGAGAAACTGCTGAGTGTTCTGTTAATTCATCTCACAGAATTACATCTGTATTTCGTGGATCTCTTTGCTAGCCTTATTTCTGTGGAATCTGAGAACAGATATTTCGGATCCCATTGAAGACTATAGGGCCAAAGGAAATATCCTCCGATAACAAAGAGAAAGAAGCTTTCTGAGAAACTTCTTTGTGTTCTGTGAAATCATCTCAGAGAGTTACAGCTTTTCCCTTAAGAAGCCTTTCGCTAAGACAGTTCTTGTGGAATTGGCAAAGTGATATTTGGAAGCCCATAGAGGGCTTTGGTGAAAAAGGAAATATCCTCAGATGAAATCTGGAAAGAAGCTTTCTGTGAAACTGCTTAGTGTTCTGTTAATTCATCTCAGAGAGTTATATCTGTATTTCGTGGATCTCTTTGCTAGCCTTATTTCTTTGGAATCTGAGAACAGATATTTCGGATCCCATTGAAGACTATAGGGCCAAAGGAAATATCCTCCGATAACAAAGAGAAAGAAGCTTTCTGAGAAACTTCTTTGTGTTCTGTGAAATCATCAAACAGAGTTACAGCTTTCCCCTCAAGAAACCTTTCGCTAGGACAGTTCTTCTGGAATTGGCAAAGTGATATTTGGAAGCCCATAGAGGGCTATGGTGAAAAAGGAAATATCCTCAGATGAAATCTGGAAAGAAGCTTTCTGTGAAACTGCTTAGTGTTCTGTTAATTCATCTCACAGAGTTACATCTGTATTTCGTGGATCTCTTTGCTAGCCTTATTTTTGTGGAATCTGAGAACAGATATTTCGGATCCCATTGAAGACTATAGGGCCAAAGGAAATATCCTCCGATAACAAAGAGAAAGAAGCTTTCTGAGAAACTTCTTTGTGTTCTGTGAAATCATCTCACAGAGTTACAGCTTTCCCCTCAAGAAGCCTTTCGCTAAGACAGTTCTTGTGGAATTGGCAAAGTGATATTTGGAAGCCCATAGAGGGCTATGGTGAAAAAGGAAATATCCTCAGATGAAATCTGGAAAGAAGCTTTCTGTGAAACTGCTTAGTGTTCTGTTAATTCATCTCACAGAGTTACATCTGTATTTCGTGGATCTCTTTGCTAGCCTTATTTCTGTGGAATCTGAAAACAGATATTTCGGATCCCTTTGAAGACTATAGGGCCAAAGGAAATATCCTCCGATAACAAAGAGAAAGAAGCTTTCTGAGAAACTTCTTTGTGTTCTGTGAAATCATCTCAGAGAGTTACAGCTTTCCCCTCAAGAACCCTTTCACTAAGACAGTTCTTGTGGAATTGGCAAAGTGATATTTGGAAGCCCATAGAGGGCTATGGTGAAAAAGGAAATATCCTCAGATGAAATCTGGAAAGAAGCTTTCTGAGACTGCTTAGTGTTCTGTTAATTCATCTCACAGAGTTACATCTGTATTTCGTGCATCTCTTTGCTAGCCTTATTTCTGTGGAATCTGAGAACAGATATTTCGGATCCCATTGAAGACTATAGGGCCAAAGGAAATATCCTCCGATAACAAAGAGAAAGAAGCTTTCTGAGAAACTTTTTTGTGTTCTGTGAAATCATCTCACAGAGTTACAGCTTTCCCCTCAAGAAGCCTTTCGCTAAGACAGTTCTTCTGGAATTGGCAAAGTGATATTTGGAAGCCCATAGAGGGCTATGGTGAAAAAGGAAATATCCTGAGATGAAATCTGGAAGGAAGCTTTCTGAGAAACTGCTGACTGTTCTGTTAATTCATCTCACAGAGTTACATCTGTATTTCGTGGATCTCTTTGCTAGCCTTATTTCTGTGGAATCTGAGAACAGATATTTCGGATCCCATTGAAGACTATAGGGCCAAAGGAAACATCCTCCGATAACAAAGAGAAAGAAGCTTTCTGAGAAACTTCTTTGTGTTCTGTGAAATCATCTCACAGAGTTACAGCTTTCCCCACAAGAAGCCTTTCGCTAAGACAGTTCTTGTGGAATTGGCAGAGTGATATTTGGAAGCCCATAGAGGGCTACGGTGAAAAAAGAAATATCCTCAGATGAAATCTCGAAAGAAGCTTTCTGAGAAACTGCTTAGTGTTCTGTTAATTCATCTCACAGAGTTACATCTGTATTTCGTGGATCTCTTTGCTAGCCTTATTTCTGTGGAATCTGAGAACAGATATTTCGGATCCCATTGAAGACTATAGGGCCAAAGGAAATATCCTCCGATAACAAAGAGAAAGAAGCTTTCTGAGAAACTTCTTTGTGTTCTGTGAAATCATCTCACAGAGTTACAGCTTTCCCCTCAAGAAGCCTTTCGCTAAGACAGTTCTTGTGGAATTGGCAGAGTGATATTTGGAAGCCCATAGAGGGCTCTGGTGAAAAAGGAAATATCCTCAGATGAAATCTCGAAGGAAGCTTTCTGAGAAAGTGCTTAGTGTTCTGTTAATTCATCTCACAGAGTTATATCTGAATTTCGTGGATCTCTTTGCTAGCCTTATTTCTTTGGAATCTGAGAACAGATATTTCGGATCCCATTGAAGACTATAGGGCCAAAGGAAATATCCTCCGATAACAAAGAGAAAGAAGCTTTCTGAGAAACTTCTTTGTGTTCTGTGAAATCATCTCACAGAGTTACAGCTTTCCCCTCAAGAAGCCTTTCGCTAAGACAGTTCTTGTGGAATTGGCAAAGTGATATTTGGAAGCCCGTAGAGGGCTATGGTGAAAAAGGAAATATCCTCAGATGAAATCTGGAAGGAAGCTTTCTGAGAAACTGCTGAGTGTTCTGTTAATTCATCTCACAGAGTTACATCTGTATGTCGTGGATCTCTTTGCTAGCCTTATTTCTGTGGAATCTGAGAACAGATATTTCGGATCCCATTGAAGACTATAGGGCCAAAGGAAATATCCTCCGATAACAAAGAGAAAGAAGCTTTCTGAGAAACTTCTTTGTGTTCTGTGAAATCATCTCACAGAGTTACAGCTTTCCCCTCAAGAAGCCTTTCGCTAAGACAGTTCTTGTGGAATTGGCAAAGTGATAGTTTGGAAGCCCATAGAGGGGTATGGTGAAAAAGGAAATATCCTCAGATGAAATCTGGAAAGAAGCTTTCTGAGAAACTGCTGAGTGTTCTGTTAATTCATCTCACAGAGTTACATCTGTATGTCGTGGATCTCTTTGCTAGCCTTATTTCTGTGGAATCTGAGAACAGATATTTCGGATCCCATTGAAGACTATAGGGCCAAAGGAAATAATCTCCGATAACAAAGAGAAAGAAGCTTTCTGAGAAACTTCTTTGTGTTCTGTGAAATCATCTCACAGAGTTACAGCTTTCCCCTCAAGAAGCCTTTCGCTAAGACAGTTCTTGTGGAATTGGCAAAGTGATATTTGGAAGCCCATAGACGGCTATGGTGAAAAAGGAAATATCCTCAGATGAAATCTGGAAAGAAGCTTTCTGAGAAACTGCTGAGTGTTCTGTTAATTCATCTCACAGAGTTACATCTGTATTTCGTGGATCTCTTTGCTAGCCTTATTTCTGTGGAATCTGAGAACAGATATTTCGGATCCCATTGATGACTATAGGGCCAAAGGAAATATCCTCCGATAACAAAGAGAAAGAAGCTTTCTGAGAAACTTCTTTGTGTTCTGTGAAATCATCTCAGAGAGTTACAGCTTTCCCCTGAAGAAGCCTTTCGCTAAGACAGTTCTTGTGGAATTGGCAAAGTGATATTTGGAAGCCCATAGAGGGCTATGGTGAAAAAGGAAATATCCTCAGATGAAATCTGGAAAGAAGCTTTCTGTGAAACTGCTTAGTGTTCTGTTAATTCATCTCAGAGAGTTATATCTGTATTTCGTGGATGTCTTTGCTAGCCTTATTTCTTTGGAATCTGAGAACAGATATTTCGGATCCCATTGAAGACTATAGGGCCAAAGGAAATATCCTCCGATAACAAAGAGAAAGAAGCTTTCTGAGAAACTTCTTTGTGTTCTGTGAAATCATCAAACAGAGTTACAGCTTTCCCCTCAAGAAACCTTTCGCTAGGACAGTTCTTCTGGAATTGGCAAATTGATATTTGGAAGCCCATAGAGGGCTATGGTGAAAAAGGAAATATCCTCAGATGAAATCTGGAAAGAAGCTTTCTGAGAAACTGCTTAGTGTTCTGTTAATTCATCTCACAGAGTTACATCTCTATTTCGTGGATCTCTTTGCTAGCCTTATTTTTGTGGAATCTGAGAACAGATATTTCGGATCCCTTTGAAGACTATAGGGCCAAAGGAAATATCCTCCGATAACAAAGAGAAAGAAGCTTTCTGAGAAACTTCTTTGTGTTCTGTGAAATCATCTCACAGAGTTACAGCTTTCCCCTCAAGAAGCCTTTCGCTAAGACAGTTCTTGTGGAATTGGCAAAGTGATATTTGGAAGCCCATAGAGGGCTATGGTGAAAAAGGAAATATCCTCAGATGAAATCTGGAAAGAAGCTTTCTGTGAAACTGCTTAGTGTTCTGTTAATTCATCTCACAGAGTTACATCTGTATTTCCTGGATCTCTTTGCTAGCCTTATTTCTGTGGAATCTGAAAACAGATATTTCGGATCCCTTTGAAGACTATAGGGCCAAAGGAAATATCCTCCGATAACAAAGAGAAAGAAGCTTTCTGAGAAACTTCTTTGTGTTCTGTGAAATCATCTCACAGAGTTACAGCTTTCGCCTCAAGAAGCCTTTCACTAAGACAGTTCTTGTGGAATTGGCAAAGTGATATTTGGAAGCCCATAGAGGGCTATGGTGAAAAAGGAAATATCCTCAGATGAAATCTGGAAAGAAGCTTTCTGAGAAACTGCTGAGTGTTCTGTTAATTCATCTCACAGAATTACATCTGTATTTCGTGGATCTCTTTGCTAGCCTTATTTCTGTGGAATCTGAGAACAGATATTTCGGATCCCATTGAAGACTATAGGGCCAAAGGAAATATCCTCCGATAACAAAGAGAAAGAAGCTTTCTGAGAAACTTCTTTGTGTTCTGTGAAATCATCTCAGAGAGTTACAGCTTTTCCCTTAAGAAGCCTTTCGCTAAGACAGTTCTTGTGGAATTGGCAAAGTGATATTTGGAAGCCCATAGAGGGCTATGGTGAAAAAGGAAATATCCTCAGATGAAATCTGGAAAGAAGCTTTCTGTGAAACTGCTTAGTGTTCTGTTAATTCATCTCAGAGAGTTATATCTGTATTTCGTGGATCTCTTTGCTAGCCTTATTTCTTTGGAATCTGAGAACAGATATTTCGGATCCCATTGAAGACTATAGGGCCAAAGGAAATATCCTCCGATAACAAAGAGAAAGAAGCTTTCTGAGAAACTTCTTTGTGTTCTGTGAAATCATCAAACAGAGTTACAGCTTTCCCCTCAAGAAACCTTTCGCTAGGACAGTTCTTCTGGAATTGGCAAAGTGATATTTGGAAGCCCATAGAGGGCTATGGTGAAAAAGGAAATATCCTCAGATGAAATCTGGAAAGAAGCTTTCTGTGAAACTGCTTAGTGTTCTGTTAATTCATCTCACAGAGTTACATCTGTATTTCGTGGATCTCTTTGCTAGCCTTATTTTTGTGGAATCTGAGAACAGATATTTCGGATCCCATTGAAGACTATAGGGCCAAAGGAAATATCCTCCGATAACAAAGAGAAAGAAGCTTTCTGAGAAACTTCTTTGTGTTCTGTGAAATCATCTCACAGAGTTACAGCTTTCCCCTCAAGAAGCCTTTCGCTAAGACAGTTCTTGTGGAATTGGCAAAGTGATATTTGGAAGCCCATAGAGGGCTATGGTGAAAAAGGAAATATCCTCAGATGAAATCTGGAAAGAAGCTTTCTGTGAAACTGCTTAGTGTTCTGTTAATTCATCTCACAGAGTTACATCTGTATTTCGTGGATCTCTTTGCTAGCCTTATTTCTGTGGAATCTGAAAACAGATATTTCGGATCCCTTTGAAGACTATAGGGCCAAAGGAAATATCCTCCGATAACAAAGAGAAAGAAGCTTTCTGAGAAACTTCTTTGTGTTCTGTGAAATCATCTCAGAGAGTTACAGCTTTCCCCTCAAGAACCCTTTCACTAAGACAGTTCTTGTGGAATTGGCAAAGTGATATTTGGAAGCCCATAGAGGGCTATGGTGAAAAAGGAAATATCCTCAGATGAAATCTGGAAAGAAGCTTTCTGAGACTGCTTAGTGTTCTGTTAATTCATCTCACAGAGTTACATCTGTATTTCGTGCATCTCTTTGCTAGCCTTATTTCTGTGGAATCTGAGAACAGATATTTCGGATCCCATTGAAGACTATAGGGCCAAAGGAAATATCCTCCGATAACAAAGAGAAAGAAGCTTTCTGAGAAACTTTTTTGTGTTCTGTGAAATCATCTCACAGAGTTACAGCTTTCCCCTCAAGAAGCCTTTCGCTAAGACAGTTCTTCTGGAATTGGCAAAGTGATATTTGGAAGCCCATAGAGGGCTATGGTGAAAAAGGAAATATCCTGAGATGAAATCTGGAAGGAAGCTTTCTGAGAAACTGCTGACTGTTCTGTTAATTCATCTCACAGAGTTACATCTGTATTTCGTGGATCTCTTTGCTAGCCTTATTTCTGTGGAATCTGAGAACAGATATTTCGGATCCCATTGAAGACTATAGGGCCAAAGGAAACATCCTCCGATAACAAAGAGAAAGAAGCTTTCTGAGAAACTTCTTTGTGTTCTGTGAAATCATCTCACAGAGTTACAGCTTTCCCCACAAGAAGCCTTTCGCTAAGACAGTTCTTGTGGAATTGGCAGAGTGATATTTGGAAGCCCATAGAGGGCTACGGTGAAAAAAGAAATATCCTCAGATGAAATCTCGAAAGAAGCTTTCTGAGAAACTGCTTAGTGTTCTGTTAATTCATCTCACAGAGTTACATCTGTATTTCGTGGATCTCTTTGCTAGCCTTATTTCTGTGGAATCTGAGAACAGATATTTCGGATCCCATTGAAGACTATAGGGCCAAAGGAAATATCCTCCGATAACAAAGAGAAAGAAGCTTTCTGAGAAACTTCTTTGTGTTCTGTGAAATCATCTCACAGAGTTACAGCTTTCCCCTCAAGAAGCCTTTCGCTAAGACAGTTCTTGTGGAATTGGCAGAGTGATATTTGGAAGCCCATAGAGGGCTCTGGTGAAAAAGGAAATATCCTCAGATGAAATCTCGAAAGAAGCTTTCTGAGAAAGTGCTTAGTGTTCTGTTAATTCATCTCACAGAGTTATATCTGAATTTCGTGGATCTCTTTGCTAGCCTTATTTCTTTGGAATCTGAGAACAGATATTTCGGATCCCATTGAAGACTATAGGGCCAAAGGAAATATCCTCCGATAACAAAGAGAAAGAAGCTTTCTGAGAAACTTCTTTGTGTTCTGTGAAATCATCTCACAGAGTTACAGCTTTCCCCTCAAGAAGCCTTTCGCTAAGACAGTTCTTGTGGAATTGGCAAAGTGATATTTGGAAGCCAGTAGAGGGCTATGGTGAAAAAGGAAATATCCTCAGATGAAATCTGGAAGGAAGCTTTCTGAGAAACTGCTGAGTGTTCTGTTAATTCATCTCACAGAGTTACATCTGTATGTCGTGGATCTCTTTGCTAGCCTTATTTCTGTGGAATCTGAGAACAGATATTTCGGATCCCATTGAAGACTATAGGGCCAAAGGAAATATCCTCCGATAACAAAGAGAAAGAAGCTTTCTGAGAAACTTCTTTGTGTTCTGTGAAATCATCTCACAGAGTTACAGCTTTCCCCTCAAGAAGCCTTTCGCTAAGACAGTTCTTGTGGAATTGGCAAAGTGATAGTTTGGAAGCCCATAGAGGGGTATGGTGAAAAAGGAAATATCCTCAGATGAAATCTGGAAAGAAGCTTTCTGAGAAACTGCTGAGTGTTCTGTTAATTCATCTCAGAGAGTTACATCTGTATGTCGTGGATCTCTTTGCTAGCCTTATTTCTGTGGAATCTGAGAACAGATATTTCGGATCCCATTGAAGACTATAGGGCCAAAGGAAATAATCTCCGATAACAAAGAGAAAGAAGCTTTCTGAGAAACTTCTTTGTGTTCTGTGAAATCATCTCACAGAGTTACAGCTTTCCCCTCAAGAAGCCTTTCGCTAAGACAGTTCTTGTGGAATTGGCAAAGTGATATTTGGAAGCCCCTAGAGGGCTATGGTGAAAAAGGAAATATCCTCAGATGAAATCTGGAAAGAAGCTTTCTGAGAAACTGCTGAGTGTTCTGTTAATTCATCTCACAGAGTTACATCTGTATTTCGTGGATCTCTTTGCTAGCCTTATTTCTGTGGAATCTGAGAACAGATATTTCGGATCCCATTGATGACTATAGGGCCAAAGGAAATATCCTCCGATAACAAAGAGAAAGAAGCTTTCTGAGAAACTTCTTTGTGTTCTGTGAAATCATCTCAGAGAGTTACAGCTTTCCCCTGAAGAAGCCTTTCGCTAAGACAGTTCTTGTGGAATTGGCAAAGTGATATTTGGAAGCCCATAGAGGGCTATGGTGAAAAAGGAAATATCCTCAGATGAAATCTGGAAAGAAGCTTTCTGTGAAACTGCTTAGTGTTCTGTTAATTCATCTCAGAGAGTTATATCTGTATTTCGTGGATCTCTTTGCTAGCCTTATTTCTTTGGAATCTGAGAACAGATATTTCGGATCCCATTGAAGACTATAGGGCCAAAGGAAATATCCTCCGATAACAAAGAGAAAGAAGCTTTCTGAGAAACTTCTTTGTGTTCTGTGAAATCATCAAACAGAGTTACAGCTTTCCCCTCAAGAAACCTTTCGCTAGGACAGTTCTTCTGGAATTGGCAAATTGATATTTGGAAGCCCATAGAGGGCTATGGTGAAAAAGGAAATATCCTCAGATGAAATCTGGAAAGAAGCTTTCTGAGAAACTGCTTAGTGTTCTGTTAATTCATCTCACAGAGTTACATCTCTATTTCGTGGATCTCTTTGCTAGCCTTATTTTTGTGGAATCTGAGAACAGATATTTCGGATCCCTTTGAAGACTATAGGGCCAAAGGAAATATCCTCCGATAACAAAGAGAAAGAAGCTTTCTGAGAAACTTCTTTGTGTTCTGTGAAATCATCTCACAGAGTTACAGCTTTCCCCTCAAGAAGCCTTTCGCTAAGACAGTTCTTGTGGAATTGGCAAAGTGATATTTGGAAGCCCATAGAGGGCTATGGTGAAAAAGGAAATATCCTCAGATGAAATCTGGAAAGAAGCTTTCTGTGAAACTGCTTAGTGTTCTGTTAATTCATCTCACAGAGTTACATCTGTATTTCCTGGATCTCTTTGCTAGCCTTATTTCTGTGGAATCTGAAAACAGATATTTCGGATCCCTTTGAAGACTATAGGGCCAAAGGAAATATCCTCCGATAACAAAGAGAAAGAAGCTTTCTGAGAAACTTCTTTGTGTTCTGTGAAATCATCTCACAGAGTTACAGCTTTCGCCTCAAGAAGCCTTTCACTAAGACAGTTCTTGTGGAATTGGCAAAGTGATATTTGGAAGCCCATAGAGGGCTATGGTGAAAAAGGAAATATCCTCAGATGAAATCTGGAAAGAAGCTTTCTGAGACTGCTTAGTGTTCTGTTAATTCATCTCACAGAGTTACATCTGTATTTCGTGCATCTCTTTGCTAGCCTTATTTCTGTGGAATCTGAGAACAGATATTTCGGATCCCATTGAAGACTATAGGGCCAAAGGAAATATCCTCCGATAACAAAGAGAAAGAAGCTTTCTGAGAAACTTCTTTGTGTTCTGTGAAATCATCTCACAGAGTTACAGCTTTCCCCTCAAGAAGCCTTTCGCTAAGACAGTTCTTGTGGAATTGGCAAAGTGATATTTGGAAGCCCATAGAGGGCTATGGTGAAAAAGGAAATATCCTGAGATGAAATCTGGAAGGAAGCTTTCTGAGAAACTGCTGAGTGTTCTGTTAATTCATCTCACCGAGTTACATCTGTATTTCGTGGATCTCTTTGCTAGCCTTATTTCTGTGGAATCTGAGAACAGATATTTCGGATCCCATTGAAGACTATAGGGCCAAAGGAAACATCCTCCGATAACAAAGAGAAGGAAGCTTTCTGAGAAACTTCTTTGTGTTCTGTGAAATCATCTCACAGAGTTACAGCTTTCCCCTCAAGAAGCCTTTCGCTAAGACAGTTCTTGTGGAATTGGCAGAGTGATATTTGGAAGCCCATAGAGGGCTATGGTGAAAAACGAAATATCCTCAGATGAAACCTCGAAAGAAGCTTTCTGAGAAACTGCTTAGTGTTCTGTTAATTCATCTCACAGAGTTACATCTGTATTTCGTGGATCTCTTTGCTAGCCTTATTTCTTTGGAATCTGAGAACAGATATTTCCGATCCCATTGAAGACTATAGGGCCAAAGGAAACATCCTCCGATAACAAAGAGAAGGAAGCTTTCTGAGAAACTTCTTTGTGTTCTGTGAAATCATCTCACAGAGTTACAGCTTTCCCCTCAAGAAGCCTTTCGCTAAGACAGTTCTTGTGGAATTGGCAGAGTGATATTTGGAAGCCCATAGAGGGCTATGGTGAAAAACGAAATATCCTCAGATGAAACCTCGAAAGAAGCTTTCTGAGAAACTGCTTCGTGTTCTGTTAATTCATCTCACAGAGTTACATCTGTATTTCGTGGTTCTCTTTGCTAGCCTTATTTCTTTGGAATCTGAGAACAGATATTTCGGATCCCATTGAAGACTATAGGGCCAAAGGAAATATCCTCCGATAACAAAGAGAAAGAAGCTTTCTGAGAAACTTCTTTGTGTTCTGTGAAATCATCAAACAGAGTTACAGCTTTCCCCTCAAGAAACCTTTCGCTAGGACAGTTCTTCTGGAATTGGCAAAGTGATATTTGGAAGCCCATAGAGGGCTAAGGTGAAAAAGGAAATATCCTCAGATGAAATCTGGAAAGAAGCTTTCTGTGAAACTGCTTAGTGTTCTGTTAATTCATCTCACAGAGTTACATCTGTATTTCGTGGATCTCTTTGCTAGCCTTATTTTTGTGGAATCTGAGAACAGATATTTCGGATCCCATTGAAGACTATAGGGCCAAAGGAAATATCCTCCGATAACAAAGAGAAAGAAGCTTTCTGAGAAACTTCTTTGTGTTCTGTGAAATCATCTCACAGAGTTACAGCTTTCCCCTCAAGAAGCCTTTCGCTAAGACAGTTCTTGTGGAATTGGCAAAGTGATATTTGGAAGCCCATAGAGGGCTATGGTGAAAAAGGAAATATCCTCAGATGAAATCTGGAAAGAAGCTTTCTGTGAAACTGCTTAGTGTTCTGTTAATTCATCTCACAGAGTTACATCTGTATTTCGTGGATCTCTTTGCTAGCCTTATTTCTGTGGAATCTGAAAACAGATATTTCGGATCCCTTTGAAGACTATAGGGCCAAAGGAAATATCCTCCGATAACAAAGAGAAAGAAGCTTTCTGAGAAACTTCTTTGTGTTCTGTGAAATCATCTCAGAGAGTTACAGCTTTCCCCTCAAGAAGCCTTTCACTAAGACAGTTCTTGTGGAATTGGCAAAGTGATATTTGGAAGCCCATAGAGGGCTATGGTGAAAAAGGAAATATCCTCAGATGAAATCTGGAAAGAAGCTTTCTGAGACTGCTTAGTGTTCTGTTAATTCATCTCACAGAGTTACATCTGTATTTCGTGCATCTCTTTGCTAGCCTTATTTCTGTGGAATCTGAGAACAGATATTTCGGATCCCATTGAAGACTATAGGGCCAAAGGAAATATCCTCCGATAACAAAGAGAAAGAAGCTTTCTGAGAAACTTCTTTGTGTTCTGTGAAATCATCTCACAGAGTTATAGCTTTCCCCTCAAGAAGCCTTTCGCTAAGACAGTTCTTGTGGAATTGGCAAAGTGATATTTGGAAGCCCATAGAGGGCTATGGTGAAAAAGGAAATATCGTGAGATGAAATCTGGAAGGAAGGTTTCTGAGAAACTGCTGAGTGTTCTGTTAATTCATCTCACAGAGTTACATCTGTATTTCGTGGATCTCTTTGCTAGCCTTATTTCTGTGGAATCTGAGAACAGATATTTCGGATCCCATTGAAGACTATAGGGCCAAAGGAAACATCCTCCGATAACAAAGAGAAAGAAGCTTTCTGAGAAACTTCTTTGTGTTCTGTGAAATCATCTCACAGAGTTACAGCTTTCCCCACAAGAAGCCTTTCGCTAAGACAGTTCTTGTGGAATTGGCAGAGTGATATTTGGAAGCCCATAGAGGGCTACGGTGAAAAAGGAAATATCCTCAGATGAAATCTCGAAAGAAGCTTTCTGAGAAACTGCTTAGTGTTCTGTTAATTCATCTCACAGAGTTACATCTGTATTTCGTGGATCTCTTTGCTAGCCTTATTTCTGTGGAATCTGAGAACAGATATTTCGGATCCCATTGAAGACTATAGGGCCAAAGGAAATATCCTCCGATAACAAAGAGAAAGAAGCTTTCTGAGAAACTTCTTTGTGTTCTGTGAAATCATCTCACAGAGTTACAGCTTTCCCCTCAAGAAGCCTTTCGCTAAGACAGTTCTTGTGGAATTGGCAGAGTGATATTTGGAAGCCCATAGAGGGCTACGGTGAAAAAGGAAATATCCTCAGATGAAATCTCGAAAGAAGCTTTCTGAGAAACTGCTTAGTGTTCTGTTAATTCATCTCACAGAGTTATATCTGTATTTCGTGGATCTCTTTGCTAGCCTTATTTCTTTGGAATCTGAGAACAGATATTTCGGATCCCATTGAAGACTATAGGGCCAAAGGAAATATCCTCCGATAACAAAGAGAAAGAAGCTTTCTGAGAAACTTCTTTGTGTTCTGTGAAATCATCTCACAGAGTTACAGCTTTCCCCTCAAGAAGCCTTTCGCTAAGACAGTTCTTGTGGAATTGGCAAAGTGATATTTGGAAGCCCATAGAGGGCTATGGTGAAAAAGGAAATATCCTCAGATGAAATCTGGAAGGAAGCTTTCTGAGAAACTGCTGAGTGTTCTGTTAATTCATCTCACAGAGTTACATCTGTATGTCGTGGATCTCTTTGCTAGCCTTATTTCTGTGGAATCTGAGAACAGATATTTCGGATCCCATTGAAGACTATAGGGCCAAAGGAAATATCCTCCGATAACAAAGAGAAAGAAGCTTTCTGAGAAACTTCTTTGTGTTCTGTGAAATCATCTCACAGAGTTACAGCTTTCCCCTCAAGAAGCCTTTCGCTAAGACAGTTCTTGTGGAATTGGCCAAGTGATATTTGGAAGCCCATAGAGGGCTATGGTGAAAAAGGAAATATCCTCAGATGAAATCTGGAAAGAAGCTTTCTGAGAAACTGCTGAGTGTTCTGTTAATTCATCTCACAGAGTTACATCTGTATTTCGTGGATCTCTTTGCTAGCCTTATTTCTGTGGAATCTGAGAACAGATATTTCGGATCCCATTGATGACTATAGGGCCAAAGGAAATATCCTCCGATAACAAAGAGAAAGAAGCTTTCTGAGAAACTTCTTTGTGTTCTGTGAAATCATCTCACAGAGTTACAGCTTTCCCCTGAAGAAGCCTTTCGCTAAGACAGTTCTTGTGGAATTGGCAAAGTGATATTTGGAACCCCTAGAGGGCTATGGTGAAAAAGGAAATATCCTCAGATGAAATCTGGAAAGAAGCTTTCTGTGAAACTGCTTAGTGTTCTGTTAATTCATCTCAGAGAGTTACATCTGTATTTCGTGGATCTCTTTGGTAGCCTTATTTCTTTGGAATCTGAGAACAGATATTTCGGATCCCATTGAAGACTATAGGGCCAAAGGAAATATCCTCCGATAACAAAGAGAAAAAAGCTTTCTGAGAAACTTCTTTGTGTTCTGTGAAATCATCAAACAGAGTTACAGCTTTCCCCTCAAGAAACCTTTCGCTAGGACAGTTCTTCTGGAATTGGCAAATTGATATTTGGAAGCCCATAGAGGGCTATGGTGAAAAAGGAAATATCCTCAGATTAAATCTGGAAAGAAGCTTTCTGAGAAACTGCTTAGTATTCTGTTAATTCATCTCACAGGGTTACATCTCTATTTCGTAGATCTCTTTGCTAGCCTTATTTTTGTGGAATCTGAGAACAGATATTTCGGATCCCTTTGAAGACTATAGGGCCAAAGGAAATATCCTCCGATAACAAAGAGAAAGAAGCTTTCTGAGAAACTTCTTTGTGTTCTGTGAAATCATCTCACAGAGTTACAGCTTTCCCCTGAAGAAGCCTTTCGCTAAGACAGTTCTTGTAGAATTGGCAAAGTGATATTTGGAAGCCCATAGAGGGCTATGGTGAAAAAGGAAATATCCTCAGATGAAATCTGGAAAGAAGCTTTCTGTGAAACTGCTGAGTGTTCTGTTAATTCTTCTCACAGAGTTACATCTGTATTTCGTGGATCTCTTTGCTAGCCTTATTTCTTTGGAATCTGAGAACAGATATTTCGGATCCCATTGAAGACTATAGGGCCAAAGGAAATATCCTCCGATAACAAAGAGAAAGAAGCTTTCTGAGAAACTTCTTTGTGTTCTGTGAAATCATCTCACAGAGTTACAGCTTTCCCCTCAAGAAGCCTTTCGCTAAGACAGTTCTTGTGGAATTGGCAAAGTGATATTTGGAAGCCCATAGAGGGCTATGGTGAAAAAGGAAATATCCTCAGATGAAATCTGGAAGGAAGCTTTCTGAGAAACTGCTGAGTGTTCTGTTAATTCATCTCACAGAGTTACATCTGTATGTCGTGGATCTCTTTGCTAGCCTTATTTCTGTGGAATCTGAGAACAGATATTTCGGATCCCATTGAAGACTATAGGGCCTAAGGAAATATCCTCCAATAACAAAGAGAAAGAAGCTTTCTGAGAAACTTCTTTGTGTTCTGTGAAACCATCTCAGAGAGTTACAGCTTTCCCCTGAAGAAGCCTTTCGCTAAGACAGTTCTTGTGGAATTGGCAAAGAGATATTTGGAAGCCCATATAGGGCTACGGTGAAAAAGGAAATATCCTCAGATGAAATCTGGAAAGAAGCTTTCTGTGAAACTGCTTAGTGTTCTGTTAATGCATCTCACAGAGTTACATCTGTATTTCGTGGATCTCTTTGCTAGCCTTATTTCTTTGGAATCTGAGAACAGATATTTCCGATCCCATTGAAGACTATAGGGCCAAAGGAAATATCCTCCGATAACAAAGAGAAAGAAGTTTTCTGAGAAACTTCTTTGTGTTCTGTGAAATCATCAAACAGAGTTACAGCTTTCCCCTCAAGAAACCTTTCGCTAGGACAGTTCTTCTGGAATTGGCAAAGTGATATTTGGAAGCCCATAGAGGGCTATGGTGAAAAAGGAAATATCCTCAGATGAAATCTGGAAGGAAGCTTTCTGAGAAACTGCTGAGTGTTCTGTTAATTCATCTCACAGAGTTACATCTCTATTTCGTGGATCTCTTTGCTAGCCTTATTTTTGTGGAATCTGAGAACAGATATTTCGGATCCCATTGAAGACTATAGGGCCAAAGGAAATATCCTCCGATAACAAAGAGAAAGAAGCTTTCTGAGAAACTTCTTTGTGTTCTGTGAAATCATCTCACAGAGTTACAGCTTTCCCCTCAAGAAGCCTTTCGCTAAGACAGTTCTTGTGGAATTGGCAACGTGATATTTGGAAGCCCATAGAGGGCTATGGTGAAAAAGGAAATATCCTCAGATGAAATCTGGAAAGAAGCTTTCTGTGAAACTGCTTAGTGTTCTGTTAATTCATCTCACAGAGTTACATCTGTATTTCGTGGATCTCTTTGCTAGCCTTATTTCTGTGGAATCTGAAAACAGATATTTCGGATCCCTTTGAAGACTATAGGGCCAAAGGAAATATCCTCCGATAACAAAGCGAAAGAAGCTTTCTGAGAAACTTCTTTGTGTTCTGTGAAATCATCTCACAGAGTTACAGCTTTCCCCTCAAGAAGCCTTTCGCTAAGACAGTTCTTGTGGAATTGGCAGAGTGATATTTGGAAGCCCATAGAGGGCTATGGTGAAAAAGGAAATATCCTCAGATGAAATCTCGAAAGAAGCTTTCTGAGAAACTGCTTAGTGTTCTGTTAATTCATCTCACAGAGTTACATCTGTATTTCGTGGATCTCTTTGCTAGCCTTATTTCTTTGGAATCTGAGAACAGATATTTCGGATCCCATTGAAGACTATAGGGCCAAAGGAAATATCCTCCGATAACAAAGAGAAAGAAGCTTTCTGAGAAACTTCTTTGTGTTCTGTGAAATCATCTCACAGAGTTACAGCTTTCCCCTCAAGAAGCCTTTCGCTAAGACAGTTCTTGTGGAATTGGCAAAGTGATATTTGGAAGCCCATAGAGGGCTATGGTGAAAAAGGAAATATCCTCAGATGAAATCTGGAAGGAAGCTTTCTGAGAAACTGCTGAGTGTTCTGTTAATTCATCTCACAGAGTTACTTCTGTATTTCGTGGATCTCTTTGCTAGCCTTATTTCTTTGGAATCTGAGAACAGATATTTCGGATCCCATTGAAGACTAAAGGGCCAAAGGAAATATCCTAAGATAACAAAGAGAAAGAAGCTTTCTGAGAAACTTCTTTGTGTTCTGTGAAATCATCTCACAGAGTTACAGCTTTCCCCTCAAGAAGCCTTTCGCTAAGACAGTTCTTGTGGAATTGGCAAAGTGATATTTGGAAGCCCCTAGAGGGCTATGGTGAAAAAGGAAATATCCTCAGATGAAATCTGGAAAGAAGCTTTCTGAGAAACTGCTTAGTGTTCTGTTAATTCATCTCACAGAGTTACATCTGTATTTCGTGGATCTCTTTGCTAGCCTTATTTCTGTGGAATCTGAGAACAGATATTCCGGATCCCATTGAAGACTATAGGGCCAAGGGAAACATCCTCCGATAACAAAGAGAAAGAAGCTTTCTGAGAAACTTCTTTGTGTTCTGTGAAATCATCTCACAGAGTTACAGCTTTCCCCTCAAGAAGCCTTTCGCTAAGACAGTTCTTGTGGAATTGGCAGAGTGATATTTCGAAGCCCATAGAGGGCTACTGTGAAAAAGGAAATATCCTCAGATGAAATCTCGAAAGAAGCTCTCTGAGAAACTGCTTAGTGTTCTGTTAATTCATCTCACAGAGTTACATCTGTATTTCGTGGATCTCTTTGGTAGCCTTATTTCTTTGGAATCTGAGAACAGATATTTCGGATCCCATTGAAGACTATAGGGCCAAAGGAAATATCCTCCGATAACAAAGAGAAAGAACCTTTCTGAGAAACTTCTTTGTGTTCTGTGAAATCATCTCACAGAGTTACAGCTTTCCCCTCAAGAAGCCTTTCGCTAAGACAGTTCTTGTGGAATTGGGAAAGTGATATTTGGAAGCCCATAGAGGGCTATGGTGAAAAAGGAAATATCCTCAGATGAAATCTGGAAGGAAGCTTTCTGAGAAACTGCTGAGTGTTCTGTTAATTCATCTCACAGAGTTACATCTGTATTTCGTGCATCTCTTTGCTAGCCTTATTTCTGTGGAATCTGAGAACAGATATTTCGGATCCCATTGAAGACTATAGGGCCAAAGGAAATATCCTCCGATAACAAAGAGAAAGAAGCTTTCTGAGAAACTTCTTTGTGTTCTGTGAAATCATCTCACAGAGTTACAGCTTTCCCTTCAAGAAGCCTTTCGCTAAGACAGTTCTTGTGGAATTGGCAAAGTGATATTTGGAAGCCCATAGAGGGCTATGGTGAAAAAGGAAATATCCTCAGATGAAATCTGCAAGGAAGCTTTCTGAGAAACTGCTGAGTGTTCTGTTAATTCATCTCACAGAGTTACATCTGTATTTCGTGGATCTCTTTGCTAGCCTTATTTCTGTGGAATCTGAGAACAGATATTTCGGATCCCATTGAAGACTATAGGGCCAAAGGAAACATCCTCCGAAAACAAAGAGAAAGAAGCTTTCTGAGAAACTTCTTTGTGTTCTGTGAAATCATCTCACAGAGTTACAGCTTTCCCCTCAAGAAGCCTTTCGCTAAGACAGTTCTTGTGGAATTGGCAGAGTGATATTTGGAAGCCCATAGAGGGCTACGGTGAAAAAGGAAATATCCTCAGATGAAATCTCGAAAGAAGCTTTCTGAGAAACTGCTTAGTGTTCTGTTAATTCATCTCACAGAGTTATATCTGTATTTCGTGGATCTCTTTGCTAGCCTTATTTCTTTGGAATCTGAGAACAGATATTTCGGATCCCATTGAAGACTATAGGGCCAAAGGAAATATCCTCCGATAACAAAGAGAAAGAAGCTTTCTGAGAAACTTCTTTGTGTTCTGTGAAATCATCTCACAGAGTTACAGCTTTCCCCTCAAGAAGCCTTTCGCTAAGACAGTTCTTGTGGAATTGGCAAAGTGATATTTGGAAGCCCATAGAGGGCTATGGTGAAAAAGGAAATATCCTCAGATGAATTCTGGAAGGAA